>NC_080695.1:50000910-50671753 GCF_030445035.2 Dasypus novemcinctus | reverse complement strand
GTTCCTCCCCTCCAGCATCTTACTCCTCTTTCCTCTGTGAGCTTACTTCCTGGGGCTCCAGCTTAAAGCCTCAAAATCAAACTCCAACAGCAAAACTCAAACATCAAAACCCCTCAACTCTGACCTTTGCCATGCCTTTTATCTGTGAGTCCCCATCCACCAAGTGGTGCTGACTCAAAGGCCTAATGATGTGGATGAATCACAATCAAAGCCCCAGTCATAACTCAATCATACCCAGGGACAGACCAGATTAAAAACATAATCCAATATCTATTTTTAGAATTCATGTCCATATCAAACTGCTACCATCCCTCTGCCACTGCTTCTTTCCCTGCTGTGCCTTCTCCCAGGCACCCTCTTACCACACATTTACAGAGCTGGCTCCTCTCATTGTTCTAATCACAGTGCAAGTGTCACCTCAATGTGTCCTTTGGGCCACCCCTGCACTTGATGGTGCCATATCCCTCCTCGCAGTACCCTGTGTAGTTTCCTCTATACCACTTACTCTTTCCTTGAACCTGTGTTTGCCCTCATGCTTTGGTCCACCTCCCCTTCCAGATGTAGAGATCCTGTTGGGCAGGGGCCACAGGAATTCTTTTCACTCCACATCCAGGACTGAACACAAAGCTTGGTGCAGGGTGAGTGCTCCTGGAACAGTCACTATATGAATAACTGAGATGTTCTCAGAGGCCCTTTACCAGCCTCAGCCCAGCTCAGATTGTGGAGATGGCTGCTAATGATAGGAGGTGCATGTTGTGTGTGAGACAGGTGATGGCCAGAAAGGCCTTTGGATGATGCTTCCCAGTTTCCGGAGGCTGCCGCAGGCGCAGTGGGCACAGCTGGAGCTGTGGCTGCGTGCCCCCTGCTGGCCAGCATCAGCGCTGCAGCTCCTAGGAGGCTACCCGCAGGAGTGAGCACACAGCTTGCTTAAATATCCTCAAGGAAGCAGCTCTCCTAGGCCCTTGGAAGAGCAGTAGGACATTGAAGGAGGGCCAGGGTGAATGCACAGCTCCCTGGTCTGTGGATCCTTAGAGGGTCACCCACTATAAACACCCCAATAGACAGAGAAGGAGACTGAGGCCTCCCTCCTGGAGCCACTTCCTCTCTAGGGAGGGGTTCATCCCGGTTCTAGAAGCCCAGAGCCCCTCTGACCCAGGTATGCCAGTTCAAGGCTGTCCTGGGGATGGCACCAGTCATGCAGGCCCCTGTATCCTTGAGGATCTTGCAAATCAGCTTGGCATCTCTCCCTGTCCCCATGTATGAGTCCATGGGCATTGTCAGAAGAGTGGGAGCACTGCCCAGCAGCAGAGCTGCTTCCAGTTTTCCTCAGTTACCCCTGCTCACACCCCTGGGGTCCTCTCCTCCTCCAACCCCAGCCCCATGGTCCACTGCTATGATGGCATGTTTGCACTGGGCCATGCAGGGATGTCAAAAGGAAAACTGCCTCATAAGGGAAAATACTGAGCAGTGGACCCAGTCTTCAAGGGGCCCTCATTCTGAAAGCAAACCAGGAGGAAGGGTGTAACCCTTCCTAGAAGTAAGTCACCCTGTTACCCTTGGTGGTCTGCATACCTCATAGCACCTAGATCATTCATGCATGCCTCTGGTCTCAGTTTCCACATGGCACCTGTCTGGTTGGAAGTGGAAGTGCATAAGCGTGTGTTCATGCAGGACATGGAGAGACGTGCCCTCAAGGGACAGACCTGGAGGTGGGCACAGCCTTGTGAGTCTCAGCAGGAAAGAAAGCAGGTGAGCCATGCAAGTGCTTCTCCTATTTCCTCCCAAGTGTCCTCACGGAGAGGACCCTGGGCACCTGAACTCCACCGAATGTCTCACAAATGCCAGCGGGATGTGAGAGGGGCAGGAGGAGCTAAGGGTGGAGGAGGGAAGACCACCAGCGCTGAGTGTTGGGGGCACTCACACAGATAAGGAGCCCTCCCAGCCCTCCCTAACTTTGCCCCCATTGGTGGGAGAGCAGGCAGCCCCAGCATCAAGTCCTCCAGCTCTAGGAGAGAAATCCCAGCCTCCGATATGGGCTCACGTGCACCACTCTCGCCCGTTCCTGTTCCTGAGCAGGGCCTTGTCCCTGGCATGCTCAGTGGGGTGCTCCCCACCGAGACTCTTAAGGAGCCTTCAGCTCCCCTTCTTTAACCCCCAATACAACACACGCTCCTGAGATGGAGTCACTGGCTTCCTTTGTGCTCAATAAACCTGAGGTTCAGGGTTACTGACACAGGCTGTGACCCACTCCTGCCGTGGGTTTCAACCTCAGTCACCATGACTGCACAATTTGTGCTCTACAGAAGAGCCCGAGGATGTGGGTGGATTAGAAGAACAGCCCTTGGAAAAACTAAGTGAAAGAATAGATGCATCTACAATTATAGTGGGGGATTTGAATACACCACTATGAACTCTGGACAGAACATCTCAGACTCACTAAAGAAACAAAACATTTGAACAGTATATTAGAGGAGCTGGATCTAGTAGACATATAAAGATCATTACACCCTAACACAGCAGGATATACGTTTTTCTCAAGTGCACATGGATCATTCTCCAAGATAGACCATATGCTAGGCCACAAAGAAAGGCTTAATGAATCCAGAAAGATCGAAACCATACAAAATAATATCTCTGACCAGAGTGGAGTGAAGCTGGAAATTTGCAAGGGTCAGAGGCCCAGATTTCACACCATGATTTGAAAATTAAACAGCACACTCTTAGAAAAACAGTGGGTCAAAGAGGAAATCTCAAAAGAAATCAATGACTATCTTGAAACAAATGATAATGATAGCACAACATACCAAAATTTATGGGATGCAGCAAAAGCAGTACTGAGAAGGAAATTTATAGCCATTAATTCATATATCAAAAAAGAGGAAAGAGCAAAAATTGAAGAACTAACTGCACATTTGGAGGAATTAGAAAAAAAAAAACAAAGTAATCCCACAGGAATAAGAAGGAAGGAAATAACAAAGATAAGAGCAGAACTAAATGAAATAGAAAATAAGAAAGCACTTGGAAAGATAAACAAGACCAAGAGCTGGTTTTTTGAGAAGATCAACAAAATTGACAAACCTTTTGCGAGACTAACAGAGAAAAAGAGAGAAGATGCAAATACACAAAATAAGAAATGAGAAAGGAGATATCACCACTGACCCCACAGAAATAAAGACTATCATAAGAGGATACTTTGAAAAACTATATTCCAACGAAAATGACAATTCAGAGGAAATGGACAAATTCCTAGAAACACATAAGCAGCCCATAGTGATGAATGAAGAAATTGATGATCTCAACAAACCAATCACAAGTAAAGAGATAGAATCCATCATTAAGTGCAGCCTGCCCAGGAATGGCGCCGCCCACACTTCCCGTGCCGCTGACGACAACAGAAGTGGACAAAGAAACAAGACACAGCAAATAGACACCAAGAACAGACAACCAGGGGAGGGGGGGAAATTAAATAAATAAATAAATCTTTAAAAAAAACAAAAACAAAAACAAAAACCTCCCAACTAAGAAAAGCCCAGGGCCAGACTGCTTCATAAGTGAATTCTACAAAACATTCCAGAAAGAACTAACGCCAGTCTTGCAGAAACTCTTCCAAAAAATCAAAACAGAAGGAACATTGCCAAACTCCTTCTATGATGCCAACATTACCCTAGTACCAAAGCCAAAGAAAGACACCACAAGAAAGGAAAATTACAGACCAATTTCTCTAATGAACCTAGATGCAAAAATACTTAACAAAATACTTGCTAATCGTATTCAACAACACATTAAATGAATTATACACCATGACCAAGTGGGATTCATTCCAAGTATGCAAGGATGTTTCAACGTAAGAAAATCAATCAATGTAATACACCATATAAACAGATTGAAGGAAAAAAATCACATGATTATATCTATAGATGCAGAAAAAGCATTTGACAAAATACAGCACCCTTTCTTGATAAAAACACTCCAAAAGATCAGAAGACAAGGAAATTTTTTGAACATGATAAAGAGCATATATGAAAAACCTACAGCAACATTGTTTACAATGGAGAAGTCCTAAAATCCTTCCCTCTAAAGTCAGGAACAAGACAAGGATGCCCATTGTCTCCCCTTCTATTTAACATTGCTCTAAGGTACTTGTTTGAGCACTGAGGCAAGAACCAGATATAAAAGGCATTCAAATTGGAAAGCAAGAAGTCAAAATTTCATTATTTGCAGATGACATGATCCTATACATAGAAAACCCTGAGAGATCTACAACAAAGCTTCTAGTACTCATAAATGAGTTTAATAAAGTCGCAGGTTATAAGATCAATGCACAAAAATCAGTAGCATTTCTGTACACCAATAATGAGCAAGATCAGGAGGAAATCAAGAAACAAATACCATTTACAATAGTGAATATAATCATCAAATATTTAGGAATAAATTTAACTAAAGATGTAAAAAAAATTATACACTGAGAACTATACAAGACTGTTCAAGGAAATCAAAGAAGACCTAAATAAATGGAAGAATATTCTTGTTCATGGATAGGAAGACTAAATATTATTAAGATGTCTATCCTACCAAAACTGATCTACACATTCAATGCAATCCCAATAAAAATCAACAAAGCCTTCAAGGAACTAGAAAAACTAACTATGAAATTTATTTGGAAAGGAAAGAGGCCCCAAATAGCCAAAGACATATTGAAAAAGAAAAACAAAATTGGAGGAATCACACTACCTGACTTCAAAACATACTACAAAGCTACAGTAGTGAAAACAGCATGGTATTGGCATAAGGACAGACACACAGACCAATGGAATTGAATTGAAAGTTCTGATATAGAACCTCATATATATAGCCATATAATATTCAATAAAGCCACCAAACCCTCTCAACTGGGAGAGAATGGCCTATTCAACAAATGGTGCCTGGAGAACTAGATATCCATATGTAGAAGAATGAAAGAGGATTACCATCTCACACCTTATACAAAGATCAACTCAAGATGGATCAAAGACCTAAATATAAGAGCCAAGACCATAAAGACCTTGGAAAGAAGTGTAGGGAAACATCTACAGGACCTTGTAATAGGAAATGGCTTCATGAATATCACACCAAAAGCACGAGCAGCAAAAGAACAAATAGATAAATGGGACTTCCTCAAAATGAAAGCCTTCTGCCCCTCAAAGGAGTTTGTCAAGAAAGTAAAAAGGGAACCCACACAATGGGAGAAAATATTTGGCAACCATGTATCTGATAAGAGACTTATAACTTGCATATATAAAGAACTCCTATATCTTGAAAATAAAATGATAAACAACCCATTTAAAAAATGGGAAAAAGATTTAAACGGACACTTCTCCAAAGAAGAAATACAAATGGCTAAAAAGCACATGAAAAAATGCTCCAAATCTCTAGCTATCAGGGAAATGCAAATCAAAACTACAATGAGATACCATCTTACTCCCATAAGATTGGCAGTTATGAAAAAAACAGAAGAATACAAATGCTGGAGAGGATGTGAAGAAATGGGAACACTCATCCACTGCTGGTGGGAATGCAGAAGGATCCAACCATTCTGGAGGACAGTTTGGCAGTTTCTCAAAAAACTAACCATAGATTTGCCATATGACCCAGCAATACCACTGCTTGGTATATACCCAGCAGGACTGAAAACAAGGACACAAACTGATACATGTACACCAATGTTCATAGCAGCATTGTTCACTATCGCCAAAAGTTGGAATCAACCCAAATGCCAATCAACAGATGAGTGGATCAATAAAATGTGGTATATACATACAATGGAATGCTACTCGGCTTTAAGAACAAATACACTACAAACACACGTGATAACATGGATGAATCTTGAGAACCTTATGCTGAGTGAAGCAACCCAGGCATTGAAGGACAAATACTACATGACCTCAATGATATGAAATAAGCAAGCTGCCTCAGAGAGCTAGAGACTGGAAGATAGGCTTACAGGAAATCGGGGCGTGGAGGAAGGGTGTGAGCCAACGTCTGCAGGGGTGGAATCTATGATGAGCTGGCAGTAAGTACGAGCACAAAGAAGAGATAAAATGGGGGCAAAGGGTTGCCTTTGGGTGGGACTTTGCGGGTTTGAGGGGGGCTGGGGATGGACGGATGGGTAATAGTGTCCAAAAAATTGGGGGGAGGGATGGGCAACATACGAACATAGGAGAGTGTCAGGTGTTGGTTGAGAGTAAAATGCTGAGAAAACCGTATCAAAATATAATTAAGAGGGTTACCTGTTTAGGATGCTCAGAGGGGATGGTCTGACATGGGGTGGACTCCTGGGGAATGTCTGAATGCTCATTTTGCCAGGGTGGGTTGTACCATTAGATAGAGACCCAAGTAGTGAGAGTGGGGGTGGACCCACATCCTGGGGAGGACTAATGCCATCAAAAAAGAGGGAACTGTATCTCTCGAATGAAAGGATGACTCCCAGGGCATTAGGGCAGTTGAGCAAGTCAGGCCCTGAACACTGTTGCAAGTATCTCTGGACATGACTCCTCAGGAAATGGAGATTGGCTGTCGCTGTGGGCCCCAAGGGGAGGGGAAAATGGATGTTGAATGGATGGAACCAAGGTAAATGTGGGGGTAAGAGAGGAGTTTCACGAGAGTACACAAGGATGGATATAAAACATGTAATATTACACCAAAAACATATAGGGGCGACAGACTAATAATGTAAACCATAATGTAAAACATAGGATAACTAAAAATTTAGAAAACTGTATATCCTAAAGTATGGGCCACAATGTAAGCACAGATGTCACCTTGTTTGAAAGTTATTGTCTCAGAGTCTGTACATCAGTTTAAGTAAATATGATATGAATAAGTTATAAGACTATCGCTGTGGAAGGGAAAAGGGGTATGGATGTGTGGGAGTACTGTATATTGTATATATGAATTACGTGATCTAGGGCTCTTGTGAAGAGAAGCTCAATAATTAGGAAAAAAGAAAAGAAAAAGATAGGATGTAGAATTTTTCCAAATCAATATGTATTCTATATCTAACCTTTAAACCCATTGCTATATTCCATTTTACTAGTAAGGGATCCTGACATTATATTGGGCTTCACTTTTCAGGAAGTTTTGGATCACAGAGTGGTTCAACAATGGCAGTGGAGGAATACTGGTATAGGATGTTATTGACAGGTGATATATGGTTGACAGGGAGTTATACAGGGCATATGTCCAGGGTGCATGGTAATGTTTGGATATACTCATAGTGGCAACAAATAAAAACAACAGCTGGGGGTTACTGGATTCCTGGCCGAGGGTGCTCTGTTGTGGTCCCTAGGGGAGCAGCATCAGTCCCCCAGGTGCAATGATAAGGACCAGGAAGGAATGAGGGTCCAACAGTGAACTCCTGATACTAATGACTATGCTTGTGAGCCTATATGCCTGAAATAAGAACAAGGCCTAGAGCAGCACTGTGCCTGGGAGTTTCCTCCTGACAGCCTTCATGTTACTCAAATGTGGCCAGTCTCGAAGCCAAACTCAGCATGTAAATGCAATGCATTCCCCCCAGCATGGTACATGACACCCAGGGATGAGCCTCCCTGGCACCGAGGGATCACTACCAAATACCAGCTGATGATGCAACTAGAAAATGACCTTGAATTAAAGGTTCATGTGGACCAGCAGAATATCCCTGTCTACATATAATGACAGGAGTTTAAATTGCTGTTTGACCTAATGTAAGGAGGAAATGGAAAGGAGAAAGGAGTTTATATGGCTATGAGTCTCTAAAAAAGAGTATGGAGGATGTCAGAAGGATTGCCCTTATGCACACCTGAGCAGAGTCTCAGAGACAGATAAAGTAGATACAACCCCAGGTATTGGTTCTTTTGAGGGTTAAAGAGACCCACGGGTTCTATGGTCATGGCAGATGGGGTTCACTGCCATGTCAGTTGGCCCTTCTTTGGAGCTGGTGTTTCTGTGTGATGGAGCTGGACACAGATGGGATCTCTTTTCACAAGCCTTTCATGCTACTTTACTGGAATTGTAGTTGGTGCTGGGGTTTAAGATATATCTAGGGGATTTGAATCTCTGGACTGACAATATGATAGCCAGGCCCTGAGCCTCAACAGACTTCAGCTCCTACACTCTGATTTATTGGACTTACCCCACTCAGCTAACATGGAGTTGAAGAATGTCAACCACCACACCATGGAGCCTAGAGTGCCTACAACTGAAAGCAGGAGGATTGCATCCAGTATCCATGTGGAATCTAAGCCTCCTGTTGACATAGATGTGCAATGGACACAACCAATCCAAGGTCCACAGAGAAAATGTGGCATTGGTGTGGGAAAAGTGGCCATGGTGGCTGCTGGGTGCAGGGAATGGGAGGAAGAGATGAGATGTGGAGGCATTTTTGGGACTTGGAGTTGTCCTGGGTGGTGCTTCAGGGACAATTATGGGACATTGTAGATCCTCCCAGGGCCCACTGGATGGAACGTGGGAGAGTATGGGCTATGATGTGGACCACTGACCATGAGGTGCAGCGATGCCCAGAGATATACTTACCAAATGCAATGCATGTGTCATGATGATGGGAGAGAGTGTTCCTGTGGGGGCAGTGGTGGGGTGGGGGCGGTGGGGTTAAATGGGACCTCATAATTTTTACTGTATTATTTTTTTAAAATGAATTAAAAATTAAAAAAAAAAAAAAAAAACGAAAACAGCCTTGCAGGCAGGGGGTCAGAGGTGGGCATGGCCTCGGCCAGGTTAAGGCTGAAGGAGGCTCCCATGAAGCTGGAATGCAGAGTGGGCTCCTTGACCACGGAGGGCTCCTTGACCACAGCACCCAGAATAGCAAGAGCTGGGGAGATGAGGGGGCAGAAGTACTCCCTTCACCCATGCCTGGGCCACTGAGCACCTGCCACAGAAGGGAGGCCTGCCTCAGTGTCTGCTTTGAACACTGAGGGTCCTACAGTGATCTCCCTGGTTTGACCATGCTGGCTGCAAGTCTCAGTGCTAAGAGTCAAGCAGCTGCTCAGGAAGGTCAGTCCCCAGAGAGGGCTTCTGGCCTTTATGTTATTTAATCCTCCTCAGGAGCTCACCAGCATGCAGCTACCAGCCTGGTGATATACAGCTCAGAGGTGGTTCTGGGAATGCCTTCTAAATCTGTTTTCTTTCCACTGCCTCAGTCATGCAGTCACTCAACAATCCTTTGTGAAGTGCCTTTTGGGTGTCCAGCACCATGGCACAGGGTGTCAGGCCCTGTCAGTGCTCTGTTTTTGCTGACAACTGGGGAAGGATAGAGTTGGGCATAACAATATGGTAAATGCTAACACAGAGACAAGAGGAAGGTGTGACTAGAACAAGGAAAGTCACCCAATCCAGAGGGGACACGTCAAGGCAGGCTTCCTGGAGGAGTTGGCAGCTCAGTGACTCCCTGGGCATTGTGCAGGTGGTGGGATGGGCATGGGGCAATGAACAGCCTGACTGGTGGGCAGTGTGAGCACAGGTGTGCTGGGCAAGGTCCTTTAGGCCACATGTTCTAGTTTGCCAAAGGCCTTCCAATGCCAAGAACCAGAAATGGGTTAGCATTTCTTATGGGACTTATTTGGGGTAAAAGCTCACAACACCACAAACGGTCCAACTCAAGGCACCTGAACAGGTGCTTTCTCACCAAAATCAGCTGCCACGAGGGGGAGCAAGACGTCTCTGCTGACTTCTCTGCCTTTCTGCAGCTGCAGGCAAACCTGGCACAGGGCTTGTCTCTCACTGGGCCTCCTCCTCAGTCTCGGCATTGCTGGATCAAATATGGCAACATTATTTTCCTGTGTCTTTCTATGTATCTCTCTCTGTGTTTCCATTTATATCAGACCCAGCAAGGGGCAGAGGTTCAACCTGAGTCAGGCCTCACTGACATAGTCCAAACCAAAGGCCTGAAGCAATCTTGTCAAGTAATCTAATCAGAGGATTGTCAAATGCTTTTAATGCAATCAAAAGTCACCACACCCATGGGAATACATTAGTTTAAAAATACAATCGTTCTCCTTTTGGGATTCATAAAATAATTTCAAACCACCATACCATGGCTGAAGTTGGACTGTAAGGTGAGGAAAGGAGGCCTTGACCATTAAGGATGGACCTGAAGATTAAGATGCAGTGGCCCATGGCACATGGGGCTGTGAACATCTGTACCTGTCATTCATTAAGGTGGTACATCCCAAATGTTAAAGCATTAGTGCCTATAAAAAGTTGATCTCTTCTGACACCAGTCTTTACACAACCTTCAGAAATGTTCTTGGGTAGGCCCAAGGTGTCGCAGTTGGAATTCTGCCTCAAGAGCACTTGTTGGCTTAAATTACAGACATTTATTGGCTCAAAGTTTTGGAGACTAGAAGTCCATAACCAAGGCACTGGCTGTGCTTGTTTTCTCTGAAAGTCTATAATATTCTGCTGTGGTTTGTAGATGCATTTCTATCTCTATCACATGACAATCTCTCTCTAACTTTCTCTCTCTCTCTCTCTCTCTCCCCCCTTCACCCTCCTTCTTTCTCCCCCTCTTCCCCCCCATCTCTCTAGATTCTCCTGGTTTTCGGCTTGTGGTTCCATGTCCAAGTTCCTTTGTTTATAAGGACTTCAGCCATATGGATAAAGGCATAACTTGATTCAAGCTGAACTCCTCTAAATAGGATTTTTAAAGATCCTACTCACAAATGAGTCCACACCTTATCTAATATTAGGACCTTCAAATGTCCTATTAGTAAATGGGGTCACTCCATAGGAATGCTGATTCTTTTTTGGAGTACAAGATTCATTGCCCAACAGATGCTTGCACCAGGAAAATGCAGTTATACAAAATGGCTTGTACTATCTTTGGATGACCATGAAGCCTAACCAAGGCTTTTTGGGTAAATTGATTTCTAACCTGTCTATTTTGCTTTTTGTCCTTATAGTAAAACCACAGATTCCCAGGTTCCACCCCATACCTTTCAAAGCAGCTTCTCGAGGGCTTGAGCCCTGACACCCTTCACTTTACACAGGTTCTCCAGGCCACCTGAGGCATGGTTTAGGGCACCAGGGAAGCAATCAGAAAACCCTCCCTGTGGACATGCAAGGCCTTGTGTCCTTCTGGCTCCAGTTCTCTTCTCTAGCCCAGCCAAGGCAGATGGTGGGAGAGGGCAGCTGATGTATGATTATTGGGAAGATGATGAGGAGGAAGAGGATGATGAGGAGGGAGAGACTCTCAAGCCCTTGGACAGGACTGAGAAAGGGATGGATATAGAGATTCCAGATTATGTGGTCTCCCTGACCATGTGAGTCTCGTTCCCAGATCTAATGAAGAACTCAGGGCAAACCATGCCACATACCCCTACTTTCAGCACAGTAGCTGCAGTGGCCCTGGGAAGGCCTTCTCTGAATACTGGGATCTCAGCCATGGGTGCAGCTGAGGCTGGTCCTGGCTATGATGTGATGCTTGATGCTGCCTTCCAGCCCTGGGTGGATGGGGCATTCCTTGAAGGAGGGATGCCCTCCATTAGGGCATCCACAAACAAGCCAATGTTCAGCAGGCAGAGCCACTTACTACCATCGCTCTCTGGCTGAGGCCAAGCAAAGTTTCAGTTGAAGTTGGTGCAGATTGGGAAGGGGATGGGCTTGGTTTGAGTCCCTGCCTCATGTGACAGGGATGATTTGAGTAGACTGGTCCATGGTCGTAGATGGTCAAAGACTGACTTGATTTGAATACCATCTATTTGTGTAGCTTTGGTAAAGACCAATGCTCAGAAGGAAATATACTCCTTTAGTCAATTCTCCCAAATTGTCTAGAGGTCCCAGTGGGGGTGCTGGTGCCAGAGGAGAGTTTTCTATTGCCTTGGGGCACAGGACTCCTGTCCTCCTTTCATTTCAGTATTTATTTATTAATTCAGTGCTCATAATTGGAAATGTTTTGACAAATATGGGTGATATTGCATATATCAGACTGCTTTTAAAAAATATCAACAAAAATAAGCTAGACAGGTGGACACATTAGCAGCTATGTGTGGCAGGGGAAGAACTGACAAATTAAGAAGTGATGAGCTTTTGTTTGTCTGACTGATTTTTTGTTTTTATTATTATTATTATTGAAATATGAAAACACTCCAATAATGATTGAAGACATGAATGCACAAATATGTGACCATATCAAATATTATTGATTTTATACTTTGTATGGATTTATGCTTTTTAAAGTGCATCAATAAAATTTATTTGTTAAAAATAACATAATCTTTCCTTTTTTTGGAATTCAGAAAATTATCTCAAACGTCCATAAATAATAATAACCACTTTGAGGGATTCTGTTCTCAAACAACTCCCATAGATGCCAGAATGTTCATCAGCTCAATGGCAGCTACAAGCTGAGGGGCTGTATACCCACAATGCCTGTAGAGACTTACACTCATGAAGGGACTGGGTCCCTTCTGTCCAGGCAGCGTGGCCAGTGGGGTTTATTCTTTGCAACCTCCATAGCTGTTTGCAGAGGTTTTGCAGAGGTGGGCTAGGTCTTGGAGAGCAACTAGGCAAGTAGGTTTCACAACACAAAACATAGGCTACAATGGGAATGGGGGCCCTGGCGTTGGGCAATGTGGTGGTCCTAGCCCCAGGGTCAAGGGGAAGGCTGAGCGGGTGCACGGCAGTGTCCTGCTCCTAGTTAGCCTTGTGGGATCACAGAGTCAATCAAATCTGTTTGACATCAAGTCTAATTCTCACTCCACTGCCTAGCAAATTCACCCATGACTTGAAGTGTTCAGGGTGAAACTAAACCATGTTGACTCTAAGTAAAGGAATCGCAGGAAGGAAGAAGTTAGTGCTAGGGCATTGTTTCAGCAGGGGCTTGAGGGAAAGTGCATAGTCTGAGGCATGGACCACGGGTGTGCTGCAGAGTGAGATGCACACCTGTAGCCCCAGGTCAGTTTTTTTAAAGCATTTCCTCCTCCCCCTTCTTAATGTTGGGGGTGCCCCAGATGTTTCCTGTTCTGATTGGTTGCCCCCACAGTCAGTTCCCAGGGGGCCAATGGTGAGTACTTTTGAGGGTATCCAGTTCTCTGCCATGACCCCAAATGTGATTCTCACTCCAAATGGGGTTCTCATGGCCAGGGTCTGAGGTATCCCTCAAGAGGTTTCTGGGTGGGGTCTCATGGCCATGTGGTCAGCAGGGCCTCAGCTGCCTCCCCCTTTCTCCATACTAACCTGAATCAAAAGGACCATGTACTGCATGATTCCACTTATATAAAATGTAAATATAAATCAATTTATAAAGATGAAATTACATTAGTGTTATGTAGGGCTGGGGAAAGAGAGAGGGATCAAGAGGTGACTACTATGGGTTGTGGAGTTTTTCTTTTTGGAGTAATGAAATTGTTCTAAATTTTTTGTGGTGATGAATGTAAAGCATTGTAATTATAATGAAAGCCATTGATTATACAGTTTGGATAATAATATGATATATGAATATATCTCAATAATGCTTTTTAAAAAACTGTAACTGAGAGTTAAGAATTAAGAAATAATTGTGAAACAAAGTTTATATTTATATTATATAAAATTGCAAAAGATCAATATCTGAAATTGCTGAAACTGGCCAGATTTAGCCTAATCCTGCTATTACAATGGTCATTCTAAACAGATCCCACTCCTGTGTATGGTTCTCCAGACTTCTCCTCTCCCTTGTATAGACTTACTATTGTGATGGTAATTCAAGAATGAATTTACCATTGTTTATGGTTATTTCAGAACTAGGCTCACCTTTGTGTGTACTTGCCATTGTGCTAGTAACCCTCCACCCTCCTGTTTAATAGCCACATGGAAAACCTTGTGCCTGATCTCTATTCTGTAATTTCCTCTCCCAGAACCTTGATCTCTGATAATGGTTGTAACTTTGTAAGTCTCACTGGTGTGGTAACCACCCCATCATGTTCAGCCCCTTAATGTTTATTAACAAAGGAACCTTTGTCAAGCTCTGCCTCAACTACTCATCAGCACCCCAATGGGATAACATACTACAATTTCTGCAGATGGATGAGGCTTAATAAACCCTCCTTTCCTTCCTAGCTTAATTTCATGTGTCTTTCTCTTCTTCCACACCAAGCAAATGAACCCAACCAAGGACCACCCCAGCCCCTCTCAACATTTCTCTAAAATGTTCTTAGCCCTTGCCCTCTACCTTGTGTCAGCTTCATCCTCACTTGGATTTCTGTTACATTCCAGGGCAGCTTCTAGGAACAAAGAGGCCTATAGGCTTCCCTGAGAGAAACTGCTCTCTTCCCCAAGACATTGAACACTCTACTTGGTCCAAATTAGGTCACATTCTTACCCATAAAACAGTCACTGTGGCATGGGAATGTCATTGACAATTGTCTTAGCTGTGGGTAGTGGTAACAATGTTACCAGATTTTGTCTAGGTTCTTGACTATGCTGCAGAAATGAATTTCAGGAACACATTGTGTGAGTTAGGACATTAATTTACTCAGTTAGGGAAGTATGAAAAATGGGAGAAAATAACAGGTCAGAGGTCCAAGTAGAGAGGAAGGGGCTGAAAAGTGTTAAAGAGGGCTGATTTACAGACTACAATTCCCCATTATAGGTTATAAATGCCCAAGTTTTACTTGTGTGGCCACATGGCAGAGGAAAAATGGTGAGAACAGTGTGCAGAGGGCAGGACAGGGGTCCACAGACAAGAGAGCACATGAGAGAGAGCTTGGGTCTCGGGACTGCCTTTTGAATCATTCCTTATTCTACCCCTTTGCTAATGGCAGGGGAGGAGTTCCAGCTATTTTCTGTTTTGATTGCTTATTTCTCCAATCAATCACCCAGGAGGGCCCAAAGCTAAAGTCCTTGGGGAATATCCAGGGCTTCTCCTAGCTTCTGGAGGAAGTCATCTTCTGAGTGGCAGAATCTTGGGGAGGGTCTTCCACAGCCATTTTGGAGGTTTTTGATGTCCACGTGGACTCTCTGCCAGGTTCCAGATCCATCTATTGACTCACTAACTTACTAGCTGGCTTCAACAAGACTCTCCTTGTTACAGCAAAGCCAGGAGTTCTGAACCATAGAAACTCACAACTGGCACCCTAGAAAGGCAGATGAACAGTTTTATTATTATGTGTGGGTATAGAGGAGAGTCAATCTCCAAATTCTGAGCCCCAATTTCAGTTTTCATAGGTTTGTATAGGATTTCAGGTGGGATCAGCATAACTTTTGTTCATTGGCTAATGTGTTGCTAGCTGAAATTTTGTAAGCATGTGGGGTTATAGAGGCAGAATGCAGCTGCAAGTTTGCAGGCTGATTTACAGAAGTGGGGCGTGAAGTCAGTCATTTGATACTCTCCTGCAAGGTCATACCCCCACAGGCCAATCCACAGAAGCGGGGGCAGGAGTGACTTGTTAGATATTTTGCAAGGTTATGCTTTTTATTCCTCAACAATCCCCCCTCTGATGCCCCTAATCACTTTTTATAGGGCATCACTTATGCTACATGGAAAAACAACTTAAGGTAGTAAAGCATTCAATAAGAGTCAAGTACACTCTTAAGATTAGTGTCCCTTCAGCTACACTTCAGTCTCTGGGAGCTGTAGCTGCCAGTCCAGTCCCAGACAGCAAGCTGAGCAGTCCTAATAGGAGTAGGAACCAAACGAAATAGGAGCCCATCTAGTCAGGTGATGGCGATTCTCAGTGGCTCCAGGCAATTCTGATTTTCAAGGGACAGTCAGGTACAGGGTGAGTTGTTCCATTATTTTGTTTCTTCTTGGAGTGTGGCTTTTTAACTCTAGTATGATGAATCCAAGGGCCAATACTTGAAACTCTGAGAGCAGAGGGGGTTACAAGGATAATAGTATGTGGGCTCGTCCAGGTAGGTTGGAGGGGCTCTTTTTCAGGTTTTGTGACACATAATAATTCTAACCATGATGAACAATATTGTACCTCTGTCTAACAATATGCTGACACACTGGTAGATTCTGGAAATTTTATATACTCTTTAAGTATTCACAGGAGCCCCCTACTTATACAAACTTAATTAACAGAGGGCCAAAAATCTTTTTAATTTTATAAACTTTTAAACACTTTCCATTCAACTTATAATATATCAAAGTAAAAAAAACAAATCTTTTGCAATAGTTTGAAATAAAAAGATATTTTTCAGGATCTCATTTTGAGAAAGCAGGTTTGAACATTATGTTCCTTAAAAAGAGATGAGACTTTATTATTCTTTGAAAACCAAGGAAATGAAAAGGGTAAAGTACAAGAAGCTATTATGATAATACAGGTGCTTTTTGTATACTGATTATTCAGGAGAAAAACTCTATTAACTTTTACTAAAACAGACTAATGACTTGAGAAACTTTGTCACACTAACAGAGAAAGAACAAAATTTTAACTTTGCATTAGTAACTATTTGATACTAAAGCTTTTAAAATTTTTTAGATAGACCCATTAAATCTTACCTAACTTTAAGCATAAAAATTCCTTTTTTACAAACTTTTTCCACTTTCTGTATTCATTCCGGTTTTGTTCCACATTTTATTCTTTCTTAATAATGAATCACTTTATCTTAGGATGAAATTATTTTCTGTTTCTCTAATAATACAAACACATTCTATACACCCTACATACACATAAGTTACGAAATTGATTTTGGAAACTGTCTCAAAGCAAACCTCTTGCAACATACAATTACCATCAATGTTAAATAAACTTGTCAAAATAATAATTCAGTTAGGTTATATGCAAATATAATTTTTTATTTTAAATACCTATTGTCATATAATACTAGAAACAGTCTTTCAGAAACAAGTTGGCAGGGGAGGATGGCTGCCAAAAAGCTTCCTTGTTATAAAATTATATTTTGTTATTATTAATTCTGGTTTGTTTGTTTTTAACTCAAATTAGATTTCCTAATGGGAAGGGATCCCAACATGGGACAGTTTTGTATATTTGGGCAAGGGTTTTTTTTAAGTGCTTGTGAATAGAATCCTGGCCAGGTTTTCCTAGGAGCCTGAGATTTTTTTTAAATGTTTGAGTAATTGGGGGTGGTTATTTAAACAGAACTTTAAAAGGTGAAAAGCCTGAGGGTCCAGGGGTGTAGTCTGACTTTAAGGAGGGCTAGTGGGAGTAGATTTACTCATGGGAGGCCAGTTTTTTTATTTATCTACTAATTTTTACAGACCTTGGGTAGGGTGGTTTTGAGGGTTTAATTTAGGAGTTTTACTTTCCCTGAGCTTTTGGGACCTACATGCTGTGTGGAGTTTTTACTTAATTCCTAACATTTTGCCAGCTCTTGGACTACAGCTGACACAAGAGTTGGGCCATTGTTGCTGCTTATGGATAAAGGTATCCGGTGCTGGAAAACTATTTCTCAGAACAAAGCTTTAGTTACTTTTTGCTTTTCAGTGTGGGTGGGAAAGGTCTTGACCCAGCCCGCAGAGTTACACATTATTACTAAGGAGCACCTATACCTTCGACCTGGTTTTACTTCTGCAAAACCGTTGTTAAGCTTTGAAAAGGGGCAGTTTGCATGTGTTGGATGCTGGCCAGGGCTGGGGAACCTGGGAGGGGTTGCTCTCAGTGCAGGTTTGGCACCAGCTGCCAACAGTGGTGCAGAGCGAGGTCATCCTGGCAATGTAGAAATATTTTCTGAGCAGGGCCTTTAAAGCAGTTTTTATATTTTAAGTGGCTGAGCTGGTGGTATTGTTGAACAAGGATGTAGACAGCCCACTCTGGGATGGAGACCTGGCCATCTGGGAGTAGCCAGCCACCCTCAGGGGTCTGGTGTTGTTGAGGAATAAAAAGCATAACCTTGCAAAACATCTAACAAGCCACTCCTGCCCCACTTCTGTGGATCCACCTGTGAGGGCATGGCCTTGCAGGAAAATATCAAATAACTCCTGCCTCTGTTTCTGTAAATCAGCCTGTGAAAACATGGCCCAGGAGAAAGATATCAAAAGAGTGACTTCACCACCTGCTTCTGTAAATCAGCCTGGAAACTTGCAGCTACATTCTGCCTCTATAACCCCTGCTTGCAAAATTTCACCTAGCAACACGTTAGCCAATGAACAGAAGTTATGCTAATCTGACCTAAATCCTATATAAACCTAAGAAAACTAAAAAACGGGCCTCAGAATTTGGAGATTAACTCTTCTGTGGGCCCGTGCATAATACATCTGTCCACACACCTTTCTGGAGTGCCAGTTGTCAGTTTCTATGGTTCAGAACTCCCGGCTTTGCTGTAACAGTGTCCCTGCCCTTCCTTGCCCACTCCTGCTTCCCCTGGTACATTTCAGTCTTCAATGCATTGTTTTAAAAGGGACAGGTGAGGCACCAGTGGTGGGGCTGCAGCTTGAGGGCCGCCTTGTTTGCTTGGCCAGTGCATTTTCCCCAGCAACTGCATCTGTTTTCCCCTGATGCTCCTGAGAGCTGACAGCACATGACAGCGACATTGCCTGGCCTCCAGACCACCTTCATCAGTTGAAGGATTTTCCTTTTTTTTTTCCTGCAATTAGGAGTCCCTTCTCCTTGTAAATTGCTCCATGGACATGTACAGCAGTGAATGCATATTCAGAGTTAGTGCAAATGTTCACCGTTTGCCCAGTGGCCAGTTGTAGGGATTGAATCAGTGCCCAGGGTTCGCTTGCTGTGCAGACCACCCCCCAGGCAGGGGAGACGCCCTCACTACTTACTTAGCTGTGGCGACTGCGCCTTAGTAAGCCTCTCCTCATTTCTGACAAAACCACTGCCCTTTGTGAACAGGGTTTGATCTGGGCGAGGAAATGGCCTGTCCTGGAGGTTGGGGAGGCTGGTACACCCCTTCTTGTCACTTTTGCACAGTTGCACCCAGGAGTCCCTCTTTCCATCAGCAGGAAAGTGTCAGGATATATGAAAAGTGGTGGGGGAGTTTTGTTTGTTTGTTTTAAGTTTTGTGGGACCTGAGTCAAAGTTGATTGAGTCCTTTAAATCTGGACACAAAAACCCGGTGGCCCCAGGTGGTACTGGCAGCAGTGGGGAGTTTCAGGGTGAAGTGTTCCCCCCACACACACTTTTAGGTGCCCTTTCTCGATTTGTTGGGTCTGGATTTTTAAGGCTGCAACTAACAGGGAGACCTCCTGTTTCATTTGCTTTTTGTTTCCCCTCAGCAGTTTTGTAATTTTTTTTTTTTTTTTGGTGTCCAGTGCCGCCAGGATGACACAAGCTGTGTTGACCATTCTCTGGCTTTCTGGGGCTTCTGGGTCAAAGGGAGTGTAAGTCTTGAAGGCTTTGTAAAGTAGCTTATAAAAACTTTCTGGAGGTTCTTCAGCCTTTTGAGTGACAGAGGGCGTTTTGGACATGTTTGTGGCTGCCTCTCTCCTTCCTTTCCCCTCTGAGGAGGCTTCTTTTTTTTTTTTTTTTTTATCAAGAGAAATAATATTTAATGCTGTATTTTAAAAATCAAAATTAATGAAATATAATCTAAGATGAAAATATATCAACATTTTATTATTTTTTTTTGTTTTTTTTTAAATATTTATTTATTATTATTATTTTTTAATTACATTTAAAAAAAAATATATGAGGTCCCATTCAACCCCACCGCCCCCGCCCCCCACTCCCCCCAGAGCAACACTCTCTCCCATCATCGTGATACATCCATTGCACCTGGTAAGTTCATCTCTGAGCATCACTGCACCCCATAGTCAATGGTCCACATCATAGCCCAGACTCTCTCACGTTCCATCCAGTGGGCCCTGGGGGGATCTACAGTGTCCCGTAATTGTCCGTGAAGCACTATCCAGGACAACTCCACGTCCCGAAAACGCCTCCACATCTCATCTCTTCCTCCCGTTCCCCACACCCAGCAGCCCCCATGGCTACCGTTCCCACACCCATTCCACATTTTCTCTGTGGACATTGGATTGGTTGTGTCCATTGCACACCTATGTCAAGTGAGGGCTTAGATTCCACATGGGTACTGGATGCACTCTTCCCGCTTCTAGTTGTAGACACTCTAGGCTCCATGTTGTGGTGGTTGACCTTCTTCAACTCCATGTTAGCTGAGTGGAGTAAGTCCAATAAGTCAAAGTGTAGGAGCTGAAGTCTGTTGAGGCTCTGGGCCTGGGTGTCATATTATCAGTCCAGAGATTCAAATCCCCTACATATATCTTAAACTCAGCACCAACTACAATTCCAATAAAGTAGCGTGCAAGTCTTGTGAAAAGAGATCCCCTCTGAGTCCATTTCCATCACGCAGAAACACCAGCTCCAAAGAAGGGCCATCTGTCATGGCAGTGAACCCCTTCTGCCATGACCATAGAACCCGTGGGTCTCTTTATCCCTCAAAAGAACCAATACCTGGGGTTGTATCCACCCTATCTGTCTCTTAGACTCTGTTCAGTTGTACATAGGGGTATTCCTTCTGACAACCTCCAGACTCTTTTTTAGAGACTCACAGCCTTTTAATCTCATTTCTCCTTTCCATTTCCCCCTTACATTAGGTCAAACTGCTTCCCGAAGTCATGTTATTATATGTAGACAGGTATATTCTGCTGTTCCGCATTGAATCTTTAATTCAAGGTCATTTTCTAGTTGCTTCTTCAGCTGGTATGTGGTAGTGATCCCTCGGTGCCAGGGAGGCTCATCCCCGGGTGTCGTGTCCCACGCTGGGGGGAATGCATCACATCTACACGCTGAGTTTGGCTGTGAGAGTGGCCACATTTGAGTAACATGAAGGCTGTCAGGAGGAAACCCCCAGGCACAATGCTACTCTAGGCCTTGTTCTTATTGCAGGTGCATAGGCTCAAAAGTGTAGCCATTAGTATCAAGAGCCCACTGTTGGGCCCTCCTTCCTTCCTGGTTCTTGCCGTTGCACCTGGAGGATTGCCGCTGCTCTCCCAGGGCCCACAACAGTGACCCCCCGGCCAGGAGCCCAGTACCCCCCCAGCTGTTGTTTTTAATTGTTTCCACTATGAGTATATATAGACATTACCATATACCCTGGGCATATGCCCTGTATAACTCCCTGTCAACCATATATATCCTGTCAATAACATGAGGAGGCTTCTTGATCCCACTGAAGGGCAACCCCCCCTGATCTGTGTGAAAGTCCCAGGCCTGTTGGGCTTCCGGTGCCACCTCTCGGGCCCATTCCTGTGGCTCCAAGACACCTGCGGGGCCTGTTCTCCAACCACTTTCTAGTTTCCAGGGATCCTGTGTCTGTGTCTCCTCCATACTGACCAGAGTTGGGAGGAGTTGGTGGCAATCATTCCAAGGGGGGTGGGGTGGGTTTGGACAATGAACTCCATGAAGTTGATAAGAGCCTGAAGCTTTTCTGACTTTGAAGGGGTGTGGTGCTTCCAGTTTAAAAGAGCTGTAGTTGTGAAAGGCTGATAAAACAGGATTGGTCTCCCAGGTTGGACAGTCCTATCTACACCGATCTGGGCTGGGCTCTGAGTCTCAGGGAGGGGCATCTGAAGAGCAGGCTGTGCAGACTGAAGTTTTCTTTCCAAAGGGAACTCAGGATCCCCCCTGGGGGTGGCCGATGGGCCCAGGAAGGCTGAAGGTGGAGGAATCCCTGGGAGATCTGCCTGTGGAGGCTCCAGTGCAGGGAGATGCCCTGGAACAACTGAAACACATGGTGGGGTAAAGTGTCCTCCTCCTGAGGTCCTTGTAAAATAATAGGCTTTCAAGGTCTGGCCACCTGAGCTACTAGGACTCTGCTCTGACCCTTCCTTTCAACACAGAATCGAACCTAATGGGGCAGGGTTTGGGCAATTTTTAACCAGGAATTGATGTAGGGAAACCAATCAGGGTGGCTGGGGGCTTCAGTGTCTGCCTGCCAAACTGCATGAAACTTAGTTACATCTAGGGCTCCTTCTGAGGGCCAGTCTACACCAAAGGTGGGTCACTCCAACTCACACAAGGTCCAGAGAGTTCCGGGGGACATATAGACACCATAATCCCTGGGAAAAGCTTTCTTGAAGTTTTTTATCATCCACTGTAAGATGGTGTGTTTGGACTGTGATGATCCCATCCCTGAACTGGTGTCACAGGACAAACAAAGGAGGGGGACCCCTCATGAGGCCACTCAGATGCCCACCTGTCCATGTGTCTCATGAGAATTTAACCTCATCTTAGCTAGGGTGTCTGTGTGGGTCTGGACTAGCTGTTATGCCATATGACGTAGCCATGGAATGCAGGTTGGGGCCCACTCACACTCCATAGCACATGCCGTGAAGCCACAAACTGGATCAGTGAGGCAAGCCCCTGCAGTCCCCATTCATTCACTCAATCACTCAGAGGTTATGCAGTCCCACCCAAGGGATTGCCCTATCTGGAATCTCAAATCTCAAGATTTTGGGAGGTGATCAATCTCCCCTTCCATCCAGAGACAGACCTGACTGGGCCTCAGAACCCCAGGGCTTTACCTTTCTGATAATTCCTGATGTTCAATCTAACTCTCCACTGAGCCAGGCCAAGGTGGAGGAGGCGGCCCACAGGGATCCATTCCCTGAAGCAGGCCCTGTCAAGAGGACAGGTGGTGCTGCCTTGTTCATTTGGAGATCTCCCAGGCCGTGCCCATCAGTCCCAAAACAGAGGCTCAAAAGGCCAGCTCTGTTGGACTGGGAACCAAATGTTACAGAAAGTCAGAAGTTCTGAACCATAGAAACTCACAACTGGCACTCTAGGAAGGTGGATGGACAATTTTATTATGTGTGGGCCCAGAGGAGAGTCAAACTCCAAATTCTGAGCCCCATTTTTCAGTTCTCTTAGGTTTATATAGGATTTCAGGTGGGATCAACACAACTTTTGTTGATTGGCTAATGCATTACTAGTTGAAATTTTGCAAGCAGTTGGGTTACAGAGGCAGAATGCAGCTGCAAGTTTGCGGGTTGATTTACAGAAGTGAGGGGTGAAGTCACTTGTTTGATATCTTTCTCCTAGGCCATGTTTTCACAGGCTGATTTACAGAAACGGGTAGGAATTATTTGATATTTTCCTGCAAGGTCATGCCCTCACAGGTTCAATCCACACAAGTGGGAGCAGGAGTGGCTTGTTAGATATTTTGCAAGGTTATGGTTTTTTCCTCAACATCCTGAGCCAATAACTGCTGCAAGGGAGAAAGAGCTCTGCTGACTGCAGGAAGCTAGTCAGATTCAGTCCCAGAACCAAGAGTGTGGTTGATCCCATTCAAATTGCATGGCTGCTCCACAACAGAGGGGGCAGAATAAACACTAGATAGGTGTAATAGGTCAAGCCCTTTGGGAAGGAGATTCTGAGAGGGATATTTGCCCATGGGAAGTTCACTGGCATGTCCTCTAGGCAACACACCCATGGGGCAGTGAGAAAAATAAGGTTGGGCAGACAGAGAAATTCAATCATGATGCAGTTGCTTCAAGGGTCTATGTTGAAACCTGGGGTTCTTGAAGCTGGGATGGCCCTTCAGAATTATCCCAAATTTGGGCAAAGAGACCAGTCATTTCTATCTCCACATTAAGCAATCATTGAATGAGGGCTGACCGCAGGGAGGGGACATAACCTTGGGTAAGGCAGGTCTTTTCAGCCAGGGAGGCTCTCAGCTAAGATACAACAGCAACAAACTTTCCCAGCAACTGGAGGAATGAGGTCTTCCATCCTGAAGGGGGAGTCAGGGGGCCCACCCCAGCATGCACTGCTCTAGGAAGCTACTGGAGCTAGGGTGGGTGGTTGTGGGGAGATTTTTAAAAACACTGAGAGATGTTTAACATGTTTTGGAGTGAGAGTCATCAGAACTTGCAGAGGAATGTCAGGAGCTGGTGATGGTAAGAGAAGTTGATTTTTGGATTTAGCAACTGAGTGGATGGTGATACTGTTTGAGCAGATGGAAAGGTGTTTGGCACACATTCGGTACTGAGTAACAATTTCTTACCTTCTTCCTAACCTTCTGCCACTTTATTCTGAAGATCATGAGCAGTCATTACAAAATGTTAAGGAAAGGAAGGTGAGCTTTAGAAAGAACATCCTGGCAGCCTGTAGACCATGAATTGGAGGCAGAGAGAGACTAGAGACATGGCAAAGAGCAAGGAGACTGCTGCTGTAGTCCAAGTGAGAAATAATGAAGACAGTGATGGTTGGGGTGGAGAAGAGGGGATAACAGTGTGTGGCTGTTAGTCTGGCTGATATGAATTAGGCTTAACTCTTGGTTTTGTCCCTTTGGTTTAGTATCAAGTCTTTACCCTCTGAAACACAAGAAAACCTGAGCAAGGTGATTTTAACAGACCATGTCTATTTCTGGAGAAATAGGTCACAGCATATTACACATCATGATCTAGTCCCAGGCTAAACTGGTACAAGTCCACCCAAGACACAAGATTGGCCCAAGTGGGGATAAAACTTTTTCACTGTCTGTGTTAGGGATTTAGCTGTAAATAAGGCTTTGAAGGAGTTTCAGAAAAATAAAACACTCTCTCTGTTCTCAAGAAGCTTTGATCATTGCTTGTCTTCTGAGACTGATGGAGTGGCAACATCTATTAATGAATCAAACTCAGATCTCACTTTTGGAACTGCTGCCACAGATTTGGGCTGTGTCTTGTAAGTTGTGCCTTGCAAACTGTTTAGGAATATAAAGCTAGGACAGAATTTATAATCAAATGCAAGTAAGACAGTGCCTGGGCCTAGCTAGTATTTGACTTTTTAGATAGCAAGAGGTTGGAGATACTATTATTATTATAAATGCCTCTCTTAGGAAAGACTCCCACATAAGGATCATATGTTGAGTTATCTGTTTGCTGTATTACATAAAAAATCATTCATTATTGCCCTTAGCTAGAACCTTTGAACCCACAGAAATACTTATGACCCAACAGAGGGAAAAGTGATGAATTTTCTAAAAATATTTCCTCCTTCCAGAAGTTTGGTTATTATAAATTCACCTGGATATTATTTAAGAGGAGGCAATACCCAACCATATAGTCTGAGGTCTCAAACAGAAAATGGGACTCTTGCCTGCTCTCATCCCTCTTTCTCTTCTCTCTGCCCTTTCCAGCTGCCCAATTATCAATCCTTTATTTGTCATTCATTTATTGGGCACTCGCTATGTACAGTGCAATCTGTCAGGCCCTACAAGGTGTGAAAATTGATTAACTCAAAAATTTACCCTCCAGTGGTTTACAGTGCAATGGTGGAAACAGAGGAAGCAAGGCAAGGTAAGCTAAGCTACAGAAGAGTAGAAGAGGCCAGGGTTAATTGTAACTGAGAAGAAATAGAAAGAAAATCAATTTAAAATCTGTAAGGAATGGGCAGTCTTTCAGCAGCAGAAGGGTGGGGAAATGGCTTTCCAATCTGTGAAAAACTGACTAACTTTTCTAATAAAATAGACATCTGAAGTTTATTTTAAACAAGGGTCCCAAAATTTCTTGGGGCTTATTTACACATAGCCTCAAAAATTTTTGACATTCTTCCCATTGAAAGGTAGGGTCTATATTCCCTCCCCTTGAATCTGGGCTCTAATACAAATACTTGGAGATCATGGGGTGGACTGCAGCAGAGATTGCTTGATTCTAACCCATCATACTTCTTGCTGGGCACAAAGGTAGACTATATTTCCCACCCCCAACACTGTGCAATTAGGACAGGGCCACATGACTGGCTTCGGGGCAAAGAAATATGGATGGAAGTGAGGTTTGGCACTTCCAAGCCTAGCCATAAAACTACCAATGCTGTCCTTGTTCTCTAGCTGCTCTTCAGAATCCAAACTCAGTGGATGTTTGGATGACTCCAAGGAAGGTCAAGAACTGTGCTGTCCAGTAGAGTAGCCACTAGCTACTTATGGCTATAGACCAATTGAAATGTGACCAGTTTTAATTGAGATGTGCTGTAAGTGTAGCATACTCACTTGATTCAAATACTTAGAGTGGAAAAAAAGAAGGTAAATTTTCTTATTAATTTTTTTTAGGGTTATTACATGTTACAATGATATTTTTGATATTTTGGATAAAAGGAAATATATTATTTGCATTATTTTCACCTGTTCTTTTCACTTTAATTCATCTCCTAGAAAATTTTAAATTACATATGACTCCCATTGTACTTCTCTTGGACAGCACTATTCTAGTACAGAATTTTTCTAACTTTTTTCATCATTCCCATAAGGGATCTTTTTGGAAATTTCTCTTCCTAATTGTCCTCGCCCTCATTAAACTTTTTTTTCTTCTATATTTCCTTTTAAATGTTACATTTTAAAAAATGAGGTCCCATATACCCCCCACACCATCCACCCCGCCCTCCCACATCAACAACCTCTTCCATCGTTGTGGCATATCCACTGCACCTGGCATATACATTCTGGAGCACTGCTGCACCACATGGACAGTGGTCCATATTGTAGTCCACACTGTCCCCCAGTCCACCCAGTGAGCCATGACAGGAAACACAATGTTCAGCATCTATCCCTGCAGCACCACCTAGGACAACTCCAAATCCTGAAAATGCCCCCACATCATATCTCTTCTTCTGTCTCCCTACCATTAGCAGCTACTGTGGCCACCCTCTCCACATCACCACGACAATTTCTTCTCTTACTAACCACAAGAGTTCCCCAGCAGAATACCAGTAAGTCCAGAGTAATCTATACTCTATTTCTTCATCCTATTGACTGCGGCGGCTTGCTCAGTCGGTAGAGGTGGGGTCTGGCTGCGGACGAGGGGTTGGTCCAGCTCTGGACGAGGGGTCGGTCCCGCTTGGGACGAGGGGTCGGTCCGGCAGCAGACGAGGGATCGGTCTCACAAGGGGTTGCGCGGTTCGGCTGACAGGGTCGCCCGGCGAAGCCGGCGATGAAGGGGTCGCCCGGAGAAGCAGGCGACGAACTGGGGACAAGGGAGGCCAGGCCCTTGTCGGGGGCTCTTAGGACTGGAGGGCGCACGGCAGAAGAACTACCGCGGAGACAAGGTAAACACACAAGTCCACTTTATTGAGGGAGAGGCAACAGTTTTATAGGGGCTGGGGAAGGCTGATTGGTCGAAGCCATGCCCTGTTCTGATTGGTTGCCGGCGAAAGGTCAGTGGGCGGTACTGGATGGGAGAGGGGTGGTGGTTAGGGATTGGCTGTCGCTGTTGCTGGGGGAAGGGGCAGGGTTTAGGGATTGGTGGCTGCTGTTGCTGGGGTAGAGGGCAGACTGGATTTTTCCGCCCACGCCTGGCTGTTGCTGCTGTCGGGGGAAGGGAAAAGGGCAGACTGGATTTTTCCGCCCACACCTGGCTGTTGCTGCTGTCGGGGGAGGGGAAAAGGGCAGACTGGAATTTTCCGCCCTGCGCCTGCGCAGGGAGAAGGAAGAAGAAGAGTGCCGACCCACAGGCATCGTGTGGCGCCATCCGGGAGGAGGGGCGGCCGCGGAAGCATGGCTGCCGAGAAGGGGAGACCCGAGGGCACTCTGCGCCCATGCCGAGCTTCCTTCAGGGGTGGCGGTGAGTCCGACCAGCCACCCTATTATGGGGCAGCGGCTTGGCCTGCCGCGGCTGCTCCCCCGCCAGGCCAGCAAACCACACTTCAGCCCGAGGGGTGACCGCAGTTGACCCTAGGATGGTTATGTCCAGTTCCCCTCTATATCAAGAGGGGGCTTAGATGCCACATGGATGATGGATGCAATTCTCCTGCTTGCAGCTGTAGGCACTCTTAGCTCCCTGGTGTGGTGGTTGACCCTCTTCACCTTCCTGTCAGCTGGCCAGGGAAGTCCATTTTAATACCACAGATACATTTGTTATTGGTTTATGTACTGTGGCCCTGTAATAGCTAAGATTTTTCCACCCTCTATATTAGCCAGCCAAATAAGTTGTGATGCAAAATACCAGAAATTGGTTGGTTTTTATAAAGGATATTTACTGGGGGTAGAAGCTTACAGTCACCAGACCCTGAAGTGTCCAACTCAAGGTACCATAAGAGGTACTTTCTCAGCCTGAGCCCATTGCCATATGTTGATTCAAGATGGTGAGCGATGTCCACAAGTGGTCAGTCTTACTCCTCCCAAGGCTCCATGGTCCCAGCTTCTTCCAATCTCAGCCATAGGCTGGAACATCCTGTCTCTCTCTCAGGGCTTGTTTCTCTCTGGGTTCAGCTGCCCTAGCAGCTAGATTTTACATCAGAATAAAAAAAACCCAAAAGGATCTTACAGTATCAGAAATGAGAGCTTCTCCAGGACAGCCTACCTAAGCCGTGAGGGTCTCCCCAGGCCACACAAGCATTAGGAGCCATGTGCTGTCAGCCTCACCCCTGGGCTCCAGCCACACAGGATTGATCTGGTGGCTTCACCCCATTCTGCCTCCATAAGTCCCTTTGTTAAGGCCGCATTGTTCCCTTGGGCTGGGAGGCCTGGAATGACCTTCTCCTCTTTATTTGCTTGAGAAATCTTTCAACCTTGGTTCTAGAGCCATTTCCTCAGAAGACCTGCAAGCCACCACCACCCCTGGACCTCCCTGTGCCCCACAAATCTCTAGCCAGATCTCTTCGATGCATTTAGCACCACAGAGAATTTATTAATACCAAAGCAAAATCCCAAGTCCTCTCCAAACATAGGAAGAAAAATCAAACTGGAAAGATACAGTGGCCTTAATCTGTGTGCTTAAAATATTTTAGATTTGCCAATTTTACAAAATATAGGACTGTACAAAAGCAATGCTAGTGCCCCTCCTAAGGTGACTAAGGGAACCCAATAAGTGAGGAACCCTGAAGTTTTAAGCTGAAGCCTCACGGGATTCTGCAGAGAACGAGGTCCTATCTGAAAAAGACTTTGAAGACTGATGGTGCCGTGGACACAGGAAGTTCTAACGTAATTCTACAAATAAATACTTGTCAGATTATGGGGCATATCCTATGTGCTTTGCAAGTGGGTTTTTGACTGAATACCTGCCAGGGAATAAGAGAAATTAACATGTCATTCAAGAAGGTCCTGGAGACCTTGAGGGTCCAAAGTAAGGTCTTCTCCACAAAGAGGTTTGGGAGCCCAGGGCCAAGGAATAGGTGGGGAAAGGCCAAGGATGAGCAATGGCTGGAATGGGGCACATGGGAGCAAGAGGATAAAAGAGAGGAGGAACTGAAAGAAAGGGAAACCAATTACTGAACTCCAACAGGGGCATGTGTGGTGAAAATAGAGCCAGTTCCAAAAGCCCAGGACAAACTGCAGGGTGTGGAGAGGGGACCCTGCAAGAAGAAGGTGCTGCCCCTACCCCATCCCAGTCCCTCCTTCCCCTGCCCCTCTGCCCCTCTGCTCCATAGGCGAGGGGCAGGCTGGGGCTGGAAGGCCAGACTCCTGCAGGGCCAGAGTGGGGGTGGGGTAAGGTGAGGAATCCTCAGGGCAGTAACGAGCCTTCCCTTCCAGGCCCACAAAAGAGGGACTTCACCTGGAGTTGGGTGGGCTGGGTGGGGCACCCCTGACCCCAGCCCATTGCCAGGAATCCAGGAGGTGGGAGCAGTGGTGCAAGCATGAGGGGATGGAGGCCCTCAAGCTCATGGCCCAGGCCTGCCCCTCGGGGGTCACACTCTGCCTCTCCATGTGCCCTGGGCCCCCTGAGGACAGGGGGATCTTCTCTCCTTTGAGAAAAGCAGACAAATTAGAATCTGGCCCTGAAATAAGGACGTGTAGTTCCTTATAAAGGGGCACAGCACAGCGCCTTCCTAAAGCTTATCTTGCAGATGCAGGAGCCCTTTTCTGTGATTAAACTTTAAAAGAAATGAATTTAAACCCAAACTCAGATGAATTGTCAAGTGATTTGCATTAGCCATGACAGTGAGCAAAGGTGGAAGATCTCTCTTTTTCACAGCTTGCTGGGGCCACCTGCAAGGCACGGTCATTCACCCACTCCAGGCTGCCTGGGTTTGCAGTCTAAGGTGCCCTCCACCCTCATTTACCAGCCAGTTACTTAACCCCCAGTGCCAGCCTCTTTTCATCAGTACAATGGGGTTGGCAATAGTCCTCTATTATATAGGGCTACAATGAGTTAACTTCTGTACAGACAGGTGTGTCAGACTGTAAACAAGTTGTAACTGTTTGCTGCTATTCCTGTGCAGAGAGTAGGTGAGCTGGAAAGAGTTTAGACTCTTGTTTCATTTCCCCTAAGGGAATTCCCACTAAGTTCTTAAAAGATGTTGAATTTCTGCCTAAATATCCTTATTTAAACTACCTATTCATATTACTATAGAATATTCTGCCCATGAATTTTTATGCCTTGTAAACATAATAAAGCTGCTAGTTTCCTGAACTATTGATAACAAATTGGTACCATCAATTCTCCTTGTTGTGTGGGTAGATAAATTATGAATATCTGCAATGAGTCAATTGAGATAACTAAAAATAGAATTCTATCTCCAGATTCTCAAGACTAAATGTAATTACCTCACACTGTTCTTTTATAGAATAGTCCTGTGGTTTAATTTAAGGGATTTCCAACAGAACGTTGTATTAATATTTAAGGTAAAAGATTTCATTGCATGGGATACATTAGTGGATGAAAAGACTCTAACATCTTAGATTTGCTCTAAGAAGTATAACTTTGTGGGTTGGGAAATCTGCATCACAGCTAAGCAAAGAGTTATTGTGCTGTAGAATTTGAGGGAGGTTCAATTATTTGTGTATAGAGAGGCCAGGACTCAGGAATGATTTTGAGAAGGAAAAATGGTTTATTGACAGCCTGCCAGACTAGGACTCTGGAGCTTTCTGTTTCAATCCCAGGCCCGGAACAAGATTTTTGAGTCCCTTTTATACAGAGAGGAAAGGCCAAATGGTCCTTTTGTTTCAGTTCTCAATAGGCTTAAATTAGCATATATATCTTCCACATCTTAGGTAAGCTTTTAGCATGGACCTCAGGCATTCTAGATAAGCTTTTAGCATATATGGTTTGCATTTCCCCTGAATACTTAAAGTTTATAGACCTTGCATTGTTAAACTGTTTCCTCGGACTGGAGTCCTTACCTTGGTCACCAAGGGCAGGACTGCAGCCTTTTATCATCCCACACCCACAAGTCACAGATAATTTAGGTTATCTCTGAAGAGACAAAGAGCCTCCCACCCATAGCCCACATCTAATTGTATTATCTGTATTTGCTGTTTACATTGTGTCCAGCCAATAGAAGAAAAATAAACAAACACTGTCTCTCAGAACAGAAAAGAAAAACCCAAGGAAGTGCAAAATCTATGGGGTGTGAACTTTAAAGAGAGCTCAGCCTTTGTTTAACTTCTAAGCCTCCTCACACTCTGGATTTGTAAGTAAAAAGAATCTAACCTCTTTGAAACTGTTTTTCACATCCCCCTTTTACAGATAAGAAACAGGTTCAGAGAAAAATATTAAGTTAGATTTGTGTATTAGTTTTCCAAAGGAGTGCTGAATCAAACTACCAGAAATCTGTTGGCTTTCATAAAGAGCATTTATTGGGGGTAAAAGCTTACAGTCCCAAGGCTGTGGAAACTCCAACTCAAAGTACCATAACAGGTGCTTCCTTACCAAAGTTAGCTGCTACAGTGTTGAGGTAAAATGGCAGGTGATCTCTGCCAGGGTTCAGCCTTCCCCTCTGGGCTTCCTATAGCAGGCTCTCTTCCCAAGGTCATCTGTAAGCCATCAGCAAATAGTCCTTCCCTACTTTTAGCTGATTGAAACTTCTCCTTTCTGTCACATGGCAGGATCAAAATAAGAAAGTTCTCTCCTGTGTGTCTTCCAAGTGTGTTTTCTTTTATATCAGACCCACCAATGGGGGGTAATCAACCCAAGGCAAGCCATACTGACAGTGGTCCAATTAAAGAAAGCCCTGACAGCAATCTTAAGAAGTAATCTAACCAAAGGATCATACCCAAGGAAAAGATTAGTTTACAAATATAACCTTTCTCTCCTGGGATTCATAAATAATCTCAAACTGTCACAGCATGTAACAAATACTTGGTAATTGCCAAGTGTATTTTGCACATCTCTAAGCCTTGGTCAATTCTTGGAGCTAAGACTTTACACATATCCTTTCTCCTAAACTCCCCAGCATTAAATTTCTATGAAATGGTCAATTTTATTTTCCTAAGTAAACCTCTTTTCAGTTTATTATAGTTTTGTTAACTTATAAAAATTGAGTGGTCAGCATTTGGCCAACTTCCCATTGTTGTACATGAGATTTTTGGAATATAGCAATGCCTGCTTGTTGTCTGGTTGCTTTCATGCTGAAACAGGAAATTGAATAGTTGCAACAGACAGTATGGCCCATGGGACTGAAAATATTTACTAAGATGAGTCTTTACAGAAAGAGTTTGCTGATCCCTTGCTTATAGTGGAAAGAACTTCTCTATTTTGTTTTTCTTAGTATATTTACTAAATACTTAGTGTATTTCTTAGTATATTTCATGATTTGGTACATGTTCACATAAAAGTTGGATTAAGATACCAAAGAAGGAGCTAATGCAGATCAGGAGCAGAAAGCTGCTTTTATGTTGAGGTCTTAGCCTGCTCTATTGTGGAAGTGACACACTTGATCATCTTTCACTGCCTCCCTGGTTGAGACTCTCTGAGCATAGTCTGAGTGTTGCTGATATGTTTTCTTTATAATGTCAGGTCTGAAGAATTCTGAAACATTTTTATCTTTTTATGGGCAGTTTGACTAGAAAACTTTAAACAAAGAAGATGAAGTTTTCTAAAGAGCTCTTATTAGAGTTCTGTCTTTGAATTCTGAAGATTGTTTATGATAGAAATTATGGGCTGAATTATGACCCTAACAAGGCAGGTTCATATACAACTCCTAGTCTCTGAATGTGGGATCTATTTGGAAATAGGGTCTTTGAAGATATGACTGGTTAAAATGAGGCCAGACTGAATTAGGGTAATCCCTAATTCACTACAAATGAGTGGCTTAAATTTATTGTGGTAGCATAGATGTAACAAAATTTGCCATTTGAAAGTATACAATGCAGTGGCATTAGTTACATGTGTAATGTGCTACCATCACCACCATCCATTATCAAAGCTTTTTCTTTTTTTATTTTTTAATTAATTAATTTATTTTTAATGTTAAATTTAAAAAGTTTGAGGTTCCCATATACCCCCCCACCCCCCTCACCCCACTCGTCCCATAACCACAACCTCCTCCTTCATCACGGGACTTTCATTGCACTTGGTGAATACATCTCTGAGCACTGCTGCATCACATGGCCAATGGTCCACATTACAGTTTACACACTCCCCCAGTCCACCCAGTGGGCCATGGGAGGACATACAATGTCCAGTAACTGTCCCTGCAGTACCACCCAGGACACCTCCAAGTCCTGAAAATGCCCCCACATCACATCTCTTCTTCCCATGCCCACCCTCAGCAGCTACCATGGTCACTTTCTCCATCTCAGTGCTACATTTACTTCCATTCCTCATCACATTAGTTCCAGAATAGAGTATCAGTAAGTCCACTCTAATCAATACTCTATTCCTCCATTCTGTGGACCCTGGGATGGTTATGTCCACTCCACCTCTGTATCAAGAGGGTGCTTCAATTCCTCTTGGATGACGGATGCAATTCTCCTGTTTGCACTTGTAGGCACTCTTGGCTCCCTGGTGTGGTGGTTGGCCTTCTTCACCTCCCGGTTAGCTGACTGGGGTAAGTCCAATAAACCAGAGGGTAGGAGTTGCATGTCTGTTGAGGCTCAGGGTGTGGCTATCACATGAAGAGTCCAAAGATTCAGGTCACCTGAGTATACACTAAACCCCAGTGCCAACCACAGGTCTGGTAAAAGTGACAGGAGGGGCTTGTGAACAAAGATACACCTGAGTCCAACTCCATCATACTCAGGACCACAAACTCCAAAGTAGGGCCAACTGACATGGCACTGAACTCCATCTGCCATGACCATAGAACCTGTGTGTCTCTGTAGCCCTCAGAAGAACCAATAACTGGGGTTGTATCTGCTTTAGCTGTCTCTGGGACTCTGCTGAGGTGTGCATAAGGGCAACCCCTCTGATAAGCTCCCAGCTCTTTTTTGGAGACTCATAGCCATATAAACTCATTTGTGCTTTCCATTTCCCCCTTTTATTCAGGGTCAAAAAGCACTTTTAACTCCTGATATTACATGTAGGCTGAGGTATTCTGCTGGTCCGAGTTGACCCTTTTATTCAAGGTCGTTCTCAAAGCTTTTTCATTACCCAAAACAGAACTACCCATTAAGCATTAACTCCCCATTCTTCCTACCTGTGGATCCTGGCAAACTCTGATCTACTTTCTGTCTCTGAATTTGCTTTTTCTAGATACTTCACATTAGTAAAATCATACAGTATTTGTCCTTTCCTGTCTCACTTATTCCACTCAACTTATGTCTTCACTATTCATCCATGTTGAAGCAAAGGTTAGAACTACATTCCTTTTTAGGGCAGAGTAATAATATTCTGTTGTGTATATACCATATTTTGTTTGTCCATTTTCCATTGGAGAACACATGGGTTTTCCCCTACCTTTTAACTATTGTGAAAGATGCTGCCCTAAACATTGGTGTACAGGTATCTGAGTCTCAGTTTCCAGTTCTTTTGGAATATTCCTAGAATAGAATTTCCATTCTAGATCACATTTTGAAGAACCATCAAACTGGATTCCACAGTAGCTGCATAGGGCTGAATAGTTACTATTATTATTATTATTATTTTTTTTTTTTTTAGCGAGAATGGGGAAACAAGTACTGTCTTATGTTGCTAATGTAAATTATTACTACACTGTTTGCAGGGCATTTTTGTGATGTTGATTCAAAGCTATTGAAATTAAGAGTATATATATTCTTTGTGTTAATTCCATTCACTTATGAATATTTTCTGCACATAGACTCATAGCTGGCAAAGGGTCCCATATTCAAGAATATTCATTGAGCCATGTTTGTAATACATAAGATCAGAAAAATTTAGGAGCCACAATCTTTTATTTTTTTATTTTATTTTGAAAGAAGCTTTACATTACATAAATGCTACATCAAAAATGTAGGGGAAGTCAGGCAGTGTGATTCCTCCAATTTCATTTTTCTTTTTCAGTATGTCTTTGGCTATTCAAAGACTCTTTTCTTACCCTGACTAACTAACAGGGAGGTGAAGAAGGTCAACCACCACACTAGGGAGCCAAGAATTCTTACAACTGCAAGCAGGAGAATTGCATCCATTATCCATGTGGAATCTAAGCTCCCTCTTGATATAGAGGTGGAGTGGATATAAACATCCCGGGGTCCTCAGGATGGAGGAATAGAGCATGGATTAGAGTGCACTTACTGATATTCTACTATGGAACTATTGTGATTAGTAATGGAAGAGATTGTAGCATCGATGTAGAGAAGTGGCCATGGTAGCTGCTGAGGGTAGGGAGAGGGAAGAAGAGATATGATGTGGGGGCATTTTCAGGACTTGGAGTTTTCCTGGGTTGTACTGAAGGGACAGATGCTGGACATTTTGTGTCCTGCCATGGCCCACTGGGTGGACTGGGGAGAGTGTAAACTACAATGTAAACCATTATCCATGTGGTGTAACAGTGCTCCAAAATGTATTCACCAAATATAATGAATATCCCACAATGATGAAAGAGGCTGTTGATGTGGGAAGAATGGTGTTATGGGGCTGGGGAGTATATGGGGACCTCATTTTTTTTCTAATTTCCCCAACTTTATTAAAGAAAAAAGCAATGATGTTGAATCTCTAGAACAGAGTCATGTTCCTGGGATTTCTCCCTTGAAAACCTGATATTTAATTTTGAAACACATGCCATGTGTACATGGTTCCCAACTGCACTAAGCAGGTGAGAAGCTGAAATCTTAAAATGTTCATCTTCCAACTTTTCCCAGTCTGTGGTCTGTCTTTGGACCAGCGATAATTGCCTGAACAGCTACTATGGCTTCATTAATTTTTGTCTGTAGCTCTCTGAGCTCTTCTATATGCAGCAAACACAGAATTTGAGCACCTTCACTAAGAACTGCATCTCCTGTGTCAAAACCAAGAATATGCTTGTGTAAAGCAACAGGCAAGCCCTCTTCTGTTTGATTTGCTTTAGGAACTGCATCCTGCATCAAGCACTCCTGAAACCAAAATGCGAATTGCCTTAAGCATCACCAGGTAATCATCTTGACATTGAATGTGAAGAAGGTTAGCCAAAGCCATTACACCAGCTTTAACATCAGGATTATTTACATTCAAATTTATCAATGGCTCTGCCTTTTTAGTTGCACTATCAGCATTTTTTTGTATTTTCAGGGACCAAGTCTTTGTATTTTTCAGCACCATCTCCATATTCAAGTCTAACAGCTAACCCAAGAAGCCAGTCAATTGTTTCTTCTCAATCTGGAATATTGAAAGGACAGTTAACATCTCTGAAATACTTTTCAAAGAACTTGGGCCAGTCACTGCTGTGGATCTTTCTTAAATTACCTCTATCTTCAGTCTCATTGTGTCTAATTTTCTGATCTTCAAGCCAAACAATAAAGTTTCTAAATTCTGTTTCATCTTTGCAGTTGAAGCTGGAAGAGTTGTGGTAGTCGAGGGCCATCAGCTTGCATCAGAACATGGTCTCAGCTTCTCGCTCTGGCTAGGAGAGGAGAAGCAAAGAGGTGCTGACATATCAGGCACCCTTGATGCGGTGAGAGTCATATTTTTTTTAGTGTAACATTAAAAAAAATTATAAAGAGTAAAAATTCCCATAAATCCATCCCCACCCCTCCCTCACTTTTCCCTATTAACAACTTTCATTATTGTAGTATATTTGTCACAATTGATAAACACAAATTTAGGCATTGTACTAGGCATACTGTGTAATTTACATTATAGTTTATACTTTTCACTGCACAGTTTTATAGGTTTTGACAGAACTTATAATGATCTGTATCCATCATTGCCATGTGGTGCAGGAAAATTCCATTGTCCCAGAAAAGCCCATGTTGTACCAATTCTCCCCTCTCCTTCTCCTCAGAACCTCTGGCAGCTACTTCCTTTATGACAGTGTTACAGGTTCTTCCATTGTTAGAATAATAGCATCTACATTGGTCCATAATTGCTTTCTTCCTTTATGTTTGTTCATTCTCAATGTTGAGGATACTGGGATGGTGATGACAACTCTGCTTCTGATTGAGAGGGATTTAGATCCTTGGGGTAGATGGGATGGAGCTGTCTTGCTTGCCATTGTAGATAGTCTCTGTTTATTGGGTGTGGATGTTGTCCATCATCATCCTCTTGTTAGCTGTCCTGGGCAAGTCCAGTGTACTGGAGAGTAGGTTTTGCAACTCTGCTAAGATTCAGGGCTCAAGCGGCATATGAAGAGACCAAAGATTGAAGTCTCTGGGATACATACTTAATGAGTATAGTGCTAAACATGGGTTCAACTAAAAAGAGTAGAAGAGTCATGTGTAGAGAAATTATAAATGAGCCTATCTCTGTTAAATTGGGAAGCAAATATTCCAAGGTAAGTCACAATGACAGGTGCCATATTGCTGAGATTGTCAGCCTTGCCTATGGTGTCTCCAAGCCTCTAGAGCCCTCAGGAGCCCCCTTGCTTGAAGTATTATTTAATGTGGTAGTCAGTGAGAGCCTCCTAAGACAGGCACAGCAGTTGTTAAAAACTAAGAGTTTTATATGTAATACGTGAAGATCTCTAAGATATATTGTTCAAGGAATATAGGAAGGGAGCAGAGTGTTGTATAGAGTATATTTTCTTTAGTGCAAATAGGATATACACCCCATGTGTGTAACTGAAATGATACATGAAAACATGGGGAGGAGCATTTGGTGGTTGGGGGTCCAGGAAGGGAAGAAGGAAGATATTTTACTTTAAACATTTTATACTATGTAAACACATTACAAGTTTCTAAATATCCAAACATGATGATAGGAAAAAGAAATTACAAGTAAGTCAATGGAAATTATATTACCAGGTGATAGGAACTTTTTTGTGTACGCATTTGGATGAGTTTTAAGAGTAGATAAGCATTTTAATAAATATATATTTTTCCTAGAAATACATTTTATTTCATACTTTATACTGTTTTATAGCCTAGTTCCCCCCACCCTATATCCTATGAATATTTACATCATTTTTAGTGACTTCATAACATTCTTTTGAATTTTCTCTGTGGTGGACATTTGGGCAATTTTCAAAATGTTGCTGCTCTGGATATGGTATTGATGTGGGCTATGGGTGGAAGGCTCTTTGTCTCTTCAGAAATAACTAAGCTGTTTGACTTGTGAGTGTGGAAAGATAAGAGGCTGCAGTCCTGCTCTTAGGGACCAGCAGGCTCCAGTCCCAGGAAATGTTTAACAAAGCAAGGGCTATAAACTTTAAGTATTTAGGGGAAATGCAAAAACCAAGGCTTATCTAAAATGTCTGGAGTCCTTGCTAAAAGCTTACCTAAGATGTGAAAGAGATATATGCTAATTGAAGCCTATTGAGAACTGAAACAAAGGGACCATTTGGCCTTTCCTCTCTGTATAAAAGACGTTTGAAAATCTTGTTCCGGGCTCGGGATTCAAACTGAAAGCTCCCGAGTCCGGCCGGCCGTCAATAAACCATTTTTCCTTCTCAAAATCATTCCTGAGTCCTGGCCTCTCTATACTCAAATAATTGAACTTCTCTTAAATTCCACAACATTAATGGCGACCACGAAGGGACAATAAATGAAGGCCAGAGACGGTAGCATTTTGCTGCCCCTTCCAAATCCCCGAGGAAGCCGGGAGGACTCGGGTGAACCCCAAATCTGGGCGCCCCTGGATTAAATTTAATCCAGAAAAGATGTGGGCTCCACCAGAATCTTCCCGACAAAAATCGAGGGCAATGGAAGGTCTGAAGAGAAAGATTCTGGGAACGAAAAAGAACTCCGAACATGGAAGAAGGTAAGACTCCCCGGGTGAGCACAGTCTGGAAGGCCCTAGCTTTAATTGCTAGGAAGGGGAGGCTGATCACCTCCCGAGAGAACCCTAGTAGCCCCAGAAGGCTGGGGGGAAGCCGTTCTCTCTAGGCTTGGGAAAAGGAGGAAAACCGGGGAAAAGCCCTGGTGTTTTGGGTTTGTCTAACTGCATGTTAGAATCTGGTACTGGTCTTATATCCACTAAAGGAGTGGAGTCTCGATTTTAATAGGAAGGGTATTTATAGGTTCGAGTCCTAATATCCTGGAAATTGGTCTAGATTAAGGAAAACAAAACTTGGTTACAGGAAAATGGATCGGCTTTTCTGGTGGAGCTTGGTCTGGGTGTAAAGTTTAAACAGTGGAAAAGTCTAGCTGAAATCTTTTGTTATGGTGCTAATTTGTGAATGAATTTGCTTTATACCAAATGTTAAGTGTTCTGAGGTTTGTGATGGCTGTGGGGGCAGCCGTGGTGAAAATAAATATATAAACTTGTGAGTCAGATTAGTGACCTTTGTGCTTCTGTCTGTGTCAGCTCAATGTTAGTGTTGGAGTTGTGTCCTTACATGAAGTAGAATTACAGCTGAGCTGGAGCCCTCCCTTGCCATTGGCAAGGGGGTGAAATGATTCTGGGGCAAAAGCTGAGGAGTCTAGATGTTTGTGCATGTTCTGGTGTCTTGTCTCTGGTCTGGCCCTTTGCCCCGGCTGGGAGGCCATCTGTGTCCGCGCCAAGCACCCAAGTCTGTTGGGAATGTCCCAGTCAGGGCGGCTGGGTTCCTGGGAGAGTTGCCAAATTTGAGTAGGTTCTGTCTGCCCATTTTGGCTGAAAGCTGGAAAGGGGGGAGCGGCTTGCCCCTTTCCAGTGAGTCCACCCTTCTATTCATAAGCCGCATTCCTGTTTGTTGTGCACCCGACTGCCTGGAAGGGGGGGAAGTGAAGGAGGTGAAAAGCAGAATCAGAATAAATGCAGTAAAGTTCCCTCCTTAGGGTGTCAAAGCCAAAATACGTTTGCATTCTGCTCAGGTTCTTAGAAGGTATTGTAGTAACCTTAAGTAAGAGAATGTTCTGTGAAGGTAAAATTTGTGTTAAGGGTATAAATATAAAAGTTTTACAAAGCATTGTTTAAGGTATTTAAGTGGCTAATTGCAGAAAGTCATTATTTAACAAAACTGAATTGATAATAATAATAATAAAAGGCAATTTTATAACAAACTTATTCGGCAGCCAATCTCCCCTGCCAACTTGCTTCCAAAAAAACTGTTTCTGGTATTACATGCTACTAAGTATTTAAAGTGAAGAAAAGTTCATTATTTTAACAAACTTGTTTAGTATTAATGGCAATTATATGTTGTAAGAAGTTTGCCTGGTAACTTAGTATGTGGGATATATGGAGTGGGTTTTTATTGTTAAGGAAACAGAAGATGATTTTGTCCTAAGATAAAATGATTGATTATTGGAAAGAGTAGAGTGTGGGACGGAACCTGAATGAATACTGAAAGTGTAGAAGGTTTGTGGAAGGGAAATTTTTATGATTAAAATTGAATAAGATCAATATACAAAGAAAATCTTTTATCAATAGCTTCTTGTGCTTTAACCTCATCATATCCTCAATGTTTGAAGAAGAGTTCTTTTAAAAGAACATTTTATGTTCTAGAAATCAAATCCTGAAAAGTAGCCTTTTATTTCAAACTAACTGCAAGAGATTTATTCTTTCACTTTAAAGGAAAAATTAAAGTAATGGTTAAGTTCATTTAATATGTTATAAGTTGAATGAAAGGTATTTAAAGGTGTTATAAAATTAATAGGTTTTAAAAAAATTAATAAAAACTGTAACTAAGAGTTAAAATCATTTATAAATGCATTTATATTGTAAAACAGTGGAAAGACAATAACTGAGATTATAGCTGGGTGAATTTAGCCTGAAACTATTATTTAAGTGTAAATTCTACACTAACCTTTCCTTTGTTTATGGTTGCTTCAGGCCTAACCTCGCCCTTTGCCTTTGCCTGTGGTTATTTCATAATTGAGAAGAGCTGGGACTTCACTGTCTCCTCTTCTGGTATTAGTAACCCTTTCTCTCATGAATTCAAGTGTAAACTAAATAAATTGCTGCCTGATAGAATAAGGTTAAATGACCACTGGAGTTTTATTATCTCCAAAACCAAAAGGGGGGTGGAGGGGGAGAAGTCTCCTGCCTTGACGGTCAGTGTTCCTAAGAGTGGCAATTCATGAGAGAAAGCAGTCTGTCTCCCTGAGGCTTCAAATAGCCTCAGTAAATATATATAAAACTAATCTTGTTGCTTATCCAAAATTCTGCTAATTTCAAGGTAAAATATAAAGTTCTAAAACAAAATGGTGCTAAGGCATTGAGAACATTTTGGTTATTACAATCCATTAAGTAAGAAAGAAAATTCTTGTGGTAAACTGCATGGTCATAGTGCAAATTAAGAAGAGTTTCAAAAGTCTTTGAAAAGTTTAAAGTAACTAAAGTCATGTTGTTGTGTCAAACTATTCATGTCTGCCTATTTGCTCAAATTGTTAAAAATTAAATATGCAGTTATATTTATAAATATTCTTAAAGCCCAAATTGAACTAAGCAGGATGAGAAAGTCATAGAAATCTGATTATGGAAACAATTGGGAAAGGGCCTCCTCTTTGCAAGAGCTTTTAAGGCAAGACTAGGTGTGGCAGATTAAACCTATCTACTAGGCTAGGGAATTAAGAATCAGTTTGCCTGGTAATTTCCCAGTTTAAACCTTTGTCAGCCATAAATTGGAAAAAAAAAAAACAAAACAAAGATTAGGTTAATTTTCACAGAAGAAAAATGTTGATGTAACCCGGCGGCCTGCTGCCTCAGTCTCCCACTCCCGGGTTGGACAGCAGTGGAGGAGACCAGTTTAGGCCAGTCCTATGGGCAGTGGAAGGATGCCCAAGAAGGAGCTAACTAAGTCGGCGCCATTTCAGCACTAAATTCTATTCCTTATTTGACAAAGGGGGGAGCAGGTAAAAACTAAAATGGTTGGAATGTGATAGAAGAAGCAGTTAAATCAAACTTTTGTGTGGGAAAGTTAAATCTCAGATAAGCTGTAACTTCTGAAGTATCCAATCTATGGAAAAACAGGAAGAGCTTGCATGCTAGGCTTAGGGGTATAAATTGTGTCATTTTTCTTTGTTCGGGGCACCAGCCATATCTGGCTCTGCGCCCCTTCTTGCAAGATTGAGAATAAAGTATTTTCTTCTCCACAATCTGGTGAGCCTTATTTTCTTCCAGAAGATTTCTTTCCAACAAAATAAGGTAATTAGTGGCTCTATTAACAAATTTCAGTAAGTAAAGGAAAGTCCATAAAAACTATGGAGAGATCTTTCCTGGGTTATGATTTTAAAAAATTAAGTAATTGTGTAATGTGTTTTGAAACCTGGAAGTCAGTATGCATGTGTTTTAAAACCTGGTAGTCAGTTATGCTTTTAAATTAATAATTTTCATAACTTAAAGAAAAGAAGTTTTTAGCTTCCTGTAAGGGAAAAAGAGAACATTCCTTGCATAAACTATTATGGTTTCAATTTTATTTAACTTGAGTGTAATCTCCCATAGTTAATTTATAAACTAAATTAACATATGTACAAAATCTTTACAGTAATGAAAATTGTAAGTGAAAATTGTAAGTTCACATTGGTGAAATTAGGCTAAAGGGAAAAGATTGTAGATATGCTCTCTTAAATAAAGAGTAAATTTCTTTCATTGGTAATTGTAATTTAGTAAGTTTATTTAAACATGAGGTGTCTAGTCAATGCGGTTATAGTCAATTATAAAGAGTTTGTAAAACATCTTCCAAACTGAAAATGTTTAAATAGTTCTAGTTGTAGAAGTCATTGTTAACTAAAGAAACTTAGATTGGTATTGGTAGCAGAAATAACTTCATGATAATAAACCTGTCTGAAGGCCACTGCAAAATACACATTTAAGTAAATGGTAATAAAAAGTTGTCTTGATTCTATTGGAAATATTCTGTTTTCATTCTAACAATGAAAAATAATATTTTTCCTCTATTACTAAAGTAAAGTACCTACTGTTATCTTCATAGTAAAATTGTGTAAGTAAATAGTCATTTGATATATGTATTGCGTTAAGTTGTTTAAAATATATATATAAAACAAGGAATAAACTTTAACATTGTCAAACTCTTGTGCATTCGAACCAGGCCTTGTATACATTACAGGTGGCCTCTCCATGTGAGTTATTGGCTAGGCTGGTCACTGACCCCTCAATTAAAAATATGTGCTATATCAGTCTCTGGTTCTGCTCCTGAAGTTGATGGAAACTATATTGCAGTTTCAAGCTCCTGCAGCCAATAATGACTCGGTACAGCCAAGTGTACAATGGATATCGCCTCCAGACTGGCACTGTTCCATGGTGCCAGAGAGCACTATGCACCAGGCTAGTAGAATACTGGAAAATCTCTGGAATACTGGAAGGATGCTGCAACTTGCTCACTGCGTTGAAGAACATGCTAAGTGGAGCCATGATACCAGGAGACTGTAAGTAAAACTTAAACACAATTGGCATTATGGCCTGCTCTCATGGAGAGATAACATGTAAAGTATTACAAACCTGAAACTCAAAACTAATAATGGCAACTCTGAATCCTTATGCATTAAGTAATACATTAGTTAATATTAAGTGCTGTACTTTTATCCTGTACTAAATATATGCCTAATAATTGTAATGTTATCTTTTCTATTTTGGATCAAGTGCAGAAGTATATTAGACATGTTAAATTCCTGGTAAAATCATTTTCTAAACAGTTAATAACATGTCTATAGAATAAGGTGGCAGTCTCAGCCAGTCTCAGTTAGCAAAAGTGAGGCTTGCTTGCTGATGGTGAGTCACCTATTGAACAAGTCAAAATTGCTAGAAATTGTACAATGAAAACCAAGGTGTAAAAATCTTTATTCTGTAGTTCTGATCACTCCCACAGGTGAAAACTAAGAATATTTCCAAATTAGTGTTCTAATCCTGAGTGAAGCCAGTTGCCCAAGGAGTGCCAGTTCACCAGGAGCATCTGACAGAGCGAATGAGTGTCAATCATTGAACAGCTTGGAATGTGTCTTCAGACAAAGCTAAGTGTCTGTTGCAATTTCTCTCTAAAGATGGATAACTTAAAAAAGAATATATATGCTGTTCCCACCAGCTTTTAAGGAATGCCATCTTTATAGGCATCTAATCTTGTCTATCTCTGTAATCCAATGTGTCCTCTTTTAAAAACGGGTATTCCAAATTTTTAATTAAGTTTGTTTCTTTCAGAGTGAACATCTTATTAACCATATGAAAACTTCATCCAACTTCGTACAGAATGCCAGATCCATCTTCCTCCAGTTAGAATAAATTAAAGAGTTTTTACACCTTATTAGGCAATGACTACAGCCCATGGCCAGCAGGAAGCAGTTACAGAAAAGAGATCGTCTCCCTTCAGCACCCCTTTTAAATTAAAGGTGTAAACTCTTTAAGAGTAAAATAAAAGTAATAGATGGATCTGGAACCTGACTGGAAATCCACGTGAGTGCCAGTGGCAGCAGAATAACTGCGGGAGGCCCCTGCCCAAGATTCTGCTGTCCAGAATGAGGTTCTAAACTTCTAAAAACGGTCCTTGATGCTGTACTAAAGACTGATAAATAATCAGTCAAGACAACAAACAGTCATCCACCTCATAGCTACAACAATAATTATGCCAAAGCTTAGCAAGTAAACTTTGACAAAGGGGGGGAATGATGTGGGCTATGGGTGGAAGGCTCTTTGTCTCTTCAGAGATAACTAAGTTGTTTGACTTGTGGGTGTGAAACGGTAAGAGGCTGCAGTCCTGCTCTTAGGGACCAGCAGGCTCCAGTCCCAGGAAATGTTTAACAAAGCAAGGGCTATAAACTTTAAGTATTTAGGGGAAATGCAAAAACCAAGGCTTATCTAAAATGTCTGGAGTCCTTGCTAAAAGCTTACCTAAGATGTGAAAGAGATATATGCTAATTGAAGCCTACTGAGAACTGAAACAAAGGGACCATTTGGCCTTTCCTCTCTGTATAAAAGACGTTTGAAAATCTTGTTCCGGGCTCGGGATTCAAACTGAAAGCTCCCGAGTCCGGCCGGCCGTCAATAAACCATTTTTCCTTCTCAAAATCATTCCTGAGTCCTGGCCTCTCTATACTCAAATAATTGAACTTCTCTTAAATTCCACAACAATACATTAGTTAATATTAAGTGCTGTACCTTTATCCTGTACTAAATATATGCCTAATAATTGTAATGTTATCTTTTCTATTTTGGATCAAGTGCAGAAGTATATTAGACATGTTAAATTCCTGGTAAAATCATTTTCTAAACAGTTAATAACATGTCTATAGAATAAGGTGGCAGTCTCAGCCAGTCTCAGTTAGCAAAAGTGAGGCTTGCTTGCTGATGGTGAGTCACCTATTGAACAAGTCAAAATTGCTAGAAATTGTACAATGAAAACCAAGGTGTAAAAATCTTTATTCTGTAGTTCTGATCACTCCCACAGGTGAAAACTAAGAGTATTTCCAAATTAGTGTTCTAATCCTGAGTGAAGCCAGTTGCCCAAGGAGTACCAGTTCACCAGGAGCATCTGACAGAGCGAATGAGTGTCAATCATTGAACAGCTTGGAATGTGTCTTCAGACAAAGCTAAGTGTCTGTTGCAATTTCTCTCTAAAGATGGATAACTTAAAAAAGAATATATATGCTGTTCCCACCAGCTTTTAAGGAATGCCATCTTTATAGGCATCTAATCTTGTCTATCTCTGTAATCCAATGTGTCCTCTTTTAAAAACGGGTATTCCAAATTTTTAATTAAGTTTGTTTCTTTCAGAGTGAACATCTTATTAACCATATGAAAACTTCATCCAACTTCATACAGAATGCCAGATCCATCTTCCTCCAGTTAGAATAAATTAAAGAGTTTTTACACCTTATTAGGCAATGACTACAGCCCATGGCCAGCAGGAAGCAGTTACAGAAAAGAGATCGTCTCCCTTCAGCACCCCTTTTAAATTAAAGGTGTAAACTCTTTAAGAGTAAAATAAAAGTAATAGATGGATCTGGAACCTGACTGGAAATCCACGTGAGTGCCAGTGGCAGCAGAATAACTGCGGGAGGCCCCTGCCCAAGATCCTGCTGTCCAGAATGAAAAGTTCTAAACTTCTAAAAACGGTCCTTGATGCTGTACTAAAGACTGATAAATAATCAGTCAAGACAACAAACAGTCATCCACCTCATAGCTACAACAATAATTATGCCAAAGCTTAGCAAGTTAATCTTTGGCAGAAAGGGGGGAATGATGTGGGCTATGGGTGGAAGGCTCTTTGTCTCTTCAGAAATAACTAAGCTGTTTGACTTGTGAGTGTGGAAAGATAAGAGGCTGCAGTCCTGCTCTTAGGGACCAGCAGGCTCCAGTCCCAGGAAATGTTTAACAAAGCAAGGGCTATAAACTTTAAGTATTTAGGGGAAATGCAAAAACCAAGGCTTATCTAAAATGTCTGGAGTCCTTGCTAAAAGCTTACCTAAGATGTGAAAGAGATATATGCTAATTGAAGCCTACTGAGAACTGAAACAAAGGGACCATTTGGCCTTTCCTCTCTGTATAAAAGACGTTTGAAAATCTTGTTCCGGGCTCGGGATTCAAACTGAAAGCTCCCGAGTCCGGCCGGCCGTCAATAAACCATTTTTCCTTCTCAAAATCATTCCTGAGTCCTGGCCTCTCTATACTAAAATAATTGAACTTCTCTTAAATTCCACAACAGTATGAGGTGTCATATAATGTCCCAAAGGGCATTTAGTGTAAAAATATAATCATTTGTTCAGTGGTTGGCATTAATCATTCCTCCTCAGAAAATACAAATTGAAAGTTTCTGAATTTTGTTTAGATTTCCTCATTTTCAGCAATTAATCATCCTTCTACAATCATACTACAGCGGAAGAATTTCAAGTCCTTATTCTGCTCTCCTCATGACAACTTATGCAGTAGCCTAAGATCTTTTCTTTGAGAGATCCTCTTCCTGTTCTCCCTGGACACTATTGACTTTCAAAACACTGTATTCCACTGTGTCCCTCCCTTGTTCCAAAATCCTAAGTAACTCCACACAGCCTATGGATGACATTCAAACTCTGTTTGGGTTACCTTCAAACCCCAGCCTCTACCTAAATGTGCTCCAATGTGACTTTCATGCCTTTTGAAAAAAAGGCCTGAATTGCCTTTTACTTTCTTGGTTTCTACTTTCTTGGCTTCAAAGGCAATTTATATGCCACTTTTCCCAGTCTTTCCTGCCCATTGTCTCATAGAAATAATTCCTTCTGTTTTCCTTGTTTTGATACCGTGAATGTAAAAATTTACTATCTTCCTAACTGATAAAAAGATTTTGGTTATATGTGTATACATTTATGATCAGTGAACATTTGAATTATTCTTATTGGTAGGTGGTATCTACAGATGAATGGGAAGTTCTTGTTGACACTCATCAAAACTGAAGAAGAGGAGTGGGTTTTCCAAGTGTAAAGTATAGTGCAAAAGGCATTCTGAGGAGGAAGTATGCTCTATTAGAATATACTTGTGTCATCAGAGAACCCTGCACATGAGGTGAAGCTGACAAATAAATATGTGCAGGTACAGGGTCTTTGGGGTAGTGTCACATAGGCTACATGCAGGAGATGGGATCCACACATGGCCACCCACAGTTCACCTGAAAGCCCTTAGTTTCCCTGTAGGTGGCAGAACCAGTGAAGCCAATGTAGATGGCACTCTCAGTGCTGTGTGGCAGCTCATAAAGGAGCACCTGGGAGGAAGGAGTGGGGACTCTAGTTCTGGAAAAGAAGTAAGGCTATGCAATTTCAATTATTAATGTATGTGGACTCCTAGTAGAAAAATGGATATTTTTTTAATTAAACACAAAATGGTCAACTGAGTGTATCAGAGTCACTGAGCCTGCTCATTTGCCCTCAAAATCACTGCAGCCATGACCAGTCAATCTCAGGACATCTTATCACAACTGTAGACCAAGAACTCAGCCCCTAGGCTTGGGTAAAATAGAATAGTAGTGACAGTTCCAGGCCAAGAGCCAGGGTCAGTGGGGCAGGTCAGCTGTGCTCTAAGAGACTTTGCGCAGGAGAGGGATGAAATCCACATGGCCTCTTGACCTGTATCTGTGTGTGGTCACCCCAAAGTCCCTAAGATTTTACCTAAAAGGTCAGTGAAGAAGAAGTGAAAGATGTTCCTGTTTCATGGATTAGATGCCCTTGTATGAAATGTGAAGTTAACCACAGTGTAATTACATTCTTGTGAATGGCATTAACGTCTTTCTGTAATTAATTGTGTCTATATATCTGAATTTTATGGGCCTTCACTCTTTGGGGAAACTGGCCAGACTTGCTTTGTTATACAAACTTACCCAAATGCCCTTCCCCTTTTTTCAAACTCAGGCATTTAAAGAATTGTTTTCTTTTTCACACCTGTGGAATTTAGACCAGGCAAAAGAAAACCACATAGTAATACTGACTGCTTCTTTATTGAGCACTGAGGAAATTTGAAAAAGTAAAGGAATAAAGGAAACCAAGGTTTTTACCAGACTGAAAGTCTGCCTGAAGAATGGCATCTGTGCCTCCGGGTCTCTTGTAAGAATAGATCTGAGTGAAACCACACTCAGCCTATTTATGACCAAATTGACCCCATTTTTGGAGGCATTTCCAGGTAACGGATCTTTTCATCTCATTCCTTTGTGAACAAACATATGAAGAACTTTGGGCAAGAAACTCATCCTTAAGAATTTGTACTTTGGATCTGGAATTGTAAAGAAGAGCTTGCAACTTAAGGAAAACTTGGTGTTCAGCAAAGCATGAAGGCCTTCTTAGTTTGGCTTAATTAAATATTTCCCATGCTGACCTAGAGTAGAAATTGAGATGTTGATTTCAGACTAATATTATGAGTCCCTTTATTTATCAAATATCTCAAACATGCAGCAGGGGATCAAGTCTCTTAGGGATCTGAGCCTGGAACAGGGTATTTTGCTTGAAGGGAATGGAGTTGAACAAACACATGGCAGTTAGGGCCTTCTCTGAATGTGAAAAGGAAAAGTGGCTCAATGATTACTCTGTGTATGTTTGAGAAACTGAATGCTCACAGAGGAGGCATGGTTTGGGGGGTTTAACTTCTTGGTGCCCATCCTTTTTCCCTCCTCCCCTGATTTCCAATCACTTTTCCCATTAACCAAAGCAGAATCTTTTAATCTGTAAAGTAGCTCCTGTCCCCAAAGTCCTTTCTCCTTCACCTCTGGGATTTCATGTGATCAATCCCCTGCTGCTGCTTCATCCATTCTCCTACATTTACTTGTGTCTTACTCAGCACCCACATTTTCCTGCTTTTCTGACAGTTTCTTTATGCTCATCTTGGATTGTAGGAGGCCTGGAAGTGACATCTTTAGTCTCTCTGCACCTCTGTTCAGAAGGACCTGAAGTCCTGCTGTCAAGGTGCGGCCCCAAGAGAGCAGTGTCCCCTCTTCCTCAGGGGCTTTCTGTCTGCCCTATTGGCATCCTTTACTGCTGTTCCCTCCTCAAAGCCTTTGTCCTCCTATGTCCTAAGTCAAGATAATTGCAAGGGCCTGGGGAAAGGTCATTACCACCCCCTTTACTCTCTTTATCTAGATACCTTGCTTCTCCTCTCCATGTTGAATCTCAGCTAATTAGACTCCAAGATCTGTGGTTTATTTTTCATTCTTACTTTCTTTAAGTACATGTAAATTCACTTTACAGAGCCTTTTCCTTTGGTGTCCCCATTGTGGGGTAGGAGAAAGGGACTGGATATTGTAAACTTCTGCTTAATTCATACAGAGTTTTCTGAATGATAGCAATTATCTCAATATTGAGAGTGTTATTTGCTTGTGCCATTGTCTTTTTTAACCATCTCCATCACTGTGGAAATGATGATTTCTCTTCCTTCATATATATGTGTATAGGTACATATATGTACATGTATACATACATATTTTTCCCTGATGTTAAAGATATCTAAGTCCTTGCTGTAGTGTGACTGTGGCTATCACTTTTGCCAGAGACAGCACAGATCACTGGTAAAAAAGCCTGTGAGAGAATGAACAATGCCATCAGAAGAAGGTGGACTGCAGGTGGCCAATGGCATGTTTGAAAGGGCTCAAGAGAGGATGTGGCTCCAGTTTCAGCTTCTGATGGTACCCTGTATCCAAAAACAGGGAGTGTAATATGGGGTGGAAGAAGCAGGGACCGATGCTGGAAGAAATATTCATTATGTGGGTCCATATAGAGCTGGAGAACTTCTGCCAAGTGAGACTGACATGCCCAGGAGTCAGGGGAGGAGGTCTGCCAGTGCTAGGCATTCTTGCATCACTGTAGTGCATGCTGGAGTCAGGCTCTCTTCTGGGGCTGGGGCTTCAAAACAAACAAACAAACAAACAAACAAACAAACAAACAAAAACAGTCTCTGTGTCTCCAGTGCCCTTCCTAATAAGTCACCCATGTAAAAATCCTGGTGACACCTGGGTCCAATGTCTAGGACTTGAAATCACTTTATCTACTAGATCATCTCAGCCACCAACAGCTCTATGACATTGGTAGTATTACTGTACTCATTTCATGGATAAGGAAACTAAGGCAGAGAGTTGTATCCACAGGTCCTGGGGCTAATGACTAAGCTAAGCTAACATTTGGGACCAGGTGACCTGGCTTCAGGGTCCCAGCTATAAGCATAATCTCAAGACCAATTTTTTTAAAGGAGAGAAATCCCTTATCTACATTAAATTTTAGTCATTAAATAAATGTCAGTAAATTATTATAGGTATATCAGTTATGGTGCATAGATTTAGGCTTCATTTTGTCTGCCTTAGGAGACAGTTCCTAACAGCTTCCTCTGAACTAAATACTTCTGTCAGGAATGTTTGGACAATTTTGCCTTGCTCAGGATCTTGGGGCTTGCTCTCCCATCCCCAAAATGATATAAATATAAATTCCTTGTCAGAGTCAAAGTTACTGTTTGCATTCTCCTTGTCCATGTGTCTCCAAATGTGTCTGCTCAGTCCAGGTGGAGCTGAGCCTCTCTCCCAGCCACCTAAGGAGCCTGACTTGCTGTTAATTTAGAATACCTCTGAAGCAGCATCCAGTAACATACCAACTGCCCAATCCCTTCCCCACTCCCACCATTGCAGCTTTGGAAAACATTTTTCCTTATACAAATCATGTAATTTACCTTGGAGGAGGCAAAGGAGTAGCAGCTTAATTTCAGTGATTTAAAATATTACCCAAATCTACAATTACATGCAGAAAATAGGCTGCAATCTACAGTGGTCAGTTCCACAGTAGTACATAGAAACTGGAACTTAAGGTGCCCAAGAAAACAGTTCCTTTAAAAAACAATTGCTGTATTGACCATGTGTGATCTATCTTAAACCACAGAGATGAAGGAAGTTAACCCTGGGCAAGACCATAGAGAATTCCTAATTCCATTTCCTGACCTAACAGACAAGGAAATTGAGGCCCAAGGGGGGTTAAGTTACCAGCTCAAGACTAATACCTAGAGCTGAGACAAGGACTTTGGGCTCCTGGTTTGGGGTATTGAAGAGAAAACATAATATTTGAAAGCAGGAGGTCTAGATTTCAAACCAGGCTCTGCCAGGCCAGGAGTCAGGTGATTTTCAAAGAGAAGCAAGAAATGGTTTGAAGAGGGAAAAGGTTTGAGTTGATAAAAGGTTTGAGATTAGCAAGAATATATTTCTCAAGCAACTGGAAAGAGAATCCAGTGTGTCAAGTATGGTGTATTCACTAATCAAGTGCTCAGTATACACTTAACCAATGACTAAATCCATGATGGGATAATGGCCAGCTCTTTTCCTATTTTTCCATCTCTGCTGTTCCTGTTCTCTCCTCCCTGTCTCAAATGCATCCTTATTAACTCCTAATTCAGTCAATGAATACTCAAGGTATAATCCTCCATGAACAGGCAGGGGAGGAGCTGATGAGGCAGGTTGGATCCCTAAGAGATGCTGTCTTAATGACTCCTGGGCTATTTGGGGACCCCCATTGGAGTACACATTGAATTTGATAATACACAGTCTGATTCCTCTCCTGCTGGGGGTATGGGTAGGGTCCCTTCTGTAGGAATCAAATTTCTTTTGGCCCTGCTCTTCTAAAAGGATGAAAATCCTTTTGTCACATAGAATGGAAACACTGAGAAGGTCAGTGCAGTATCTCCACCACGCTGACCCTTGCTACATCCCAGGGGTATGGTGTTTATAATGACCTTGCAAGTAAATACATAAAACCTTTGCTTATAAAGTAATCATGCAGACACACCTAGCCACATAGCTCCTTACTGAATTTAAAAAAAAATAGATTAGGAATTATTTTCAGGCAATGAATGAGCATGATGGCAACTACATGAATGCACCATCCTTTCCTGAGCACTGGCTGAGATTAAACGTTATATTCGGGGCGTTCTACACATCTCATTGAATTCCCAATTTCAGTGTGGGATATTCCCATTCAGTTCTCATATTCAATACCTCACAGAGTTTGATGCCATTGCACCATTTTGCAGATGTAAAAACAGACTCAGAGAGAGTGACATTTCCGAGGTCCTGTAGTTAGGCAGTGGCAAATTCAAATCTATTCTCTTTCCATGACTCTGCTCTGCTATCTCTATAAAGGCTTTCCTTTAAATTGGCACTTTCTCAGGAAAGGCCCAGGCCCCAGCTGGAGCATGGATAGCAAAGAGATTCAAGTCTCATGGACGTATGTTGGGTGTATACCCAACCAACCCCAGCTCCAACCATAGGTTCAATCAAAGGGACAGAAGAGATATGTGTAGAGAAGCCAAATCTGAGTCCAAGTCTGTCACACTTGGGAACACAAACTCCATAGCAGGGTCCACTGGCAAAGCACCAAAGTCTGGAGCTATCTGCCATGACTGTAGGATCTTGGTTTCTCTGGAGTTCTCAGGAGCCTACTGTTTGGGGTAGTATCTACTTTGGTGTGTATGAGATTCAACTGAGACAGGTGTAAGCTCCACCCCTCTGATGACCTCCTGACTCTTTTGAAGTTTCTTACTTCATTTGTCTTTACCATTTTCCCCTCAATGTCCTTTTCCAGTTGCATCACCAGCTGGTGTTCTGTAGTAATCTATCAGCACCAGGCTTATCCCTGGGAGTCATGTCCCACACTGGGAGGAAGGTAATGCATTTATATGCTGAGTTTGACTTAGAGAGTGGCCACATTTGAGCAACATGAAGGCTTTCAGGAAGTAACTCTTAGGCACCATGCAACACTAGGCCAAGTTGAAATTTCAAGCACAAAATCCTAATAAGCATAGTTGTCAGTATCACAAGCTCATCAATGGAACATCCTTCTTTAGTGGTCTTTGCCCTTGCACTTGGTGGATTGCTGCTGTTCCATTAGAGAATGAGGCAAAACTCCCCAGGGTGGGAACCCAGCTCTTCCTCAGTTGGCACATGAAACTCTGCCAACTGCACTTTTTATAGCAATGAAGGCAAAACATCAAAAAAAAAATTATTTTTAATATTTTTCATTTTAATACCCTTTTCTTACTTTATTTTAGAATTTCTAAATTATAGTGTATTTTATTCCTGATGTTTAAACCTATCGTTGCTATTTTATTTTCCTATTAATCGAATTTGGCGATATAATTGGCTTCATTTTTTAAGATGTTTTGGACCAAAGAGGGGGTTCAACTATGGCAGGGGAGGAGCATTGATATGGGATGTCCTTGATGGGGGATGCAGGGACGGGTGTTCACCTGGACATGCATATAGGGTATATGGATCTGTTTGGATGTTCATTGAGTATTACCACAGTGTGTAGAGATTCACCTCATTCTATTTTTTCTTCATTTTCTTTTAAATGTTACATTCAAAAAATATGAGGTGCACACATACTCCCCACACCCCTGACCCCACTGCTCCCACATCAACAACCTCCTCCATCATCGTGGCACATTCACTGCATATGGGGAATATATCTTGGAGCACAGCTGCTCCACATGGATATTGGTCTACATTGTAGTCTACACTCTCCCCCAGTCCACCCAGTGGGCTATGACAGGACACACAATGTCCAGCATCTGTCCTTGCAGCACCACTGAGGACAAATCCAAATCCTGAAAATGCCCCCATATCATATCTCTTCTTTCATGTTCCTACCATCAGCAGCTACCGTGGCCACTCTCTCCACATCAATAATATAATTTCTTCCATTACTAATTACAATAATTCCACAGCAGAACACCAGTAAGTCCATGCTAATCCATACTCTATTCCTCCATCCTGTGGACCCTGGGATGGTTATGTCCATTCACACTCTACATCAAGTGGGGGCTTAGATTCCACATGGATGATGGATGCAATTCTTCTACATGCAGTTGTAGACACTCTGCTCCCTGGTGTGATGGTTGACCTTCTTCACCTCCCTGTTAGCTGTCCAGGGTAAGTCCAATAAACCAGAGGGTAGGAGTTGCAAGTCTGCTGAGGATCACAACCTGGATGTCACATGGACAGTCTAGAGATTCAGCTCTCCTGAGTATACACCAACCCCAGCATCAACCACAATTCTGGTAAAAGTAACAGAAGAGGCATGTTTAGAAAGGTCTCATCTGAGTTCAACTCCATCACACTCAGGAACACAAACTCCAAAGTAGGGCCAACTGACATGACACTGAAATCCAGAGTAATCTGCCATATCCTTAGAATCTGTGGGTCTCTGTAGCCCTTAGGAGAACCAGTACCTGGGCTTCTATCTACTTTGGCTGTCTCTGGTACCCTGCTGATGTGTGCCTAAGTGTTAAGCCTCTGATGACCTCCCGACACTCTTTTGTAGACTCATAGCCATATAAACTCATTTGACCTTTCCATTTCCCCCTTTACAGAAGCATCTACAGGACCTTGTAATAGGAAATGGCTTCATGAACTTCACACCAAAAGCATGAGCAGCTAAAGAACAAATAGATAAATGGGACTTCCTCAAAATTAAAGGCTTCTGCACCTCAAAGGAGTCTGTCAAGAAAGGGAAAGGAGAGCCTACACAAAGGGAGAAAATATTTGGTAACCGTATTTCTGATAGGAGACTTAAATCTTGCATATATAAAGAACTCCTATATCTCAAAAATAAAAAGACACAGCCTGTTTAAAAAATGGGGAAAAGATTTGAACAGACACTTCTCCAAAGAAGAAAAAAATGGCTAAAAAATATATGAAAAAAATGATCAAAACTACTAGCTATTAGGAAATTGCAAATCAAAACAACAAAGAGATACCATCTTACTCCCATAAGACTGGCAGATATCAAAAAATCAGAAGACTACAAGTTCTGGAGAGAATGTGGAGGAATGGGAACACTCATCCACTGATGGTGGGAATGCAGAAGGATCCAGCCATTCTGGAGGACAGTTTGGCCATTTCTCAGAAAACTAGCTATAGACTTTCCATATAACCCAGCAATTCCACTGCTGGGTATATACCCTGTAAAACTGAAAACAAGGACACAAACTGATATATGCCCACCAATGTTCATAGCAGCACTATTCACTATTGTCACCCTCATTCTTAAAACACTTGCTTCTGCTTTGCTCCTTGGCATTCTCTTGTTGGACCCCTTAATCCCAGAGGCCACTCTCTCATAGTATCTCTTGCTGGTTTACATCTTTTTGCACCCACACTCTAAATATTGGATGCCACTTGGGCTTGTCTTCAGCTCCCTTTCTCTTCTCTCAATATTCACTGCTTAGGCATTATCAGTCAACCTTCAGACCTCACCCTTTAGTATCCAACTGTTTGTTCAGTACTCCCACTTTGATATGAAGGCAACTTAACACATGAAATTTAATTAAACTCTTAATCTACTTTTTTCCAAAATCTGGTTTTCTTCCACTCTTGTCTTCCTCAGTAAATGTCAACTCTGCTCTGTGAGTGTCTCAGGCAAACATTGTTGGAGTCATTTTTATACTTCTCTTTAAGTGTCTTGGAATTTATAGAACATGATATATAATCCATGGCTAGCAACTGTTTGCTGGCTGAATATCCTTGAAAAATTTCCAATTATGCAAAGGTTGAAGATATTAGTATGAATTTATGATTTTGTGACAAATACTACATCATCTATATTAAATAAAGTGAATTTAGTTCAATTTAAAAATTTAACTATAAAGCCTTTAATAATAAATATTTGAATGCTAATTTTGATAATAAATATTTTTTCTTATCTACATTAGTGTCTGCTCCGTGTTGAAAGGTAGTTACCAGAAATGATGATGATACCATCAGTGTTTCTGCTAGTAAAGGACAAATTATGCAATAATTAATAAAAGGCATGAGTTTTTGTTGAACTTTTAGATTTTATAATTATTTACATATTTATTTGTTCTTGATTACTTAATCTTTGATACCAGCTAAAATCAGCTATAATGTTTTCCTTCTGTGAAGTTCCACACCCATTTTTTAAACAAGCATAGTTTAATCTATGAATTGATAAGATTTTTTTCTAGCTTTAAAATAATATTGAGACAGGAAGAACTATTTACTGCAAGTATGGAAATCAGAATTACTTATCCTCAATGTTGCATGTCTATGTGTGTAAAATAGCTCTCAATGGAATAGATTATACTTTATTATATGTGTATTTACCTTGCTTTGCTGTAAGAAAAATTTTTCTCTACTAGAAAATGAATTGTTAATGTGGACAAAATTTTCAAACCCCATTAAAGTTCTACTGTCTTCCCAGCTCTATATAGCATGTAAAACATAAGGACATGAACTGACTGGTGCAGTTATGTTCATTGTAATCAGCCTAACACTTTGTATTGAATCTTAATTACCATTTAATCATGCATAAAGTGAAAGAAAAAGGGGTTCAGTACAGAAAGCTACCTTTACTTTAGGGTTTAAATGTATTGCCACTGAGGCGGTGTCCTCTAAGGTAGCAGCTATTGCACTCTTAGGGAAGAGTGTTCTTTTCTTATTGGGCTCTGGAATCACTTCGCAATCCCAGATTTTGTAAGATTGATTTTTCCATAAATAATAGTAATAACGCTGCAGTTACATGACATCTTACCCTAATTTACTTTATTGAAAGGTAATTTAATAGGTACATTCTCATTTAAAGAAATCATTTGTTGTTTACAATGAGAGAGGCCTTTGGAGCTGGCTCCTAATTGCTGAACAAGGTGGAAATTTTTTATGAGTAAACCAGTCATAAAACTGTGGTTTATGGGCAACGTTTCTGTAGACGGGCAGGACACGGCAAGTGCTGCTACAAGTACTGCTTTCCTTCTGCTGTCTCACAGAACTTTTCCTCATGGGCTTGGTAGGGAACGGACCATACATTTTTATAGTTGTCCACTTACACATGTAGATTGTAAGCAGCTCAAAGCCAAAGAGAATATTACTCAGCTTTGATGGTGCAGGACCCAACCATGACAGTGATACGAAGAACGTTTCCTGAACCGATTGAGACTAAGACTAATGGCTTAGTTGTAATTCTAAATTCTGTATTCAATGAAATGTTGGGATTTCAGCTTGGATTAATTGTACTTATTATTAACAAAATTTATTTAATAAAATGAGTGGAGAAATACAAAACCTATAAAATGGCATTTTCCCTCTCATTTTGGGTATATCATTAAGACTTACTACAAAATAGGATATCAAGGGAAGCCTGAAGGTACTTGTGAAAGAAACCTGCTACTGACTAATTTAAAATGGAGAATTTCTTAATGTTATTTTTGTTTGTGATTCCTTTATATTTCTAAAGTCACATAATCTAATTTATTAGTTATATTTCACACTGTCAGCTCTGGATACAGTACAGTTGACCAAAATCATTTCCTATAGCCTTCTTAATTTGTAAAACCTATGCCCAAAAGGCAAGTGGAGAGAGAAGGTGTGTAGGATGTGTGTATTAGTCAGTGAAAGGGGTGCTGATGCAAAAGGGTATTTATTTGGGATAAATTTATCGCACCTATCGCAAAGTCAGTTGCCACTGAAGCAAGATGGTGGCTGATATCTGCTTGGTCTCTCCTTCCTGGGTTTCTTCCTAATGTCAGCTCTAGGCTGGCCCAGGGCTTGTCTTCCACAGCTTCCTGTCCCTCAGCTGCAAACTATCAAACAAATGGCTCATCTCTCCCCAGGGCCCCAGGGTCAAAAATAACAGAGTTCTCTTTCTTCCTCTGTGTCTATCTCCAATGAATTTCCATTATATCCACCCACCAAGGAGGTGGAGGCTCAATCTGAGTCACACCTTACTGTCATGGTTGAATCAAAGCCCTAATCTTAACTGGTAATTTAATCAAGGACCCCCCCAAATTAATCCAATATAATCAAACGTAGCACACCAGAAGAATAGATTAGTGTATAAACATAATCTTTCCCTTTTGGGGATTCCTAAATAATCTCAAACTGTCATAACATGTAACAGTTTCAAATATTTACTTTCTTATATGAATTGCCCTTTATTATCTTGTTTTCTTCAATTTTCAAGTTTATGTCAGAATGATGAAAAAATTCTTATCAGCTATTGTTAATAAAGGGGTAATATGTGAACCAAGGACATTTAGAACTGGGGACAGGCACACTGTGTGTGTGGAGCCCATTTTTTAATCACCCTAATGACTCTAATGCTGCAACTCTATGTGCTATTCTTGTTCCCCTCTTTAAAATGGGTAGTGACTCCCTGTTTTCTGATGAGGACAAATTAAACTTATTTAAATTGTGTCTAATACATCTGTCTTTCCCTTACCTCTAACATGGGTATATGCATTGCTCATAGCTCAAACATTAGTTGGATTATCAAGCTGGAAATGGCTATTTTATGTTAGATATAATTGTTCCTATTACTTTCCAATATAAACCATCCCTCTACTCAAATTAAGCTTATCCCCATATTTTCTATTCCTGTTTTGTACATTCCTATCTTTGGATTTTTATTGTAGTGTTAGTACAAGCTGAATGATCATCTATACCTACTTTTCTGTGACTACAAATCCTATTCATGTTAAACTTACCAAATCATTCCTTGACCAACTGTCATCCCAGTGAGCAATGGCATTCCCACCTTTCCCCAAGGCTCTGGGTTTAAAATTTCCCCAAAGTCTCAAACACTAAATTAACACATAAGAGATTAGGCAGATGTGTGCAAAATAATTTTAAGGAGAGAGACTTAATTATCACATGTCTTTTAAAACATGCCATTCAAAGTGAGTTCTATTAGTAATAAGAGCATAAAAAATCAGTCACTGTGACAAAATTTGAAATTAACACTCTGACCAGACCCTGCCCAGAGTAATGGGTGACCTTGGCTTCGTAATGTATGTAATTACATTGGTATTTCAATTTCTATATTAATAAATTGGCCATTCATTCCTTCACTCATTCATCCAACAAATGCTTAGGCCCTGCCTGTTAAGTTCCTGATCCAACACTGGTATTGGAGAGTAAGTGGTGTATAAGGCCAAAATTCCCTGGCCCTCTTAAAAGCTACAAAGTGGCAGAAAAGACAGATAAATGCACAGCTCATTTACACTAAATGTAATTATAGCTCCCTTAAACCTTATGCCATTCGCTAATAAGATCTCAGTCTCTCTCTGTGTCTGCTATTTATTGTCTGCCTAATTACCCACCCATATATTAAGGACTTTGCTCTAGTTCCACTGCAGACTCTTCCAAAATCTTTCACATTCAGTGGGATGACCCAGCTGACTCTGAGATTCTCACTTACTGGCTCCGTACCTGTTCATTTCTACTTTATTTGTCAACCAGCTACATAGACATACTTGGGGTCATGCTTCCCCTCATTTAAATGTTAACATGTCAGTCTTTCATTACATCTCCTTGTCTTTCCATCACCACTTCCTCACTTTCTGGCCATTCTTTGCTCTCATTGAGGTATCCATGCCATTTCTTTTCCTTATCATTGAAGAAAATATACAGATGGCAAAAAAAGCACATAAAAACATGTTCACAATCAGTAGCCACTGAATACATGCAAATTAAAACTCCAGGAATATCACAATATAAATATAAGTACAGCAAAAATTGTAAAATAAATCAACAACATCAAACACTGGTGAGGATCTCTCTATTATTTCTGACAGCTGCATGTTACCTCAAAATAAAGCATTTAATTTAAATAAATTACTTAGATTTGAAATGCAATATTCACTTGAATATATGTAATGAATGCATACCATTTTCTCTAAAATTCTCTTCACTAAATTTATGTGTATACACATGTTTACTTGCAAATGGCAAAGGGATTAAAGAATCATTAAGAATCAACAGAAAAAAAAAAAAAAGAATCAACAGAGAAATCCTGTGCTTCTACACTACATTCATGCCAAAAAGGGATATGGATTTCACAATTGTAAAATTCTTGGTAAATATTTCCATATTTGAAGTTCCACATGAGTCATCTTCAGCATCACCTGTTGCTGTGGATAGTGATCATTACTCTTGGAAGAAAAAACATAAGTCCTTTCCAGTTAGCACAGTCAATATTTACCCAGGAGGCTCTGTTAATGCTGTTACTGTGGCCAGAAGAGAGTTTGATTTTTTTTAAAGGAAGTACAAGGATTCCCTGGATAAACTTGTCAAAACCTTTGAAAACATGCAAGATTTTATTTTGTCTACACAGGTATTAAAACAGATGTGTAAACAGAAACACTGACATTATTATAAGAAAACATGAAATACGTTTTATGATCTACCCCTCAAGACATTCTTTATAATAGTATTTTAAAAATAGAAAATTTGCTTTTATGATATTTAACAAGTACTTAACATTTGTGAAAGCATGTCATAATGTATAACTGTAAGTCTAAATTGAATTGTACATTTTTAAAAAGTTTCAACATGGAACAAAAATAAATCAATCACTTTGATGTTATACAATAAGGAATGTGAATTTCATTATGAGCAAAATCCAGTCTGAATTTTAGGAAAATGTTTCATGCTAATTAAATCAAAATATAATAATTCAAGGACTGCCATTGATATAACAGCTTTCAAACTAGACAATAAATTACCTCCCCCAACCCACCAATTTTCCTCCTTGAATTCAAGTGTCACTTACTTTTTAAAGTAATTGTACTTGTGATTTTTCTTCTGCTAACTCAAGTTATATTGTTGGATTCTAATTTGCCTAAATATATATTATAACATTGGATGTTTGTATATCTCAAAATAATTGAAAGAGTCTTATAATCAATTTCAGGAAAGGGATTAAAGGTGGTTTATAGTAAATGTCCAACTTAGGTAATAACAGCAAGACAAATTATTTTTCTGTTTCTTGCAATCAAAGATTCTGGTATTTATATTTTATGTATGAAACTCTCTTTGTGAGTGATATGTATTGTTTAGTTCAAGTTAGATTGTATAAAAGAACGCACTTAGAAAAAAAATTTAAGGCATAAAATAAAAGAACTTAATTCACAACCATAATGTATTAGTCAGCCAAAGGGTACTAATGCAAAATACCAGAAATTGGTTGGTTTTTATACACGGTATTTATTTTGGGTAGAAGTGCTTCAATAATTGTAGATACTGAATTCACTGAAACCTCACACCTCTTGGAGGAGTAGAAGCTGGTGAATACAGAAGAAATATTTTTGACAAATCTTTCTCTCTTTATTCTCTAAAGTAATAAATATTTTCTAAGAAATGTGGCTGGAAATAACCAACAAAATAGAAAATAGACATAAATCTCACACCTCATGCAAAAATCCACTCAAAACGGATCATGGACTTAAGTATAAAAGATAAAACTATAAACTTTTTAAAAACAGAGGAAAATATTTGGGATCTAGGACTAGGTAAATCATTTTTTCCCTTGATACCAAAAACAAGATACATAAAATGAAATAGTGATAACTTAAACTTCATAAATTTCAAAATGTTTGCTCTACAGAAACTCTATTAGGAGGGAAAAAACACCAGTTATAGACTGGGGGAAAATATTTGTAAGCCAAACGTCTAATAAATAACTAATATCTCTGATATATAAAAAACATGATTACTACTGTGAATAGATGCTTAGAAAATGATTTTGGGAGTTAAGGGTTCAAGTTTTTTTGTTTGGCTTTGGTTTCAGATATAATGAAATGAAAATTTCTTTTGTTAACTGAGTCTAGTATCATTCAGTTTCATGAGGATGTACAAAACAATCTTTTGTGGTGCATTCACAGTTTAAATTAGATAAAGGTTTGATGGTGTAAAGCATTTGTATTCAGAAAACTGCTACTCAATGTTAAAAGAAATTTAAAAAGTCCTAAATAACTAGAAGAACACTCCATGTTCATGGACTGGAAGACTAAATATAATTAAGATGATATTCATTCTACTCAAAATGATATGGAGATTCAATGCAATCCCAATAATAACTCCACTAGCATTTCTAAAAATTGAAAACACAATTATCCAATTTATTTGGAAGGGTAAGTGGTCCTGAATAGCCAGAAACATCATAAAATGGGAAAGCACACTCTCCTCTCCAGACTTTATATTAACTAGCTATAGTGGTAAAAAACAGCATAGTACTGGCATAAAGACGGACACAAGCCCAATGAAAACAAATTGATGGTTCAGAAACAGACCCTCATATGTATGGTCAAGCGATTTTTGACTATCCAGTCAAACCCACACAGCTCGGGCAGAACACTCCATTCAACAATTAGTGCTGCAGGACCTGGATACCCACAGGCAAAAGAAGGAAAGATGACCCCTATCTCACATCTTATCCAAAAATTAACTCAAAATGAATAAAAAAAATCTAAACATAAAAGTGATAACCATAAAGCTTCTGGAAGAAACTGTAGGAAAATAGCTTCAAGATCTGGTGGTAGGTAGTGGAGTCTTAAAGGAGATGAGAGGACAGAGATGGACTACTGATGTTTAATGTATGTAGAAGTTTTAATTAGCTCTACTGTAAAAGTGTGGAAATGTATAGAGTGGATGATAGCACATTGTAACAGCTAGTTTATAAATGGGGATGTGCCTGAAAATGGTAGTCTAGGTATGTAAATGCCAATTGACAGAATGCTAGAGACTATTCTAGGAACAGAATAGCACAGTAAACCAAGAGGTGGATGAGAATTGTGGTTGATGACATCGAAGCAAAGTGTCCTTTTTTAGCTAGAGCAAATTACATCATTATTCCAGGGTGGTGGGAAAGTGGAGAAGCAAGGGAAAGATTAAACTGGAGTTACCTGTGGACTGTGGTTAGCAGCAATAATATAATATATTATTCTTGCATCTATGCCAAAGATATACTGTGTTGATAATGGGGCAGTATGAAAAATGTGCACCACATGTACACTATGGACGTGGTAACAATCAGATGATATTACATTATTTGTAACAAATGTTCCACCACAGTACAGTGTGTTGATAGAGGGCTGTTGATTGGGAATTCTGCACTTGTGGGTGATAGTTTTGTAAGTTTACAATCGCTGTCATAAGAAAATATATTAAAAGATAATAATAGGGTAGGTTGGGGGAAAAAACACCAAATATTAAGGACTATAATTAGTAAGATTTTGACAGTATTCTTTCATAATTTGTAACAAACATCTCACAACAATGCAAGGTGTCGGTGGGAGGACACCTGTATGATGTTATGCATGTTTGCTTTGTAAGTTCACAACAATTTACTATTAGTAGTAATATTTTGACAATGCACTTTAATCATTACTTTAAAAGGTTTAACAACAATGCAAAGTATTTGTGGTAGGATGAGGTGTGAGTCCTGTATGATGTTATATATGATTGTTTTGTAAGTTTTACCTTTTCATTTCTCTTAAATCAAGAACATTGAGGATAAGGAAATAATGCCCTTCATATACTTAGAGAATAATGTAAGGAAAATGTCATATAAATTCAAAGAGTTATTACATAATTTTTGTTTTGTACCAGGGTTCAGCAAACCTTTTCTATAATGAGCCAGATAGTAAACATGTCAGGCTTTTGGGGATCTATCGTCTTTGCTGCAGTTACTCAGCACTGCCATAGTAGTGCCAAAAGTAGCCATCGACAATACATAAATGCATGACAATACATAAATGCATCGACAATACATAAATGCATGACTGTGTTCCAATAAAATCTGAGAATACTAACATTTGAATTTCAGCAGATATGAAATTGTAATAATTTTTTTTCAATCACTTAAAAATGTACAAAACCATTTTTAGCTTGTGGACTGGCTGCATTTTGCCAACCTCTGTTTTAGAGGCTTAAGAGAAAATCAATCAGTTAATACTGTAATATTTACATCTTTCTCAGCAGCTCAATAAATTTTGGAATGGGATTGCAACCCCAGTATCTCATTTATGTATGCATAAACTTCTCAAGTATGATTTGATGAAGCCCAAGAAAAAAAGACAAATGATGTTTAAATTAACTGATCACTTTTTTTGGGTTGTAATCTCACTTTAAATTACCTGCTATAGTCAAAGAAAATCTAAGATAAAATTGACAAGTCCAATTCTTCTGAATACATAAAATCTATATGCTAGTTAATTATTCATTGGTTTAGTCAATCATTCAATCAGTATTATTGAAGGTTTGTAACATGTATGCTTGAGTGAATGAAACAAACAAGATCCTTGCTTCATAGGGCTAACATTCTAGCAATAATCCTTAGATTCCAGACATGCTCATAAATACTCATGTGTCCTTCACCCAGAATTTAGGTTATTACAAAATAATTCCGTCAGATTAATTAGGAATAATGGTAGCACATACATCTTGAGGCATGGGAGGCTAAGAAACACAGGCTAATTTAGGTAGGCAGTGGTGGAGCTGGATTCACATTAGGGCACTCTGGCTCCATGCTTGTGTGCTTAACCTCCTCCCTGCACAATCAACAGAGTTTCAAGCTCTTTCTGGATCTCACCCATGAATGGGCAATAAGAACTTGGACAAGTTACTTCAGTTCTCAAGGACCATTTACTTATCTATTACGTGATTGGGTTAAAGGTGTTTATGAGTCATCCTGGAAATTCACATTTTGAAATTTCAGGGGAAGATTACATTCTTAAAAAAAAAAAACATACTTTGACCTATGTTGGCAATCTATAGAGCTATGGTTTGAGAAAAAGAAAAAGGTAAAGATTTTGGCAAGAGCTGCCTTCACCAAATTGCAAGAGTTTCTGATGTCTTTCTGTTTCACCATTGTTGTGCACTTACCGTACAATCTACATTCTTGTAACTGCCAAGGTCCCCTCAACTAACTCCTTTCTTGAGAAAAGACATTCATCTCCACGACGATTTATGACCAGTGAGGCTGGTCACAGACATCTGGTTGAGGAAAACAGACTTGGCCCAGTGGTTACGGAGTCCGTCTACCACATGGGAGGTCTGCGGTTCAAACCCCAGGCCTCCCTGACCCGTGTGGGGATGGCACATGTGCAGTGCCCATGCGCGCAAGGAATGCCGCCCCAGGCAGGGGTGTCCCCCACCTAGGGGAGCCCCACTCCCAAGGAGTGCGGGGGGGCGCCCAGGGGCGCCCAGGGGGGGAGCCGCCCAGCTCAAAAGAAAAAGAAAGTGCATCCTGCCCAGGAATGGCGCCGCCCACACTTCCCTTGCAGCTGAGGACAACAGAAGCGGAAGAAGAAACAAGACAACAAGACGTAGCAAATAGACACAGAGAACAGACAACTTGGGGGGGGGGGGGGGATTAAATAAATAAATCTTTAAAAAAAACCAAAAAAACATCTGGTTGATTCTCTCACAAAAATACAAAGGCATTACTTACTAGGCACCTTCATAAATAAGATTTATTACATGTTATGAAGCACTGAGTAATCGTTTATTTCAAAACTATATATTCCACAAATATTTGAATCTCCTGTGAATATATATAGATTTACATGTGTGTGTGCATAAAGCGGGGATGTGGTTATGGAAAGACAATCACGTTCAATCAACCTAAATCCTGAGGTCTAAGTAAGTGCTCCTCACTCTTGGATCTCAATCCATCAGGGGGTTGTGAAATCAATTTTGAGGTTTAAAACAACCATTCTGCTAAAATTTGATTTAAGAATTAGAATATAGTAGAAAAACATCTGTGTGCTGAACATTGTAAAGGTAAGTCTTACTTTTTGTTTATAATTGTTTACCTATACCTCCTCACAGATGTTTGTGCATGTACGTGGTGTACCATATCATGATGTAAAAACTACTTGCTGTTCCCAGGCAGAGCTCGAGGAGCCTGGCGCGCGGGGGGGGCACGGGGCAAGCGGCCAGAAGGGCGCTGGTCCCATGACCAAGGCGACGAGGTGAATAGTTGTTCTTAATCAGTGTGAGCTGGTCGGTGGCGGCGGGAGCCGCGGTCACCAGGAAAGGAATGGTCCCCGGCGATAGTGGACCCTGGGCGGCGGGTGCGCCCCCAGGGCGGGCGGGGCTGTCCGCGTTCCCCCGCTCCCTTCTCACGCGCTGGCTGTTGGGACCGGCGTCTCCGCGGTGAGGGCTCTGACCCGCGGGACTCTGGGCCAGGCGGCGCGGGGGCTCGGTGGCGCCGCTGCAGGGGCTCGGGCGGCCAGTGCGTCCTGCCCCGCGGGGTCTCTCGGGCGGAGGCCGCCCCCCACCCTGCCGCCCCCTCGCCCCCCGGCGCCGCGCGCCCCTTCCGGCCCCGGCGCCTCCTCCCGGACCGTTGGCGGCCGCCGGAGAAGGGAAAGTTGGGACCTGGAAGCGATGGACGCCCCCGAGGGCTCGTGGCTGCGGGGAAAGTGGAGCCTGAGGCGCTAGACGCGGGGCGGCTGGGGCAGGAGGGCTCCTCTCGCTCCCGCCAAGTCTCCTCGGTCCTCCCGCTCCCCAGCCCCGGTGGCCCTCGGCCTGCTCGCTTCTCTCTGCGGCTGGGAAGCCCCTACCGTGCGGGTTCGCGGGGTGGTTTGGGGGTTTTGAGTGGTTCGGTTAGCCTGTTTGTTTCTCCTTTGCCCTTTGACTCATTGTCCTTGCAAATTTTCTTTCTGATCTCGAGAAGGACTTATTCAAATCTTCCTTCGCATGCTTCTGAGAGCAACAGGAAAAATGACCTCTCCCTTCTTTAAATAAATGTTACTTTCTTGTAAAAACGATAAAAAAATTATTTGCTTCTGCGTGTCCCAGTCAAAATATTTTCTTCCCAGGATCTTGACTTCCCAAGTGTTTTTCTAAGAACCCACATTTCCAGCAACTACAGAAATGATTGCTGATCGATCATAATTTCACATAGTGAACCCGTTTTTGTACTAAGAAAAATTTAAATTTAAGAAGAGTATCTTTATGAAAGTTTTTTTTCTAGCCTTAACTGTATAATTGCTTTCTAAAGAGGAAAATAGATACTGTCTTTGAACTGCCACTTGCTATATATCAGTCTCTATGTAATATAGTTATGGATATGCACAAGGCTGTGGATATGGGTGTAGATGTGAGATATAAATTTAGACATAGACATAGACACACACATGTTGCAGCGACTCTGTGTGCTGATAGGGTAGACAGTCGCCATGGCACTGAGCTCCTGAAGTGTTAATGTTGAAGACAACAAATTTGGTGGTGAGACTCACAGTGGAGAGAATGACTGAGCTAATGTTGTTGATTAATTTGGTAGATTATACAGAGCATTAGGCATAGAAAAAAAGGGGGGAGATTAAAGCAAATTCAATAGATGAGCTAAATCTCAAAGGACATGTCCTTTTATCCACAAAGATTATAGATTAGTCTAAAAGAAACAAAAATGAATTGGGAGAGGGAAAAATCAGCAACTTTCACTTGGAATGACTGCAAGATATGATATTTGGGCACAATAATTGTCCATTGCTTCACCGACCAATTTTTTATATAAAAATTGTACTCTGTCATTTACAACCTGCCTCATAATATACTAGCTTTTATAATACCTATATTTTACATTTACTTTTGATTAGGTTTTAACTTGGGTCATAGAAACAATGATTGTGTGTGTCATTTATTGGATGTCTGTCTTCCCGGTCTATGCCTCTCCTGGATCTCACAAACACTAGGGGCAGCAGCGGCCATTATGTCTTACTAGCCAGTTTCCTTTTAAATTGTGTTCTGCTTTAAAGCGCCTTCTGCAATTAGATCTTAGCTGAGATAAATGCAAAATTGAACAAAGGTATAACTAATATCTATAAAATGGATACCTTACTTTAAAAATAATTCATTCATAAAAATTCTAGATACTTGAAATATTTATTTCACTTTAAAACTTTTTATTTTAAGAAAAAATTATTCTCTCTGATTCATTTCACAAATTGTCATCTAGCACTCTGGGCTAAACACCATGTACACAGCTTAGACAAGATGAAGAGTGTTCTGGCTTTCAGTCTAGTAGGGAAACAGAAATTGTGTAAATATTGCTGGGCATAAAAATAGAGTAATGGATTCTAAGGGAAAATGAAAAGTTTAATATATTATACAGTTACTGAGTGAATGGCTTTTTGGATGGTCATGGAAAGCCCTTCAGAGAAGTTGACATTTGAGGGAAATTCGAGTTTCTGGCCTTGTAAAGATCAGAGAAGGGATCGTTTCAGGGAAAGGTACAGTTAGTGAAGAATTCTAAAGAGGAATTTATTGACTTCAAGCAAGAACAAGAAGACAAGGGGATAGGCAGGGGCCGTATCATAAATGACCACCGGAACCTGAGTGTGGATTTGGGGTATTATGCTAGGGTGATAGGAACAGACTTAAGGTTTAGCTTTAGGGAAATGACATGAACTGATTTACATTTTAAAAAGAGCATCCTTGATGTGAACTAGAGAATGGACTGTGCAGGGGGAAAGACAAGAAGGGCGTCATAAGGGTGATTCAGAGCAGGGCGTGGTGATCCTGCTGGAGGCCAGTGATGAACTGGGGCGTGCTTTGCAGGTCATGTGGCAGGGCGTGCCAAAGGATGTTTGCTGTAGGAAAGGAGAGACTCAACAATTTAAGTGTGAGGTTTTTGGTGGAGCAGCTAGACAGACTGGTAGCATTTACAGAGATGGAAAAATTGTTGGTTAGTAACTCAGTGAAATTCCTGGTCTGCTTCACCAACTCAAAATAGTGCTATGGCGACTCCCTCCCCCAGCCTCCTCAATTGTTCTTCTGAAATACCTTCCCATCCTTATTCCTGCTCTTATATGCGTAGAATCCAGAATCTCCTTCTCAAGATCCTTAACTTTCTCCTGAAATGTGCAAGAAATAAAACTCAGGGCTTACACAGTCCAAAAAAAGAGTGAGGCTTATTTTGAATACCCTGGCGGGAGAGGGGGTTCATATGTAGGGACTGTAAATTTATTTCTTGAATAGCATCTTTTAGCTCTTTTTGCCATATCACGTAACTGTTAAAGATTTCTTATGCATCCCTTTGTTAACACCATGATCTGATGATGCTCAAAGCTTGGATTTACAGTTCATATGACTTCACATCACTAACTCAACCCTGTTGTGTCCTAAAGGGCTGAAATTCTCACCAATGTTCAGGGGTGAATCAAGCCTTCCCCCAAAATACTTCAGCCCTGGCTGAGCAGTCTTAAATTCATCCCACCACCACAATTTCCCTTTTGAAGAGCTGACATGGTCAGAGGCCACCCAGACGGATTTCTCTACCTCAGAGACCTGTGCACTTGGACTGGAATCTTATTCCCCATTTTCACAAAAGGGTCCTTTTGCAAATTCACCTCAGCAAATATAAAGGCTATTATGAACAGCCGGTCTCTCTTTAAACAGAAATATTAAGTTACATCTTTCCCCCGGGCAACTCATATTACACTCCCTGATTCTGAGAATACCAGTAATAAGAAGAAATAGTTTCACAGGTTACCAAAAAAAAGAAGTGTCTCACCAGTCACCTAATATAATCTCCATCTAAATAACATTCTATTACACATTAAAACCCTCATCCTAAATATAATAGTGTTCTTTAACATGTTGAATGATACAGATATATTTTTCAGGTCAAGTTGTAATCTGAGAATTAAATATATCTTTTTCTGTATATCGTATATTGGTATCACTTTTGGTATTTTTCTGTATATATAAAAAAGAACATTTGATCTATGCCATACAAAGTAAATGTAGAGGCTTTCAAATATTTGTGTAGTAAGAAAGTAAGAACTTTGTGCATTTATTAGGATGTGATCCAAATTCTTGTTTTTTATTTTGGTAAAATATAAAAGAATATATACATCAGGGGTCCCTAGTGTCATAAACATTATCTGATTGGAAAGAAATCTGTGTTTATTGCAGCTTTTTATCATACTGTAAATTTGTAGTATCATAGCTGCCTATTACAAACAAAAGGACAGCTCCATTGCTCTTATGTATTGTGCATGCTTTGGGTTTGGGTTGCTCAAAATTGACTGAAATGGTTCTGGATTCAAGTGGACAAATAGTGTAGACATACCCTTAGATACTAATGGATGCACAGAAAGTATCTTTATGACTTGAAATATTCCAGGGAAGCCCTGTGGGAAATTGATAAACAACATTCATCACCTGAGGAACAATGCCTTCTTTTTCTAAGGCAATAGAGGAATAAAATTGATGCAAATAAAAATAATGTTTTCTTCTTTAAGGCAAGAAGCTAGAGATTCAGAGCACCGAAAGCCCATTTAAGAAAACCTATTTAAGAGGAAAATGAGTTAAAATTTTTTTGTTATGGGACAGAAAAGGATACAATCAAGGAAGAGAAATGAGCACATGCTCATCAATAACTTTGTCATAACCTTGAAGGTGAAAAAGCAGCTTCTGACCCCAACTTAATGTCTTTGGTTGACAGCATTTGTATTAGTCTTAGAATGAACTTTATTGCCTCTATCAAGGAATATCTTTCCATAATTAAAAACTAAAGAAAATAAAATGAAATGTATTCCAGTGACCTAATTATGATATTTTCTACTGCATTCTTAAAAATTGTTTTCACCCTCAAGCCTTCTTCTTGCTTTTTTAAATCCAATTCACGTAAATCTAGGAACTTTTTTATATTATTCCATAATTCTACAAGAAAGAAGTCAGAGATTGGGGTTCATTTCAACTCTGCTGAGAATTAGTGATTGATTTTCTGATCACCCCAAATACTCTTTGGAGATACAGAAAAGCAAATATATGCATACTCTATAAACACGTATATATATGTACAACCATTTTGCTATACCTCACATTTTCATATAATCGATATAAACTTTGGCTAATTATGTAGATGGAGTATTTCTGTTTATTATGGAAGACTATCTTCCTGAATACATAACTTTTTAATTGTGTGCTCTATTGTGAAAGATATTCCAAATTGAAATTTGGTATGGAAATAGCAGTTGTACTTTCAAAATGAGTAAAACTGCATACTAGTAAAGGACATATAACCATTTTAAAAAGCTAGTGTGTCATTCACTGGTATTCTATGGATCTTTGTTTTGCAGAGTTTTAACAGGTTTTCTGGGGAAAATATGCTTCAAATCACATAAATATAGGGTCCCCTGGATTAAACAATGAAAATAAATTGTTTCTTTCCTATAGGACTTCTCTAAGCCTTTAATCTTTAATGTGCAAAGTAAATCATGACTAGGGAGCCAGAATATGCACTATTTACCCATCTTATCAGAACAGATACCTATTAATAACTGTCAGAAAGAGATTGTACAGCACTAGTTTTTGAAAGACTGGTGTGAACTGAAATTCTTTTCCATGTGAAAAATCTGTGCATCTTTATGTACAGTTCCTTTGCTGGGTATTATGTATCTTTGCTTTTATTGTATGTTGAGTAAAAATTTGGGAAAGTGAAATAATTTTTAAAAAAATTCTTGGCCTTTAAAATTACTAGATTCGAGTCCATGCTGATCTTCTTGGCTTACTTTCTGAACTTTACTTTTTAAGTTATTTTAATACTACATAAACTGTGACAGAAACTGTTGCCTTGAAATGTGTACTTAATCATGCATGTGGCCACTTTTGTGATGTAAATTTGAATTTTGTTTTAAGGATGTGATATGAGGATCAATGAACAAGATTGTATATAGTAGGGTTTTCCTATGATGTTATCTAAATCCCAGAGGAATCTCAGTGAGGATAAAAGCATAGGTAGGTCTTAGATTCTTTACGAACATTACTCAAATAGAAATTCAAGCAAACTTGTAAAATACTGGTTTAATACCATTGCCATTGTGGTGGCTGGATTGTTGCTGCTATGAGTTATGATTCTGGTGATTGTAGTCTGTGATTATTCTTCTGTATTATAAATATTGTTTATGAGTGTGACATTCATGGCAGTCTAACTATAAACTGTGTATCTTCTAATCTTGTCTCCTCTTCACTATACTAGTGTTTTGGAATGATATGCTTGGCTCCCCAACTTTTCTGTCCTCTCATTTTTGCCATTGATGGGTGGAAAGTGTAAAACTTAAAAAATTCTCTTTCAAGTGACTCTAATTTCTTATTTACTGCTCTTTCCTATTGGAAAAACGAAAAACTCCTTTGAGTCCCAAACTCTTCCTTTATTCTTTTTTTGTTTTAAGATTTATTTATTTATTTATTTCTCTCCCCTCCCCTCCTCCACCCCGGTTGTCTGTTCTCTGTGTCTATTTGCTGAGTCTTCTTTGTCCGCTTCTGTTGTCAGCGGCATGGGAATCTGTGTTTCTTTTGGTTGTGTCATCTTGCTGTGTCAGCTCTCCATGTGTGCGGCACCATTCCTGGGCAGGCTTGCCACATACAAGGTCCCGGGTTCAATCACCAGGCCTGGTACCTCAAAACAAGAAAAAGGAAAAGGAAAAGAAGTTCTCATATGGACAGAATTTCAAAGATTTCTATATTTAGTGTAAGGAGAATGAAACAAACACATGAATTTGCCACACAGAGTGAACAGACACCAAGGAAACATAAGATCTCTGGATGACATTGATGGATATAACATATGAATAAACTCATAATCAAAAGCAGGTTAATTCTGTCCTAAAGGCAAATTCACAACATCTTTGTGGTCCAATGTGCCTTAAACTGAGAATTTCTTTTAAATATTGTTGGAAACTGAGGCACAGTGGCCTCACAAGGAGAGATGTGCTGTCCCCATGTCTATACTTGCAACCTAAGGAATGCAGTAATTAAGAGTTCCCAGCAAATGGGATGAAGCTATTAAAGGCTGAAAGAAAAGATGAGCACATACCTTTTGTAGTGAATAGAACACTTAAACTTTGTACCTTGAGATAAGATTTTTTAAAATTCCTTAAAGGACTATGGGTAATACTGATAGTTAACTGCATGTTGATGCTTGATGTCACGTAGGCTACAAGTTCCTGCTTGCTGTCATGTAGACCGGGGTATATAGAGAGCCCTTGTGAACAATAAAGTTGTCTGAGGAGTTATTACATGCAGACCCCCTGATCCCAGCTTTCTCGTTCTTGCTCTTTGTTTCCTTCCCCCTTTTTCTCTTTCTTTCATTCCCGATTTATATCAGAATTTCCATTTGGTTCCATTGGTCAGTGTGTCTATCCTTGTGCCAAAATCATGCCATTTTAACCACTGTAGCTGTGTAGTATGTTTTGAAGCCTGGTAGTGTGATTCCTCCAGTTTCATTTTTCTTTTTCAATATGTCTTTGGCTATTTGGGGTCTCTTTCCTTTCCAAATAAATTTCATGTTTAGTTTTTCTAGTTCATTAAAAAATGCTGTTGATTTTTATTGGGATTGCATTGAATCTGTAGATCAGTTTTGGTAGGATAAACATCTTAATAATATTTAGTCTTCCTATCCATTAACAGGGAATTTTCTTTAGGTCTCCTTTGATTACCTTGAACGGTTTTGGGTAGTTTTCCGTGTATAAGTCTTTTACATCTTTGGTTAAATTTATTCCTAGGTATTTGATTTTTTAAAATTTGCTATTGTAAATGGTATTTGTTTCTTGATTTCTTCCTCAGATTGCTCATCATCAGTGTACAGAAATGCTGCTTATTTTTGTGCATTGATCTTATACCCTGCAACTTTACTGAACTCATTTATAAGTTCTAGAAGCTTTGTTTTAGACTTCTTAGGGCTTTCTATGTGTAGGATCATGTCATGTGCAAATAGTGAAATTTTGATTCTTCCTTTCCTATTTGGATTACTTTTATAACTGTGTCTTGCCTCAGTGATTGAGCAAGTTCTTCTAACACAATACTAAATAGAAGGGGTAATAGTGGGCATCCTTGTGTTGTTCCTGATCTTAAAGGGAAAGATTTTAGGATTTCACCATTTTACATGATGTAAGCTATAGGTTTTTCATTTATACCCTTTATTATATTCAGAAAGTTTCCTTCTATTCCTATCTTTTGCACTGTTTTTATCAAGAAGGGTGCTGTATTTTGTCAAATGCTTTTTCTGCATCTATAGGTGTGATCATGTGATTTTTTCCCTTCAATCCATTTATGTGGTGTAATACATTAATTGATTTTCTTATGTTCAACTGTTGTTGCATACCAGGAGTGAAGCCCACTTGGTCATGGTGTATAATTTGTTCAATGTGTTGTTGAATATGATTAGCAAGTATTTTGTTGAGGATTTTTGCATCTAGGTTCATTAGAGAGACTGGTCTGTAATTTTCCTTTCTTGTGCTGTCTTTGTTTGGCTTTAGTATTAGGGTAATGTTGGCATCATAAAATGAGTTAGGGGGAAACGGACTTTGGCCCAGCGGTTAGGGCGTCCGTCTACCATATGGGAGGTCCGCGGTTCAAACCCCGGGCCTCCTTGACCCGTGTGGAGCTGGCCATGCGCAGCGCTGATGCGCGCAAGGAGTGCCGTGCCACGCAAGGGTGTCCCCCGCGTGGGGGAGCCCCACGCGCAAGGAGTGCGCCCGTGAGGAGAGCCGCCCAGCGTGAAAAGAAAGTGCAGCCTGCCCAGGAATGGCGCCGCCCACACTTCCTGTGCCGCTGACGACAACAGAAGCGGACAAAGAAACAAGACGCAACAAATAGACACCAAGAACAGACAACCAGGGGAGGGGGGGAAATTAAATAAATAAATAAATCTTTAAAAAAAAAAATAAAATAAAATAAAATGAGTTAGGCAATGTTCCTTCTATTTCAGGATTACCAACTCATGCTTTATATAAAAATCAACTCAAGGTGGATCAAAGACCTAAATGTAAAAGCCAAGACCATAAAGACCTTGGAAAACAATGTAGGAATGCATCTACAGGAACTTGTAATAGGAAATGGCTTCACAAAATTCACACCGAAAGCACAAGCAAGAAAAGAACAAAGAGATAAATGGGACTTCCTCAAAATTAAAGCCTTCTGCACCTCAAAGGAGTCTGTCATGAAAGTGAAAAAAGAGCCTACACAATGGGAGAAAATATTTGGTAACCATATACCTGATAGGAGACTTATATCCTGCATATATAAAGAACTCCTATATCTTAAAAATAAAAAGACAAAAAACCCATTTAAAAATTGGGAAAAAGATTTCAACAGATGCTTCTCCAAAGAAGAAATACAAATGGCTAAAAAGCACATGAAACAATGCTCAAAATCACTAGCTATTAGGGAAATGCAAATCAAAACTACAATCAGATACCATCTTGCTCCCATAAGACTAGAAGCAATCAAAAAAACAGAAGACTACAAGAGCTGGAGAGGATGTGGAGAAATGGGAACACTCATCCACTGCTGGTAGGAAAGCAAAACTATCCAGTCATTCTGGAAGACTGTGTGGTGGTTTCTCAAAAAGTTAGCTATAGGGAGACAGAAGAGGAGATATGGTTTGGGGGCATTTTCAGGATTTAGTGTTGTCCTAGCTGGTGCTGCATGGATGGATGCTAGATGTTGTGTGTCCTGCCATGACCCACTGTGTGGACTGGGTGAGAGTGTGGACTACAATGTGGACCACTGTCCATGTGGTGCAGCAGTGCTCCAGAATATATTCGTCAGTTGCAGTGGATGTGCCACAATGATGGAAGAGGTTATTGATGTGGGAGAGGTGGGGTGGGTGGGGTGGGGCATATATGAGGACCTCATTATTTTTTAATGTCACATTAAAGAAAATAAAGAATAAAAGCTAGCTATAGATTTGCCATATGACCCAGCAATTCCACTGCTGGGTATATAACTAGAAAATTGGAAAATTAGGATGTAAACCAGTATTTGTACACCAATGTTCATAGCAGCATTATACACTATTGTCAAAAGTTGGAATCAAACCAAATGGACATCAAAGGATGAATGGACAAATAAAATGAGGTATATACATACAATGGAATACTACTCAGCTATAAGAAGGAATACAGTACAAATACATGTGATAACATGGATGAATATTGAGGCCCTTATGTTGAGTGAAGCATGCCAGGCATTGAAGGACAAATAGTACATGACCTCTCTGATATGAAACAAGCAAACCGAGCTGTCTCAGAAAGCTTAAGACTGGAAAATAGGCTTAAAGGAATTTGGTGGTGGTGGGGGGGAGAAAGGTTGTGAGTTGATGCCTACATAGGTGAAGTCTATGATAAGCTGGAGGTAAGTATTTGTACAGAGAAGGGATAAGATGGGGGCATAGGGATACCTTCTAGTGGGGCTATGTGGGCTTGAAAGGGGCTAGGGTTGGATCACCCAAGGAATTTGGGAGATGGCTGCAGAGAATCATTGAATATGGGAGAATGTCAGGGATATGGTTGAAACTATACTGTTGAGAAAACTCTAGAAAATATAATAAGGAAGGGTCAAGTGTTTAAGATGATTAAGGGGGAACATCTGGTACAGGGGCAAGTTTCTAGGGAGTATGTGAGTGCTCATTTTGTCATAGTGTGTTACGTCATTGGGTGGAGGCCCATAAAATGAGTGTGAAGGTGTACCTACATTCTGGGAATACCTGATGTTCCCAAAGAGAGGGAATTGTGTCTCGAGGATTGCTGGATCCCAATTAGTTAGGGCAGTCTGGTATGTCAAGCTCTCAGCATTGTTGCAGTATCTGCAAATCTGTTTCCTCAAGTAGTGAAGATTGAGTGTCACGGTGTGCCCTGAGGGGAGGGGGAGAAAGGTATAGCATGGATGGAAGCAGGTCAACTGGGGGGCAATGGAATGTTTCGTGAGATTGTGCAATGATGGACATATCAACTTATATCTAAAGGGTATAAAAGTCTATAAACTAAAATGTAAACTATAATGTAAAACATAAGGAAACTAAAAATTTAGAAATCTGAACAGTCTGAAACATGAAAAATAATGTAAACCAAAATGGAACCATGTTTGATAGCTATGTTTCAAAATTTGTACATCAGCTGCAGCAAATATAACATGAACATGTAAAGACATCACTGCAGGGGAAAGGAGAAAAGAGTTTGATGTTGGATATCTGGGAGTCCCCTATATTGGGTATGTGGATTACTGTGATCTAAAACTTTAAAAAAAATTTTTATTTCTCTCCCCTTCCTCCCCGCCCCCCCCCCGTTGTCTATTCTCTGTGTCTCTTTGCTGCATCTTCTTCTTTGTCCACTTCTGTTGTTGTCAGCGACATGAGAATCTGTTTCTTTTTTTTGTTGCATCATCTTGTTGTGTCAGCTCTCCATGTGGGTGGCGCCATTCTTAGGCAGGCTGCACTTTCTTTTCACACTAGGCAGCTCTCCTTATGCGTGGGGGTCCCCTACGCGGGGGACAACCCTGCATGGCACGGCACTCCTTGCGCGCATTCAGCACTGCACATGGGCCAGCTCCACATGAGTCAAGGAGGACCTTGGTTTGAACTGCGCCCCTCCCATGTGGTAGACTGATGCCCTAATCACTGGGTCAAGTGTGCTTCCCTAAACTTTTTTGAAGACCGAATTAAAAATCAGAAAAAATAAGAAAGGATGTAGACCATGAGGAAGAAATGAATGTGCCTTGCCACTGCACATACACAGCAACAACTATTACAGTGATGAAAGGCAAAGCATTAGAAAAAAAGCTTTATAATAATTTTCACCTTATTAATACACTAATTTATTTTTATTTTAGTATTTCTAAATAACTATGTATTCTATTTCTAAACTTTAAATCCATCACTGTATTTCAATTTCCTATTAATTGAATTTGGCAATATATTAGGATTCATTGTTGAAGAAGTTTTGGACCACAGAGAAGTTCAATTATGGCAGGGGAGGAACTCTGGTGTGGGGTGTTATTGATGGGGGGCACATGGGTGGGAGGGAGTTCTCCAGGGCATGTATAAAGGGAACAAAAATATGTTAGGATACATGTTGGATATTTCCATAGTAGTTACAGTTAGAAATGTCAACCAAGGGAGTGCTGAGTTCCCACCCAGGGGAGATCTGTCACATTCCTCCGTGGAAAAACAATAATCCCCCAAGTGCAAAGGCAAGGATCAACAAGGAAGGATGGACCAATAATGAGCTCTTGATCCTGATGACTATGCTTAGAAGCCTGTGTGCCTGAAATATGAACTAGGCCTAGAGCTGTAGGGTGCCTAAGAGTTACCTCCTGAGGGCCTAAATGTTGCTCAAATGTGGCCACTCTCTAAGCCAAATTCAGTATGTAAATTCATTACCTTTCCCCTAACATGGGACATGACTCCTGGGGATGAGCCTCCCTGGCACCAAGGGATTACTACCAATCACTACCTGGAGAAGCAACTAGAAAGAGACCTTGAATAAAAGGGTTAACTCGGACCAGCAGACTATGTCAGCCTACATGTTGGATCAAGTGTTAAAAACTGCTCTTTGGCCTTGAATAAAATGGGGAAATGGCAAAGACAAATGAGTTTATATGGCTAAGCGTCTTCCAAAAAGAGTTGTGAGATCATCAGAGGGGTTGCGCTTACACACACCTCAGCAGGACCCCAGAAATAACCAAAGTAGATACAAACCTAGGTTTTGGTTCTCCTGAAGGCTACAGAGATCCACAGGGTATATCATCATGGCAGATGTTTTTGGAGCTCTGTGCCATGTCAGAGGGCCCTACTTTGGAATTTGTGCTCCTGTGTATGATGGAACTGGACTCAGATGTGACTTTTCCGCACATGCCTCTTCTGTCACTTTTGCTGAACCTGTGGTTGGCACTAGGGATAGTCCATACTCAGGAGACTTGAATCCTTGGACTGCCCATGTGCCAGCTGTGCCCTGAGCCACAGCAGAGTGGCGGCTCCTACTCTCTGGTTCATTGGTCTTACCCAGATCAGCTAACAGGGAGGTGAAGATGGTCAACTACGACACCAGGAAATCAAGAGTGCCTACAACTATAAGTAGAGGAATTGCATCTAAATTGCTAATTTTAGAAAGAATAGGCTTAATGTTACCTTGGCTAAAAAATGTCAGTAAAGTTACCTAATACATGTAAAATTTCTCTTAAAGTTTTATCTCCAAATAAACCAGACATCAAATTAATGTTTACTTCATTGTATTTTATTTTTATTAAATGTGTCTTTGTCTTTTAGGCCCCTGCAGTGGGAATTTCACTCAGTGGAGAGATATAATCCTATCCCTTGGTTATTCTGAAACATATGGTAACAACTTAAACTGTATATGGAAATCATACTTTCGGGAGGGTCAGGGATTCAGATAAGTCCAGAAGCCCAGAGTCTATAATAAATAGTGCTAAACCAGTGTCCAGGGGCTTTTTTCTTTTTTCCATTTCTTTTTGTATTGGTTGTTTTAAATATATATAGACTATAATATCTTTCTGTACTATTTCTCCATAGTGTTTCTAATCATGTTTCTCTATTTGGAAAAAAATAATAAACATGTTGAATAAAAACAATTTCAGGGAAACGGACTTTGGCCCAGTGGTTAGGGCGTCCGTCTACCATATGGGAGGTCCGCGGTTCAAACCCCGGGCCTCCTTGACCCGTGTGGAGCTGGCCATGCGCAGTGCTGATGCGCGCAAGGAGTGCCGTGCCACGCAAGGTTGTCCCCCGCGTGGGGGGAGCCCCACGCGCAAGGAGTGCGCCCGTGAGGAAAGCCGCGCAGCGTGAAAAAGAAAGAGCAGCCTGCCCAGGAATGGTGCCGCCCACACTTCCCGTGCCGCTGACGACAACAGAAGCGGACAAAGAAACAAGACGCAGCAAATAGACACCAAGAACAGACAACCAGGGGAGGGAGGGAAATTAAAATAAATAAATAAATCTTTTAAAAAAACAACAAAAAAAACCAATTTCAAAACTGACATTTGTGAACCTTTTTGGATACCCTTTACCTGGAATAATTGGTGTGATTTTATCCTTTCTCTTATATTTGTATTTCTAAATTCATGAGACATACCATATGGTTAGATTAATTGCTTTCAACTGAAAGTAAATATTATCAATATTGTTGTTTAGATTCAGGTGATCAGCTTTGCCACAGAACAGAATTGGGACTGTGTTGAGATTTATGGTGGTGGTGACATGACTGCATCTCGACTGGGAAGTTTCTCAGGTAAGACACCACCAACTGCCCTTTTCTTTGCTTGTGTCTCAAGATCTGCAAACACTGATAAAACATAAAACAACAAACAGCAAAACATTCAATGTAGAATTTTCCTACAAACTCTCCTGTGTCCATAAGTTTCTCTAGTGTTGCAAATCTAAGACCACTAAGAGAATAGGTGAGAAAAAAGAAGCTGTGTTCCCTGAGAGCAGGAGCTTCAATTGTAGGTGTGATTGCCCGCTCTGCCTTCCTGAGGTTAACAGAGCTTTTATAGGTTACATGCCTTGGGCTGATCCTGGGATGGGGGAAAGAGAAGTAGGAGTGTGAGGTGGGGATAAGGCAGAGATCAGATAACAGTTCTCAGTTCTTCAAAACAGATGATGTAAAGGTAAGCAATCTGTGGAAATTACACTCTGCAGTTTCAGGCTATCAGGAAAAGAGGCTATGTAAGCCTAAAATTTGCAGCTCTTTGTTAAATAAGAACTGCAGAAATCTTCACCTTTTACATCAGGCACCGCCCTACCTACTCATGTCTAGTAGCCATTAAGTCCTATCTCACTCTTTGGTCCACCTCCAGCTCTCACAAATATATCTGTGTAACAAAGATTCTTCTTTCAAAATCTTCCCTTCAATCATGCAATTCTTTCCCTTCCCATTGCCCCTAAACTTTGTTCAGATCCTTTTACCTTTCTTTCATGGTATACAGTTATCCTGCCTCTAGACATTTGTCACTGCCTCTTCCATTCTCTGTAGATTAACACATTAGTCTTCCCAGTTAGAGTAGCTACCATCAGTTTCATCATCATCATTATCATCCTAATACCTGTCATTTTCTGAACAATTATTGTGCCAGGCTTGCCTGTTTACATGCCTTGTCTATTTTTTCTTAACTATGAGATAAGTTTTGTTGTTTTTATAGTTTTACAAATGAGGAACAAAAGTTTAGATATTTCAGAATTTTCTAGGAGTACACAGATAGGAAATGTGTAGCTGGGATTTTAATCACAGTGTGTCTAACCACAGAGCCTGAATAAAACTGCCTGAGTTTTAATGTTTTAAACACATAAAAGTTAATTTTTCTGACATAATATGTAATCTGAGTCTAGAGAGCATTTTTTAATCTAGTAAATAATAGCTTTTCATAAAAGTCCCCCAAGTTACTCATTATAAATATATATGAGTATATAAATATATTAATATCTCATTGACCTAACTGTCATTTGGTCAACCAGACTGCAAAGGAAGACTGGTTTTGTTGTTTTTATTTTTTTAACTGAATTATTCCTTCCCTAAACAGCATCTTTATTCTACTCTTCCTTAACAAATAAGAAAAAGAAAACAGACAGTGGTGTATTAGTCAGCCCAAGGGGTGCTGATACAAAATACCAGTAGCCTGCTGGCTTTTATAAAGGGTATTTATTTGGTGTCAGAGCTTACAGATACCAGACCATAAAGCTTAAGTTACTGCCCTCAACAAAAGTCTACTTCCATGTGTTGGAGCAAGATGGCTGGCAGCCTCTGCCAGGGTTCAGGCTTCCTGGATTCCTCTCTTTCCAGGTCTTGTTTCTCTCTGGCCTCAGGTCCTCTGTTTTCTCCACAAAGTCAGCTGTAGATTATCAGGTGAATGGCTCTTTCTCCCCCGGGTTCTACAGTGTCTAAGGAGCTGTCTCTATTCCTGTTTTCTTCTCCTGGTTCAGGTCTCCTCTTCCTAGAGCTTGTTTCTCTTTCCTCTATGTGCTTATCTCCTGGGGATCCAGCTCAAGACTAAGCATCAAACTCCAAATCAAAACTCCAATATCAAAATGCCTCCAACTCTGTCCCTTGTCATGCACCCTACTGATGTGGCCCAATCAAAGACCTAATCATAATTTAATCATGCTCAGGTACAGACCAGTTTACAAACATAACCCAATATCTATTTTTGGAATTCATAACTATATCAAACTGCAACAGTGAGTTAAGACATTAAGAACATCTGTGACAACTTTCATTTTACCACTCACCTCTATTTAATAACTTTCGATGATCTTGTTTCTATTTGCCAGCAAATAAATTCATATTTTTACATGGACATATAAAGTTTTGTGCAATAAAATATCAGTCTAACTTTTACTCTCTGCAACATACAATCTATATTTGTATATCTTTATACTATTTATTTCTTTTGGAACATTCTTTTCCAACACCCCATTACAATTATTATAATTCTTCAGGCTTGATCTCAAGTGCTATTGCTTATTTTCCCTTACCAGATAAGATATTTTACCAGTTCAGGTTAACATGCATTTTTATGAGTGCCTGCTACATAAATCAAACACCATGTTTGTTGTTGGGATTAAAGGATCAGGTCTTCATCATTTCACAACGGCCATATTTAAAATCTAAAAGTAGATCTCAAATGAACTGAATATATCAATGACATGATAAGATAAGCAAGAGTTAGAGGTAGGCATTGAGTGTTATAAGAGGGCAAAAGGAGCGTGATTCCTAGATTTGGGAGAAAAAAACAGGCTGTCTGGGAAAATTTAAAGTATTTTACAGATAAGTAAAACATAGCCTGAAAAATACAAGGGAGAACAAATGCCCTGAACAAAAAGAACCATGCTAATTTTTTCCTGCTTATGCCTACTTAAATTTTGATTTAGTTTACTCGTTTTTATGTAATGTGCTTTTACATTTTTAGACATTTTTCTTGAGCACCTATATTAATCTCTGTGTGCCATGATGCCCAGCACATTGCTAGAACTTGTTTTACATTTTATGCATTTAATTGATAAAACCTGCTTACAAAAAGTGTTTTACCATTTCTCATCTAAGGATCAATTCTCATCCCTCACAAGTATTTGTTTTTAGCAACATAGTCATAATAACCGTGTATTGAACTCTCTCTTGAATAACTATCAGAGGTGAACTTAGCTATGAATTTGTGATTTTATATTTACTGATTAGCAATAGCAATATTTTCATTTTTCAGGGGAAAGGGTTTAATATTGATTAAATTTTTAGGTTTCCAGCTTACATTAGTGTACACACCCTATTAGCAAATAATGGTAGATGACACTTGTTGGATGATCAATTGACCTAAGTTAGTTCTTACAGTAAAAGAAATAAACAAAAAGGTACTATATTAATGCTAAAGGTTAAAAAAAAAAAACAAGAATAGGATTTAGTTTTATGAGATGTGAATATGGTCAAGCTTTTTTTTTTTCATTTTCTTCATCAACAAGAAGACCTTGGTCATGTCATTTAATGAATCTGTGCTCACTTATTGCTCCTTTGGAACACTGGAAAAACAATTAAGTTTGTTTTAGGATTAAATAAATGTCCCTGGATAGGAATTATAAAACAATGTTTCAATAATTTTTTAAGCTGCCTTTTGTCAGCTACTTTATTTTTTTTGAAGTTGAAATATAGTTGTTGTTGTTGTTAAAGAAATAAAACATACTGATTGCCAAGAGCATATGGTAAAGAATAAAAACAGGAACAATCTCCTTTTTTCTATTTCAACATTTTTTTAAGCAATTTTTTTCCATTATTTTGGTCTTTATTTTTTAATGCTCCATTAACAAATATGAGGTCCCCATATACCCCCCACCCCCCTCACCCCACTCCACCCCCCATAACAACAACCTCCTCCATCATCATGAGACATTTATTGCACTTGGTGAATACATCTCTGAGCACTGCTGCACCTCATGGGCAATGGGCCACACCATAGCCCACACTCTCCAACAGTCAACCCATGGGCCATGGGAGGACATACAATGTCTGGTAACTGTCCCTGCAGCACCACCCAGGACAACTCCAACCTCCAAAAATGCCCCCACATCACATCTCTTCCTCCCACTCCCTACCCCCAGCAGCCACCATGGCCACTTTCTCCACACCAATGCCACATTTTCTTCAATTACTAATCACAACAGTTCATGAATAGAATATCAGTAAGTCCACTCTAATCCATACTCTATTCCTCCATCCTATGAACCTTAGAATGGTTGTGTCCACTCCACATCTATATCAAGAGGGGGCTCAGATTTCACATGGATGCTGGATGCAAATCTCCTGCTTTCAGTTGTACGCACTCTTGGCTCCCTGATGTGGTGGTTGACCTTCTTCACCTCCAATAAACCAGAGGCTAGGAGTTGCAAGTCTGTTGAGGCTCAGGGCCTGGCTATCATATGGTCAGTCCAGAGATTCAGGTCCCCTGGGTATACACTAAACCCCAGTGCCAACTACAGATCCAGTAAAAGTAACAGGAGAGGCTTGTGAACAAAGATAAAATCTGAGTCTAGCTCCATCACACAGAAACACAAACTTCAAAGTAGGGCCAACTGACATGGCACTGAACTCCATCTGGCATGACGATAGAACCTGTGGGTCTCTGCAACCCTCAGAAGAACCAATACCTGGCATTGTATCTACTTTATCTGTCTCTGGGACTCTGCTCAGGTGTGCATAAGGGAAACCCCTCTGATAACCTCCTGACTCTTTTTGGAGACTCATAGCCATATAAACTCATCTGTCCTTTCCATTTCCCCTTTCAATCAGGTCAAAAAGCATTTTTAACTCCTCGTATTATATGTAGACTGATATTCAGCTGGTCCGATTTGACCCTTTTATTCAAGGTCATTTTCTAGTTACATCATCAGCTATGTAGTAATCCCTTGGCACCAGGGAGGCTCATCCCCAGGAGTCATGTCCCATGCTGGGGGGAAGTCAACACATTTACATGCTGAGTTTGGCTTTGAGACTGGCCACATTCAAGAAACACGGAGGTTCTCAGGAGGTAACTCTTAGGCACCCTACAGCTCTAGACCTTGTTCTTATTTCAGGTTCACAGGCTTACAAGCATAGTCAGTATCAAGGGCTCATTGTTGGATCTTCCTTCTTTTTCAGTCTTTGCCATTGCACTTGGGGGATTGTTGCTATTCCTTTAGGGACTGTTATAGAGCTCCCTGGCTAGGAACTCAGCACTCCCTCAGTAGTTGTTTCTGATTGTCACCATTATGAAAATATCCAAACATTTTTATATACCCTGGATATATGCCCTGGCGAACTCCCTGCCAACCATGTGTCCCCTGTCAATAACATCCCACACCAGTATTCCTCCCCTGCCATTGTTGAACTGCTCTGTGATCCAAAACTTCTTCAAAAATGAAGCCCAATATATTGCCAGGTTCCATTAACAGTAAAATGGAATATAATAATGAGTTAAGGGTTAGATATAGAATACATATTAATTTAGAAAAATTAAGGTAAAAATAAATTGGGTATCAAAAAATTTAAAAATGCAAAAGCTTTGTTTTTGATGTTTTGCTTTCCATCACTGCAATAAGTGTTGCCCTGTATGCAAATTGGCAAGGCAGCTACTTCTGTCTTTTCCTCAGTGTCTACGTCCTTTCTTTTTCTTTTTTTTCCTAATTATTAAGCTTATCTTCACAAAAGTTTTAGATAACAGTAATTCAGATATACAATATACAGTACTCCCATATATCCACATAAAACCCTTTTCCCTTCCACAGCAATAATCTTTTTACATATTCATATTATATTTACTGAAACTGATGTAAAGATATTGAGACAATAGCTTTTAAACAAGGTTAACACTTCGGTTTATATTGTGTTAACTAGGAGGAAAGTTTTGTTCTTGTTTTTTTTCTTTTTAATATATATTTGACATAAAAATTGAGCAGATATCATACCACTATTTAGATTTTTATACCTGAGATGTTGCATTTACAAGGAATTAAAAGCCACTTAACATTTTGATATGCAGGTTATCGATCTATAAACCATAACATTGCCCTCATATCTCATATTTTCATTTGATCACATTTTAAGATGCATGTTGGCCTAAGTAATTGTTTTGTGATAGTTTTGATGACATATATTTATCTGAACCTGAACATTTTTTTGAGCTAGTAAATAGAGTCTATTGTCTCTACCAATGAAAATAGGGATTCTTCACAATACCCATGTCGAGGCTTGAGTCATGAAAATCCTTTCATAAAAATATTTGTGATCTCAGGTTTTTGCTCTCAACATGCTTAATAAAAAATCCAAAGATGATAACATTTTAGAAAACTAGTATTAATTTAAATAAAATGTAAACGAATAAGTAAAATGATACAAGAAAATATATTCATAAATGATATCTAAAGATAGAAATTCATTTATAGTCAATGTATCCCACTGTATTAGTCAGCCAAAGGGGTGCTGATGCAGAATACCAGAAGTCTGTAGGCTTTTGTAAAGGGCATTTATTTGGGGTAGGAGCTTACAGTTACCAGGCCATAAAGCATAAGTACCCTCATCAAAGTCTATTTCCATGTGTTGGAGCAAGATGGCTGCTGACATCTTTGAATGTTCAGGCTTCCTGGATTCCTCTGGCTCAGCTCCTCTGTTTACTCCACAAGGTCAGCTGTAGACTATGAGGATCTCTAGACTTTGCCTCTCTCCACAAGGTCAGCTGTAGACTGTCAGGTGAATGGCTCTGACACTCTCCCTGGGATTTCTGCCTTGTATAAGGCACCATCTCTATTCCTCTGTGTTCTTCTCCTGGTTCAGGTCCTCTTTTCCTGGGACTTGCTTCTCTTTCCTCTGTGTGCTTACTTCCAGGGACTCCAGCTTAATACTTCAGCATCAAACTCCAACATCAAAACTCCAATACCAAAAACCCTCAACTCAGTTCTTTGCCATGTCTTTTATCTGTGAGTCCCCACCCACCAAGGGGTGGGGAACCAACACCCTAGTGAGATGGCCAAATCAAAGCCCTAATCATAACTTAATCATGCCCAGGTACAGACCAGCTAACAATCATAATCCAATATCTATTTTTGGAATTCGTAACCATTTCAAACTGCCATACCCACTAGAAGGATTTTGTTAACGTGGGAAAAGGTAGGAGACATAGGGAGTGGGGCGTAAGGGAATCCTATAAGTTTTAATATAACACTTCTGTAATCTAAGTATCTTTTTAAAATGATATTAAAATGTAATAAAAATGAAATATAACATCTAAGGGCATTTATAACTTTAGAAGGAAAACTAAAATATGGGACTGTGTAACATAGTGAGAAACCTCATGCAAAATAAGACTGTTTTTGTAAAATAAAAATACAAATAAACTAGAGAGATGGAAACAGAATAGCAGCTGTATATAGTATGGGAAGCATAGAGAGATTAGAAGAGATGAGGTTTTTGTGTTTGGTTGTTTTTTGTTTTTTATTATTATCATTATTGGAATAATGAAAATGCTCTAAAAATAATTGAAGTGATGAATTCACAACTATGCAATTATACCAAATAGCACTGAGTATATACTTTGGATGAATTTATTCTTTTTAAATAGTTCATTAAAACTGATTTGTTAAAAAAAGATAGAAATTCAATTAAAATAATTTAGTTGAATCGAAACAACATAAAATAAGATTATTTTATATAAATAAGTTTCTAACAACTTAAGAGTCATAAAATTATAAAAAACAAACAAAAAACTTAAGAGTCAGGCTGGCAGTATACTTTCACATTCACTTAAATTGAATTCCTTTAAATTAAAAACACATTCCCTGAAGGAATGTGCATCTAATTTAAAATAGACATTTTCTGAAGTTAATCATGGTACTCTCATTTCTTAATTTAACATCAAAAGCTTAGATGTTTTTGAGAGATCGTGAAGATCTTCAATAGGTGTTGATATACAATTTTTCTAAGACAAAGAAATTATGGACATTTCCAGGCTCTGAGACAAAAGTGTTCTTGTGAGTGAGAGCCCATCTCAGCTGTTACTTTGCCTTGTCACATATGTATAAAAAAATATATGAGCAAGAGCCATGTTGATGAATTTGAGGTAGTTTATGGTTGTGGCCATTGTGGATGTCAAGGGTTTATTTGCATGTTCAATTAGAAAAAGTTATCATGAAATCCCTTAATTTATATTCCCTTTACAACATAATTTTTCATGTAATATAATGGTAGCGGAAAAAGGACCATTTGTAGTCCCACATTGGTTGTCTGTCTTGGTCCATTGAGAACTAGATTTCTGTGCCTTTCTCAGATTTAAATGAAAAATTTGGATCACTCTATTCTTTTACTCACCGCTCTCCAAAGGAAGAAGAATGACCTGACCCTTCTGTTTAGTGAGAGCCTTATATTCATTGAGTTGGGTATATAATAAGCAGAGCGACTATGGTGTGGTATTGTCATTCAAACCATTATTTGAAGTCCTCTTTGCCTATTATTCTTACATGAATAGAACTCTCTCTTTCTTTCTTAATGTTTTGCTGATTACAGTTACCTTGGGAGTTCCATGTTTGGCCTTACCACTTTCTGGGTAAATGAATTTGGAATGTATTTTATGTTTCTTTCACTCTCAATCTCTTCATCTCTTTTTGTATGCATACCTCAGAATGTAAGTAAATCCCAAGTTCTAATAGGATAAGGGCAATACCAAGGCAAACAAGGCTTTCTAAGTTTACCCAAACTTAGATTACCAATGGCCCCGCCTCTTTCAAGAATTATAAGGTATTTTTCCAAATTTAAAATGCAAAATTTTCATTTTCCTTCTGGCTAGTGACTTTCTCTTTATTCATTATGGTCAGACACCTGAAGCAATGAAGAATGAGAGGTTTAATGCCCTGAAAACTCAGCCACATTTCTTCACAATTTAAATTTCATGAGGGATAGAATGAATCTTAAGGTTTCATATTGGCTGAATTGCTCTTTCCATATGTATATATGGAGGTGTTTGGCACAGTTAGGAACTGAGCAAGAATGCAGGTTGGGCAAGGTGGTATCTAGGTAGAGTTGTGGACTGAGGAAATGCCAGTGAAGTACATGCATGGCAATTTTGTGAACAAAAAAAAAAAATGTGGAGGTTAACATGAACCGGGTTTCTACCTGTCTGAGAAGAGCATTAGAATAAATGATTGGTTTGCAAGTTCACAATATCTGTAAAAATATATATATTCAAAAAAAATAGTATGGGCTGGGGAAAAATACACCAAATGTAAGATAAGTAATGTAGTTAGTAGTAATATTTTGATGATGCTCTTGCATGGTTTGTAACAAATGTTTCATCCCAATACAGAGTTGGTGGAGGGATGGTGTATTAAGACCACTGTGTGATGTTCTGCATGTTTATTTTGCAAGCTCTCATTCGTTACACTTATTGCTTATGTGTGTTCATGTAAGAATGATATACTTCAATAAAAATTTAAAAAAATGTTTAAATGAAAAATGGCAAAGAGGAAGTCTAGAATGAAATTCTTAGTGTTGTATTTTAATTAGAGACATTTGTATAAACTCATGGTTTTAATATTTGTAGATATTAAAATAAATAAAATGTGTGTATGTGTGTGTGTACATATATAATATAATTCCTACCTCTGACTTCTAGGAGGTACAGAAACAGTAACAGCCCAGTGGCAATGAACAGATCTAGTACCCAAGTCTTTGTTCCTTCATATCATTGAAAATACCATTCTTGTTTAAACAAACAGGGTTTCTTGGAGAGATGCTGACTCTAAGACTGTGGCAGGGCAAAAAATATGAGATGAACAATTTTGTATAATAGAAATCTATGAAACCATGCTTATATAAATAAATGAATGAATGAATAAATTGGAGAAGAGAAAGTTTTCCTTATTATAGAATGCCACCTAATAAGTGTAGAAGGAAGATGGAATTAGATCATCATCATTTGATTCAGCATAGACTTTTAGCAGCAAAGGAAGCTAAAAATAGCAGGTAAAATTTTGATGAGGAACAGGACACTTACTAATCTCAATGTATCACCCCACATCATCTTAATTCATTGCAAAAGAGGAGAATAGTAACTTCGTAGTGGAGAAATCTGGCAGAAACCATCTTAGCCAAGAGTTTATGTTAGTAGCACCAAAAATGGGACGTCATCACATGTAATTATTATGTATGCATAATCAGGCTTTATGGAGGGAGGAGAAGAGGGGGCAAACAGGAAAACCAACTTGGAATTCCACTCTCAGAATTATATAAGGTCCTTTTTGGGAAGTATAACTATAGAAGACATCAGGATCCAGTAGAGTGGAACCCATGCTCTATCTTTGCCAATAAAATGTAATATTTAAAAAAAAAAGGGACATCATAATCAGTGGTTCACTGTTAAACTTGTTCTCAAAAAAAGAAATCCAGGTTTGTAGCATTTGTCATTTTTGTGGTGTAAGCATGTCCACCGTGCCAGATTTCAAGAAATCAATATAATATCACTGAATACACAGTTGGGAAGAAATGTGCTGAATTAGCTCCTGTAAGCATTTACAAGCCAGCTTCTGAACGCAATTGACAATGTGCCGTGTAATACGATGTCCTAAGAAAGGTGCAGCATCAGGAAGTGGATGTGGCTCAAGTGATAGAACTTCCGTCTACCATATGGGATGACCTGGGTTCAATCCCTAGGGCCTCCTGGTGAAAAAGAAGAAGAGAAAGTGTGCCCACATGGCAAGTCAGTGCCCATGTGAGTGCACTCCTTGTAAGCCAGTGCCCCCGTGCAAGTAAATCATGCAGGAAGATGATGACACATTAAAAGAGAGTCAGGGGAGAGTCAAGGTGAAGTGCAGTAGAAACCAGGAACTGAGGTGGCACAAATGACAGGGAACCTCTTTCCCCATCAGAAGTCTCAGTGTCAAATTCCAGTGAATCTTAGAGGAGAGAAAATGAGAAGATAACACAGACAGCAAAAACAGCAGGGTAGGAGGAGGGCAAAGGGTTAAAATAAATAAATAAATCTTCAAAGGAAAAAGAAAAGATAAATATAGCATCACATTTGTGATATCTTGCCAAAAGTACAGCTTCTAAATTTAATCATGAAGAGCATGAGGCAAACTGAAATTGAAAAACATACAATAAAATAACAGTTTACATTTTTCAAAAGTGTCAAGTTGATGAAAGACAAAGAATGAGGAAATCTTCCAGATTGAAGAAAACAAGAGACATGGTATTGAATGCACTGATTTTTTTGTAGGTTGAATCATTTTGAATAGAAGACATTATTGGCAGATTGGTGAAACATCAATGGGGTCTGTGAATTAGATGGTTGTGTTATCTCAATGTCACCTTCTTTTTCTTGAGAACTACTTTATTTTCAGAAATACACAGGGAATTTTTAGGAGTATTGGGTTATCATGATGGCAATTTGTTTGTAAATTGTTCAGAATAAAATCATTTTCTATGACAGATGGACAGATAGAATCAGTGTGAATATATAGCTAGTAGACATATGGAGTCTGTTGTCTACTTGCAACTATTCATTTGAAAATTTTAAAGAGTTAAAAATAACCTTTATATGGAAAAAATGACAAATCAGTCAGAATATTAAGCAATCAATATTTAAACATTTTGTTCCAACAAAATTGTTAAACATTCATGAAAGATATATTAAGCCTATTTTAAAAGTTAGTTGTTGAGTAAAATAGAAAAAAGAGTAAGTTGTTGGCAGAGGTAAAGAATTCAGAACAAAAGATTGACTTGCTGACCAACTCCTTTAATAAACTCTGTGCTTTGAGTTTTCATTTCCATTTGAGTAGTCATATGTATCTGGTCTTTTATTGTAAGCCATTTAAAATAAAATTTGTAGGTCAACAGTTTATAAATTATAAATGCAAAAAATAGAGCAAAATTCATGACAACTTGTAGCTGACAGCGTTAAGGGGAAGTAAATATTAGTGGGCTGAAGGTAGAATTTGTAAGGTTTATAATAAAATTTCTCCATTTTCTTAGTTATTTGTCTTTCTAGCTAGGTCACAGTAAAACAACGTGATAAACAGATTCTGCCTCTGGCAATTTAAAAAATCAATTGTATTTCATATGGCAGAAATAAGCTCTTTCTTACAGTCCACTCAGATAAGAGCCCGAAGTGAAAATCCAATTTGAGGGGGTGGAGCAGGGCATGCCCTCTGTCCAGCTCTGGTCTGGGTGCCCAGGTAGGCAGAATCCTCTCAGCCCTCCCGGGATACCTGCATGTCTTTACTACCACCTGAGGCATCAAGACCCAGAATGTTTGTAGAGCAGGAAATGATTATATGTTGTAACAGAATTACACACAGGACTTCTTATGAGTTTTCTTGTTGCAATTAATAACAATAGAGGGAGCATGATACTTTACAAAGCACTTTTGTATACACAATTCATTTATTACAAATTCCTACAGGAGAGTTATTATCATTTTATCAATGTTGGAACATATTTCAATTTTATTAGTGACTTAGTCAAGGTGCCAGAGCTAATTTCCATCAGTGCCAGGACTGGAAATAGGTTTTCTGATTCCCTATCCAGAACCCTTCCACAGTAATGCAACCAAGGAAAATGAACGAACAAAACAGTCAAACAACCAGTGCATGTGTACTGAATACCTACATGTGTGAATTACTGTGCTGTGGGTTGTGGGCTTTTAAAAATAAAGATAAGTGAGGGTCTGATCTCCCAAAAAGGCTATACTTGAAAAAAAAAAAAAGAACCAAGCATAAAGCTTTGTATGAGAAGTGAAAAGCCGTATCTTTCAATACAGAGAAAATATATCCCACTACAAGCACGGGTGACCAAGAGTGGTTTCTATGAGGAGGTGAGAACTGAACTGATTCTCATCTGGGTAACAGGACACCCATAGTAGGAAAGCAAGGAAGGACAACATTTCTTACAATGATTTACAGTTAATTAAAAGACTAGAGTAATGTGGTGGGAAAAGTAACAAATTAACACAAATCATAGGAAAGCCACGAAAAAGTAGTATAAAAGCTATAATGGAAACTTTTTTGGTTAAATTAGTTAGATCAATAGTAATATTGTATTTTCTACAAATATCAGTCAAAATATAAAAATGATACCTAGTGAAAGGACAAAAGGACAGCAAACATCATAAATAGATAAAGAATTGGTGTTTTAAATAGATGTCTCTTTTCTAGGTATGAGAATGTGTTAGAGCTGGTCCATCCACAGGCACAGTCCAGTTCTCCCTCACTTCCTTGCTTCTTTCCCTGGCCTGCGCAAGTCTCACTCTAAGTCCTTGGGATTCATGGCCACAGAGTGGGCTCTATTATTCAGCTTTGCAGCCAGCAGTTTGCTTCTGACAGAGGAGAGGGTTTTACTCAGGAAGATTGCTTCTTTTGGAAAAAAGGCTTGGCTCCCCCACTCACTGCATTGTCCCATGTGCTTCTGTTAGTTACTATGTAGCTTTCCGCAGGACTCTGTATATTTCTGCTCACCAGCAGGGAGAAACTTAGAGCTTCTCCCCCCAAACTGTTCAATTAGAAGATGTATTTACCAGGATCATAAAGCAAAGGGCTAACACCTGAAGGCATTTCAAAGTGTCTATCATTCGAAACACATTTTTTAGCGTCCTTACGCTGAACTATGCACTATCGATGCAGGAATGAAAAGACTCCTGGAAGTCAACCCGCTTTGGCTGTGAGTAAATGGATTGTGGCACAAACCCTAAATCTCAGTCGGGAATCTTATTTCCAAAAGCCCCTTTCCATGCACATGTGTCATCCACACAGGCTCACATATTTTCTTGTAAGGAGTGGATGATACATATTTTTCTCTCCTTTTCTTTGTTCCTACTTTACATGCTGATAATGGTTTGAGATTCATAGTGTACTGATCAGCCAAAAATGCCAAAATGACTAGTTCAGTTTATATGTCCAAAATGTAGGTGAAACTTCAATGAAAGATTTTTTTGTGCTAATTGAACAAGAAGTCCTTACGGTATTTTCAGAATGGAATTTTTAAAAAAACTCATTTGCATTTGTGACAGGTTATATTATTGTGAAATTGTTTGCGTCTCGCTCAACTGGTATTTTTCTCTACTTCATTCCAGGAAGACTGCCAGATCGTTAACATTTGGCTTGGATTAAAAGCAGCAGGTGTCCATTTTCTAGGGTAAAGTCTCTTCCAACTTTGGACACTTAAAGCATAAGCTCACTGTTTAAGAAGCTGAGAGGATGGTGGTGAAGGCTCAAAGTTCAATAGGTTAAAATGACTGCCAGGACTGAAAGTTAGGGACCTTCCCTTGGCCCAGCCATCAGCCCTTAATTTAAGTCATCATGATATCCTTGCAGCACCACAACAAGGTGGCAGTACCTCAGAATGAAAATGGCAGCATGAAGTACTTATGCTAGATTCTAGGGTCAGGGCCTTAACTGGCAAAGTGTATTCTGTAAAAGTGTGCAAGAGAGTATTGGAAGCACTAGAATTCAAGGGATAATATGAGCTTGGAGATATGAGGATATGGGAAATAAAAAGCAGGGGACCCAATGCTGGGACTATTTAATATCCTGGGGCAGAGAAGGACTCCTCAGTAATGCTAGAGATGAAATGTCCCCCAACTCTATAGAATGGCCCACAGAGCATATTGAAGTTACTTCAGAGTTTAAATAAAAGAAATAGTCCATAGAGTAATGAAATTGTTATAAAATTCTTTGTAGTGATGAATGCACAATGTTATGACTATACTAAAACAATTAATTATACACTTTTGATAGATCGTATGGTATGTGAATATATCTCAATGAAACTGCTTTAAAAATTAAAAAAATAAATATTAAAAATTATGAAGAGAGAAGAAAGCAAATATTTAAAAGAAATAGCCCATATCACATGTTTATGAACAAAATTAACAAATAATATGCATTTGTCAAAAGCTGTTTTGCATGCAGGAGGAGGAATACATAGAATGGCAAATAGCAATTTTGCAGTTAAATTGATGGTGATTTCAGTAGTCCCGGTAAGAGATGAAGGTGGCTTAGGCTAGCATGATGGCAGTAGAAGTAAAGAATAGATGACTGAAACTTTAACCTTCTCCTATTTGGTGTGGCAAGATTGGTATGTTTATCTTTCTAAAGTATTTAAAGAAGCTGATATTTTTGGAGCTCAGTCCTAATCGGGAAGCGTTCTGCTTTGTACTGAGTCAAAAAGTAATTGGTGTATTTGGAAAGGTGGCTGATAGATCTACATGGTTTATAAACCCACGGTAGTTAATAGTTAAGGAAGAAGTGGTTACTTTTATACAAGAAGGAATAAGAAAGGGGAAATGGACTAGGGATGAGGTCAAAAAGCATTCTAGGCCTATATTTAGGGAATGCCATGTGATAGGAGAAATGAATTGTGAAAAATAAAGAATGAGAGGAGGCTCAGTAGGCCAATTTAAGGAATTTGAAAGTCATCCTACAGTGATGGGGAATCTGTGAGAATTTTAATATGACATAATCTTATGTTTATTTTATTTTATTATTTAATTATGTTTTTAAAAAATTATTGTATATGAAGCTCTTAGGCCAGCTCCTTGGAAAATAATAAAAATTATTACTACAGTTTTTCTTTTTTTCCCATTATTTATTATTATTTTTTGAAAGTTACATTAAAAAAATATGAGGTCCCCATATACCCCCCACCCCCCTCACCCCACTCCTCCCATAACAACAACCTCCTCCATCATCATGGGACATTCATTGCTCTTGGTGAATATATCTTTGAGCACTGCTGGACTACATGGTCAATGGTCCACATTATAGTTTACACTCTCCCCCAGTCCACCCAGTGGGCCATGGAAGGAAATACAATGTCCAGTGACTGTCCCTGTAGTACCACCCAGGACAACTCCAAGTCCTGAAAATGCCCCCACATCACATCTCTTCTTCCCACTCCCTACCCTCAGCAGCTACCATGGCCACTTTCTCCATCTCAGTGCTACATTTACTTCCATTACTAATCACATTAGTTCCTGAATAGAGTATCAGTAAGTCCACTCTAATCCATACTCTGTTCCTCCATTCTGTGGACCGTGGGATGGTTATGTCTGCTCCTCCTCTAAGAGTGTTTAGATTCCACTTGGATGATGGATGCAGTTCTCCTGTTTGCAGTTGTAGGCACTCTTGGCTCCCTGGTGTAGTGGTTGACGTTCTTCACCTCCCTGTTAGCTGGCCAGGGTAAGTCCAATAAAAGAGCTTTCTAACTGCCTAACAGCAAATTAATTGGATTGCAACAAATGTAGGTTAAGTAAACATGTTAGAAAATTATTACCCTTATCCTGGTTAAAAGAATCAGTGGCTTGAACCAGATATTTGTGAAGATGTTAAGATGGGGTGAGTGAAAGGAGGAGGGATTTAGGCAGCAGCTACTAAGGGCCTGATGGTCTGATTACAGAGCAGTAGGGCATGATGGAGAGGAAGGAACTTTCCGATGCTAGGATGTGGCTGGAGATTGATAGTGTTGTTGACTGAGACATTGAACAAGGGAGGTCAGCCAGAGGCAGGTTATGATCAGGTTTGGACACTTTCAGTTTAAGAAGCCTTAGGGTAATCAGGAGTCCTTGCATGGAACTCTTTATTTAAAGCTAGTGGATGATATTGTGACATCGGTATTGCTTAAGTAGACATGAAGAATTATAGACTATCTTATCTTTTCATTAATGTTTATCCATTTTGAATAATCAACTTATTTCTTTGTTCTACTACATAAATATTATTTTTTCATACATTGGAATTATCTTCATCATATCTCCCTCTAATAATTTGCCTGTACTGTGGTGAGTATTATAGAATGGATAATTCCTTGACAACTACTATGCACGCAGTGTTTACCTAGGGAATAGATTTAATATATTAGAATATCAAGCATATGTGCTTTAGGGAAAAAAATGATTAAAACTTGCGTAGCATTTTCCCACAGGACAATACATTGAGCCAAAATATTTTAAACTGACTCATGACCATTTTTCTTTATATCAGCATCTTCCAGTGTAAGAACTGCCTTTTCCCCCTGTCCTTGGATCAGTAATTCTCCTGAGTGGCTGTGACACAGGCTAGGAATGTTAAGTAAAAAGAGCATTATATAAAAATAAACCCATATTTCCCTTTTCACACTTTCTTAGTTGAAGTCATTCACAGATTTCTGGGGTAACATGATTCAGTATGAGTCTCACAAAGAATGGAAAAGAGATACATAATCAAAAGCAACAACTTAAAAATAATCCATTGGATCCACATCTCCTCAGACTGACTGCTCCATTATCCCTGTTAGACCTGGAGGCTTAGAATTTGTTCCCTCTTTGTACATGTCAAGTCAAAACAAACAAACAAAAAAGGCAGAATATTACATGTTAAAAGAAAGCAATGTAGAAAACCAAATGCACTGTTAAAATATAATAAGATTTTATGTGTTCATTCACTGACATGATATAAAGCTAGTCACGTCTTGTGCTTGAGCAGGGTAGAGAAGAGGAAGTGTAACTTTTTGTTGTACCATCAACAGTAGAAAGACTCACTATATAGTGCTAGATGCCAATACTTACATTAAATTAGACAAACTATGGCGATTTATAAGCCTAAAAATATCCTCACATATTTAATACTTGAAAAAGTGAATGCATTGGTTAAAGTGAAATCTACCTTATTTCTTATAGGAACCATGGTCCTAGCTTCCAATCGACTCTACTTCCTCTACAAGCTTCTAATCGACTTCCAATCGACTCTACTTACATTTCTAATGGATGTTAGTGTGGCCACTGCTGGTTTTCACCTGGAATACAAAAGTAAGGTCAACTATTTCTGCTGCCAACTTTGTTATATTGAGGAATTTTCTTAAAGAAAAAAAAATAAATTGATGTTCTTATTATCCAGGGAAATAGTATTATTCTAAAACTGTGTTTAAGATTTGCATGTAATTGGACCTTAGAAAACCTGTCTTGATGACATATTTATTTTAAAAGAAATATTAATGAGAAAATTGAAAAGTCAATGAATGGAGTGCTTACCTAAAACAACTACTAAAATTTTGGATTGTTCGCATCAGAAAGTGCAAAAAATAGTATGTATATTACCAGTTTCTCTGTGAGTCATAGCAGATATAAGTGTCCAAAACTATAGAAAAGTGTAATTTCCAAGTAGATTATGGTTATTATATGCCTTTTTATTTCCAGTCTCAAAAGCTCTTAAAACCAGGACTAACAAGGGGCAGTATCTTTACTGCATTCATTTGTGTATTATTCTTTTTAATTGGAAGTAGGCATTGCAAAGGAGACTCTAACCTTTTAAAAATGGATGTGTGACTGAGTTAATAGTCTGATAAATGGGATAAGAAAGGTGAAAATCATAACTCTTCTTTGGTGTTTGATTGTGCATGTAAAAGCAAAGTAAGAATTTCCAGTGAGGGGGTGGTTTATTTTAGAACATGTTTTTGAGCACTAAAAATGCTTAATGTTGATATTCATCTCCTTTAATAAGCAGTTGCAAATACGCAAATACATGGATAAGTTTTAATAAGTGACGTTATGAATTGAGATAAACAGTTTGCTAGGATGTAAATGCATGCATGTTTTTGAAAGGCCAGATTTCCACCAGACTCAAAATACAGGGCTGTTTTGCATTCTAGTTAACTGTACCTATTTTTTACAGGTATTTGTATGCAACTTTTTTCCAATTTATTTGAAAAGGATCATTTTAATGACAGTATAAAATGATACTGTGGATGCTATTTGTGTAGGATATATTTGGAAAAATCTGTTACTTTGATACATTTTGTGAACATCTGTAGGTAGTAAATTATAAAATTGATTTATGATAGTCTTAATAAATTCACTAATATTTTTAGCAATGTTAAAATTGATGAATGCTCTTTTCTATTCCTATTAAAATAGCTTCTGACATTTCATTCAGTTTTTATACAAAGAGGTGCTAGTAAAATTTTTTTTCTGCAGCCTCTTCTATATACACAGATGGGCTTCAGCTCTAAAAATATAATTATCTATAACCTATTTAATTCTAAATCATTATAATTCATTAAAAGAATAAGACTACTATATTTATCATTGAAATGAACCTTGTTCAAGAATCTCAGATTTAGTTTAATTATTTAATTCATTTATATTTATTTGGACCAATTTAAAGTGAACATTTCATGTGTTATTTCTTTTTCAAGTCGTTTTCTGATGCTCACACCATTCTGACAGTTCGTGTCATTCTTTACTTCCAATGCATTTAGAGGCTGTCATTTTTCTATCCTAAAGGTTTGTTTCAGAGTTTGAAATGTGGATTATATGAGGAATCTGTAGAATTAACCTTAATAAAATCTGCACCAAAGGTTACAAAGACTGTTGAAATAAGTTACCAACAGATTGCCAATGTTTTAAATTTGTTAAAACATTTTTTCATGGACCTCAAAGTATTTCCAATTTGCAATTTTCCAAACTGAGATTTTCCCTAAGATTTATATCCTACAACAATGATTAAAACAGAAACGTATCCTGTGCCACATCTTGCTTGTAGCATGTTACAACTGTTTTTTCCTCTCCCCTCACGCAATGCTAGTGAGGCATTAGTATCCTGGGTATTTAAAAGCGAAAGAAGAAAACTTAGAGTGTTACTAACCTGCCCTGGTGACAGTCACACTGCTAATACTGATAGAAAACAGAGGCACAAAAATACACTTTATCACAAATACGCTTCACCAATTAACTTTTGTAAGTATCCCAACGATCCTGTTACAACTATCCCAACTCCCATATTAGAAAGGAAGTGCGCAGATTGCCCTGTTTTACAATTGCGGGTGTTAAGAGTCACTAGTATTAAACATTGAATGGAACATCAAAGTGCTTGTGAGCTGGTGTTGGAAAGCAAGGTGGTCTGGCTTTAGGACCCTGTGCCTTCATGACTCTCCCACCTTTGCTTTCACCTGGGGAGCATCATTTTTCTCCTTTGGAAATGGACAGTTAGGTCCTCTTAAATGTAATAGTCTCTTATTCTAAATGAAAGCTGGTAAGAATATCTCACACAGTAAACAATAACTTCATTCAAAGTGATAGGATGCAAAATATTAATGATTAACAAAGCAGTTCCAAGGAGATCCACTTTAATATGTATGGTCTAGATTTTCTGCTAACTTTAAAAATCTAGGTAAAACCTTGAAAGATCAGGATATTTGAAATGCTGCTTATATTCCTGTTGCCATCTATCCTCCTTTAATATCAGTGGTTTGATTTGATATTTGACTAGTGTCAAACAATACAATGAACACATTGTCACTCTTGACCTGGTTTCTTTTCTGAAGAAAAACTACCAAAACAAAACAAAATAAAATAAATGAACAAATATCCAGAAAATTTAGAATACAGATATGTAGACAATAATGATGTTAGTGTATCCTGGAAATTACAAAATCTGACCTGAAGGCATGGAACTTGCTGAGAGGAAACTGGAATACAGTAAATATTCCTGAATTCACCATGAAAAAAAGAAAAGAAAATATAATATGTACATCTTTAGAAAGAGGAAGAGACTATACACATACACATACACACACTCTCTCTCAACTAAACTAAATATACATACTCGACTAAATAAGAGTTTCATTTCAGCATGGAATTTGGTGGGAAGAAGATTAAAAAGACTGAACACATGGGCCATGGCGTTGGAATCTCTGTCATTTATACGAGGTGACAGTATAACACTTAAAAAAATGTTTGATATCCCTTCAGGGAATTTCTTTTTATTTGTATTCTGATGTGCTCTACTTTCTCCACTAACAAAATTTCCCTAATATTAAAGTATTTTAAAATAAAGCTCTAGTTCCTTTACTCTAAGAAAATCACTCATGTGACTAGGTTACTCAACTTATGGACATAGGTCTGGCTAGCTTTTAATTTCCTCATTATATTTTATTTTCCATGAAGGCACAATTATAATGTAATTTAATATTTTTGCTATGCTGTATCAAATGACTTAATTATCAAACCTTTTAAAAGGGCACTAAGATATCTATGCATCTTATATTAATTCTTTCAACATGTTTAATGAAAATGCTCTGAGTCTTGTAGTATAAAGTTAGGTGCCATCTTCACTGAGAGAACCCTTCCAGTAGCTTCACAGGGAAATAGAAACAACAAAACTTTTGTAGGGAAATTAAGCTATTTACATTTAATTTAATTATCAATAATGACTGAATTTAAAACTACCATCTTTCCAATTGTTTTCTATTTGACTCATCTGTTTTTTGTTTCATTTTCACCTATGTTCCCTGCAGGCTTTTTGATAATTTAAGACTTTTGATTTCCAAGAGTACAGGGTTCAGAGAGATACATGGTCATATGTTTGATGACTGTTCCCTGCCACAGGACCCTGAGGAGGGACTCTCTCTAGGCTCCTGCTGTGTCCTGTATATTTCTCTCAATCACCTGGTGGAAAGGAAATGCATACTCCCCTTATGTCTGGGTCTTTGAGCTATCTGAGACCTACACCTGGCCTTACCAATTTGCTGAAATGTTAACTGATTTATTTTTACCTGTTTCCGTGGAAGCTCGTATCTGTTCCTCCTGTACTCAGCTAAAAGTGAGCAGTTTGTATGTCCCAGCTCTCCTTGAAGAGGCTTGTCCTTCTTTGAATTCAGATTACGTGTTTACCTTGCAGCATCAGCTCCCTGATGCATTATTAAGAAGTTATGGGAAACGACTTTGGCCCAGTGGTTAGGGCGTCCGTCTACCATATGGGAGGTCCGCGGTTCAAACCCCAGGCCTCCTTGACCCGTGTGGAGCTGGCCCATGCGCAGTGCTGATGCGCGCAAGGAGAGCTGTGCCACGCAAGGGTGTCCCCCGCGTGGGGGAGCCCCGCGCAAGGAGTGCGCCCCGTAAGGAGAGCCGCCCAGCGTGAAAAGAAAGTGCAGCCTGCCCAGGAATGGCGCCACCCACACTTCCCGTGCCGCTGACGACAACAGAAGCGGACAAAGAAACAAGACGCAACAAATAGACACCAAGAACAGACAACCAGGGGAGGGGGGGGAAATTAAATAAATAAATAAATCTTTAAAAAAAAAAAAAGAAGTTATGATTTTATAGATTCTCTAGTATTTCTCCTTGTTAAAGTGGGATTGCTGTTTTATTTTGCAGATTTTACCTCATAAGTGGAAGTGGAAGTCATCATAAGGTCTTTTTTTTAAAAAAGATTTATTTTCATTCATTCATTCATTTATTTATATCCCTTCTTGTGGCTTGCTTGCTGCCTGCTCTCTGTGTCCATTCACTGCACATTCTTCTGTGTCTGCTTGTCTTCTTTGTTGTGTCATCTTGCTGGGCCAGCTTCCTGCGGGCACAGGCCGCCAGCTTTCCACAGGCACAGTCCAGCTGGCCTTCACAATGAGGCCCTGGGATGCGAATTCAGGGCCTCCCAGATGGTAGATGGGAGCCCAATCAAAGGAGCCACAGCCACTTTCCATCATAAGCTTTTTTTAAAATTGTATGGGTCAACAATGGGTATATGGATACTAAGGTTTTTTAGGTTAGCTATCTCAGTTTGCCAGGGATGTTGTTACAAAGTATCACAGAGTAGTTGGTATAAACAACAGTAATTTATCGGCTCACAATTTTGGAGACAGGAAGTCCAAAATCAAGGTTTCAGTAAGAAGATGCTTTCTCTGAAGTCTGTAGTAACCTGGTGGTGTCGTGCAGGCAAACCATAACTCTATATCTGCCTCTGTCATGTGGTCATTGCTCTCCACATCTGTCTCCTTGTAATGAGTTTGAAATTTCCTCTGCTTATGAGGACTGCAGTCACATTGGATGAAATCCACCCTTATTCAATACGGCACCAACCTTAAGTAATCACATCTTCAAAGATCCTCTTTACAAATAGGATCACATCCAGAGGACTAAGGCTTGAGCATCTCTTTGTTGAGACATGACTCAATCCATAACATTACCGTGGAGAAACTTATTCTTGAACAATCATTGTTAAAAGAAATTATCTATCTATCTAATTATACCCACATAACTTTAAAGTAGTGATATAGTTTTTATCATAACTATGAAAAATACAGAAGATTAGTAAAGTAAATAAATTAGCAGGGAAATCTTACCTAGTTTGGATGTGTTCCCAATTTAGAGTTTGCTTGAAATAGAATATATATATATATATATATATATATATATAGCAATGCTTGTTTACTAATCACATTTTTATTTTTAAGAACTAGTTTGTTAAATTGGACAATTGTGAGTTTATACTCTTTGCTAAATCATTAGAGACAGTTAATTTCTGAGATAGCAGTGAGCCATCTAATACCATCACCTACTGGCATCTATTCAAAATCAATGTCATAAAACTGATCAGTTTATTTTACCTCAAGGGAAAGCTTGCAGCAATTATTCCAGCCTGTTTTAGTGATAATGATTGGCAGTGATTCACATGGCACCAATGTAATTCTAAATGTGGAAGCATTTTAATTTACTGCCTTTAATAGTTTTTTTCTGTTAACATTTACTACTGGCAAATGCAATAGAAAAGTATACTGTACAGTATAAATCCCAGGTATCTTACAAAGCAGTCTAGCAGGCAGACACAGTCCAATGTGGAAACCATGCTCCTATGTCTAGGCTTTGGCCCTCACATATAAAAGACTCTACAGATGGATTAGAACATGAAACATAAAATCTGTGGCAATGTCAGTTTCATATCCAAAAGAAGACAGAAATAGGAAGGAAGGAGAAGAAGGAACATGGAAGGGTGGTTGGAGGAAGGAAGGAAAGGAGGGAGGGAGGGAAGGGGGAAGAATAGGATAGGAGGGGAAGGAGGGAAAAAGGGAAAGGAAAGGAAAAGAAGAAAAGGTAAAGAAAAGTAAAAAATATTGCAGTAGCAAATTTACATTATATTTATTCTGAGAAAAGGAAGAAATTGAATCAGTGATTTGTAGTTGTGAGAGAAAATTAGAAATAAAGTAAATATTACTTGTTTGTATTGAATGCTATTCCTTTACAAGGTAGGATTAAATGAAAAACATTTTCCACATTTTTAGCATTTTATAATTTGTAACTACTGTTATTAGTTAAAATGATTTCTTACCATTATCAAACATATGAAATATTTTACTATATTATTGCTGATTTCACTCACAATTTAAAAATTTTGCAGATATTAATTTATTCAGAGCATTCTGAAATATAGTATTAATATGTCAAGTACAAGTTCCTTAAAAGTGATTAAGCCTTTCACATATGCATTTGTGTAATTGATAGATATGTAATAAACAAACATTATAAATCACGAATATCTAGATAGATAAGGATTTATTAAAAAGGTATATAGTTAAATGATTAACAAAATGATTACCTAGACTTTTTAAAAACTTGATAACCTGTTTGCTTTCCAAAAAGTATTTGATGCAACTTAAAATAAATATTATGTGTACAAAAATACAATTATTTTAAGGAAATAAAAGTTTTACAAAGACAACCAAACTAAAGAGGAGGATATAAATATTTCTAGCCTCCTAGATTAATAAGCATTAAATTTAGCTTTGAATCTTCTTTCCATAAATCTTTTTAAAAAACGAAATAGCAATTAAGTAAACTCTTATACTTGTGCTATTTTATACATATTTGTCACTTGTGAGGGAGGTAGTCTTCAAACAAAGATTTTCTGAAAAATACAGAAATGTCTTTCCATGACAATCATTCATCAATTTTTGATTAAAAGTTGGGAATATGATGTACTTCACATTAATTTTTTCAGGGGGATGTTTAAATCAGCCAATAGAAAATTATTAAAATCACATTACTTGAAGATGTCCTCTTAAAATTACTTTTCTCCATACTTGTTTTCAGTAATTTAAAATGCACTTTTTTTTACTCGATTAACAATTTAAACTTTATTAAGAAGCTTTATCAAAACCCACCCTAATAGTCACATCCTGTTACAACTTAAAGGGGAATTTCCAATGTTTTTATAGGCAGTGGAATTTTGAACTGAACATCATTGAAGTAAATGGTCCACTGGGCTGGGCCTTTGGACTTTTTGGTTATATGGCCCTTGCTGTAAAGGTGTGTTGCTGTAACTGGATTTGACCTCTTCCATGTAAGAAGATCTAAAGTTTAAATGCAAAGCATTTTTTGCTGAGTTCTTCATGGCCGTTAGCACTGCCCAACTTGTTCTCATGCTTATGATTGACAGTTCACAGTGGAATCAAGGTGAATTCATGGGAGTAGAGGAGAGATACAGTTAGGCAAGTCTTGTAAGGAGCTTCAAGCATTGCTTCACTATCAGTATCCTCTGCCATCCTCTAAACGCCCGTGTGGGCTCTCGGCCGCCTGTGCTCTCCTGTCCGGGAAGAGGCTGCTGCCGCCGCCGCGGGCGCCGCTGTTACTGCGGTGAAGCCGCTCGGCCCAGGCCGCGGTAGCGCCCAGCCCGGATTTCGGGCTCCACGTGGGCTAGACCCGAGCGGACCTTAAATAACAATGGGATTAAAGGAGCCCGCCCAGGAGAGCAGGACAGCGGTTTCGGCAGCTCAGGATCCACCCCTGCGACAACGTGGACCAGCTCCATGAAGTGGCGGCCGCTGCCTGCCCGTGCTCATACTCACCAGCACACACACAGACCCAAACACACGGGCCGCCCACAGTTCTTAGCTAAAATGGACTACTTGCAATTTCCTTTGTGTGCTAGTCTCAAAACAGGCGTGTGAAAGCATCCAAAGGAGGATTAAATATCTGGAAAATGACTTAACTGTTTTAAAATGAAAAGTACTAAATATCTTAATAGTATATTATTTTAACTGAATATTGACCACCTAGGCTAGCCTCCTATGATTACAATAATCCTTATAAATTCATGCAGAATATTAATATATTTCCATGCGCTTTACTGTTACATTAACAATATTAATGAAATCTCTCAACTTAAATGATGAGTGGGAATAAATTGGTAGGTAATGAGAGGTTGGACAAGACTGAGCGTCAATGTACTTCTGAATATGCTTACAGAAAATTTCCTTCAGTGATACCCAGAAATGACAGCTCAGAATGTTGCACAAAATGGATGCTCTATAAATGAGTGCTCACTCAATGGTATAATTAACTTATCTGCCTAATCACCTCATGTTAAACTACTTTTTATACATAGTTCTACATTGATTGTTCAATGATTGAGGTTTTCTCTAAGCGATTAAATTTTAAAAATTTTGTTAAGATGCTCTTTTAACTGTGATTTGATGAGCAAAGAATGTATTCCTGCTTCCTATTCCAACTGCCTTCGATCAATTCATGTTTCCCTCATTCCCTACTTGTTCGAAACATACTAAGGACAATGGGAACATATAAAATATTGTTAAGTGCTGTCTTCTGTCTCACACCAAAGAGATCTTTATAGGAATGTGAATTTTCTCTTACAAGATAATTTTAGGCATTCATTGTTAACTATTTTCTGACAGGAGAATCCAGATTTATATGGTGTCGACTCTAATATAAGACTAATATTCTGGGATATTTGGACATTTTAACTGATATTAAATTTAAGTGAAGGGTGCTATATAAATTACTTCATAGTTTTTCATTTTACTTTCTGCTAAAATAAAGGGATTATCACAAAGCTTCTCCATTGTTCTTAACAAATCTGATAGTTTTTAGAATTTCAATAATTAATAGATCTGAGAAAGGCAGGGGAAGGATAGATTTTATAGAGCTATGGTCTTATCATAAAGTCAAATCTTATGGACAGTCACCTACTCTGCACTTATTTAAAAGGCAAGTCCCATCGAAAAGTTTATACATACTAGCTGGCTGCTCTGTCATTACTTGAGAGAATTGTCAATCATTAAATAAATTCTGCTGATTCTTACTTTGAGAGTTTCCCACATGCAAAGGAATTTGATTTCAAATTTATAGTTGTCATTTATTGAGTTTGCACTTGTGACTCATGGGAGAGCACTTTATGTTTGTTGTTTACCACGTGGAGTGGCTTTCACAGCAGTGTGCACATGTACTTTTTATTTCATCTCCTCCCACCCATCATCAAAAAAATTAATTTTGGGTATCCTTGCTTCATCACCAATTATTTGGACACCTCTTTTATACCCATGATCCATCCTCTAGACTGAGAGTATTCTAGATAGAGTAGTGAGAAGAGCAAAACAGTTCTGGTCTCTGATTAGGTGGAATTTACATTTGAGTGATGGAGCAAAATAAACAAGAAAACACCTAAATAACCATGACGGTTACAGATTGTGATAGACACTTTTCAGTAAATTAACAGTTCTGAGATGTATTAACTGTGCTGACTCTCCTTTAGAATGGAAGTATTCTTTGAAAGAAGGGTGAAAAAAATATGCTCTGGTGAGCCACACAAAGACCTAGAGGAAAGCATCCTATTCAAAGGAAACTGCCAGCTTAGAGACTGTGGGTGGGAATGAGCCTACCTGGCACAATCATGAAACAAACCAGAAGTCAAGAATAAGTGGAGTGGTATGAGCGGTTAGAAAAGAGCCATGAAATGAGCTTGAAAATTAGGTATAACGATATGTTGAAGAACTTTGTAGTCAGGATTTTATTCTCAGGCCAAGTGAAAGGCTTTAAAGTGTTTTAGTCAGGGAAGTAAGACATAATCTGATTTCTGTTTTAAACAGATCACTTGGGTAATTGAGTAGAAAACAGTATGGAGATTGGCAAGAGAAAATCCTTGATCAGGCAGTCAGAGCAGCAGTCCAGATCAAAGATTGTATAGCTATGACCAGACAGGGGATAATAGATGGATTTGAAATGCAAATGGGAGGTAGAAGTAACAGGAGGTGATGATAGGTGAAGAGAATAAGGAAAAGTGGGAAATAAGAATGCCTGAAAGTTTTGCTGTGAAATTTTTATTTGCTTGGAAAAATTGATTTTGATTGCTGTCTGCCAAGATATGGGAGGAAAAAGGGATACTTAAAAATATTTTCTCCAAACAGTCCATTCTGACCTTTTCAAATACATTCTGATTTCTGAAAATACATATCCACTTATTTTCCTATGAAGGTGTAAGAGATAAAAATTTTCTTACAGTTTCAACTTTTATAAATATTCAAAATATTTTGTTTTTTTATTTTTAAGGAATCACATGAGTTTATGATTAAAACATTAAAGTGGTGGGGTCAATAAAGATTGCTGATGAAATAAATAAACATCTTTTAAAAGTTTTTATTGTGGCAACTTATATACAGCATAAAATTTCTCATTTTAACTGGTTTCAAATACACAGTTCGTGGGTTTAATGACATCCACAAAGTTTGTGCTACCATCTCCAAAATCCATTACCAAAAATTTTCCACCACCCCCAACAGAAGCTCTGTACCCATTAAACATTCCCTACACTCATCCATGCTCCGGACACCCTGTAATCCACTTTCTGTCTCCATGAATCTGCATATTCTGATTATTTCATGTAAGTGGATCACACAATATTTGTCCCTTTATGTCTGGCTTATTTCGTTCAGAATGATGCCTTTAAGATTTGTCCACATGTAACATGTATCGGAACTTCATTCCTTTTTAACAGTGCATTAATATTCCATTATACATATACCACATTTTCTTTATCTGTTCATCTGTTGATGGACATTTAGGTTATTTTCACTTTTTGTCTATTGTGAATAATGCTGCTGTGGACATTGGTTACAGATTTCTGTTGTAGTTCTTGCTTTCAATTGTTGTGGGTATATATCTCAAAATGAGATTGCCAGGTCATGTGGTAATTCAAAATTTAACTCTCTTAGGAACTCAAAACCATTTTCCACAGTGCTGCACCATTTTACTTCCCACCAACAATGAAAGCATTTCCACATCCTTGCCAATACTTGCTGTTTTTTGCTTTAAAAAGAAATAGTGATTCTATTAATTGTAATAGTGTAAAGTGACATCCCATTGTGATTTTGATTTCCATTTCATTGGGATGGGCCTAGCAATTATGAACACCTTTATATGTGCTTATTGGCCATATGTGCCTTCTTAGGAGAAATATGTATTCAAGTCTTTCATTCACTTTTAAATGGAGTTGTCTTTGTTGTTGAATTTTGGGTGAACTTACATATTGTAGGTATTAATATTAAACCCTTATGAAATGTTATTTCCCCCATTCTATAAGTTGTCTTTTCACTTTCTTGATGATGACTTTGATGCATAATATTTTATAAATTTTGATTATGTCCAACTTAACTATTTCTTTAGTTGCTCACACTTCTGCTGTAAAGTTGTGGAATGCAAGGTCTGGAATATATTCTTCTATAAATTCTTCTATGAGTTTTGTTGTTGTAGCTTTATATTTAGGCCTTTGATCCATTTTTAGTTAATTATTGCATATGGTGTGAGGGAGGGGTCTAGTTTTCCTCTTTGGTATATGGATCTACAACTATCCAAGCACCATTTGTTGAAGAGACTTTCCCCCATTGGGTAGACTTGGCATCCTTGTCAAAGGTCAATTAACCATAGAAGTGGGGTTTACTGATTAACTCTGATTTCGAATTGATCTTATTCTATTTGTCTGTCATTGTACCAGTACCACACTGTTTTGATTACTGTAGCTTTCTAATGTGTTTAAAAATCAGCAAGTGTAAATCTTCCAACTTTGTTGTTCTTTTTCAAGGTGATTTTATCTATTCTGACTCCCTTGCCCTTTCACAGGAATCTGGAAATTGGTCTGTCCATACCTGTGAAGAATGCTGTAGGAATTGGGATTGGGATTACACTGAATCTGTAAATTGCTTTGGGCAATATTGACATCTTAACATTATTTAGTCTTCAACTCCATGAGCGCAGAAGCTTTTTACATTGATTTAGGAGTTCTTTAATTCTTCTTTTTAATTGCTTTAAGCAATCTTTTTCAGTGTTCTGTGTACAAGTCCTTTACATCCTCGGTTAATTTCATTCCTTAGAATTGTAAATGGAATTGTTTTCTTGATTTCCTTTTGAATTGCTCATTGCTGATGTGTAAACTCAGCAATGATTTAGTTAAGACTGTCTTGGAGCTTGACATCTTGCTGAATTTATTATCTTTAGTAGCTTCCTTGCACATTTTTCAGGGTTTTCTACATGTAGAATCATGTCATCTGCCAACAGGGAAAGTTTTTTTTTTTACTTTCTTTCCAATTTGGATAACTAAATGTATTTTTTTCTCTTGCCTACTTAACTCTGGCTAGAAATCCCAGAACGGTGCTAAAGAGTACTGATAATGTAAATCCTTATTTTGTTCCTAATCTTAGGGGGAAAGATTTTGGTAATTCACCATTCAGCATGATGACATCTGTGGGTTTTTCATATATGCTCCTTTTCATGTTGAGGAATGTTGAAGAAGATCCATCTATTCATAGATTTCTGAGTGTTTGTAGCAGTTTGGTATTGTTTATGAATTCCAAAAATAAATAGTGGATTATGTTTATAAACTGGTCTCTTCCTCTGGACATGTTAGATTGTATTATATTCAAAGGTTTTATTTTACTTGATTAAATTATGATTAAGGCTTTGATTGGGCCACATCAGTAGGAGGTTTAGAAAATGACTTGGAGAGGAGAGTTCCTGGAGCTCCAGGAAGTAAATACACAAAGAGGAAGAACACAGAGGAAGAGAGATGGTTCCATAGACACAGCAGAGGCCCCAGAAAGAGAGTCTGATAGTCTACAGCTGACCTAGCAGTGAGAGCAAAGCAGCTGAGCCCACAGAGAAATGGGCTTGGGAGAGAGAGGAGACTTTTCACAGCCTTTAGCTAAGATTGGAAGAAGCTGAGAACACAGAGCCTTAAGAGGAAGAGGAAGGCTGAACCCTTGAGGATATTGGCAGCCAACTTGTTCCAACAGGTGGAAATAGACTTTGGTGAGGGAAGTAATTTATGTTTTATGGCCTGATAGCTGTAAGCTTCTACCCCAAATAAATATACTTTATAAAAGTCAACATATTTCTTGTATGTTGCATCAGCACCCCTTTGGCTGACTAATACAATTTTCTTAACGAATGGATACTGGATTTTGCAAATTGGTGTTGATGTGTCAGTTGAGATTACCATGTTTCTGGGTTTTTTTCTTTTTCTTTTTTTGACTTTCATTCTATTAATGTGGTTCATTACATAGATTGATTTTCATATATAGAACCATACTTGCATTACTTGGATAAATCCCTCTTAGTCAGGTGTATAATCCCATTGGACTCAGTTTGCTACTTCTTGGGGGGGTTTTTGTTTTTTAGAATTTTGGCATCTATAGTCATAATGGTAGTTGGTCTGCAATTTTCTTTTCTTATATCTCTATCTTTTTTTGGTGTTAGGATGATGCTGACATCAGAGAATAAGTTAGAAAGTGTTCCTTCCTCTTCAGTGTTTTGGAAGTGGTAGAACAGTTTTGGTATTAATTCTTTTTGTAATACATGGCAAATTTCATTAGTGAAGTCTTCCTGTCCTGGTTTTTCTTTCTTGGGAGGTTTCTTGTTGTTGTTTTTGTTATTACTGACTCAGTTATTTTACTTGTTATAGATTTATTAAGGTCTCCAATTCTTGAGTCAGTTTAGGTAGTCTTTGTGTTTCTAGGATTTTCCCATGTCATCTAAATTATCTAACTTGTTGGCATACAACTCTTCATATCACCTTATAATCCTTATTTTTGTGGGGTTGGAATCAATGCTACCTCTTTTATTTCTGAAATTGTTTCTTTGCATCCTTTCTCTTTCTTTGCCAGTTAATTACATCTAGTTGTCTTAGAGTATTGTTCAAGCCTTCTCTTTCTATATTGATCTTCTGCCTAGATGGTCTATCCATTTTTGAAAGTGGTATATTGAATTCTTCTAGTATTAATGGAGAACCATCTATATAACCCTTTGATCTGTCTATATTTGCTTCATATCTTCTGGCTTTCTACTGTTAGGTTCATATACATTTATAATTGTTACATCTTCCTGATGAATTAACACTTTTATCACTATAGAGGGTCCTCCTTTTTTTATTCAATCTGTTTTATCTAATATTAACATAGCCATCCCAGTTCTTTTTTGCTTACTGTTTGCATGGAATATTTTTTGCCATCATTTCACTTTCAACCTCCAGTTTAAGAAGCCTTAGGATAATCAAGAGACAACTGGAGTCCTTGCATGGAGTTCTTTACTTAAAGGTACTGGATGATATTGTGATATCGTGATTGCTTTAGTAGACAAGGAGAATCATAGTGTCTTATCTTTTCATTGATGTTTATCTTTTTTGAATACTCAACTTATTTCTTTGTTTTTCCACTTAAATATTATTTTTTCATACATTGGAGTTATCTTCATGGTACCTTCCTCTAATAATCTGCCTGTACCATGGCCAGTATTGTACAATGGATATTTCCTTGACAACTACTATGTGCATAGTTCTTGCCTACTGAATAGATTTAATATAGTAGAGTATCAAGTATACGTGCTTTAGAAAAAAAGTGATTTAAACTTACTTAGCATTTTCCCACAGGACAATACATTGAGCCAAAATATTTTAAACAGACTCAAACATTTTTCTTTACCTCAGCATCTTCCAGTGTCAGAGATTTTCTTCCTCCCCTTCTTGGCATCTGTAATTCTCCTTCTAGGTTTCTGTGACACAGACTAGAACATTTTAAGTAATAAGAGCATTATATAAAAATAAACCTATATTTCCCTTTTCACACAGTCTTAGTCGAAGTCATTCAGATCTCAGGGGGAACATGGTTCAGTATGAGTCACACAAAGATAGAAAAGAGATACATAATCAAAAGCAACATCTTAAAAATAATCCATTGGATCCACATCTCCTCAGACTGACTGCTCTCTCACCCACATTAGACTTGAAGGCTTAGATTTTGTCCCCTATTCGTACATGTCAAGTCAAAACAAAACAAAACAAAAGGCAGAATATTACATGTTAAAAGAAAGCAATGTAGAAAACCAAATGCATCATTAACATTAAATATAAGATTTTATGTGTTCATTCCCTGGCATGATATAAAGCTAGTCGAGTCTTGTGCTTGAGCGGGTAGAGAAGACGATGTCTAACTTTTTGTTGTACCATCAACAGTAGAAAGACTCAATATACAATGCTAAATGCCAATACTTACATTAAATCAGACAAACTATGGCGATTTATAAGTCTAAAAATATCCTTACATATTTAATACTTGAAAAAGTGAATGGATTGGTTAAAGTTAAATCTGCCTTATTTCTTACAGGAAACACTGTGCCAGCATTGCTGAATGAGACCAACTCTACTTACATTTCCAATTGGATGCTAGTGTGGCCGCTGCTGGTTTTCACCTGGAATACAAAAGTAAGGTAAACTATTTCTGCCTGCAACTTTGTTATATTGACGAATTTTCTTAAAGGAAAAAAATAAATTCATGTTCTTATTATACAGGGAAATTTTCTTAAACGAAGAAAATTAATTCATGTTCTTGTTATACAGGGAAATAATGTTATTCTATAACCATGTTTAAGATTTGCATGTAATTGGATCTTAGAAAACCTGTCTTGATAACATATTTATTATAAAAGAAATATTAATGGGAAAATTGAAAAGTCAATGAATGGAGTGATTATTTAAAACAACTACTAAAGTTTGGGTTGTTCACATTGAAAAGCACAAAATATCATTTATATGTTACCAGTTTTCTTGTGAAGTGATAGCAAATATTCTTATTAGTGTCCAAAAATATAGAAAACCGTAATTTCCAAATAGATTATGGTTATATGCCCTTTTGTTTCTAGTCTCAAAATCTCTCAAAACTAGGACAAACAAAGTGCAGTAACTTCAGTGCCTGCGTTTGTGTATTATTCATTTTAATTGGAAGTAGGCATTGCAAAGGAGACTACAATCTTTTTAAAAAGGCTGTGTGACTGAGTTAATAGTCTGATAAATGGGATGACAGAGGTCAAAATCACAAATCTTTGGTGTTTAATTATGCAGGTAAACCTTGTAAAAGCAAAATAAGAATTTCCAATGAGGATGAGGTTTATTTTAGGACATTATTTTGAGCACTAAAAATGCTTGATGTTGATATTCATCTCTTTTAAAAAGCAGTTGCAAATAAGCAAAGACATGGTTAAGCTTTAATAATTGATCTTTTGAATTGAGATAAACAGTTTGCTAGGATGTAAGTGCATGCAAGTTTTTAAAATGCCAGATTTCCAGCTGATGACAAATCTTCTGAACCAGATTCAAAGTACAGAGCTGTTTTGCATTCTAGTTAAATTTCCCTACTTATTACAGGCATTTGTTTGCAAGTTTATTCCAATTTATTTGAAAAGGACCATTTTAATGACAGTTTAAAATGATACTGTGGGTGCTATTTGTGTAGGATATATTTGGAAAAATCTGTTACTTTGATACATTTTGTGAACATCTGTAGGTAGTAAATTATAAAATTTATTTATGATAGTCTTAATAAATTCGCTAATATTTTAGCAATGTTAGAATTGATGAATGCTCTTTTCTATTCCTATTAAAGTAGCTACTGACTTTATTCAATTTTTTATACAAAGAGGTGCTAGTAAAATATTATTTCTGCAACTTCTTCTATATACACAGATGGGCTTCAGTCTAACAATATAATTTCTACAATCTAATTCTAAATCATTATTCATTAAAAGAGCAAGACTAATGCAGACTCCCCTTTTGTCTGGGTCTTTGAGCTCTCTGAAACCCACACATGGCCTTGGCAATTTGCTGAAATGTTAGCTGATTTATTTTTACCTGTTCCCATGGAAGCTGATATCTCTTCTTCCCATGCTCAGCTAACAGTGACACAGTTTGTACGTCCCAAATCGACTTGAAAAGGCTTGTTCTTCTGTGATTTTGGTTTACCTGTTTACCTTGCAACCTCAGCTCCCTGATGCATTTTAGAAGTTATGGTTTTATAGATTATCTAGATTTTCTCCTTGTTAAAGTGGGAGGGCTGTTTTATTTTGCAGATTTTACCTCATAAGTGGAAGTGAAAGTCATCATAAGAGTTTTTGATTGTCTGGGTCAAGAATAGTTATAGGATTACTAAGATTATTTCTTAGGTTTGCTATCTCAGTTTGCCAGGTTTGCTGTAACAAAGTATTACAGACTAGTTGGCATAAACAACAGTAATTTATTGGCTCACAATTTTAGAGACAGGAAGTCCAAAATCAAGATTTTGGTAAGAAGATTCTTTCTCTGAGGTGTATAGCAACCTGGTGGTGGCTTGCAGGCAATCCATAACTCTATATCTACCTCTGTCATATGGTCATTGCTCTTCCTGTCTGTCTAGTAATTAGGCCCAAATTCCCTCTGCTTATGAGTATTGCAGTCACATTGGATTAGATCAACCCTTATTCAATATGGCACCAACCTTAACTAATCACATTTTCAAAGATCATCTTTACAAATAGGTTCAGATTCATAGGACTAGGGACTAAGACTTGAGCATGTCTTTCTTGGGACATGACTCAGTCCCTAATGTTACCATGGAGAAACTTATTCTTGAATGAGCACTGTTAAAAGAAATTATCTATCTACCTAATTATACCCACATAACTTTAAAGTAGTGATATTGTTTTTATCATAACTATGAAAAGGACCAGAAGATTATTAGAGATCAATTAGTGGGGAAACCTTATGTAGTTTGAATGTGATCCCAATTTAGAGTTTGCTTGGAATAGAAACTGTTCATTCGAATTTTATATATAGTAATGCTTGTTTTAAAATCATATTTTCATTTTTGAGTCCTTCTTTAATAAATTGGCTGATTATGTGAGTTTATACTCCTTGCTAAATCACTAGAGATAGTTAATTTCTGAGACAGGAGTGAGCCATCTAATACCACCATCTATTGGCATGTATCCAAAATCAATGTCATAAAACTGATCAGTTTATTTTATGTCAAGGGAAAGCCTGCTTCAATTATTCAAGCCTGTTTTTTTTTTTATTGACTTTGTAATAATATTACATTAAAAATATATATGTGAGGTCCCATTCCACCCCACCCTCCCACCCCTCCTCTCCCCCCCCCAACAACACTCGTTCCCATCATCATGACACATCCATTGAATTTGGTAAGTACATCTTTGGGCACCTCTGCACCTCATAGACAATGGTCCACATCATGGCCCATACTCTCCTCCATTCCATCCAGTGGGCCCTGTGAGGATTTACAATGTCCGGTGATTACCTCTGAAGCACCATCCAGGGCAGCTCCATGTCCCAAAGACGCCTCCACCTCTCATCTCTTCCTGCCTTTCCCCATACCCATCGTCCACCATGTCCACTTTTCCCAATCCAATGCCACCACTTCTATGTGGACATTGGATTGGTTGTGTCCATTGCACCTCTATGTCAAGAGGAGGCTCAGATTCCACATGGATGCTGGATGCAATCCTCCCATTTTCAGTTGTAATCACTCTAGGCTCCATGGTGTGGTGGTTGTCCTTCTTCAACTCCATCTTAGCTGAGTGTGGTAAGTCCAATAGATCAGATTGTAGGTGCAAGCCTGTTTTTTTAAATTTATTTCTCTCCTCTCCCCACCTCTCCAGTTGTCTGTTGTCTGTGTCCATTTGCTGCATGTTCTTCTTTGTCCTCTTCTGTTGTTGTCAGTGGCACGGGAATCTGTGTTTCTTTTTCTGTTGCGTCATCTTGTGTCAGCTCTCTGTGTGTGCGGCACCATTTCTGGGCAGGCTGAACTTTCTTTCATGCTGGGCAGCTCTCTTTATGGGGCGCACTCCTTGCGTGTGAGTCTCCCCTACACAGGGGGCACCCCTGCATGGCACGACATTCCTTGTTCGCATCAGCACTGCATGAGGGCCAGCTCCACAAGGGTCAAGGAGGCCAGGGTTTGAACCCCAGACCTCCCATGGGGTAGATGGATTCCCTATCCATTGGGCCAAGTCCACTTCCCTCAAGCCTGTTTTAGTGATAATGATTGGCATTGATTCAACATGACACCAACATAATTCTATATATGGAAGCCTTTTTATTTCACTCCCTTTAATAGTTTTTCCTATTAGCATACACTACTGGGAAATGAAATAAAAATGTAAGATAGATGTGCTACTGTATAGTATAAATTCCAGGTATGTTATAAAGCAGTTTAATAGGCAGACCTAGTCCGGTGTGGAAATCATACCCTTATGTCTAGGCTTTGGCCCTTTCATATAAAAGTCTCTACAGTTGGATCAGAACATGAAACATAAAATCTGTGGCAATGTCAATTTCATATTCAAAAGAAGACAGAAATAGGAAGAAAGGAGAAGTGGGAGCATGAAAGGAAGGAAGGAAGGGAAGGAGGGAGGGAAGAAAGGAAAGAAAAAAAGAAAAGATAAAGAAAAGAAAAAAAATTGCAGTAACAGATTTACATTATATTTATTCTGAGAAAATCAGGAATTTGAATCAGTGATTTGTAGTTGTGAGAGAAAAGAGAAAACTAGAAAAAAAGTAAATGTTACTTGTTCATTGTATTGAATGCCCATTCCTTTTAGGTAGGATTAAATGAAAAACAATTTTCCACATTTTTAACATGTTTATAATTTGTAATTAATGTACTTAGCTAAAATGATTTCTTAACATTATCAAACATATGAAATATTTTACTATTATAAATGATTTCATTCATAATTCAAAACTTTTGCAGATAATAACTTACTCAGAGCATTCTGCAAAATAGTATTAATATGTCAAGAACATTTTCCTTAAAACTGATTAAGCCGTTCCCATATGCATCTGTGTATTTGATAGGTATGTAGTAAACCAACATTATATATCATGAATAGATAAGATCTTATTCAAAAGGTATATAATTAAATGATTAAGAAAATAAGATTGTCTGGACTTTTTAAAAAACTTTATAACCTGTGTGCTTTCCAAAAAGTATGTCATGCAACTTAAAATAAATATTATATATACAAAAATAGAATTATTTAAAAGCAAATAAAAGTTTTAAAAAGACAACTAAACTAAAGAGAAGAATGTAAATATTTCTAGCAGCTTTGAATATTCTGGCAATAAAAGGAAAAACATGAAATAGGATATATTTCCATACATCTTTTTAAAAAAGAAAATAGCAATTAAGTAAATTCATTACTTGTGTTATTTTCTACATGATATTTGTCATTTGTGAGGGAAGTAGTCTTAAAAAAATCATTTGCTAAAATATACAGAAATGATCTTTACATGACAATCATTGACGAATTTTTGATAGGAAGTTGGGAATATGATATACTTCTCATTAATTTCTTCAGGAGTATGTTTAAATCAGCCAATAGAAAATTATTATTAAAATCATTTTACTTGAGGATGTTCTTTTAAAATTACTTTTCTCCATGCTTGTTTTCAGTAATTAAAAATGAACTACTTTTAATTTCCTTCATGTGCTAGTCTCAAAACAGGCATGGGAAGGCATCCAAAGGAGGAATAAATATCTGGATAATGACTTAAGTCTTTTAAAATGAAAAGTACTAAATATCTTAATAGTATATTATTATACCTGCATATTGACAACTTAGGTTAGCTGTCTATAATTACAATACTTTTAAATTCACATAGATTATTAATATATTCCAAAGCACTTTATTATTACTTTAATAATATTAATGAAAATCTATACTTGAATGATGAGTGGGAATGAAATGATAGGTAATGAAATGTTGGACAAGACTGAGCTTCAGTATACTTCTGAATATGCTTACAGAAAATTTCCTTTAGTGATACCCAGAAATGACAGCTCAGAATGTTGCACAAAATGGGTGCTCTATAAATGGATGCTCTTTCAGTGATATAATTAAGTTATCTTCCTAATCATCTCAAGTTAAACCACTTTTTATTCATATTTCTATATTAATTATTCATTGATCGAGTTTTTCTCTTAAGTGTTTTTACTTTTTAAAAAATTTGTTAAGACCCTCTTTAAACTCTGTGTTAGAGGTTTGCAATAATTAACAAGCTGTAGCTCAGTTTCCCCTGATATGCACTGGGGAAAGGCTAACCCCATCCCCCAAAAGCCTACATTTCCAAGGACATGACGCTGCCCCACAGATTAAATAAAGAAACCACATAGAGACAGCAGTAAAGGGAAATGGAAACCTTCCCTACTACCTATCAGAGGGAAATAAAATTCCTACAAAACAAAGAAACATCTACTCCTGCAGCATTCCAAGAAAAAATAACTCCCTAACCCACTATCTTCTAGTTACTATCAGGAAAAGTTCCACCTCTAAGGGCTTCCCATTGTCCCTGCACTTGACTCGGACCCTCAACCCCCTCCCACCAACTATCCTTTCCTCACCTAGGGAAGTTGTGTATAAATCCAAATCCCCCCTTCCAGGGGCAGGGTGAAGTCTCTCTTCAGATCCCCTGATTGGGAGAGCTTCTCAATAAGTCTTTCTTTGTCTATAGTCAATCAGTCTTCGTGTCCCAGTAAGCACCGTATTTTCTCCAACACTCTGATTGGATGAGCAAAGAATATGTTCCTGCATCCTATTCAAATTGCTTTCAACATCAAACAGTTCATGTCTCCCTCATTGCCTACTTGTTTGAAACATATTAAGGACCATGGGAACATGTAAAATATTCTAATTCCTGTCTTCTGTCTCACATCAAGGAGACCTTTACAAGAACGTGAATTTTCTCTACAAGATAATTTTATGCATTCATTATTAACTAATTGGTGAATCAGGAGAATACAGATTTATATGATGTTGACTCTATATAAGACTTATATCCTGGGATATTTGGACATTTTCACTGGTAATAAATTTACCTGAAAGGTGCAATATAAAATTACTTCTTAATTTTTCATTTTACTTTCTTCTAAAATAAAGGAATTATCAAAAATCTTCTCCATTGTTCTTAACAACTCTGATAGTCTTTAGAATTTCAATAATTAATAGATTTGAGAAAGGCAGCGGAAGGGTAGGTTTTATGGAACCATGGATTTATCATAAAGTCAAACTTGTGGACAGTCACGTACTGTGTCTGCACTTATTTAAAAGGCAAGTCCCATCTCTAACTTTATACATACTAGCTGGCTGCTCTGTGATTACTTTAGAGAATCATCAGCCATTAAATAAATTCTGCTGACTTTTACTTTGAGATTTTCCCAAAGGGAAAAGAGTTTGATTCCAAAATTATAATTGTCATTTGTTGTGTTTGCCCTTGTGATTCATTGGAGAGTACTTTATGTTTGGTTGTTTACAACTTGAAGTGGCTTTCACAGCAGTGTGCACATGTGCCTTTTCTTTCATCTCCTCCTACCCATCATAAAAAAAAGTGAATTTTGGGTATCCTTGCATTCATCACCAACTATTTGGGCACCTCTTATATAGCCATGATCCATCCTCTAGACTCGGAGTGCTCTAGACAGAGTAGTGAGGAGAGAACAACACAGTTCGGGTCTCTGATTTGATGGAATTTACATTTGAGTGATGGAGCAAAATAAACAAGAAAACTTCTAAGTAACTGTGATGGTTACAGATTGTGATCAACACTTTTCAGCAAATTAACAGTTCTGAGATGTAGAATAACTGCTGACTCTGCTTATCAGAAATATTCTTTGAAAGAAGGGTGAAAAAAATGTGCACTGGTTGGCCATAAAAAGACCTAGAGGAAAGCATTCTATTCAAAGGAAATTGCCAGGTTAGAGACTGGTTGGGAAAAAGCCTACCTAGCACATTCATGAAGCAAACCAAAAGACTAGAATAAGTGGAGTGGAGCAGTTAGAAGAGAGCCATGAAATGAGGTTGAAAATTATGTGTAACCGTATTTTGAAGGACTTTGTAGTCCAGGATTTTATTCTAAGGCCAAGTGAAAGATTTCAAAGGGTTTTCGTCAGGGAAGTAAACATAATCTGATTTCTATTTTAAACAGATCACTTTGGTTATTGAGTAGAGAATAGTATGGAGATTGGCAAGAGAAAAACCTTGATCAGTCAGGCAGCCGGAGCAGTAGTCTAAATCAAAGATTGTTTAGCTATGACCAGACTGGGGAAAATAGATGGATTTGAGACATAATTGGGAGATAGAACTAGCAGGATGTGCTAATGGATGTAGGGAATAAGGAAAAGTGGGAAATAAGAATGCCCGAGAGTTTTGCCTTGAAAATTTTGACTGGAAAAATTCATTAGATTTCTGTCTTCCAAGATGTGGGAGGAAAGAGGGGTCCTTAAAAATACTGCTCCATAGAGTCCATTCTGACCATCTCAAATATATTCTGATTTCTGAAAATAAATATTCAATTATTTTCTTCTGAAGGATAGGAGATAAAAGTTTTCCTTCAATTTCATTTTTTATAAATATTCAAAATATTTTGTTTTTTATTTTTAAGGAATTACATGATCTTATGATTTAAGTTGTGGGGTCAGTAAAGACTGTTGATGAAATAAATATAAAACTTTTTAAAAATTTTATTGTGGCAACTTATATACAGCATAAAATTTCCCATTTTAACTGGTTTCAAATGTACAGTTCAGGGGTTTTAATGACATCCACAATGTTTGTGCTACCATCACCAAAATCCATTCCCAAAATTTTCCATCACCCCAAACAGAAACTCTGTACCCTTTAAGCATTATCTCCCCATTTCTTACCCCCTTCCCAGCCCCTGATACCCTGTAATCCACTTTCTGTATCTATGAATTTGCATATTCTGGTTATTTCATATACGTGGATCACACAGTATTTGTTCCTTTGTGTCTGACTTATTTCAATCAAGAGGATGCCTTTAAGGTTTGTCACATGTAGCATGTATCAGAACTTCATTCCTTTTTTACAGTGGATTAATAGTCCATTATATGTACACTCCTTTTTGTTTATCCATTCATCTGTTGATGGACACATAGGTTGTTTTCACCTTTTGTCTATTGTGAATAATGCTGCTATGGACATTGGTTATAGAATCCTGTTGTATTCCTTGCTTTCAATTCTTGTGGGTATGTATCTCAAAATGAGATTGCCAGGTCCTGTTGTTGTAGAATTTGAGAGAAGTTCAATTACTTGAGTATAGAGAGGCCAGGACTCAGGAATGATTTTGAGAAGGAAGAATGGTTTATTGATGGCCCGCCGGACTCGGGAACTTTCTGTTTGAATCCTGAGCCCCGAACAAGATTTTTTAGTCCCTTTTATACAGAGAGGAAAGGCCGAATGGTCCTTTTGTTTCAGTTCTCAATAGGCTTGAATTAGCATATATTTCCACATCTTAGTAAGCTTTTAGCATGGACCTCAGGCATTCGATAAGCTTTTAGCATATTTGCTTTGCATTTCCCCTGAATACTTAAAGTTTATAGACCTTGCATTGTTAAACTGTCTCCTGCTCACCAAGGGCAGGACTGCAACCTTTCATCATCCCACACTCACAAGTCACAGTTTAGGTTATCTCTGAAGAGACAAAGAGCCTGCCACCCATAGCCCACATCACTGTGGTAATTCAAAATTTAACTTTCTGAGGAACTCAAACCATTTCCTACAGTGCTGCACCATTTTACTTTACACCAACAGTGCACAAACTTTCCTATGTCTCCACATCCTTGCCAATACTTGCTGTTTTCTGCTTTAAAAAAAAAAAGCTATTAATTGTAATAGTGTAAAGTGACATCCCATTGTGATTTTGATTTGCATTTCCCTGGGGGGGGGGGGAGGCTAGCAATTATGAGCATCTTTTCATGAGCTTACTGGCCACATGTACCTTCTAAGTAGAAATATATACTTAAGACTTTTGCCCATTTTTTTAATGGAGTTGTCTTTGTTGTTGAATTGTAGGAAAACTTACATATTGTAGGTATTAATATTAACCTTTATGAAATATGTTTTTTCTCCCATTCTATAGATTGTCTTTTCACTTTCTTGATAATGACTTTGATGCATAATATTTTTAAAATTTTGGTGAGGTTCCATTTATGTATTTTTTCTTTAGTTGCTCATGCTTTTGCTGTAGAGTTGAGGAATGCAAGGTCTGGAAGATATTCTTCTATATATTCTTCTCTAAGTTTTATAGTTTTAGTTTTATATTTAGGCCTTTGATCCATTTTTAGTTAATTATTGCATATGGGATAGGGTTCTAGTTTCATTCTTTTGTATATGGATCTACAAATTTCCCAGCACCATTTGTTGAAGAGACTTTTTTCCCCCATTGAGCAGACTTGGCATACTTGTCAAAAATCAACAGACCATAGAAGTGAGAGTTTATTGATCAACTCTCAATTCATTCTATATTGGTCTATATGTCTGTCATTGTGCCTGTACCACACTTTTTTGATTATCGTGGCTTTCTAATACATTTAAAAATCAAGAAGTGTAAGTCTTCCAACTTTGTTGTTCTTTTTCATGGTGGTTTCATGTATTCTGACTCCCCTGTACTTCCACGTGAATTTGGAAATTGTCTTTCCATTTCTGTGAAGAAGCCTGTAGGAGTATGAATTGGGATTGCATTGAATCTGTAAATTGCTTTGGGTAATATTGACATTGTAAAAATATTTACTCTTCTACTCCATGAACACAGAAGCTTTTCCAATTATTTAGGAATTCTTTAATTCTTATTTTAATTTCTTGTTTTTTTTAAAATTTCGCTTTTTATTTATCAAACACAGGCAAGCAAGTATTTTTAGAGTGGACTTACTGGTGTTCTGCTGGAAAACTACTGTGATTAGTAATGGAAGAAATTGTAGTATTGATGTAGAGAAAGTGGCCACAGTAGCTGCTGATGGTAGGGAGAGGGGAGAAGAGATATGATGTGGGGGCATTTTCAGAATTTGGAGTTGTCCTGGGTAGTGTTGCAAGGACATATGCTGGACATTGTGTGTCCTACCATAGCCTACTGGGTGGACTGGGGGAGAGTGTAGACTACAGTGTAGACCCCCTGTCCATGTGGTACAGCAGTGCTCCAAAATGTATTCACCAGGTGCTGTGAATGTACCATAATGATGGAAGAGGTTGTTGATGTGAGAGGAGTGGGGTGAGAGGGGTGGGGGGGCATATGGGGGAACCTCATATTTTTTAAATGTAACATTTAAAAGAAAATGAAGAAGAAAAAGAGGAGAAGGAGGAGGAGAAGGAGGAGGAGGAGGGGGAGAAAGAGGAGGAGGGGGAGGGGAGAAGGAGGGGAAGGAAAAGAAAGAAGAAAGAAGAAAAAAATTCAACCCAAAAGAGAATGAAAAAGAAGGTCCAGGATTAAGGAGAAGGGAAATCCTTGCTTGACAGCCATGAAATAGATGTAGAGAGCAATTGGTCCAATATGAAGAAAATAAAAAAGCTGGGGGAGATAATCACAGAGAGATAAAATTGGTAGGATACCTATATCAAAAGAAGATTGAGGAAAATGAGGAGTGGAGGATGCAGAGTTAAGAGAAGAACTAATGAAAGATAAGTAGAAAGCTACACTATAGAAACTATAGAAAAATAAGACAGTTATTATCCCCAGGGAAAATAAATAGTCGCAGAAGAAAGTATTCTGAATGCCTTGTCTGATATAGTCATAATAAACAAAAAATGATCTAAATGAAATTATGATATAGCCGTCCTGGGAGATAGCATATTTATGGGATGGCAGCTGAGGTCTACTTGAGCTCTTTTCCCCATAGTGGGAATGGATAATGCACAAACCTGGAAATAACATGAATAACTAGCAATGTAACTGTCATTCAGAAAAGTGTGATAAATACAAAACGTAACATCTGAAGAGCTGAAAATGGTCGCTGTGGTGGTTTGAAAATGTATGTAGTCCAGAAAAACATATTCTTAAAGTTAATCCATTCCTCTTGGTGTGAACCCAATGTAAGTAGGAATTTTGAAGAGGTTATTTGAGGTTAAGGAATGACCCACGTCACTCAGGATGGGTCTTTATCCTATTTCTGGAGTCCTTTGTGAGGGATTAATTTTTTTAATTTCTTTAAGCAATGTTTTGCACTGTTCTGTGTAGAAGTCCTTTACATCCTTGGTTAATTTCATTCCTAGAATTTTAAGTGGAAGTATTTTCTTGATTTCCTTTTGAATTCTTCATGGCTTATGTTTAAACACACCAATGATTTTGTTAAGATTGTCTTGTACTTTGACATCTTGCTGAATTTATTATCTTTAGTTGCTTTCCTGCAGATTTTTTAGGATTTTCTGTGACAGAATCATGTCATGTGCCAATAAGAAAAGTTTTTTTTTCTTACTTTCCAATTTGGATAAATACACATATATGTTTTCTTGCCTACTTACTCTGGTGAGAAATTCCAGAGCAGTGCTGAAGAGTAGTGATGAAAATGGATATCCTTACTTTGTTCCTGATTTTAGGGGGAAAGATTTCGGTAATTCACCATTGACCATGATGTCATCTGTGGGTTTTCGTATATGTCCCTTTTCATGCTGAGGAATGTTGAGGAAAACTCCTTCTATTCATAGTTTTCTGAGTGTTTGTAGCAGTTTGGCATTGTTTATGAATTTCAAAAATAGATACTGTATTACATTTACAAACTGGTCTGTTCCTCTGGGCATATTAGATTGCATTAAGTTCAGAGGTTTCACTTTAACTAAACTATGATTAGGGCTATTGGGTCACATCAATAGGATGTTTAGAAAATGACATGTCAGAGGAGAGAGTTGGTATTTCGATGCTGCAGCCTCAGGGAGTAAATACACAAAGAAGAACACAGAGGAAGAGAGATGGCTCCACAGACACGGCAGAGGCCCCAGGAAGAGAGAGAGCCTGATAGTCTACAGCTGACCTAGTGGAGAGAACAAAGCAGCTGAGCCCAGAGAGAAATGGGCCTGGGAGAGAGATAAGACATCACAGCCTAAAGCTAAGATTGGAAGAAGCTGGGACCACAGAACCTTAAGAGGAAGAAGGCTGAACCCTTGCCAATGTCTGCAGCCATCTTGCTCCAGCATGTGGGAAAAGACTTTGGTGAGGGAAGTAACTTATGCTTTGTGGCCTGGTAACTGTAAGTTTCTACCCCAAATAAACACACTTTTTAAAGCCAACATATTTTTGGTACTTTGTATCAGCACCCCTTTAGCTGACTAATACAGTCTTCTTAAAGAAAGGATGCTGGATTTTGTAAAATGGTGTTGCTCTGTCAATTGAAATTACCATGTGTTTTGCTTTTGTTTTTTATTTTTTTGGTTATCATTCTATTAATATGATGCATTACATTGATTGATTTTCATATATTGAACAATATTTGCATTACTGGGATGAGTCCCTCTTCGGTGTATAATCCTATGGGACTCAGCTTGCTACTATTTTGTTGTTGTTTTTTAGGATTTTGGGATCTATATTCATAATGGAAGTTGGTCTGCAATTTTCTTTTCTAATGATATCTCTATCTGGTTTTGGTGTTAGGATGATGCTTGCTTCAGAGAATGAGTTAGAAAGTGATCCCTCCTCTTCAATGTTCTGGATGAGGTTGAGGAGGTTTGGTGTTAGTTCTTTTTGTAATATATCATAAATTTCATTAGTGAAGTCTTCCTGTCCTGATTTTAATTTCTAGGGTTTTTTAAAATTTATTATTATTATTACTGACTCAATTATTTTACTTGTTATAGATTTGTTGAGGTCTTCAAATTCTTGAGTCAGTTTAAGTAGTTTGTGTGTTTCTAGGTATTTTCCCTTGTCATCTCAGTTATATAATTTGCTGGCATACAACTTTTGATATCATCTTATAATCCTTTTTATTTTTGTGGGGTTGGAATCAATGCTTCCTCTTTCATTTCTGATTTTATTTGCATCTTCTCTTTTTCCTTTGCCAGCTAATGACATCAATTTGGCTTAGGGGATTGTTCAAGTTTTCTATTTCCATATTGATCTTCTGATTGGATGTTCTATCCATTTTTTAAAGTGTTATATTGAAGTCTCCTAGTACCAATGGGAAGCCATCTATTTATCCCTTCAAATCTGTCAATATTTGCTTCATATATTCTGGGGTTTTACTGTTAGGTGCATATACATTTATAATTGTTACATTTTCCTGATGAATTACCACTTTTATCAATATAGAGGGTCCTCCTTGGTCTCTTAAAGCAGTTTTTTTATTCAGTCTGTTTTATCTAATATTAACATAGCCATCCCAGTTCTTTTTTGTTTACTCTTGGCATGGAATATTTTTGTCATCCTTTCACTTTCAACCTACTCATATCTTTGAATTTAAGGTGAGTTCCTTATTGGCAACATATAATTAGGTCATGCTTTTTTATGCATTTTGCCAACGTTTGCCTTTTGTCTCAAAAGTTTAACAATTTAATTTAAAATAACTAATGATAAAGAAGGATTTTCCCCTGCATTTTTCTATTTATTTGTAAGTCTTATACATTTTCTGTCCCTTGATTCTTCCATTCCTTCCTTATTCCCTTATTTTCTTCTTTGACGATTTTAACACATTTTCTTTGGGTTTACCATAAGGATTACATTTAACAATGTACATTTATAAAATACTCATTTGATTTGATACCAAACTTCAATAACACACACTATATTACTATACTTCTCTGTCCCTCTACCTTTACGTTGTTTCTTGTACATCTTTAGACATGGTGTGTTCAAAACCATAGATATATCATTTTTTTCAATTTATTTGCACTTTAGATCCTGTAAGGAATAAAAAGTGGATTTACAAACCAAAAATACAAGAAGACTGGTGATTATAATTACCCACATAGTTACCTTTACCAGAGATTTTGTTGTTATTGTTTCTTTTTATAATATTTAGTATCTAGTGTCTTCTTTCCCTTTAAAAAAACTCCCCTTAGCTGTGGCTTGTGGAGCAGATCTAATATAGACAAACTCCCTCAGGTTTGTTTATCTGGGGTTGTATTAATCTCTCCCTCATTTTATTTTTTTATGTTTTTGTTTTATTTTATTTAATTTTTTAAATTATCTTCCTTTAAAGTCAATTGACCACATAAAGCATCACATTCAAAAACACAAGATGTTCCCATACACACCACTACCCATCTGCCACCCCATCAATCTCCCTAATTGTATTTTTTTGAAGATACTTAGACCACAAAAAAATGTTACATTAAAAAAATATAAGAGATTCCCATATACCCCCTATCCCCCAGCCCCACTCCGCACACACCAACAACCACCCTTATCACCACAGCACATTCACTGCACTTGGCAAACACACCCCGGAGTGCTGCTGCACCACATGGACAACAGTTCACATCGTAGTCTACACTCTTTCCCCAACACAAGCAGTGGGCCATGGCAGGAAATACGATGTCCAGCATCTGTCCCTGCAATATCATTGAGGACAACTCCAAGTCCCAAAAATACCCCCACATCAGATTCCTCCCTCCCTCTCCCTGCCCTCAGCAACCACTGTGGCCACTTTCTCCACATCAATGCTACAATTCCTTCCATTACTAGTCACAATGGTTCCATAGTAGAATATTAGCAAGTCCACTCTAGTCCATATTTTATTCCTCCATCCTGTGGACCCTGGGATAGTGATGTCCACTCCACCTCTATATCAAGAGGGGGCTTAGATTGCACATAGATGATGGATGCAACTCTCCTTCTTGCTGTTGTAGGGAATCCAGGTCCCTGGTGTGGTGGCCAACCATCCTCACCTCCCTGTTAGCTGATCTGGGTAAGTCAAATGAACCAGAGGGTAGGAGTTGCAACTCTGCTAAGGCTCGGGGCCCAGCTGGCTCATGGACAGTCCAGAGATTCAAGTCCCCCAAGTACACATCAACCCCAGCACCAACCACAGACTCAGTAAAAGGGAAAGAAGAGGCATGTGTAGAAAAGTCACATCTGAGTCTAACTTTGTTATACCTGGGAACACAAATTCCAAAGTAAGGTCCACCAACATGACACCAAATTCCAGAGCCATCTGCCATGACCATAGAACCTGTGGGTCTCCATAGCCCTCAGGAGAACCAGTACCTGTGGTTGTACCCACTTTGACTGTCTCTGGGGTCCTGCTAAAGCATGTGTAAGTGTGACCCCTCTGATGACCTCCCCACTCTTTTCTGAAGACTCTTAGCCATATAAACTCATTTGTCTTTGCCATTTCCCCCTTTTATTCAAGGTCAAAAAGCAGTCCTCAACACATGATCCTACATGTTGGTTGAGATATTCTGCTGTCTGAACTGACCTTTCATTCAAGGTCTCTTTCTAGTTGCACCATCAGTTAATGATTGGTAGTAATCCCTCTGCACCAGGGAGGCTCATCCCTGGGAGTCATGTCTCACACTGGGGGGAAGGTAATGTACCTACATGCTGAGTTTGGCCTAGAGAGTGGCCACACTTGAGCAACATGGAGGCTCTCAGTAGGTAACTCCTAGGCACCCTGCAACTCCAGGCCTACTTCATACTTCAGGCACACAGGCTCACAAACATATCAAAATCAAGGGCTCATCGTTGGACCATCCCACCTCCTGGTCATTTCCATTGCACATGGGGGATTGTTGCTGTTCCATTGGGGAACCTGATAGAGCTCCTCTGAGTAGGAACCCAACACTCCCTCAGTTGTCATCTGTAACTGTAACCACTATGAAAACACCCAACATACATCTGAACATTTCTATGCACCCTATATACATGCCCTGGAGAACTCCCCTGCAACCATGTGCCCCCACCAATAACACCCCACATGAGTGTTCCTCCTCTGCCATAGTCAAACCTCTCTGTGGTCCAAAATTTCTTCAAAAATGAAGCCTAAAATATTGCCAAATTTAATTAATAGGAAATACAGTGATGTGCCCAAAGATCAGAAACAGAATACTAACCAACTTAGAAAAACCACAACAAAGTAAAAATATATTGGGGCATTAAAAAATGAAAAACACCATAAAGGTTGCCCTCCATGCTTTCCTCTTCATCACCACAATAGGTGTTGTCCTGCATGTACATTGGCAAGGCAAATTCCCCCACCTCCTTCTCATTGTCCACATCTCCTCCTTTTTTTATTTCCTTTCAGTCTTCAACCCTGTCTTTACAAAAGTTTTAGATCACAGCAATTCACATACAGAATATAAGGGGCTCCTATATATCCAACATCAAACCCTTTTCTCCCTTCCCCAGCAATGATACCTTACATGTTCATGCTACATTAGCTGCAACTGATGCACAGATACTGAAACATAACTTGCAAACACGGTTCCATCCTAGCCCACATCACGGTCTATATTTTAGACTGTCCAATATTCTAAATTTTTAGTTGCCTTATATTTTATATTATGGTTTACATTTTAGCCTATAGACCGTCATATATTTTTGGTGTAATTTAACATGCTCTATATCCATCATTGCATGATCTTGTGGAACAATTCCATTGCTCCCCAGTTACCTTGATTCCATCTAGTCTAAACTTCTCTCCCTTACCCTCAGGTCCCACAGTGACAATCAATCTTCACTACTTGAAGCCCCAGATTCAGATACTTGCAACAATGCTGAGGGCTTGACATACTAGACTGCCCTAACCAATTGGGAGCCACCAATTCTCTCAAGAGGCACAATTCCCTCTGTTTGAGAACATTAGCTCTCCCCAGGGTGTTCTCCCTCATTTTAAAAGGGTTTCATGAGGTATAAAATACTTGATTGTCAATTATTTTCTTTCAGTCCTTTGTATATGTTGTCATCCTGCTCAATTGCCACTGTAGTTCCTGATGAGATTTTGGCACTGAATCATATTGAAGGCCACTAGTACACGACATGTTGTTTCTCTCTTGCAGCGTTCATGATATTCTCATTGTCTTTGGCATTTGAGAGTTTCTGTTTCTGTTTGTGGATCTTTCTGCATTTATTCTGTTTGGATTTTGTTGAACACACTAATATTTATTTTCATGACTTCTGTTAAATTTTGGAAGTTTTCTGCCATTATTTCTTCAAATACTCCTTCTGTCTCTTTCTGTCATATTTTCTCTGGGACTCCCATAATGCATATATTGATATGCTTTATGGTGTCTCACAAGTCCCATAGACTCTATTCACTTTACTTTATTCTATTTTCTTCTTAATCTTAGACTGAATAATTTCACTTATCTACAAGTTTACTTATTCTCTCTTCTGCCAGTTATACTTTTCTGTTGAACCCTTTAGGTAATTTCTTAAAATTTCAGTTATGGTAATTTTTAGCTCCAGTATTTGTTTGGCTCCTCTTTAGAATTTCTTTCTCTTTAGCAGAATTTTCACTTCGTTCATATATCATTTTCCTGATATTATTTAGTTCTTTCTCAGTGTTTCTCTTTACATCCTTGAGCATATTTTAGACCATTTATTTTAATGTCTTCGAGTGGTGTGGCCAAAGTCTTGTCTTCATGGAGCTGTTTTGATATTTTACCTTAATTCTTTGGTTTGGCCATCATTTCTGTTGTCTTTGTATACCTTTTAATCTTTTGTTGCACACTCTAAATTTTAATATTTTAATATCTTAAATATGGAATATAGTCCTTAAAATGTCTATTTCTTAAGCTTTTATCCACCTAGTGATATGACTGGACACAGGTTTCCTTGAGTACCAGGAACTAACAAAAACAAAAAGCAAACAAACTAAAATTACCTTTTACAGTTCCTGCAGATTGACTGTATGTTGGGTACTGAGCTCCTTTGGAGCTTAGTCCTTTTCCCAATGAACCTGAAAAACAGTCTGCATAGGATCCTCTCTAGTCTTTTCTAAGTATTTCTTGTCCTGGACTTGTGTTCATGGTCTTAGGATTTCCCCTCTTTACAGGGATCTGATGCCCCCTCTTTTCCCCATGAAATAGTCTTTTCTCCTGCTCCTGATAACTCTACAATATGTCTTTAATTTTTAATGTAAATGTTTTATTTTGAAATAATTTCAAACTTACAGGAAAATTGCAGAAATAATACAGAAATAATACATTGTTTACTGTATCTCTTAAAGCTGATTCTCCTTTGTCTCAGACTTCTAGAATTGTGTAATTGTTTCTTACACTGATTTTAGCTGCCTGTGGGTTGTTTCTGTATACAGGTCAGGTTCTGGAACAGTGAGCTAGAGAGACTGCCCTGGTTCAGTCCTTCAGGTTGCCATCAGTATGCAAAAAGGGGCTCTCTCCAGCACCCAGAACAGAGACCCACACTGAAATTGTGGACTGGCCTCACAATGTGCTGGAAAGCAGGTGAGGAAAGAACCAGCAACTGATTTCCTGCAGTTTTTAAATCACCTTTTTCTAGATTTGGAACTTACCCAGTTACTGCAACACTTTGTTTTTGGAAACTAATTTAGATGGTTCTGTCAGGTTTTGCTAGTTGTTCGAAGATTTTGTGTTGGGAAGGGAACCCTGGAACACCTCACTCCACCATCTTTTGATGTCTCTCCTCTTGTCTACATCTTTTTTAATGCCTTATTTTTTATTTGTTCCCAGCTGTGGAGGGTTTATTGTCAGTTTTCTTATCTGAATGTCTGCTGCAAATGTTGTACCTTCCAACTTATAACAGCATGCTACTTTTCCCATTAACTGTTACAACATGAGTTTGAATATAAATTGTGAAGAAAACAAATATCTGGGGGTTCTAGATTATTATTTGAATCTACATAGTTCTGAAACTTGCAAGGTATTTTATTTTCTATGTAATGCAGATCTCTTTATGATTTTGAAAGTCATATATTTTTTAGTTTGTTTTCATTAAGTGCTATATTGTTTAGTTGAATCTAGTCTATATGTGAACATGTAAAGTAAGTATTAAGATGTAGAAAACTAAAATTGTTCAAAGAGTGGGTTTATGGGTTCATATTTGGGAACACTAGAGGAAAATAATTTAATGGGCATTAAACTTACACTATCTGAATATATATAAATTGATAAGACAAATTCAGTTCTCTGCTTTTACCCTTACGGTATTCATATAAATACTCTGTGACCAGATAATGGATAAATGTAAGGGGTTGTCCTCCAGAGAATATAATTCAATAGGGGCTCATATTTAGAAATATATTACTTTATTAACAAGTTGTAGTCACTTGAAAATTATTATTACTCTATTTTTTGAGTCACTTCTTTGGTTTGAGGATATTCTTTAAAACTACAGACTATAAATTTTGAGATGCTACTCTACCAAATTCATCTCTTGGATGTTAAAACTTGAAGGAATTCTCTATTCCATCACAGGTCTTGCAAAATTTTGATGGTAAATAACTAGAGAATAAAGATGCTAGAAATGGAATAAATAATGACTAATGGATTCGTGATTTAGCCAACCACCAATTAATCATTTATGATCAACTCAATCCTATTAGAGTTTGTGATCAAGGATCTGGACACAGGAGAGTGGATATTGGTCATATAAATGTCAGGTGGGAAGAATAGTTATGAGAGTGGGAAGAATAGTTATGAGAGTCAAAAAGTTAAGAGATTTTGGAAGTGGAAATGAGGACAGGGCCACTCCCCGAAATTTTGGATTTTCTCAGCCACCATTCACCAATGTTGCCTATTCTTTATGTTCTGTGTAATAAGTGAAAATAAGGTCAAAACTTTCTTTCCTAGAGAACTCATCACAGTTCATCATGAAATCTTGACATACTTCCTAAAATAAATGTAATTAGCATTTCTTTTTTTTGGCACTTATTTTTCATTTTAAAATGGTCTCTTCTCCGTAACCTTTCCATTCTCTTGAATTAAAGTGATAACTTTCTAACTCGCCTTTCTGTCTCTGCCACTCTTTTCATCACAGTGCCACACTCGTCATTGTCCCATACTGTAACTTTGATCATGTGATTAATAGTCCTCTTAAAAATCCTTCAGTGCTGTGCCATTATGCAACCTCCTTTTCTTGGCACTCAGGACTCTTCATAATGCCAACTCATTTATCTCCATCTGTTTTCTTTTAATTCAGGGAGATGTAGTCCCCCAAATACCTTATAAGTTTTCACTTTCAAACAAATTCTTACTCCATTCTCCTTGTCTTCTGTCATTTCCTACTTTTCCTAATTACACTTCTATAACTATTCAAGCTGTTCCCTTCTTTAAGTCCTGAATATGTCAATTCATGATCATGTCTTTCTCTTCTACTTTTGGTCCTTTATGGCCTTTGTACTCAATTAGATTGTTAGCCCTTTGGGATCATAGGCAATATTAGCATCATCCAAGTTTGCCTCCTCCTCCTTTCTTTAATCTCCCCACTGAACTCAATAAATTGTGTTGGCTCATTTTTTGTTTTCATGTGATTTAATTATTAATTGATACACCCAATCTGGGGAAAATGTTTGAAGAGATCAAGGATATATCTGTGATCATATCTTGCTTTTGACATTTCATTTTAAACACCTTTGTAATTATCCATTTTAATGTATGAATAATTTTTGAATTTTACATACTTATCAACTTCTTTATATTTTCTATAGGTGCTCATGATGCTTATAGTCATTAAAAAGAAAGCACTTACTAAGACTGTTGTTACAACCCAAATCCAAAAAGGCACAAGGTGGTGCAGCTGCTAGACCAAGAACACACCTGGCATTGAGTCAGGCTTAAGATTCACTGGGACTTACGGACAGGAGAGAATCTCTCAGGGCAGCAGTTCAGAGAACGTAGATAGCATTCCGCAAAGAGACAGGAAAATTTGGGGTGATGTCAGGGGTTTCAGAACTAGGAAATTCCATAGGGCATGAGTATAGAAATCCTGCTAGGGTCATGTGAAGCGTACACATGGGGTGTGGTGATGCTTTCAGTAAGCTCGCAAGAGGGACCTTTACCAAGGATGTTTAGGGCTTTGGGAAGACTGTAGTTTGTGATATCATCTATGCATTCTCTGCCCTCCGGGGAAGGTGGTTAACCTTTAACTTAAGCCTAGGACACATAGGTGACTCTGTGCTGAGGACTTAGAGGGCCCTGGGGCCCCACAGCTATCCTAGGTTGTGGGGATACACAGTCATTCATCTTAAGGATCTCATTCTAAAGAACAGGGAGGTATAAGCAAGAGAATTAAGAAATGCCACCTGTACTATAAGTACCAGTTCAGGATACCTTGTTCATACTTGTGTACTCTATTTTGTTTTAGACTTAATATGTTCCTTTTAAAAAAGTATGGGAGAGTGAATATGATTGAAGCAGTTGAGTGCCCACCTCCCACATGGGAGGCCCTGGGTTCATTTCCCAGTGCCTCTTAAAGGAGATAAACAAACAACAAGCAGACATTGAGCAGACAATGAGCAAAAACATGAGCAGACAATGAGCAAAAACAAGAGTAGGCAGTGAGAAAAGACAATGAGAAAAGACAACCAGTAGACAACGAGCAAAAACAACAAGCAATGAGCAAAAGCAAAGAGAAGGGAGCAGATGTGCTTCAAGTACTTGACCACCCACCTCCCACATGGAGGTCCCAAATTCAGTTCCCAGTACCTCCTAAAGAAAAAACAAACAGACCACAAGCAGAAAATGAGAAAAAAAATAAAAAATAAAAACACAAAACACAAAACAAAACATTAGCAGATGAGCAAAAGCAATGAGCAAGAGCACCAACAAATAAACAACAAACAAAAACGATGAGTAAACAGACAAGGGAGCCATCTTGGGGTGCGGGTAAATTATGAATCATGCAGTTGAATGACTAAGTAAATTAATCCACGTATTTCATTTTTCACTCAACAGAGAAATTTTTAAAAATATTCCTTTACTTCATTACTGCACCATCTATTTCTTAACTTATTAGAAAAAATAATTGTATATGGTTGAATTATGTACCTTTGTTTTGAAATGTGGTTAAGAGTTAATGACTGACAAATTTTAAGTAGTCTCAAAATCCTATCTGTCACATTATTTCACATTTTGTTTCAATGTGAATGTGATTTATTTCATAGTTTTCTGACAATATATTTTAAAATGTTGTGAATATATAGATATTATTCCAGCATGTTTCCTCAAATTTCTGGAACAATGAATACCAATAATATCTGATTATAATGATCAAATAGCTATATCAAACAATTTGGGATTATATCTTGAGCATAAAATAAAACAGTATAGAACAAGTAGTCAGCAAATTTTTATTTAAGGAACTGGATAATAAGTATTTTAACATCTATAAACTATATGTAAACAATTAGGGATGGCCAGATTTTTCTCACAGTATGTAGTTTGCTGACTCCAGCTAAAAAACCTTAAAATAAGACACATTTATGGGAGTTATGGCTATATTTTACTAAATATACATTATTTCAATAAAACTGCTTGATTTAGTCAGTTTACCTGTCAATTTGGCATGAGAGTTTTAAGGATTATAATTAAATCTGAATATCTGGTGTGCTTGCTTTCTAAATTAAAAAATCAAGAAAATATGTGAATGGGAATTATTTATAATGCATCATATATGTACAAATATTCACTTATATTAAATGTCTACATTTAATGTCATAATTCCCCTTAATATAGCTGATACACAAATTGAACTACCTAAGGAGACTTTAAAATATTATTGTCATGTTATCTCATTAAACATAAAATCAGTTTTTAGTCAGAAATGCTGTAAAGTACAATAAATTCATTTCTTTGTAATTAAGGCTAAGTTCAAGTGTAATGTTTGTTATTTTAAATTCCCATGAAATTTATTCATTTAAATTTCTTTTTTATTTTTTATTTTTTTAGTGAGTGAAAATGACTGTTATTTAGAATATATTTTTGTGAAAATACTTCTTGCCACCTTTAAATAAAAAACAATTGCCTTTCTTTTTTTTAATCTGAAACTGCTCTGGCATTAGGACTTAGTTGCTTCCTGTTCCACAGGTTTTAGGTTCCACCGCACTACCAATTCCCCAGTGCTCTTGAGGCATGTGTTAGACATGTCTTCCTCAGCTGGAAGTCCTTGTGGCAATTTCAGTGGCTGGATTCTTATCAAATGTTTAACCACTTTCAGTTTTGCATTCATCGAAGGGATATTCTTGTGAATTTGAGGAGTATGTGCCTTTTCTAATTTAAGCTTCTTTATTATCTCTTTTTCCCAATATGGACGGCCTTTTACACCTTTTATTTTGGTAACAACATGCAGTTTATGAGGGTGTTCTGGATCCCCACCATATTTTTCATGATCTGCAGGTGAAATCTGAAATACCTTATCTGGAATTCTTGACCTGGTAAATTTGTGACGAATCCAGTCTGTACAAATGAGGGACTCCACTCCTTTTATCAAATTCTGTAGATTGTCCGGGGGTCTCTGGACTATGGAGCGTAAAATCCCTGCCATTCAGTTTGGTGATTCTCTTCTTTAGAGATTGTGAGATGTAGAAGATAAACCAAATGAGTCAAATATGTCTTAGAAATGGACAGGTTTCCCCTTCTGGGGGAGTGGATCAGCTCATGTGATATGGTTGAGTGCCTGCTTCCCAAGTATGAGATCCCAGGTTTGATCCCTGGTACCTCCAGCGCCCACAGCTGAAGGGGTCGAGGAGCTAAGTTATTCAGTCGACAAGCCTCAGCCTGAACGACCCCAGAGCCCGGATGCTGAGCAGAGGAAGTCATTTAAATTTCTTGAGCCACATGTGTGTTTAGTAAATTTGCATGTGCAAAAAATGTTGGCATTGGTAATAAATAGCTCTATCAGAAAAAAAATGCACAGCTTATCCTTAATAATAATTCCCATTCACAAAAATAATCGTAAAATTCAAATCAACCATACAGAACTCAGGACCCTATGTAAAGCCAGATGTTTCATTTTTTCACTGCAAGAGAGGAAAAGGCTGAGTAACATGTCTTGTGCACTCTTCACCTGTTGATTGTTATTTCATAGATAGATGTGTTTCATCAGAAGCAAGCCATTTCATACCATTAGTTCTTTATTAAAGGAAAATATGTAAAAACATTCTTTAAAAGCCAAAATATTAAACTAATGACTGACATCATTCTAGTCAAAATTTGTCATCCTTTCATCTATTTATTAACAAATCAAGTACATCTTGGCTTCTTCTTGACAGGAAGCTAGGTGCAGGATGTATGTTAATGAGCAAAGATCAACAGTTTTTGTCTATATGGGTTTTGTACTCCTGTAAAGCCAGATAAGTAAGTTGATGGTCCGGGACAATTTTACTTTTGCTATGACACAAAGGATTGTATTGTGTGCTAGTGGGATGAGTAATAGACTGACATTTAAAGATCTGGGTATTTTAACCATGTATGTCATTTTCTGGTTATAGGAACTTGAATAAATTACTTAAACTCTCTGAGACTTGACAATGTTATCTATAAAGGAGAATATTGGAAAAGATCAGTGCTTCTCAAACTGTTCTGTAGAACACTAGCTCCCTATATTATTACAGGGTAGACAGACTGAATTTGCTCTGTGATCAACTAAATATTTGAAATCCAGAGTTAAATAATGTTGAAGAGAGTGAATCCATGCTGGATTTCTCAGTGTTTTTAATATACTAACATACTTTGTGAACCTCCAAGAGGGGGATAAAATATTCAACATCCCCCAAGTTGTCTTATCATTTCTGTTAACCTTGGATACACAGTCCCTCTGTTTTCAAGAGACCACACAATCTAATAACAGTAATCTATAATAATAATAAAAATAATAAAATTAAGTTTTAACTAAAAAGAAGAAATAGAAATAACATATTCATAATAGATAGTGTTTATTGTGTGGGCTGAACATGTCAACAGTTTATAGATAGAACATTTTTTAGCTCCATATACACTCTAGACTTCCTAGGTAATAAATGAGGGAAAAAAACAGTTTTCTTTGCTTTGATTTTCTTGGATGCTATTTTTATTAATGGACTTCCCTCTATCAATAACATTTGTGGTTATGAAGGTTTATCAACTCATTAAATAAACAATGTGTTACAAAACTCTGTGTCCAGGTTAACACATTTACATTATGTCTCTGTGACCATGGCATTTGACATTTATTTTCTCTATCATTAACCTTACATGGGTCTCCCTAAGTGAAGCTGTGATTTCTTCCTCCACCTGTTTCTGGATTTACAGAGATTGTCGGCAACAACTCAGTCTTAGGTTGTACTATACTTAAATAAAGATGAATTTTTACAAAATATGAGTATTTCCAAAAGAATTGTTGTTTAATTGTTTTCACTAAACTGTGTGGCCAAGATTTCTTCTTACTAAAGCTAGAGGATAGTCTTCCCAATTTTTTGTAGTGTGTATGATTATCTCCCTATATGTTACATGTTCAAGTACTCACATATATAATCTTTAACTTCCTTCACTGATGTACAATCCAACTAAATTGATCTCTCCACTTGGATCTCCTTTCCTCTCTCTTGGGTTACTTCATTCATTGCAATTTTGAGATTTTAGTTAGAAAATGATATTTTTGAAGTTTCTAATGGTAAAGTCTGTTGGAAACTGATGCATAGTGGCCTCACAAGGAGAGACATGCTGTCTCCATGCTAGTGCTGTCTCCATGGCTACACTTGCAACCTAAGGAATGCGGTAATTAAGAGTTCCCAGCAAATGGGATGAAGCTGTTAAAGGCTGAAAGAAAAGATAAACACATACCTTTTGTAGTGAATAGACTTTGTACCTTGAGATAAGATTTTTTAAAATTCCTTAGACTATGGGTAATGCTGCTCGATGTCACATATGTGTTCCTGCTTATTGTCACATAGATCATGTGTTCCTGCTTGTTGTCATGTACACTGGGGTATATAGAGAGCCCCTTGTAAACAAAAGTTGTCTGAGGAGTTATTACTTGCAGACCCCCTGATCCCAGCTCTCGCTCATTCCTTCCCCTTTTCTCTTTCTTTCATTCCCAATACCCTTCAGGTCCAAATCTCCAACATCTGGCACCCAAGGTGGGGCCTGAAGAAATTAGTGAGTCTTCCAAATCAGTATCAGGAACCACGGAAAAGACCTCGTCGACGGTTGTGTGACGTCCAAAGCAGAGTGACTCAAGTCTTCTTTTAGGTAAGTAACATTTTCCTCGAAGTCATCAGGGTAATGGGTAATTGAACTGGACATGTGGAAGAACATTCGCAAATGTTAAAAACCTTATTGAAAGCTAGTGGGGTGCCTGTAAAAAGTTGTGAGTTAAAAGAACTGTTTGCTTTAATAAAAAAGCATTGTGGTTGGTTTCAGCCTCGGGGACATAATGTCTTAAATTCAAAACAGTGGAAATGTGTAACAAAGGCTTTACAAAGAGCATATGAGAAAGGGGAATCCATTCCTTTATCTGCGAGGGCTTTGTGCCAGCAAATTGCTGCCACCTTAGATCCTTTGCAATCAGATGAAGATGAGGAAGAAGAAATTATTCTATTTTCAAAACCCATAGACAAAAAGAAAATGGAGGGCCATTTGAAAGAACTAAATTCTGAACCAAAAGGTGGAGGAGAATCTCCTGGCTTTATGCCTAATCCCAGTACTAATCCTTTTATAGATAAAAAGACAACTGTCTGCTCTAATGAAATATCCAATCTCTATATATCTCATCCAGGTGCTTATCCTAGCTTATATTCAGTCCAACCTACTGCACCTGATGAGCCACCGCTTATAGCTGCCCTGACCTCAGCCCCTGGAATTTTTTTAGATACGGCCCACTATATCCTGTGTTAAAAAGATAGTTGTTGGGAAATGGAGTTTGGCCCAGTGGTTAGGGCATCCGTCTACCACATTGGAGGCCCGCGGTTCAAACCCCGGGCCTCCTTGACCCACGTGGAGCTGGCCCATGCGCAGTGCCGATATGCACAAGGAGTGCCGTGCCACACAGGGGTGTCCCCCGCGAAGGGGAGCCCCACGCGCAAGGAGTGCACCTGTTAAGGAGAGCCGCCCAGCACGAAAGAAAGTGCAGCCTGCCCAGGAATGGTGCCGCCCACACTTCCCGTGCCGCTGACGATAACAGAAGCGGACAAAGAAACAAGACGCAGCAAAAAGACACAGAAAACAGACAACCAGGAGAGGGGAGGGGAATTAAATAAATAAAAAAATCTTTAAAAAAAAAAAAAGATAGTTGTTTCCAACCTCACACCTCAAACACCCTTGATGCGCTGTTTATTGCAAGGATCTCAACAAGGGGATCTGGAGGCTGTGAAATTTTTATCAGCTTTTCAGGTTATATCACAACCAATTCCATCAGATGCTAGTAATCCTCAGGGAGGTGCTGAGTTCCATCATGAGCCAATACCTTTTAAACTATTGAAAGATTTAAGGGGGTGGGGTTGAATGGGACCTCACATATATATTTTTAATGTAATATTATTACAAAGTCAATAAAAAATAAAAAAATTAAAAAAAATAAAAATAAAAAATAAAAAAAGTTTAACAGAAAAAAAAAAAAAAAAAAGAAAGATTTAAAACAGGCTTGCGTGCGGTATGGGGTTAATTCTCCATATACTTTTGGCTTAGTTTAGGGCAAGGCTCAGGCAGGTAGATTGATTCCTTGGGACTGGGAAATGTTAGCCCATACTGTTCTTAGCCCTGCTGAATTTCTGCAATTTAAAACTTGGTGGACTGATGAGGCTAATATGACTGCCCGGCGAAATGCTAATCAAGACCCTCCGGTGCTTATTTTGGCAGAACGGCTATTGGGAATAGGAGCTTGGGCAGGAGTGGGCAGACAAATGCAGTATGATGATGTAGCAATAGTTCAAGTTAGAATGTCCTGCTTAGCAGCTTGGAGAAAAATTTCAGCCCATGGAAAATCTGTATAATCCTTTGCTAAAGTTATACAAGGAATAAATGAGCCATATGTAGAGTTTGTAGCTAGGCTATCAGATATTATTCAAAAAACTATAGAAATTCTGGATGCTACAGACTTGATTTTGTTAACTCTTGCATTTGATCAAGCAAACAGTGAATGCAAAAAAGCTATTAGACCTGTTAAGGCAGCAGGAGGGTCAATACAAGACTATATTAAAGCTTGCCAGGACATAGGTTCCACCACCCACCAGATGGCAAATTTAGCTGCGGCAATAAGGGGCATTCAGAGACCCGAGACTAAAAGAGGAAGTTATTTTAAATGTGGGAAATCTGGTCATTTTCAAAGGGATTACAGAACAAATTTCACTCAGCCACAAAGCCATGGGGGAGGAAAAACCCCCTCTAAACTGTGCGCTATATGTCAAAAGGGCTTTCATTGGGCTAATGAATCTAGATTTCATAAAATTGGCTCTCCCATTTCACCGTGGGGAAACTGCTTTGCGGGCCTAGCTCAAGGCCCTCAGACAAACAATATTAGCCTACAGGAAAGATACCCAGTCAGCAATGGCCAGCAGCATGCAGCCCAGTTTCTGAATTAAAGGCTGCTACTCGAGGGAGCACTGCTGTTGATTTACCTTCTACAGAAACTAAACTTATTACTCCTGCTATGGGTATGCAAACTATATTTACAGGTGTAAAAGGCCCATTACCTCCTGAAACTGTTGGCTTAATTGTAGGTAGGAGTTAAAGGACTGCTAGTATAAATTGGCATTATAGACAGTGATTTTAAGGAAGAAATTAAGGTTATGTTGCAAGCTGTTAATCAAGAACAAGTTGTTTTGGGGCAACTTATAGCTGCCCTATTACAAACCATGCACTCTTCCTTCTGCTAGAAATGGGGGATTTGGGTCTATGGGGAATGATATTTATTGGCAAACTTTTGTAGGTGATGATTGGCCTGAAGTTACTATTACTATTGATGGAAAAGTGTTTTTGGGATTAATAGACACAGGAGCTGATGTGTCCATCATTGCTAAATGATATTGACCTCAGTCATGGAAGTTACAAAAAGTCCCAACAGTCTTTACTGGCATTGGCACTATGACAGATATTTATCAGAGTACCTCTATTTTTGATGTATTAGGACCTGATGGGCAAAAATCTATGCTACAACCTTATGTGGCTGATGTTGGACTTAATTTATGGGGCCGTGATTTACTTAGTCAGTGGGGAGCTTTTGTTCACATTCCTACATTGTTTGAGCAGGCAAAAGCTTTATTCATGGATATGCAGTATAACCCTAACATACGTTAACAAGGGGATCGTAGAAGACTTGGTTCTGTTACACTGAGACAGGATTCAGAGATGCAAAATTTAACATAGGGGCCATTGCAATAAAGGGCATTACTATTCCCATAACCTGGCTTACAGAAACACCAGTGTGGGTTGATTGATGGCCACTACCTGTGGAAAAACTCAATGCGCTTCATTGTTTAGTAAAAGAACAATTATCTCAAAAACATATTGCACCCTCAAATAGTCCTTGGAATTCTCCAGTGTTTGTTATAAAAAAGAAATCTGGAAAATGGTGAATGGTAACTGATGTAAGAGGTGTTAATAAGGTTATGAGCCCTATGGGGGCACTGCACCCAGAGGTTCCACAGCCCTCTATGGTTCCTAAGAATTGGTCTTTGATTATTATAGATTAGAAAGATTGTTTCTTTACTATTCCTTTGCATCCTTCTGATAAAGAGAAATTCGCCTTTTCTGTTCCTGCTGTAAATAATCAATCCCCTATGCAGAGATATCAGTGGTGTGTGTTGCCTCAGGGCATGATGAACAGTCCTACCATGTATCAATTATTCATTCATCAACCTCTACAGGTGCTAAGAAAAAGGTTTCCAAAAGCTATGATTATTTATTACATGAATAATATATTATTTGCACATTCTTCAAATGACAAGTCACAGCAATTGTTTCACTATGCTGAAAAGGTGTTTCCTGAGTATCGATTACAGATTGCCCCTGAAAAAGTTCAGCAGAATCCCCCCTATTATCTAGGTATGCAATTGGCAAATGGACGCCCACGCCCACAGGAAATACAATTGTGAGGTGATAAATTAAAAACCTTAAATGACTTTCAAAAACTTCTAGGGGATACTAATTGGATTCGTCCTACTCTAGGCATTCCTAACTACATGTTGCAGCACCTATTTCAAACTTTAGAAGGAGAGCCTGCCCTCCTAAGTCCGAGGAAATTATCCTCAGAGGCAGAAAAGGAATTAAATCTCATTGAAGAACGAATTTCATAGGGACAATTGACTCAAATAGATCCTGACAAAACCATAGACTTGGTGATTTTTTTCTACCCCGCAATCTCCTACCACCCTGTTCTGGCAAGATGGCATATTAGAGTGGGTGTTTATCCCCAGTAATAAACAAAAAAGATTGCAAACATATTTACAAAAACTTATTTCTATTGCTAAAGGACGATTACGTCTCATGCAACTTAAAGGGACTGATCCTGATCGAATAATATGTAGTCTGTCTAATGATGAAATTAAACATCTTTATGCTATAAATACACAATGGCAAGTTGCTATTAGTGGTTTTCAGGGAATTGTTGATAACCATTACCCCACTTCTAAGCTGTTAACATTCTTACGGAAAACAACTTGGATTTTACCAAAAATAGTTAAGTCATTTCCAATTGAAAATGCACTTACCATTTTCACAGATGGTAGTAGCAATGGTGAAGCGGCTTATGTCACTCCTTTTACAGAAAAGGTTTGGCAAACACTGCGTAATTCTGCACAACGTACAGAATTATCAGCTGTTCTCATGGTCCTACAAACTTTTAAAGAGCCTCTCAATATTATTTCTGACTCTGAGTATGTTTGCTTAACTGTTGCTCAAATTGAAACTGCTAATATCTCTGTAACTGATGAGCTTTCTCAAATGTTCTGCAATTGTAGGCACTCATTCATCAACGAGTAAATTCTCTGTACATTACCCATATTCTATCACATTCTGCTTTACCTGGCCCCTTATCCACACATAATGCACGAGCAGATATTCTGGTAGGGTCTAGACAGGATGCTGCCAAATATCGTGCTCTAACTCACATCAATACTAAGGGATTGCGACATAAATATCCATCTTTAACAAAATTACAAGCACAAGATATTATAAAACATTGTTCTACCTGTGGCCCTCTCGTGTCAGCACCATTTGATAAAGGCACTAATCCCCGAGGGCTGGCTCCAAATCAGATCTGGCAAATGGATGTTACACATGTTCCAACTTTTGGTAAATTGCAATATGTTCATGTTTGTATTGATACTTATTCTCACTTTGCCTAAGCTACAGCACACAGTGGGGAAAGGTTTTGTCATGTTCGTTCACATTTGTGGTCTGCCTTTGCAGTTATGGGATGCCCTGCAGAAATCAAAACTGATAATGATCCAGCTTATTTTGGCAAACAGTTTGCAACATTTTGCTCTAAATATTCCATTGCTCATGTCACAGGAATTCCTTATAATCCCACAGTTCAGGCCATAGTTGAACAGTCACATCACATCCTTAAGCAAATGTTATTAAAACAAAAAGGGGGAGATGATGGCATTACAGTACCACAGTACCAGTTGGCAAAAGTTTTATTCACTTTAAATTTCCTTAATGTATTTGATTCAATAACACCTGCTGAATGGCATTATGCATTGAATAAGAATAAAGAAAAGGTATTGTGTGACTCAGCTAAATATCAGCCAATATATTGGAAAGATGTACTAATTAACACTTGGCAAAAGGGAAAGGTTAAAGTATGGGTCGAGGATATGCTCTTGTCATTACAGAAGACGGGGAACAAATTTGACTGCCAGCTCAATGGATTAAACCATGAATAGAGAAGAAGAAAGAGAATTTTGACAATGATTTCTCCTCTTCTGGTCATGTTAATGGTAACTCTGGGTCATGCAGGTGAAAATCACACTTATTGGGCATATATTCCTAACCCACCTCTAGTACATGCTCTACCATGGTGAGACCCATCATTTCCTGTATTTTTGAGTAAAACACATGTGTTTCCTGGGCCTATAAATGACAGACTACCCTTAAAACCTGATGAAGAAGGGAAGGAAATATATAATCTTATCCTTCCTTTTGATCTTAGACCATTATGTATTGGAAAAAGTCCCCCTTGCATGCAAACAAAAAATCGGACTATGGTTACCATGAAAAATAATGGTACAAAATTATTAATAACTTTGTTTCCTTTATATAATTCTTCGGTAACTAAAAAGCAAAATTATAATTGTCCACTGCAAAAACCTGAAAAGAAAGAGGGATGGTAGGAATGCCATATAGGAAGAGGATCTGTCATTTTTAATGATTCATATGGAATAATGTGGGAAAGTGCTCCTATGGAAACTCCCAAAAAATATAACAGCAGATTTATATGGTATGAACTTAACAACAAGGGTCAATGAGTCAGAATCTCTATTCTTGGGTAAAGACGTGGTATATATTAACAATTTTACTGGTTACCAATCCCTTGGATTAATGACACCTATAATCTTAAAATACATAAAAACTTGTGGAAAGTATTTCTTGGAATTGCCCCTACTTATGAATGGATTAGTAATTACAGTCAAACAGGTCAATATCTACAATTAAATAAAACCTATCAATTGAAAGCATGTGTCAGGGATCCTTTCATATTCATTACTGGAAAAGTAACCATAAAAGATAATGCCTTGTTTTATAAGAATGGTGCCTTGTATACATGTCTGTCAGAAAGTGTGTTGCAGGATGGAGACACTATCACAATAACCAGAAGACGACGAGGTATATGGATTCCTGTCCAAATGAACCGAATATGGCAGTCATCACCTGAAAGTCAGCTATTGCTCCAATGGCACAAGAAATCATGAAACAGACAAAAAGATTTATTGGACTCCTAATAATTAGTATAATGGGACTAATTGGAATCATCACAGCTGCTGCAACCACTGCTGTCACTTTGCATGAGACTGTTCATACTCAACAATACGTGCATGATTGGCATAAAAATGCTAGTGATTTGTGGCATAGCCAAGAGTACATTGATGAACAGTTAAATAATCAGGTTAATGAACAGTTAAATAATCAGATTTAGAATCTGCTGGTTTGCATATTGGAGATCAATTGTATAATTTAAATTTGTTAAGGGGATTGAGATGTGATTGGAATGAAAGCAACTTTTGTATTATTCCTCTTGCCTATAATTCATCTGATATAGAATGGGGGGAAATTAAGAATCATTTGCTAGGCCATAAAAAAATATCTCTCTGGAAATAATGGAATTACAAAGAAAAATATTAGAAATGTCTCAAAATCAATTCATGTAGCCAATGATACGGATATTTTCTCAGATGTGATTTCACATATTATAAAATTTAACCCAGTTAATTGGTGGAAATCACAGCATTTCCTGTCACCTTTAGGAATAGGGCTAATCATATTTGTTCTGTTGCTCATGATTCTCACCTGTGCCAGACAGTGCTTTCAAAGAAAATTGCAAAGTGTAACAGGTATGGGTCATGCAAATAATCTGGTACTAGCAAAAGCACTTCAATAATTACCCCAAGTTGAAGACCTTGGCCAGTAGTCAATGATGGGTAAGACTCTCAGAGGAGGGCAACCTAAGACAGGCACGGTCACCTCGACTAAAACAAAAAGGGAGAGATGTTGGAAACTGAGGCACAGTGGCCTCACAAGGAGAGATGTGCTGTCTCCATGGCTACACTTGCAACCTAAGGAATGTGGTAATTAAGAGTTCCCAGCAAATGGGATGAAGCTGTTAAAGGCTGAAAGAAAAGATGAGCACATACCTTTTGTAGTGAATAGAACACTTAGACTTTGTACCTTGAGATAAGATTTTTTAAAATTCCTTAGACTATGGGTAATACTGCTTGATGTCTCGTACATGGTCCTGCTTATTGTCACGTAGGCTATGTGTTCCTGCTTGTTGTCACATACACTGGAGTATATAGAGAGCCCCTTGTAAACAATATAGTTGTCTGAGGAGTTATTACTCACAGACCCCCTGATCCCAGCTCTCTTGCTCATTCCTTTCCCCTTTTCTCTTTCATTCCCAATACCCTTCAGGTCCAAATCTCCAACAAAAATCCATCCACTATGTCAATCAATATAAAGGAAATGCCAAGTAGAAGAAAATTGTCCAAATTTATTTCAACTCATTTTATCTACAAAAGTCCTATTTTTCCTTTTCTAAATATTTAATAAAAATTGCATGTTTATCATGTGTTTCAGAGTAATTTTCATTTGTAAGTTTTAAACAAACTGTATTTTGAAACTTGTATAATCATTTTGAAATAATGTCTACAATAAATTCCAGAGACATGATGAGGCTTATTGTTTTGGTCTGATTCAAAGCTTTTATATTTTAAGGACCATGGTGGGTGAAGTCATTAAACTGTATTTCTGTTCAGATTAGGGTGCTTGTCTTTTTATGGCTTTGTTTTGTTTTCTTTGCTTTCCCAGATTAGAATCCCAGGATTATAAACATCTATTGTGAGATATTCAATTTAATCCTAATTATATAAGCCAGCATATTTTTAAAATGTCTAAATTTTAATATTTGAAAGGATCAAATCAATATATCTGTTGATACTGTTAAATAAAACACCATGGTTCTACCAAGAGTATTTTAAGTATATATTTTCAAGGTGAAAGTAAAACCTAAATGAGTTATATGTTAGGAAAACCTGCCAAATTCTAACCAAAAAAAAAAAAAAGGTGAAATTTAAATGTAGTTAAAATCTATATTCTAAAATTAAAAATGGGGAGAGATAAATTAGACTTAGACTAATAAAACAAGTTAAGGAGCTAAGTGGTTGTAGTTTTCCATACTTAGCAATTTTGTCTTCTATGAAAAGCTATCAATGGTTTGGAATTCTAATCTAGGAATAAAAATTATTGCTGCTTAATGTATAAGGTGTTTTATGTTTTCTAAAATGAAGCCATTTAGGGAGAAATGAATTTCAACACTAAATTTAAAAAAATACCTTCATGAGACAGCTCATATATATTTATCCCATATAGAATCAATGTATTTTATGACTCAAACTTATTGAGCTAGTTTATGTACCAGGGACACAATTTCTATAGCCTGGTATTGTCAATGAACAAACTAAGATAAAAAGGATCCACTTCTCTTCCTTTGTTTTATATTCTCATTAATGTGGGTGAAGTGAAGCAGACCAGTCTTTTTCAAACTTTAATACATATAAATCACCTAAATGGTGCTAATACGGAGATTCTGAATAAGTGAGCCTGTGACTTTGCATTTCCAACAAGGTCTGCATCAGGCTTTGAAAAGCTAGCAAGTAGAGGATCTTTGCCATTAGCAGCATACCTTAAGCAGATAGACTGAGTGCACCTCAAAGGTTGTTTCTTGGCAATTTCACCTTCCCACTTCAATTATCTAACACCTCCAATGGCTGCCTGTCCAGATTCTCTAGCATAGATCCATTGTCTGCTTCATACATATGAAACCTGTACAGTTTTGTCTTTGAGAACTTATGTTTTGTAAGTGGAGTCCAGTAGGACAGAGGAGCATGTGTGTGAATGGAGGAGCAGTGCTAGCTGCACCAGCCACACATGTGGCTCAGTCTCATGAGCAAGACAGGGCAACAGACATTTTCCTTTTGCATTATGCAAATGATGGAGCTGGGACTGTCTTCATACCAGTGTGTTCCTCTGGATAAAGTAATGTTTCTCACCCTTACCCACCTATCCTACTCCAGCCCCATTCCTCTGTGTCCTACTTAATTAGCATTTCTGATATGTTCATTAATGTAAGTGATAAATTTCAAGGCCACATAAAGATTTTTAAGTGATCTACTCTACAGAAATCCTTCTCCCCTATTTTTCACCTTTCCTGAGTAATCCATTGGTATATTTAACCTGGGAAGAAAAGGTTGTGGAATGGTGGGAGAGATTATTTGAAGTCAGTGGGTCTTTAGCAACCTTTTCAATGCACTTCTGCGTCTACAAAATACTGTAGTGGCATACTTTGCTTATTCTTATAGGAAATGTTTGTGTAGATAACTAGCAATATTAAGTAATATTTAGAGTTAATTTATCTGATATTTTGGGCTGAATTCTAATACTACATGCTGCATTTCTTTTTATTTATGAGTGACCTGAAAGCAATTTAGTTTAGTAAAATATCTGATTATAGCTTCAAGATCTATAAATATTGGTTCTGCCTACATAAGAGTTTAGGAGAAAGCTTTATGGTATTTAAATAGAGAGAGAGAATGTGCTATTGAACATAAAATATCTGTTCTCATACTATTTTTATGGATGGATGTAATTCCCAGATTCACACTTAATTTTTTTTTAATAAGGATTGCAGAATATGCTTGAAAAAAAAACTGCAAGAGAGGAAAATCATGGGGTTTTGCATATAATTACAAATAACTTTTTAGCACTTTAAAATATTTATGGATTAGAACTGGGGCATTTTATACTAAGCATAGATGTAACAAATTTTATCATTATAAAAAGACTTGGTTTTTGGGAGTTATGGTCATGGCCGATGGGGTTAACTACCAGGGCAGATGGCCCCTCTTTGGAAATGGTGTTTATGTGTGATGAATCTGGACTCAGATGGGATCTCCCTTCAAAAGACTTTCATGCTAATGTGCTGGAGGTGCAGTTAATGTAGGGGTTTAAGATATATTTAGGGGATTTGAATCTCTGGACTGACAATGTGATAGCCAGATCCTGAGCCTCAACAGACTCCAGCACCTACAATCTGATTTATTGGACTTACCACACTCAGCTAAGATGGAGGTGAAGAAGGACAACCACCACACCATGGAGCCTAGAGTGATTACAACTGAAAATGGGAGGATTGCATCCAGCATCCAGGTGGAATCTGAGCCTCCTCTTGACATAAAGGTGCAATGGACACAACCAATCAAGTGTCCACATAGAAGAGGTGGCATTGGATTGGGAAAAGTGGACATAATGGACAAAGGGTATGGGGAAAGGCAGGAAGAGATGAGAGGTGGAGGCGTCTTCGGGACATGGAGCTGCCCTGGATGGTGCTTCAGAGGTAATCACCGGACATTGTAAATCCTCACAGGGCCTACATGATGGAATAGAGGAGAGTATGGGCCATGATGTGAACCAATGTATATGAGGTGCAGAGGTGCCCAAAGATGTACTTACCAAATCCAATGGATGTGTCATGATGATGGGAACGAGTGTTGTTGGGGGGGGGGAGAGGGGAGGTGGGGGGGTGGGGTTGAATGGGACCTCACATATATATTTTTAATGTAATATTATTACAAAGTCAATAAAAAATAAAAAAATTTAAAAAAAAAAAAAAAGACTTGGTTTTATGTTATAGGAATGTAATAAGCTAATATTTACAAATTAGCTTAAAACTCTGGAATTGTGTAAATCCTTCTTTGCAAAAGAAGAAGAGAAAGAGTTCAAGGCTCTGTTCATTTCTACAGGAGGAGAACAACAGAAAAAATGCTCCTTTTATTATTCAGGCCATAAAGGTACTCTTTATATCATATAATTTCTAAATCTTTATATTTGCATTTCTGCAACTGTAGGACTTGCTGCCTGCCAAGAAACAACCCTTTGGAGCAAAGGCATCAAAACAGGGCATCGGTACATGGTCAACGATGTTCTCTCCTTTCAGTGTGAACTGGGGTACACATTGCAGGTATTTTTCTTTTGAGTTCGTGTTCATAAAAAGGGTCCGACATAGTAATCCTTGGCCAGCTTATTTAAAGCTAAAGCCCTAGATTTGCACCTGAAGAACGAATGTATTTCCTTTCACCTAGTTTGTGAATCAAAGAATCCACATTAACCATGCATGCTGGTAGTGTTCATTATCATGTGAAAAAAAATTCTAAATAGTAAAGCACTATTCCCAAGTTGAGCATCTTTTCATCATAATTAGTTTATTTCAAAATGTATTCTCTCCAAATAACCATGCAGATAAAGTTCTTAAGGACAAAGTATAATATCTCCCCAACCCCTAAAAGTACTGTCCTGGGAACTCAGTTATTGGGTCTGCTTTGGAGCCACGAGTTTATTCTGTTTTGCAAACTATTTTCATGATGCAATTCAATAAATCATCATCAGTTGCCTTCAATATGCCAAGTAGTGTGCAAGGAATCAGGTGATAGATTTGGATAAGAAATACAAAGTAGAAGTTTCTAAAATTGCATTTTATATTAACTCTGGCAAGGAGCATATTTGTTCTAAACAAATGTATAGAAAAAGTAGTCAAATTTCTGTTATTTATTTTGTGGTTAAACCACAGATAAGCTTACTCCCAGAATAGTTTCTCTGTGTCATTTAGCACGATTTTTATATAATTCTCCCTGCCAAATATAGAACTTGATATTCTGAATGTGTTTATTCCACAGTCCAAGCAATTTCAAAGGCCATAATCTCAGAATTTTCCTCCAAGCTATTTACATTCTGTTTATGATTCGGTTTGTAAAGGAATATGAGAGTGGAGTGTGTTGTTCAGGTCCCCATAGGGAAAACAAGGCATTTCTTCCCTTTTGTGTTTCATGCTCTTCTGACAGCCTGATTTCCCCACTTCTCAAACAAATCTTAAGTATTAAATGTTTTTAGTAATATACAATTTAACTACCTTAAATAGGAAACAGATGCTATTGTATACCAAGGAAAGTAAAACTAAACCAAACCTGTAAAACAAACAAACAAAAAACAAAACTGCAGCCTATATGAAAGTCCTTCCAAGAAATGATACATGTCTATACAATGTTCACCATATTATATTTGTTTTCAAGTGAAAAATATCCTTTGATGACTAATTTCTTATTTTTTGAAAGCTTTTCTCAGTGAAATGAGTATCTACATTAACATGTCACCTAAAACTCAAAGTTATTTGTATGGGGATTTAAAATCCTAGGCTTGATTGGGAAGGGAGAAATAAAATGATGGTCAATGTATCTACTATAGTGAGCTAAGCTCTCTCCCTGCCATTCCTTAAACTTGGGAATTGAAATATTTTAAACTTTAATATGACACCATTTCCTAATAAGCACTTAATTAAATAATATGCCATTGCTGCCACTCAATATTATGTAATGAAAGATTTTATTTTGAATAGATAACTTATATTAGCAAAATATAATTGACTTTATATTTTTACTTAAAATGTCTTGCATATTCACAAATATTGAAAATATTTAAATTACGGTAACATGTTTTTGTGCCTAATTCCTAACAAGGTATACAGAGAGGTAGAATCATCAGCTTTTAATTGGAAAACTCACAAACAATCTGTATTAAATCTCAAGGATTGATTTTGAAAGATTTTCTTAATGTTAGCAGATTAATCCAAACTGGGAAATTTTAGTAGTAGAAATCAATAAAGAAATACTGTTTTATTTATTAGCACCTGAAAATCTCAAGTCCTGTTGTTGTTTTTTTTTTCAATTAAGTAAGAGTACTAATGAGCACAGTCTATATAACAAATGCTTCTTTTAAATTTGCTAAGTGTCAGACATTGTTCTCAGGACTTAGGAAATCTTAACTGTCTTAAGTATTGTGACAAATCACAGAGTGCTCTTGCAATTGACCGAGGCCCTGCAACAGAGCTGTCACAGGGATGGATTTAGTTGGACTCTCTCGATTCATAACTACAATTTACAGCCTCTCCAGCAGGGGAAGACAGGTGCGCTTAGTAAAATTGTATATTTTCTTTAGAAAAAATCATGAATCTGCCCAAAATAATATAAATCCAGTAACATTTGAAATCCCTACCTATTTTATAAAATTAAACAACTTATTCTTTGAAATACCGTTTTTACCCAAAATTTCCTGAAGTGTGCTGTTTACTTGGAAGGGATTAACACTGGAAGTGGAAGGCCGGTCCATCAAATGGTTATAACTAAGCTATGGGGAAAAGGCAAACACTGATGGTAGCATTGAACAAATGTAAAATAATCAAGACAAGTCCACATACTACATTTTTAAATATGACAAAGGAAAAAAGATTAATGTATAGCTCATCCTCATTCATTGATTCTTATGTTTTTTAGGAAAAATAAAGGATTACATGTGTTTACAATTAAGTACTTAAGTAATTGGGTTATTATTTTATGTGTGATAGGAAATGTACCCAGTATCTATGACTACATATTTATCTGCCATCACATTAACATAAATCTTGACCTTTATTAAACACAAGCATTGGTATTGGCAGTGAACTCTAAAACTCAGGCCCTTTACAGGGTACCCATATAAGAGTTTGTCAATCCTTAAGTCAAGATTTATATCAATAAAGTTCATGCTTTCTGAACTTTTCTGTAATTCTTGACTTATACCAAGAAAGTATATTATTTTTTAACTTGTTATTTTGCACACTGATTGGGAACCAGATGATGATTCCCTGGCTTGAGCAATTGCCATATTCACTAGACTTGCCTCTGTGAATCTTCTAGATATTTTCTTGTATTGGATTACTCTCTAAAAATAAATCTTTTCTACCTTGATGGAAAAAAGTTAAAAGACTCCACTACGGGTTCTGAAGGACTTCTGAAAGAGAGCTTCCAAAAAGAGTTTGGGTAATGAGAGCATTGTTAAAATACAAATAAAGTCTTTTAATGTGGCAACCTGGCAAACAGTGGTACAGCTATGGACTATTAGTTTGAAATATATGTAACTGCCACTTGACTAGGTCACAAATGATCAAATATTAGAATTTCATTTACTTTAATGCATAATATTTAGCATGTTTGTTACAAAATGACTTATGTCTCTTTATAGTCAAGTCTGAGATACAGTAAAATATAATGTAGAATAGCCACGCAAAGGCCAGAAATATGAACTTACAGGCATTCTCATGTCAACAACACATGATTTCCTGAGGAGAAAGTGGTTAGGGTTAGCTGAATGCCAAAATTGAAAAGAAATCTGAAGTTCATGTAAGCTGATTCAAATTAGGTTCTGGAATCAGACACCTAGAATTGTATTCTAGTTCTGCTACTTACTTAGACAAATTTCTTAATCTATTTAAGGCTTGATTTCATTATCTGTAAAATGAGAATAATATTAATATCAAGCAGAGTGGTGGAGCTCAGTGGTTAAGCATCTGCTTTGCACACACGAGGTCCCAGTTTCAATCCTTGGTAGGTCCTAAATAAATAAATAAATAATATCAACTTTTTAGGGCTGTTGTGAAAATTGATACATTTATCTCTGCATAGTATGTAGCATATCGTTAACAAATACTTTCTAGTAAAGATATGTGACAATATGTAAACATTAATTTAATTTTTACTGAGAACCTCTATGTATGAGGAACAGGTACATTTTGAGAAATTGTCTTTATCCTTTAACAGATTCATAGTAAAGAGGGAGCAAAGGTCCCTTAAGCAACTAAAGTAAAATGTTTGTATTACATGCTGTAATTAGAAGCAAAATTCAGTTCTGAAGACTTGCTTTCACTTAGCACGGTAAAGTTTATGAATTACATATTTTTGGGAGACAAGCATGCCCTCACGGGACGGGACTAACGCTGTTGTTCATTTAACAGCCACATGTGGAGGAACGTTGTCCAGCTGGGGCGGTGATCCTGAGTCCAGGATTTCCAGGCAGCTTCCCCAACATGCTAGACTGCCCTAGGAAGATCTCACTGCCTATTGGCTAGGGTAAGTGAACACAGTTCCCATTCTTAAAGTTCACCTTCTCATTTCTTCTGTCTTGAACAGAATTAAGCTGAATAATGGTTATGCCTACTTCTTTTTACACAACCTGCCTTTAACTGAAAGTGGCTTACAACTTAAAGCTCTGGGGAATAACTTTTAAACTGAAAGTTATTTGAAAAATCAAGTTAGCTGTGCAGCTCTCTTCAAGGCAAATTAAATGAGCTGAATTATGATAACCTGGACAGATGAGGTGCAAAATGCAGCATCTTTAATTCACTTATCTATCTCCATATTTATAATACCTCCTTTTCAAATCTATCTCTGGAGTTCAATAATGGCTATTGTTTCTTTGGAAAAAATTTCAGACTTTTTAGTGTTAACATATTTTAAGTTGAATATGACATACAACTTGAAAACATTATTCCTTCAGAAATATTTTATGAACTTTCAGGTTATCCACCTTAGTTAATAATTTTCATTGCCATGCACACTAAAACTCCATTTTGACCAGTGTTCAGAAATGCATGGTCTTTGTGAAATTTTGATTCCCTCTCATTCCCTTCCTTATCAGAAAAGGGTTTCTATTGAATCATAATGCATTAATTCACTATAATGACTGATAAAATCTATTAATCAAGTTTTTTTCCCACATGGGATTTTCTAATGAAATTGCACTCTAATAGATGTACCAATATTAGTGCTCACGAATATACTAATACATAGTAATAATGAACCGATGTATTAAATAGATGTTAGTTGAATGAGGACTGAATATAAGTGTGACCGTATCACTGCTCCAGAAGATGCTTATGTTTTTCTATTAAGATTTCAAAGGTTTCACTTGAGGAACATCTGCCTAGAATGGCAGTAGTAATATGACTATGGCATGGGACGGCCAGGACAGACTTGCTCAGCAGAGTGGAGTCAAGAGGAATAATCAGGCATGAAGTTGCTGGCGAGGGTATGGAAAGGTGTGCGCATGTTGAAATGCTGTGCAACACCAGAGAGAGAGGAGGAACATGGAGGAGCCTCCTCAGGGGGAGCAAACAGCTGTGGGAGTTCATGTCTATTGAGTCCTTAAAGATTCACCAAGAAGGCATTGCGATAAGGAAAGGAGACCCTTTTCACATGCAAAAAAGATTACTGGCGCTTTCTATTTTTCTCAAGCTTTTTAGTTTAGTTGTATTTGATTTTTCAAATAATAAACATTCTGAACATGGAAACAATGATTCTTCTCTGTGCCTAATAAAACAGAGGCCCTGAATCTATGAAACCAGCATTGTCTCAGTTATTCTCAAAAGCTGGGTGGAGTTTTCTTAGGATTGAGGTCTGAAGATAAGGATTTGTTTTGGTTAGTCCTTTTCTTTAGAGTCAGGGTTGCATCAGAGACACATGGAACCCAAGAGCTTTTCAACAGTGCATCCACAGAGGCTTACTGCATTGTTTTACATATTATCATAGTAGAAAAAAGCAAAGAATGAAAAATCTACCGCAAATTGCAGCTCCATCATTTTGGAGTTATGGCGTTACAAAAATGGATGAATCTCCATGATCCTTCATTTCTTCAACTTTAAAACTGTAGTAGGGGATGTGGTTCAAGCAATTTGGTACCCTGCCTCCCACATGACAGGTCCTGGGTTCAATTTCCAATGCCTTCTTAAGAAGTTGAGCAGACACCGAACAGACAGACGAGGGAGCCGTGGGTACAGAGGGGAACTTTAAAAAATTAATAAAATTTTTAAAAGTAATAAAAAAAGTTTAAAACACTGAAACAACTTCATAGGATTTTGGTGAGGATTGACTGAAATAATTCAGGTAAGGAGTTAAGCACAGGGATTGGCATATGTTAATAAAACTGTTAGCTTTTTTATTATTCTAAATATTTTTCAGTTTCCCTTCAAAACTCATTAGAAATGTTTTATTCTTGACTGGATATAAATATTTCTTTTATTTTCCCTCACCCCAATTTTACCATCATATAATTTCTGAGGAGGATAATTTGCTTGGTATAAATCCTTATGCTCTTCACTCACAAACTAATATGCAAGAGAATAATTCAGGGAAATAAAATCATTCGAACCAGATTGTCTGAATTCATGATCAGGAGCTATGAAACTAAACAAAATATTTATTTGAAGTAAGGCTAAATTAAAAAAAGAATTATGAAATATCATGAATCAAAATGTCTTAAAATATTCGATATTACATAGCATTGTGGTTTAAAAAACATCCAGCAGAAAAGACAAAATAAACTTAAATGTATACAAAACAGCATGACCATCCTTAACTTTTTATAAGAGATGACTTTATGCTTTAGAACAATTTCTTACTGATTAAATTTAAGTAATACACTAGATTTCTCTGTTATAAATTTTATAATCTATAAATACACTTCAAAACATGAACTTACAAAATTAGTGAAGGGGTAGGTACAATGATGGTTGGTCTCTTGACATAGTGGATATTTGGAATATCATTATTCCTGCTCAGGTTACTTTTGTAGGGGTTTAACTAATTTTATGATATTTTACAGATGCAGAGAAAATTTTACTGCTTAGGTTTCAAACCTCCATCACTTTTTATAATGGAAAACCCCTGTATCAAATCCATTTCTAGTCTTCTTTTATCTCTATATCATCACCTCATAACTTTAACTCTACACATAGGATTCTTAAGGAGGTGGGGCAAGATGGCATCCAAGTAAGTACACCGTCGTCATCTCTCTTAGGAACTATTGGCTGTGTGGTGATGGAGTCCTACAGGAGCAGGCTGTTTTGGGAACCTGCAGGGAGGGAGGTGTCTGGACATCAGTGTGGCAAGACTGCAGCAGAATTGGTGTTTGCTCAAGGTAGAACTGTGGGTTTCTAATACTGAACTCGGAAGCTGTGGGAAAGTAAATCCCTTTCCGTAGAGCTAAGAGCCACGGAGATCACTGAGACCTGCCAGTCGCTGGGCAAGGATGGTTCAACATAAGAAAATCAATTAATGTAATACACCAGATAGACAGAGTGAAGGAAAAAAAAATCACATAATCATATCTATTGCTGCAGAAAAAGCATTTGACAAAATACAGCACCTTTTCTTGATAAAAACACTGCAAAAGATCAGAATAGATGGAAACTTTCTGAACATAATAAAGGGTGTATATGAAAAACCCACAGCTAACATCATTTACAATGGTGAATTCCTAAAATCTTTCCCTCTAAGATCAGGAACAAGACAAGGATACCCACTATCACTCCTTCTATTTTACATTATGTTAGAAGTACTTGCTCAAGCACTGAGGCAAGACCCAGATATAAAAGGAATCCAAATAGGAAAGGAAGAAGTCAAAATTTCACTATTTGCAGATGACATGATCCTATACATAGAAAGCCCTGAGAAGTCTACAACAAAACTTCTAGAACTTATAAATGAGTTCAGCAAAGTCACAGGGTATAAAATCAATGCACAAAAATCAGTAGCATTTCTGCACACCTTGATGAGCAATCTGAGGAGGAAATCAAGAAACAAATACCATTTACAATAGTAAATTAAAAAATCAAATACTGAAGAATAAATTTAACCAAAAATGTAAAAGAAAAATACACAAAACTACTCAAGGAAATCAAAGAAGACCTAAACAAATGGAAGAATATTCCCTGTTCATGGATAGGAAGACTAAATATTATTAAGATATCTATCCTACCAAAACTGATCTACACATTCAATGCAATCCCAATAAAAATCTACACAGCATTTTTTAAATGAACTAGAAAAACTAACTATGAAATTCATTTGGAAAGGAAAGAGGCTCTGAACAGCCAAAAATATTTTGAAAAAGAAAAATGTAACTGGAGGAATCACACTACTGGACTTCAAAACATACTACAAAGCTGCAGTAGGGAAAACAGCATGGTATTGGCACAAGGATAGACACTCTGATCAATGGAACCAAACTGAGAGTTCTGATATAGATCCTCATATGTACAGTCATCTGATATTCAACAAGGCCACCAAACCCACTCAACTGGGAGACAGTGGCCTCATCAACAAATGGTGTCTTGAGAATTAGATATCAATATGTAAATGAAGGAAAGATGATTACCATTTCACACCTTATACAAAAATCAACTCAAGATGGATCAAAAACCTAAATGTAAGGGCCAAGACCATAAAGACCTTGGAAAACAATGTAGGAAAGCATCTACAGGATCTTGTAATAGGAAATGGCTTCATGAGCTTCACACCCAAAGCACGAGCAGCAAAAGAACAAATAGATCAATGGGACTTCCTCAAAATTAAAGCCTTTTGCACCTTACAGGAGTTTGTCATGAAAATGAAAAGAGAGCCTACACAATGGGAGAAAATATTTGGTAACCATATATCTGATAAGAGACTTACTTATATCCTGTATATATAAAGAACTCCTATATCTTGAAAATAAAAAGACAAACAACCCATTTTAAAAAATGGGAAAAGTTTTGAACAGATGCTTCTCCAAAGAAGAAATAAAAATGACTATAAAGCCCATGAAAAATGATCAAAATCACTAGCTATTAGGGAAATGCAAATCAAAACTACAATGAGATACCATCTTAGTCCCATAAGACTGGCAGCTATCAAAAAAGCAACTCTACAAGTGCTGGAGAGGATTTGGAGGAATGGGAACACTCGTCCACTGCAGGTGGGAATGCAGAAGGATCCAGCCATTCTCGAGGACTGATTGGCAGTTTCTCAAAAAGTTCCCTATAGATTTGCCATATGACCCAGCAATTCCACTGCTGGGTATATACCCAGAAGATCTGAAAATAAGGACACAAACTGATATATGTACACCAATGTTCATAGCAATATTATTCACTATTGCCAAATGTTGGAATCAACACAAATGCCCATCAATGGATGAATGGATAAATAAAATGTGGTATGTACATAAAATGGAATACACTCAGCTATAAGAAGGAATACAGTACAAACACAAGTGATAACATGGATGAATCTTTGGAACCGTATGTTGAGTGAAGCAACCCAGGCATTGAAGGACAAATACTATATGACCTCTCTGATATGAAACAAGCAAACCTAGCTGTCTTAGGAAGCTAAAGACTGGAAGATAGACTTAAAGGAATCTGGGATCGAGAGGAAGGTTGTAAGCTGATGCCTACATGGGTGAAGTCTATGACAAGCTGGAGGTAAGTGTTTTTACAGGGAAGGGATAAAATGGGGGCATAAGGATACATTTCAGTGGGGCTTTGTGGGTTTGAGAGGGGCTAGGGTTGGGATGATGAGTCAGTTGACCCAAGGAATTGGGGAGAGGGCTGGGGGGAATCATTGAATATGGGAGAACATCAGGTATATGGTTGAAACTCTACCATTGAGAAAACTCTTTATAAAATATATAAAGGAAGGATCATGTGTTTAAGGTGCTAAGTGGGGGAGCATCTGGTATAGGGGTAAGCTTCTAGGGAGTATGGGAGTGCTTATTTTGTCATAGTGTGTTATATCATTGGTTGGAGGCCCATAAACGAGTGTGAAGTTGTACCCACATCCTGGAGAGACCTGATGTTCCCAAAGAGAGGGAACTGTGTCTCTCAAGAGGATCACTGGCTCCCAATTATTTAGGGCAGTCTAGTATGTCAAACCTTCAGCATTGTTGCAGTATCTGTAAATATGGTTCCTCAAGTAGTGAAGACTGAGTGACACTGTGCGCCCTGAGGGGAAGGGGAAGAGATATAGCATGGATGGAAGCAGGGAACTGGGGGGCATTGGAAGTGCTCCACAAGGTCATGCAATGATGGACATGTGAACTTACATCTAAAGTGTACAAAAGTCTATAAACTAAAATGTAAACTATAATGTAAAACATAAGAAAACTAAAAATTTAGAAATTTGTACAGTCTAAAATATAAACAATAATTTAAACCCAAATGGAACCATGTTTGTTAACTATGTTTCAAAATTTGTACATCACCTGCAGCAAATATAACTGAACATGTAAAGAGATCATTGCTTGGGAAAGGGGAAAAGGGCTCGATGATGGATATCTGGGAGTCCCCTATATTGCGTATGTGAATTACTGTCATCTAAAGCTTTTTTGAAGACAAAATTAAAAATTAGAAAAAAAAAGAAAGGATGTACATGTAGACACTGCGGAAGAAATGAAAGTGCCTAGCCACTGTACATACAAGGGAACACCTATTATAGTGATGAAAGGCAAAATATTAGAGACAAAGCTTTATAATATTTTTCATTTTATTAATACACCAACTTATTTTTACTTTATTTTAGTATTTCTAAATTACTATGTATTCTATTTCTAAACTTTAAACCCATCAGTGTATTTCCATTTCCTATTAATTGAACTTGGCAGTATATTAGGATTCATTGTTGAAGAAGTTTTGGACCACAAAGAGGTTCAATAGGGCAGGGGAGGAACTCTGGTGTAGGGTGTTATTGATGGGGGGCACATGGGTAGAGGGGAGTTCTCCAGGGCAGGTATATAGGAAACATAAATATGCTAGGATATATGTTGGATATTTTTATAGTAGTTACAGTTACGAACTTCAACTGAGGAAGTGCTGAGTGCCTACTCAGGGGAGCTCTGTCACATTCCCCAATGGAACAACAATAATCCCCCAAGTGCAACAGCAAAGATCAACAAGGAAGGATGGTCCAATACTGAGCCCTTGATACTGATGACTGTGCTTAGGAATCTGTGTGCCTGAAATATGAACTAGGTGTAGAGCTGTAGGGTACCTTCTGAGAGCCTCCATGTTGCTCAAATGTGGCCCCTTTCTAAGCCAAACTCAGTATGTAAATGCATTACCTTCCCCCCAATGTGGGACATGACTCCTGAGGATGAGCCTCCCTAACACCGAGGGATTACTACCAATCACTAACTGGAGAAGCAACTAGAAAGAGACCTCGAATAAAAGGATCAACTCTGACCAGCAGAATATCTCATCCTACATTTGGATCAGTTGTTAAAAACTGCTCTTTGACCTTGAATAAAAGGGGGAAATGGCAAAGACAAATGAGTTGATATGGCTAAGAGTCTTCCAAAAAGATTCTGGAGGTCACCAGAGGGGTCGTGCTTATGCAAACCTCAGCAGGATCCCAGAAAAAGCCAAAGTAGATACAACCCTAGGTACTGGTTCTCCTGAAGGCTACGGGGATCCACAGGGTATATAGTCATGGCAGATGGATTTGTAGCTCTGTGCCATGTCAGAGGGCCCTACTTTGGAATTTGTTCTCTTGAGTGTGATAGAGCTGGACTCAGATGTGGCTTTTCTACATATGCCTCTTCTGTCACTTTTACTGATCCTGTGGTTGGGGCTAGGGATGGTCCATACTCAGGAGGCTTGAATCTCTGGACTGCCCATGTGCCTGCTGGGCCCTGAGCCTCAGCACAGTAGTGACTCCTACTCTCTGGTTCATTGGTCTTACCCAGATCAGCAAACAGGGAGGTGAAGATGGTCAACAACCACACCAGGGAATCAGGAGTGCCTACAACTGAAAGCAGAGGAATTGCATCCATCATCCATGTGGAATATAAACCCCTTCTTGCTCTTGAGGTGGAGAGGACATCACCATCCCAGAGTCTACAGAATGGAGGAATAAAATACAGACTAGAGTGGACTTACTGAGATTCTACTATAAAACTGTTGTGATGAGTAATAGAAGTTATCATCGAGGTGAAGAAAGTGGCCACAGTAGTTGCTGAGGGCTGGGAGAGGGTAGAAGAGATGTGATGTGGGAGTATTTTGGGCATTTTGAGTTGTCCTTAATGTTATTGCAGGGTCAGATGCTGGACTTTGTATATCCTGCCATAACCCACAGAATGTACTGGGGGAGAGTGCGAACTACAGGGTAAACTATTATCTGTGTAGTGAAGCAGTACCTGAAAATGTGTTCACCGAGTGTGATGAGTGTGCTCCAATGATGAAGGAGGTTGTTAGTGTGGGAGGAGTGGGGAGGGGGAGTGGGGAGTATACAGGAACCTCTTATATTTTTTAGTATAACTTTTTTTTGTGATGTATATATCTTCAAAAAAATAAAATTTACAAAAATGATGTGGTGGGGGATGGGGATTGGAGTATATGGGGACTTCTTATGTTATTTGTTTTTTTATGTTTTTTTATGCAACATTTCTTGTAATCTATTAACTTTAATTTAAATAAATAAATAAAGCTCGTAGAGCCTCAAGGATTGGATGAACCAGAAGAGTTCTAATCGCCAGCTGATTTCTCACTTAATCCAAAATGAATATGAAATAAAACTGCTTTTCCATTTTGAACTAGCAAAAAACAAAAACAGCATCCTTCCATGCTGTGTAGCAATGCTCCAAAATGTACTTATCAAACACAATGAACGTAACACACTAATGAAAGATATTGTCGATGTGGGGGTGTGGGGAGTGTGGTATATGGGAATCTCTTATATTTTTTATTGTAACATTTTGTGTGATTTATGTATTTTTTTAAAATTAGATAAAAAACAAAAGCAAGAATAGCATCGCTAGTCTTGTTATCAAATGCCAAATCAAGTTTTCCCCTGCACATGAAATATTTTAATCTGGGTCACCTCAGATTTAATAGGTATAAAATTCAAATGAATGACATTCTTCTTCCCCTTTCATCAGTTTATTCCAATCTAGATTCTCTTATTTCACTGTGGATTTATATCTGTAACACTACCATTATCCCTGGGGCAATCCTTTCCTTATTTTTAGCACGAGGTTCCTTCCAGAATCTCCCAAATCATAAACAAACCTCAAATCTCTTTCTTAGAAATTTTAAGAAGGTACATTTGGATTGAAGTTCAGGAATCTGTATTTTTCAATCAAGAGCTCCAAAGCTTCTTATTAAAACACAATTGGGAAACAGCAGAGGTGACCACTGTCTCTTCATTGTTATTGCTCCTCTTCTGTAACCTCTTGCTCCCCTTTAGTACCCAAACCTGAGAATAGTGTTGAAAGGTTTTATGTAAATACAGCTGAGAAAATGGCCCTGGTTTCGTAGTGAGACAAGGAGGGATATGGAGAGGGTAGGCAGTTATTCCTGCTGAAGTCACAATAAATGTCTATCTGGAAAATTTCTGTTGTCAGGATGACCTTGGTAATCATATGGAAGATAAAAGTAAAAAGATATTTGCTTGTTAATGTTGTGAGAAGACATATATGGAATAAGTAGTCTACATTAATAATATAGATTGAACTTATTTTTCTTGACAAATACCTACTGGCACACTTATTACATTTAGTATCTTTTTCTCTACCCTAGATTTCCTGCTTTGAGAATTGTGGGGAAGAGTGATCTTCTCTCAGTCCTCTCTCTTTCCTAAGGTTTGGGACATAATTACAAAGTAAAATGTTTGGTATAGTTTTCCATATGCCCCCTATTATTAACACATGTCTGAGTATTATACATTTGTCATAGTTAATGAGAGAATTCTTTCAGATTTGTACTGTTAACCACAGTCCATCTTCCACCACATGGTGCACAGTGCTATATAGTCCCGTGCCTTGTACATTATATATCCAAAGTGTGCACTCAGTGACTGTCACTGTCATCACAGAGTTGTAGTGTCTTCATCCCAGGACATCTTTGAATGTTTTCCTTAGTCCAGAACAAAAATCTCATGCCTCTATTATTGACCCTTGATATTTGATATAGGATCTTCTTTGACCTTGATGCAAGAATAGTACAATATTGCTGTTAATTATAGTCCATGCATTATATTAATTATATTAATTGTATTTTTCCATGCATCACTATATTCTTATCACCTTGTGTTAGCGACATGCATTTGTTCTAGTTCACAAGAAAACTTTCTTGTATTTGTATTATTAACCATTATGGACCATAGTTAGTGATAATAGTCTGATGATGTTTTTTATATCTGTAACAAATATTCCACAACAATGTAAGGTGTTGATGGAGGGGTGCTGTACAGGAATTCTGTACATTATGCATGATTGTTTTGTAAGCTCACAACTTCTCTAATAAAAAATAAATAAATTTTAAAAATAAAATGTTTCCTTGGAGTGTCACTATAAATATCAGAAAACAGATATTCTGGGAAAATTATTTACTTAAGATCCAAAGAGAATGTTAGATTTATTGGGAATCATATCTTCTTAAACTTGGCACATTTTATAACAAGGAAAATATAGCAAGCTTAGTTCAGTGATAACTACTGCTGTGTACAGGAATCTTTGGTGGAGGTAGAGTTGTTGAAATGTAGATTCCTCTACCTGGCCCCTAGATGCCCTAGGTACTGATTCAGTGTCTATGGCTGAATGAAACAAAGAATTATGCATTTTCACCCAGCAATTTTTGATATTTTGGAGGCTAGAATCATAGAATTCTCTCCACTTATACAAGTGTGCTTTTTTTAAATTTTATTTTTTAATTGATTTTGTAAAAATATTACATTAAAAAAACAATATGAGGTCCCATTCAACCCTACCATCCCCACCCCACCACTCCCCCCCCAGTAACACTCACTCCCATCATCATGATACATCCATTGCATTTGGTAAGTACATCACTGGGCATCTCTGCACCTCATGGTCAATGGTCCACATCATGGCCCATACTCTCCCACATTCCATCCAGTGGGCCCTGGGAGGATTTACAATGTCCGGTGATTGCCCCTGCAGCACCATCCAGGGCAACTCTAAGTCCCAAAGGCACCTCCGCATCTCATCTCTTCCTGCCATTCCCCATACCCATATCAGCCACCATGTCCACTTTTCCCACTCCACTCCAATGCCACCTTTTCTCTGTGGACCTAGGATTGGTTATGTCCGTGGCATCTCTATGTCAAGAGGAGGCTCAGATTCCACATGGATACTGGATGCAATCCTCCTGCTTTCAGTTGTAGGCACTCTAGGCTCCATGGTGTGGTGGTTGTCCTTCTTCAACTCCATCTTAGCTGAGTGAGGTTGAGAAAGATAAGAAATGCACAAAGATTTTCATAAGATTCACATAAATATTACCTATGCAGGAGAAATTGCTTAGGTGAAAAGAAATATGAAAATCATAAGATTTTGGTAGCTTGTAAGTGGAGCTAGTATATTATTTAGTAAGAGAGAATTGACCAAAAAGTTCCTATTTTTCTTGTACAGAGCATTTTAAAAAATAAGTTTTATATCAAAAAGTTAGCTACCTCATTTCTTAAAATACTTCTGTAGTATCTGAATGTACAGCCCAGGTTCCTTCATTGTCAGTGTTAATTTTTTATTGTCCAGCACATTAATGATTTTTGAATTGATAAGCATGAATGACTCTTGCTCCTCCAACTACACTGAATACTGGCACTAATCCAGAACATGAGACATTATTGCCTATTCTTGAGTCTTTCATTCATAGAGGATTTTACCACAGCATATTTTTTTCAATTAGAGAAGTTACAGGTTTACAGAAAAACTATGCATTCACTACAGAGTTCCCATATACCACCCTATTATTAGCACCTTCATTGGTGTGGTACATTTGTTACAACTCATATAAACAAAAAAGAACATTTGTGTAAATGTACTATTAACTATAATCCATCATTTATGATATGGTTCACTGTGTTGTGTAGTCCTATCTTTTGTTTTGTTTTTAAACTTTAATTCTAATAATATATATACCAGGGTGTTTCAAATCTTTCCATTTGCCTGGATATGCATGGGACTGTCCAATAGATTATCCAATTCATTAATTAACAGTTATTAGTTTAGTCAAATAATTGATTTGATTAATCATACTTCTTTTCCAAGTCTAAGAATCAGCCAGTTAATAAGAGTGGGCAAAAGTGATTGGTTGCTTTGCCATCAAGGGAAATCCAGTTTCCTCTCTTCTTTCCTCACTCCAGTGACAACTATCCTATACTCTGTGTCACTGAAAGAATGGCAGCCTGTGTCTTGCAATGACGAAAGGGACTTTTGGCAGAAAATATTTGATGCATGGACAGTATATGTGATGGTTGCTTATGTTTTGGGGCTCTGAGTTAGATGAATAGAAATCTTAGTTCTATCAATTACTGGTTACTCAAGTTACAAAAATATTTTTTAAATGCTGTTTTTTTTCTTAAAAATAGCTATAATAAAATATCAATCTCATAGAACTCTTTGGAGGATTAAGTTAATACAAATGCTTGACAGAGAAAAGGCAAGGTTTAAGTGTTAATTGCTTTTAATAGTTAAATAAAATTATCTGATATCATGAAGTAGTTTTCTTTCCTTTTCACAAACTTGGGCTGCTGTTCTGTGTTGTTTTGCATGAGCTCATTTAACTCAGAATTTCTGTTTTCTTGAAAGGGCACGTTTAACAGAATGCTAAGTATTCTGTGCTTTACCTTTTAATTTAATAATCAGTGCACTAATATTGCATATCATGCTGTCCAAAATTACCATGGTTTTTGACAATCAAGAAAGGCAAGGGTTCTACAGAATATTCTTTAGAATAAATTTTCAGTGAATTCTGTAAGTATTAAATATTCTGGCTTGTATTTTTACATGAAGAAGATATGTAATAGAGTGATTATTAGTCATATGTTCTATCAATTATTATGAAGGTTTACTCTGAACCATGATCACATAACTATTCAATTTTTGTGAAAGCACAGATGCAAAATTCACTTGGGCAGGTGACTCCTTACTGGCACTTAATTTACATATGTAACTAGAATCGGATGCAAATGTGCTTTGTAAATTCCAACCAAAGGCAGGCATTCAGATTGGTTTCTCTGCTGGAATAACATTAAAAAATATTCAGTGAGATAATAAAAGGATACTTAGGTTATTTCTATTTTAATTCCTTCATTTTGACATTATGCTGTCAAATTGAACACAATTTGCTGAAATTTAAATAGCTAAATAAATCTATTTTAAACCAGATCAAAGATGAGCTTTGTTCTATTTCCTTATATGTAGTAGGTGGTTTGATATATGGATGGATATTTTACCCTGCTTAAAATGTTAATTCTACTCACAATATTATAATTTTCATAATTGTCATTCTATTTCCACTTCAAGTGTAATTCCCAATCAGTGAAAAACCATGTTCACTATTTCTTATACTTCTGAGACATTGGCCATCTTCAATATTTTTCACTCTTTGATCTGCTTGCTGTCTTCCTTTTCTTTCTTTTCTGTTTTACCCATGAATTCCAAAATCTTTCATGATAAATACATCTTAAGCCTGCAAATCCACCTCTAAAACTAGGCTATTTCCCTCCTATTTGATTTTCCACTCCAATAGAGAATAAAATATTTCTAAATGGCCCAGTCTTGTCCTAGTTTTACATCCTGTTTGATACTTTTGGGTCTACATAGCAATGCCAGTAATTCAACAGGTTGTTTTAGTTTAGTTTTGTGTCAGTTTTTGCAATCCACCTGTCAGGGATAGAGGAGACTTGGTATTTATGAAACTCTATAGATGTCATGGGCTGGCATCCCTAGAGTAGACACAATAAAAACAGTGTCTAGTACGGTCTATTTACTAGACCTGATTTGTGGGGCATACTATAAAGGAAATTCTTTTTAATTTGGCAATGGGTGCTTTGCAATGGGTGAGGGAAAAAGTCATGAACTGGTGTGTAAGCTACCCTGGGCCAAAAACCCGTAAGTGTTGCTGCTATTTCACTGCTATTACTCACTTTTCTTTTTTTTTTCTTTTTCCTGCTTCTGGTGTGTCTTTTCTTTTACAGATTTATTTGCTAATCTTTACAGAAAAGATTGCTCATCAAAGGCTGTTAAGCAAATATCAATAATTGACATTTTTACTTTTTAAAATTTTTTTCAATAATTGACATTTTTAAATGTTTACAGAAATGTTTAAAAATTAATTTTAGAGTCATTCCAATACTAAGACGAGAATTACGTATTGCATATAGTATTAGAGTGGCCAGGAGGCCCATAGACTCGATAGTCTTCATCTGGTGGTGATATATCACTAATAAATAGAGCTGGATGATGTAATATGAACCCCATTATCTATTCTAAAATAACTTTTGATGGATCAGGTAAAGAATACTTTCTTCTGCTTTTTGCTTCCTTTGCCTTTCCTTGAAACATTCCACATTTCTACTTCCACATATCTATTTTTTAACATAAGATTCCCAGCTCTTGTCTAGCATGTTTGGATGCTAGACAAGAAATTGTGAGGGCTTTGTAAGTCAGAGTTGGGTTTAAATTCTAATTCTGTCTCTTCCACTATTGCTTTGGACAAAATACCTAGTATTTTGAGCACCAGTTTTCTCACCTGTAACATTCTAATAATAATATCAATTGCCTTGCTGGGCAATTGTGAGGAGAAAATTAGTTAACAACTTCATCCCCAATGATGATACTTGACAGCCTAAGTTTCCAAGGCTTACATAACAAAGTACTACAAATTGGATGCCTGAAAACAACAGAAATATATTGTCTCACGGTATGGAGGCTGGAAGGCTAAATTAGGGTATTGAAATGTCTATGCTCCCTGTAGAGAAGTCCTAGAGAAGAATAAGTTGCATGCCCCTCTTCTGGCTTCCGATCTTGGGAGGTTATCTTTGGCATTCCTTGGTTTGTGGTCTAACTCAACCTCTGCTGGCAGTGTCATATGGCTGCCTTCTTTCTCTTAGTCTATTTCAACTCTCTTCTTAGAAAGTGAACAGCCATATTGGATTAGGGGTTTACCATAATCCACTCTGACCTCATTCTAACTTGCCTAATTCTGTCTGTAAGAACCTTTTTTTCCCATATAATTTCACATTCTAAGGTACTGGGGATTAGTACTTCAACGTATATTTTTGGAGGATGCAATTCCACCCATAACTTTGGCCTTACTTTATGTCAAATTAGAAAAGGCCATAACATTTATAATACTAATACAGGGTATTAATAATCGGGTGGCCCGGGGGGAAAATACACAAAAAATAAGATGTGTGCTATAGTCAGTAGTAATATTTTGATGATGTTATTTCATAGTTTGTAACAAATGTTTTACAACAATTCAAGGAGTTGGTAATGGGGTGATATACGGGAGCCCTGTATGACATGCGTGATGTTTGTAAGTTCACAACATTTAACTTACTTTAAAATACACTTATTGTTTATTTATGTTCATGTGTGAAGAATATACTTCAATAAAATTTTATTTAAAAAAAACAAGGGCCATTATTTACTCTATTTGTCTTCCTCCCAAAGATTTCTTCATAAATATTGAAATTGTTTTTTTTGGATGACTTTAAATTTTATTGAATAATTTTAGTTTATTCTCTGTATTTGAGCTTTGTTTTTACTTCCTTTTGCACCAAATTCTGTTTTTTGATAACTGTGTTTTCTTTCAAAATCTGTGTAAATTTCTCTCCCTGAAAGTTTCTCTGTATTTACATTTACGCAGGGTAAACAAAATAAATATAATCCATACTATTCCCAACCTAGGAAATAATTATCATATGTATTAGGTGAAAAGTTAAAGTAGAGCCATTCTCATCTGTAAGAAAAAGAAGAAGAAAAAGTAAAAGATAAAAGCAGTAGAAGAACAGTGTAAACTAGAGCTTTTCTCAAATGTCGGGAGAATATTATATTAGCTGTGAAGTTTTAGTTTAGACTTGCCTACTCAACTTGATTGCATGGATTTATGCAAAGTCTAATGTCTTTTGAATTCAAACTATTAAAATGAATTCAAATATTTTAGTCACAGTAATCATATAAATTTCCAAAAATGGCGCAATACCATAGCAAATAACTCTAAATTATTTTTATTTTTATTTTCTTCTAAATTATCACCTATAGTTTATCTACTACACAGATTAATATGATACCAGTGATACTGATCATTTGGACTGTCTTTCAGTATGGTGAATTATGCCAAGCTGTTAGACTGAATCATGACAGTTATGGTAGCTTTTTTTCAGATTAGACTTCTTATAAACATCAGTAATTTGTTTTGCATATAAAATTCATTAGAAAATATTCACTTGCTAAACTAATAAATCTCTTGTACAATGCTTTGATCATTCAATTTGTTGAAAAGCCACTTAAAGTTTCTTCCATTTTTTAGACCTGTAAATGCTTCTACCTTGATAAAGCTGTTGATTAACTTATGAATGCAAAGACATACAATTATAACCATAGGTGCATGTTTATAATAATTATAAAGCAAAATCATTGGCCTCCATATCAGTCACTATTCTAAGAATTATACCCATATATCTCTATGATGCAGGTGCTATGATTATTCATATTTCACAAAAAGTTGGCATGGATGTTAATTATATGAAAGATCACACAACCACCAGTGGCAGAGGTAAAAGTGAACCAAGATCTGTTGTAATCCAAAATGTGTGCACTAATTCACTACACTGTTCTGTGTAATAGAAAACTGTTATTTTGGAAAACTAATATTTAATCATTTTTTTCTAACATTTATTTTGCAAGTTTCGATATTAATTTTCATTAATTTTCCATATTTTTTTCATAGATGCCTGTAGTCAATTTCTGAATTTTTCTACTGAAGCTGATCATAATTACCTTGAAATTCAAAATGGCCCTTTTCACTGCAGCTCTGTGGTTGGGCAGTTCAGTGGTACAGATCTACCTTCAGTGTTGCTGAGTACAACGCATGAAACTCTCATCCACTTTTACAGTGATCATTCACAAAGCCGGTAAGGCTTTAAACTTGCTTATCAAGGTAAGGAATCAAAAGTGTAAATGTGCCTTTGATATTTATATGGCATGCTCATTCATTGGTTAAAAACATGTAGAATGGAAATAATTTTTAATGAAGTGTGTTCTGATTAGTAGAAGAGCCATTGCTATAGACTCAGGAGGCATAGCTGGCTGCACTTATTCTCACATCTCCAACCACATTCCCTCCTTCTCCTTAGACTCTCTCCTAAGGCTATTGTCACTTAACTTTCAGACAGTGGTTTCCACTGTGTCTCCTCTTAGCCAATTGTACTTTTTTCTTGTTCCTTCAGGACTACTGTAGAGAGAGTCAATTCATGGTGAAATTGGTCTGGCAGTGGCAGGGTCTCTCAGCTCAAGTTCATGGCTATACATACTATAAATTCATGTTCAAATTATGTTAGGAAAAAAATCTCAGTGAAAGAACTGTATCCCATTTAATCAATCTAAATATGAAATCCTTAAGAAAGTGTGAATCACATTACCAAAGAATTTTTGATGCGTGAAAAAGTTGAAAAATTTCATTTTGTATGAAATGATTTAACTGCCCTTTTCTTGAATATTGTTACATCAAATGAAGTAGAAAATGTCAAATCTAGTGGCTTTTTATAAACTTCATTAAAGCACTTGCTTTCCTTTATTTTCTAGACTTAACTTGGAAACAGGGCTTTAAAATTTTAATACTGAAAGAGGCTACTAATTTGTGTCAAACTCTTAAATATTGTTACTTAAACTGTTACCTAAACATATGCCTACTCCTTCTTTCTCAGCAAACACTGTCACTTCCTATTTGGAAGGCATACAAGCACACACTCACACAAACCGATAAAGGACATCATAGAAGAATTGATTTCCTACAATAAATCCATGAATTCACCTGCATGTGCACCTATTACCTGTTCTTTCTCTCTCATTTAAATAGGCATGTTTCCCTACCAAAGTCAAATCCATTCCATGCTCTAGGCTCTATGCTCCCTTCCTTTGTACTGTTTCAGAAAAATTAAGCTATGGGTTAACTTCTATCCAATGCGTTTTCAACTGTCAGTTCTCTACTCGATCTTTCCCAACAGCATTCAAAATAGACTCAAAAATTTCTCATACACATATATACACACATTCTCTCACACACACATTTACTTATATATATATAGATAGATAGATATAGTATATACATATATATTATATATATATAAATGCACCTTTGGCCCCTATTTTCCTCGAGTGCCTGTGCTCTAAGAAAAAAATTTAGAAATATTATCTTCACTAATTTTCTTAATTTCCGCACTTCTTTCTGTTTTAATCATTTTAATCTGGCTTTAGCACTATTCTACTGACAAGTTCTTCCATTTTTTTTTTCAGTTGGATGAATAAATCCACTGGGTATTCTTCATTTCTCATGTTTCTTGGAAGTATTCAGTAAAACTGTTAACCACTTGTTCTGGCTTAATACATTTTTCCCATTTGTTTCAATGAGAACATAATTTCTTGTTTTTTATACTATCACATTGGTTATTCCTTTATTTTCTTTGATTCCTTGTCTTCTTCTGACAACTTTAGTAGAGGAATTAGTTGGAGTTCCATATTTTTCCATCATATTCTTTCCCTGAGCATCACCAACACTCATGGAGTCAAAGACCATGATAGTAGTAATAATTAACTCTTGTATTTATGTCCTTGATTCCAGTATTTCTTTGAGTTCCAGAACTAGATCTCTAACTCACGATACCACATCTCCACTTGGTATCACCAAGGCTCTTGAACCCTGTGACTGAAATGACCTCACAATTTTCCTTTCCAAATATGCTCATCCTCTGGTTTTGTCCATCATAATAACTGAGTGGTACATTTTTATCCAGTTGTTTCAGCTACAAAATTGGTGCTATTCATGGTTCCATTTTTCTCCCTCACCCCACTATTAAATCAATCACCAAGTCCTTTTCTCCACCTCAAATATATTTCTGGAATCCATCTCATTTTCTCTATCTCCATTTTCACTAATAGTCTGAACCATCCTCACCTTTTTCCTAGTAAATTCTTCGCCTCTTAAAGGTTTATCACATTTATTCTTACTATTTCTCTCATCTTTCCAAAGAAAAATGTGACTTGTCCTTTTCTTGATTAAATGCTTTACCATGCTTTCCTATGTACTTATTCTACAGTTAAAATTCTATAACAGGGAAGTGGATGCAGCTTAAGTGGTTGAGCACCTTCTTCCTATGTACAAAGTCTCGTTACTTCCAATAAACAAACAAACAAATGAACAAACAAACAAAAAAATCAACTCTTTTTGGGGAGCAGATATAGCTCACTGGTTGAGTGACAATACATGGTCCTGGGTTCAATCCCCAGTAAAAAATTCAGTAACAGACCAACTCCCTCAGCTTTTTCTTCCTCCAACCTTAAACTCACTCACTGCATTTCAGTCAAATGGACATTCCAATGACATAAGTGGCTATGACTCTTTCTACTGATGGTTTTTACACATGCAGTCCTCTCTTCTTTAACCCCAGTCTCCTTTAAGTAATGATTTTACACTCAGTTTGTGCATAATTCTCCTAAAGGAGGCATCTTCTCTTCACACAGACTAGGCTAAATCTCCTGTTGTGAAGCTTCACATCACCATGGAATTCTCTGGGTGAGGTAGCCATTGGTGCTGCTCTCCAAATGTATCCCATCCTCCTGACTTCTGGATACAGGGTCATGATGCACAGCCTTACCCTTTTAAGAGTAAGTGGTGGTGTTGCTTGCTTTAGCTGATGACATTGGAGTGAACGCCCTATAAAATGGGAGTCATGAGAACATGATTCACTCTTCTCTCCCTGTCTTAAGTGGAGTTCTGCAGTCACCAGGATAATCGCTCCTTAGTCAGGCTGGGTCTCTTAGGAACTCCATGAGTAGAGCCCCCCTGCCATCACAGGCAATGAAATTTGGAATAATTTTTGCTACTGTGGTATTAGTTTATATGGACAATATTCCATAAGATTTATTAAGATAAGGAATTGATAGTATATTTATATTTTAAAGAATGTCTAATCAGAAAGAATTTACCTCATGGGGAGAGGAATCAGTTCTATTTTTACCTCGCTCTGTGCTCAGCATGAAGCCCAGTTCCTGACTCACAGTAGGTTCCCAGTGTATAATTGTGCCCTCCACACTTGATGCTCTACTACCGCAGATGCCAAGGGGCTTTATGCTGTGCTGCAGCCGCATTTTAGGCATTTATGAGGCTTACCTTTAGGTTAAGTTCTATGCTCTAATAGCTTATTTAAATTGAATCTATTTTAATCCCTACTCATTGCCAGATATTGCTGGCCAATTTACTTATCCAATGCAGATCCTGGCACAAATATCACATGTCCAGTCATCATAACGTTTTGGTTTTTAGTGGACTCCATTTTGGAATTTTGCCTTAAACTAAATAATTACTGGTTTAGCAAAGATAGTGGGATTTGCAGTGCTTATCAGTGATTACCTTGGGCACTGATTGTTCTACCCATGTGTGCAAATAGCCCTGGATGTACCTTGAGTAGAGCTACCAATACTGAAATACACACCAGTACCATGCTTTCTTATTTTCATTCTATTTCTTCCATTCCCACCCCACCTTAAAGGGAGGAAGCTAAAAGACCACAGTTAAGTCCCTGCTCACTTTGAATTCTATAGATATGCTCATATATTGGTAAGAAGTAAAATAGTGAAGATACACAGTCTTGATCAATTTCCTGGATTAACCTGGATTCCATAAATTAGTACCATTAATTAGTGGCTAGATCTAAGTAATATTGTAGTGAAGAAAACTTTATTGTAATATTGTAATTAATATTGTAGTGAAGAAAACTGTAACTGACAGAAACCCAATCAAGCTAGCTAAGCAGTAAGTGCAGTGTTCCAGCTCAACTTGTGCAGGATTGGAATCTAGGACTCGAGTAGTGAGGATGGCCACATTCTAGCCTTCCTTAGCCAGCAACAACTGGACTCTTCTTCCCTAGTGCAGCTTGTAGGAATACATTCTTAATGGACCAGCATGAGTTATGTGACAGCCCCCCAAGTCCAATCTCTGAGACCAGGTAGATTGGTGCTCTATACTAGCTCAGCTCAGGTCACATGGTAAGAAAATATGATTAACAGACTTCATCAAATTGGAATAGTTTGAGAGAGAGGGGCAGTTTCCTTAAGAAGGAGGGGCTCTGAAATAGCAAAACAATAAATACATAATAAATTTTTACATATTGATCAAAAGTCTGCATTAACTAAATATTTCAATGTTAATGCATTAAATCTGCAAAACAAAAGGGTGTTTTATTAATGCTTTCATATATACTTTCTTCATTACTTTCCTGGGCTGTTATAACAAGTTACCATGAACCTAGTGCTTAACACAACAGAAATTCATTGTCTCACACTTCTGGAGTCTAGAAGTAGGCAAAGCTTCAGGAGTAAGTGGTGGAGGGCCATGCTTTCTCCGATGGCTCTAGGGAAGAATTCTTCCCTGCCACTTCCTAACTTCTGGAGGTGGCCAGCATTCCTTGACACTCCATGGGCTCATACACTGTAACTCCCCTGCCTTGGTCTTCACACGCCCTTCTCCCTTGTGTGTCTCCATCTCTTCTCTTCTTATATGGGTACCCACCATGTTGGTTTAAAAGTCTACCCTCATCCAATTAGATCTCATTTTATCATAAGTAAATTAATCTGAAATGACATTACCTTCCAATAAGATAATATTCTTAGGTACTAGGGGCTAGTACCACAACATGTCTTTTGGGGTGACACAATTCAACCTATAATACTTCTTCATTTGATCTTATTGAAATAGTGTGAGTTCTGAAAGAGTTAAATGTCCATATTTCATTATATTAAAAATAATGACAGTGGTAGCTATTATTGAGCACTCATTGTGTGCCACATTCCATGCTTTGTCTTTTAAATTCTAAGTGAACATTATGCACATTTTACAGATAAGGAGAATGAGACTCAAGGAGGTAGAACAAACTGTGGAGTTATGAATAGCTATGTGCAGATTATGATTTGAAATTCGACACCAAAGTAGTCATCTTGACTCCAAAGTAGTAATCACTCTAATGAAGAAAGGGAAATGATAAAATTTTTAGACTCTAATTTCAATGCTTTATTCACCTCATTAATATAAAAATAGTTTTTAAACTGTAACAGAGTAACTTTAAGGGGTCCACTTTTGCCTCACAGTTTGTAAAATCAGTAAACCATTTATCTGAAGAGCACTGACTATGGGGAATAGTCAAATAACAATTTTTCATGTATTGACATGACACCTGACAGATTCACTTATTTAAACTCAAGTTTTTTGGCTGCTAAAATAGCTTTGCTAAAAATCTATGAGTCACATGTTCTCTATAAATACTTCTAACACATGCCTTGAGACTTGAGATGTGTTTTTCTTACTATCATATGTAATCCAGATGTCAGCTGTGGCTCTCCTCTTACAGATTCAGGTGTAATTTTTCAGACACCATGTAATTTCATGGCCTCTGAAAATCAGCAGATTTCCTCATGATATATTTATCAAACACTTATATTAAACTTTCTAAGAACTTTACAAGGAATCATTTTCTTAGTTCTTACAACAGGCCTCTGTTGGCCAAATCACCATTTCCCTTAGTAGTGATGAAGCTGAGGTCAAGTTTGACATTGCGTGTCCTGGACAAATGTTAGTCAATAGAATGACAGGGATTTGAGTCCAGGAACTTTCGTGCTAGAGCCTGTGCTCTCAACCAGTATTGGCTGCTGCTGCCTCAAGTTCTGCAGACCCCTCACCTGATCTTCTCTGTGCTAATGCTCACAGTATATTCCATCCTTCCTCCTTTCAAGCCCTGCCTTCAACCTCTACTGCACTGCATGCTCAAAGCCCAGCCTGGGGTGCATTCTCACAAGTTTTTCTTTCATTGTATATTATTAGCCTGCTTTTCTCAGTCCTTCCTGATTGCACTTCTCACCATGGTCTCAGCTTTATATAGTTATTCCTTTATTGTTCAGAATGGCTTCTCTTTTCCCCTGAGGCCAAGACACCAGCAGCACCTAAATGTGTATAGAGAATGAGTTTGGGGTTGGGGACTCAGACTCTGAATCCCTACTAGTAGAGGAATCCCATCATCATTCTCAACACAGAGTCACTTGGCCTTCCACTTAATACAGGTATATAGGTAACAAACTGCACATATGTAATCCATTAGACTCTCTTACCAGTATCTAAAAGAAAACTGTTAGATAATGATATATGCAAAAATAAAGACAAAGTGAGCAACAAGGAAGAAAAGTGGACTCTGAGGGGTAGAAGCAGAGAAAGTGCAAAGTCATGCATATTAAGGATTTGAGAAACTTCAAATGCTGAATTGAATATTTTCTGTTCTATAAATGTTTGACCAAATATTGACTCATCTTTCTCTTGACTATAAAATAAAAGTCCATAATGATGAATGATAATGGCACTGTTCTCTGGACTTCTGCCTCTTACCTTATTTTCCATCCATCAAAATTATCTGTGGTTATTTAAAATGCAGTTTATAAGTGTAAAGATTCAACACTAAAGTGATTAGGGGACACACACACACAAGAGAAACAAAGTTCAAATAAGTCTAAAGTGTTACTGCCTCCCTCCACCCCCTCTCCCAGCCGTTGTTATCTTCCCCCTCCAGCCGTTGCGGTCTTTCCCGCCAGTCCCGCTCACATTGCCAACATATAACCTGCCCTCTTCCTTAGCCACTGCCTACCTCATAGCCATCCGCCCAATCCCACCTATCCACTATCACCCCGTAGCTAGCCCGCCCTAGCCCCAACCCCTCCCCTACCCAGCACTATAAAACCCCAAGCACTTCCTTAATAAATTAGACCTGCGCATAGACCTCGTCTCCGTGGTTTTTCTTTCATCAAACGCGCGTCCCACCGAGCCTTGAGCCGCCCGCTGCCGCCCCGGTCCGGCCGTGGCGTAGGCCAGATCCCCGGCAGCGACTCGCCTGCAGTGACCCGCCTGCAGTACCGCAGCGGCAGCCACCGCTCTAAAGTAGTAAAGTTGAGTTTATATAAACATCTCTGTCACTTTTCTGAAACAACAAACATTAACAATTATATTAGCATAATTTTATCTTCAAGTTCACATTCTAACCAAATTAAAACAATATAGGAAGCAGGAGGGTCAAGAAATATGCTCTTCCATGACTTATTTCCAGCTTCCTGACTTGGCTTCTTTCTTCACTTCACATTCTCCTTTCACCTTAAATAAAAGAGGACATAAATAACTAGATAATTAGACAACTTTACATATTCTGATGTGATTCCATCCATGCTAATTTTCTGCCTTTATATCCATGTTTTTCTTTTTCAGGATACCTGCGTTCCTGTGTTTTAGAAAGTATGATCGCTCTTAATGGATGTTGGTCACTGGATTTGGTCTTTGTAGATTCTGAAACAATTGAAACTTCGATCACTATTCTCCTTTCTATAAAACCTATGCAAATTGGGGAAAAAAGATTACATATAAAGAAACATTGAGAATGTCTTTAACACAGATATCTGAAGTTCTTCCATGCAGTATTGATATGCAAATGAAGTTAATAAGTTAAATGATTACTCTTTCAGGCAGCAGTTTACTTTTGGAAAGAAGCCTGTTTTAACTTTTTTTTAATCTAAAACTTTCCATTTGAAATGAAGATCCTGACATGCCGAAAAAAATTATGTATGTTGCATTATAAACATTATTTTAATTTTTACAGAAAATAATTTTAATGAAATCATTTTTTATTAGCAAAGTTGTGGTTTAACAGCAAAATCATACCCAAAATACCCAGTTCCCATACACCATCCTATTATTAACACCTAGCATTCATGTAGTGCATGTGCTACAATTGAGGAAAATACAATTTACTACTTTCTATAATCCATGGTTTACCTTTGGGTTCACTGTTTGTGTTGTACAGTCCCATGGATTTTTTAAAAAATTTTTATTTTAATGACATATATACAACATAAAATTTCCCCTTTTAACCACATTCAAATATATAATGCAGTGCTGTTGATCACATTCACAATGTTTGCTACCAACACATCTTGGTGTATCTGATATTAGTTTCCAAGAAGACATTATTGTCTCAGCCTGGTAGATAGCAAACCTGCAGAACAGGTTTAATTAAGGGAAAACTGCCTGTGTCCAGGATTAATAATCCACAAGAAATTAGATTGGTTTTCTGCTATCCAGTCTGAAGTGTTTCCACATGGGAAGTTTTCTCTTGCTTAACCTGCTGCTTGCTTACCCTTTGCCTCTAGACTAGTCAGTCATGGCCTAGTGAGTAATCACCTGGACAATTACAACTTAAAGTGGAAAGAATTGTTTGGGCCCAATTTCCTGAGAAGGGGCATGAGGATATTATAGATTTTGTGTGATTAAGAATCCCTTAGATTTCCCTGCACCAGTATCTGGCTTTCTCCAAGATGATTTGTTTCCCAAAGGGTGTTTTATGAATGCAAGCATCTTTCCAAAGGTGTTTATTCCAAATTCAGTATTTGAAAACAAATACAATTATTTTATACATATATATATGTAATTCTTTTTAAAATGGAAATGCTGAAAAACTTCTCAATATGTAATCTAATGAAAGTTCCAGAGGTAGACTGGACTTTCACTATCCAATCTACTGATTGAAAGATATCAAAGTCAAAGTTCTATGATTTGCTTTGCCTTTTCGTCCTTATTGGAGGATGGATATTTCTCCTCTAATATTAGGGCCACATTCAGACACGAAACAGGAAGGCTGGAGGGGAAAAAAAAAAAGGCCAACCAGCTTTGTAGAGCCTCCTGGGGAGCTTCAAGTGGTGAATTTGTCTTGCATTTAGTTAGCAGATACTTGCTTTGTAATAACCTGTTGCTAAAGAAAAGCTGAAAAATGTAATTTTTTTCAGCATTTACTTAAAAAGTTAAAAAGTTTTCTCTGGCTTCTGGAATGCTTTGCTCTTTGAAGTGGCCTGCTTGACCCTGTAAGCACTGAATTGGTGAATCCTCAACTAGACCAAGTATCTGGTTGGTTGACTGAATGTTTGCTTGATTTGACACCTAATTCCAAATTTTCACATTTTCAAAAAGTTGTCCTTACAAAATATTAGTTTTTATCATAAATGATTGATTTTCTATAACTGAGAGTTATAAAGACAGATTAAATTTAAGAAATAAAATTTTTTGAGGTTAGGATATCATATCTCATAGAGATTTACATTTTCAATCTCTAGTAGTTTATCAATATTTATCAATGTTTATCATTATATAAAATGTATAAGTTGGCAAAATGATATTTAACTGATTTTTAAGTCACCTTAAATTTTCTAGATTCTGCTTGTGATTTATTATAAGCTAAGGGTATTATTAATAACTCATAAGAAGATGTATAAATCATGCAAATATTTCTAGTTATTCCAAATGGTGTTTGTGTTCTACACTTTATTTTTAAGTCGTATCTTTTATTTATGGCTATAATATTGTTTTAAAATGTTTGTAGATATAGCTGTCTTGAGTTAAATTATGTATACAGAACTGAAAAATGAAATAGCAGAGACAGAAATTTGTTAAATAAATTAAGTTTATGTACCCTATTAGTAAATCAATAATTGTAAAATATGATTATGTAAAGATAGTTTTCAACTAAGTAGATAATAGTTACCAAATATAATAACGATTAGAAAGATGATACATGAATCCTTTAGCAATCATATTAAGTGCTTATAATTTAAACATGACAAAATTGCTGCTCAGGATTGATAGATGTAAATAATAGTCATTACACCAGATCCAAACAGTGGATTCCTATATTAAAAATGGCCTTGAGTTATACCAAATTCTCTGCCTTCCCTTACTCTTATGGTATATAGGGCTTTCTGGCCCTTAGACTTTTCATAGTATTTAAAAATTTTGTCATATAAAAACTTTAGTGACTTCCTTTGCCATTTAGTTTCTGTAATTTAGCATTCGGAGAAGTTGAATATCTTCTTTCTTTTTCTTTTTCCCTGTATGTGCTAAACACTATTTTAAAAACATAGTAGGCTATGTTCAATCCACTTATTCCTCAATACAATATAAAACTGATGAATTTTGCTTGAACTGGATTTATGTGAAAATGGGCTGTAGTTTATAGATATCACTTCCTCCTTTAGAAGGAGATGCAGTTAAACTGATTTTATGTACCATTAGTAACTGAAGAATTCATCCTAACTGATTGTATTTTTGTATTAACTACTCCTTATAGATACAACTATAATTTCTAGAATTAGAAATTGAAATGTTTCTGGGAAATGGACTTGGCCCAGTGGTTAGGGCGTCCGTCTACCACATGGGAGATCCGCGCTTCAAACCCTGGGTCTCCTTGCCCTGTGTGGAGCTGGCCCATGCACAGTGGTGATGTGCGCAAGGAGTGCCATGCCATGCAGGGGTGTCCCCCGCATAGGGGAGCCTCACGCACAAGGAGAGCGCCCCCTAAGGAGAGCCGCCCAGCATGAATCAAAGTGCAGCCTGCCTAAGAATGGTGCCACCCACACGGAGAGCTGACACAACAAGATGACGCAAGAAAAAGAGACACAGATTCCTGTGCCACTGACAACAACAAAAGCGGACAAAGAAGATGCAGCAAATAGACACAGAGAATAGACAACCCGGGTGGCGGGGGGGGGGGGGGGGAGAGGAGAGAGAAATAAATAAAGAAATCTTTAAAAAAAATAAAGAAAGCAAAATGTTTTTAAAACTGAATCACTCTTTCTTTACAATATAATATCCTGAGCAACCTTGATTTCACTGAAGGAGCAAGGGCAAGGGGCTTACTCTCCCTTTTTAACCACCTGCAAACTAGCTTCAGGTGTCCATATTCTGCCTGTTTCTTTGTCAGCCTAACCCAAGCTTCTGAGGCAGCTGAGATCACAGAGTCTGAGTCCAGGCTGGCACATTCACAATCATGTTTTGTGAGGCCACAGTCCTTGACTTCAGTGACTTCAACAGTTTGTCTCAGTCAAATTTATACTTTGTCTAAAATGCAAAGGCTGTAACATATAAAGAACACTGGACGCTCACTCCTGGATTAGTCAAACAGGAGATACAATTGTACTTGCAATTGTGAACAAGGAATTTTGTTATAGATCTCCCAGGAGAGGATTCACTTAGCAGAAAAACTCTACGAGTGACTGCTATCTTAACAATATGGGTTGGCTTCCCAAATAGATACCGAATCAAAGCATTAACATTTGGGCAAAAATATATATCTTAAACATGAAAGACAGGATCATATCTCTGGTTACAAAAGACACATGATGCACTAAATAAGGAAGTTAGAACAGCCTATGAGGACACTGGTAAGCTTATGCATGTGTGCATTTGAGAAAGTCTGTGGACCACACTACTTGTTTTAGCTCCTACGGACAACCCAACTTCAAGATCTCAAGTAGGGCTTCCAGTTAATATTGTGTTTAAACTGCCATTTTCTTGCTACAAGGTACAGATTTTTCAAAGTCCTTCACATTAATTTCTGACATTAGAAGCAGTAGTTTATTCCTCTTTGGTTAACCTTCATCAAGGAGATATTATCAGAAGTGCTCAAGTGTTTAACTTGTGTAACATATTCTGTCATAGAAACTAGAAAATCCTTGCAGTCTAGTCTAGGTTTCATTGAACTAATGTATGAAAATCATGGTTCATTGCATTTATCATCACACTTAATTCTTGTGGTTCTGCTAAAAGATGGGTATATTTATTGTGCCTTCATAGATGAAGAAATGAAGGCATGGAATTTAAATGTTATATCCAAGATCTCACAGGCATTATATGGGGGGGATGTAGGTCTAGCTCACATCACAGAGCTAGTTGCAAACCTACTTCAAGGCTTTTGGACTTCAAGAGCAGGTTTTCTGTTGATGATGATTCTCTTTCAAATTTTCCATGATAGTACAACAAATCTTATACAACTTACTAGATGATAGGTCTTAAAACCTTTAGCAATTCCTAAGTATGGAACACAGAAATTTATGAACAAGTTGTCGGACTTCAGTTGAAAATCTTTTTTTACATCTGTATACTACAAGTTAACTTCTTTATCAGATTCAATGGAAGCGGTTTTTTAATATTTTTATTCTCTTACTTGATGGCTGTTTTTGTTAAATTCAAACATTTTATATTTTAAAAATCAGTTTACACAAATTAATGCTTTCAGGATGAGTAGAGAACAAAGTCTTGCTTGGATGAGAATTCTGACAGTTGATTGAGTGCTCTCCCATAGTCAAGCCTATAGTACATATTATTCAAATTTATACCTCAAAAAACCATACACTTTCATGTGCCACAATCTTTAAATGTGAAGATAAATATCAAAACAGGTAATGGAAAAATCTCTTGCCCTTACTCTAAAAAATACTCAATAAGGATTCTTCCAAAAATTATCTCTTTTAGCATACTAAATAATTATTTTATTATTTTTAGTTACTTTAACTCAGACTCCTAAAATGGTCCTTTATATAAATACAAATTTAGGAAAGATACTTACAAAATAAAAATGACTTGTGATATTACACATCAAAAGTTTGGGAGAAATTGATGTTATTATTTATATACGAAGTAGTGCGTTAAATAAGAAATTTGGCACAGAGGTCTAAAAAAGCTTAACTGATTAATAATCTAAGTGTATAATTCACAAGTTAAAAAAATACTTGGCCTTTTACATTCTTCGGACACTTCTGAAATAAGCCATGCATTTCTGTTTTTATTGCCTAGCAGATACTCCTTATATGAGTCCTGAACTTAGAAGAAGTGTCTATTTGCTAAAACATGTTTGATTGAATCTCCTATTTGTTTCTCATAGAAGGAAGCAAGATTGTGAACGCAACTGTTGGGAGAAATGGCTTAAAAAGTCCATCTCCCTGAACTTTCCACCTTATTTCAGACAAGTGACTTCTTTCTATCTTTGAGCAAACATACTACTTTCTCTGCCTGAAAAGCCTTCCTTCCTTGGTCTTTACCTGCTCTGTACCTTCTCACCATTTAGAACTCAGTTAAAATGTCACTTATTCAAAAGAGGGTTTTTTGACCAAGCCTGCATTACCATCAACCTGTTTTGCCTTTATTTCAGTTATTATTTATTTTATTTAACAATAGTTTACACAACTTTAAATTATTTCATAATTATACATTAATTTTTTGTTCTTCTTAAAGTGTAAGCTTGATGAAAGCATGAATATTATACCATGTATAATAGCATTTATAACTTAGACCATAAATAATATTTATTTCACTCAATAAATGAAGAGGTGATAAAAATCATTCTTCCACATACATAGACATACTTCCTCATTTATTTTTCACACACGGGAAGATTGTGTCAGAGCCATTAAAAGAGAGGAAAAAGTTCATTTTTTCTGAACTCTTAGAGTAGTCCATGGCTATTTGAATCATGGGGTTTTAAACTGGAAGACAACTTTGCAATCTTCCATACTGATCCCTTTGACAGAGGTTAATCATATTAGCAGAAATAATCCAGCACCCTTCAGCCTCATTTTTATCCAACCTTAAAGAGAACATGATTTCAGTTCTTAAATTATCCAACAAACTCTATAACAAAATTTAACAAAATGCATTGTATTACATTTTATTAAAAAATACGTGAGTGAATGTGTGAGTGTGTGTATGTGTGCGTGCTTGTATTAATACCTCAAAGGCATGTTAAATCAGGAGTGAAATCTTCCAGTGATGGTGTGGGGAGCCGCCTGGAGCTACGTGCATTTGCGGTCTCCAGCACCATGGCGGTTTTCATAAGTACGCCTACTCCACCCCTGTGCTTCCGCCTTCTTCTTCCCCTTTCCCCAGTTTCCCGGGCAAAAAGTGTCGTGCCTGCGCAACAAGATGTTGAAACCATGACCAGCATTGAAGACTCGCAACCTATAGCAAGTGGTGTAACAGCATTTTATTGCCTTATATGGAAGAGCCGCTTCATCAGCCGATCACCCCCTGCTAATACCCTCCCCTTAGTATATATTCTGATGCTCTACCCTCAATCAACGGAGACTTGATCAGATCCTGTCTTGTCTCCGTTTCTCTCGCCTCTTGTCCCCCAATTCCCACTCCCTCTTTCAGGTGCCGGTTCGTTTGACCTGCGGGCGGGGTCATGATGGTTAGGTTGTGTTGAATATAATTTTATTTGATTCTCCTCCCATGGAAATTGCAAGCCATTTTGACAGCTTTTTCTCTTTTTTAGCATTGTTTTTGGTGTATTAGAGGACTCACTTCTCCAATGGACTTTATTATTATTATATTTTATTTTTAAAGCAAATACAAGAATGAGAACAAGCCTGCTGATTTCATCTAAAGAGTATAATTCAGAAGGGAATTTGCTGATAGTTCACAGTTTGAAATTATTTGTTCTTTTTGTGACATAGGTCTATAAAATAATTTTAGACTTGAAAAGCAACTTTGTAAGGAGAGATACCATGCCCTGTGGCTATTTTCCAGGACATCTAGCCCTGGTTTTCAAGAGAGGTGTTTTTATGGCCTTCACTTCGGTTGGCGCTTTGAAGAGGGAGAAGTGGCCTGGGCTGTGTTTTGTGAGATTGTCCTAGGGAGAAGCACAATGGAGGAATCGGAAAAAGGTTATGTATACATACGAAATAGAGAAAGAGAAAGGGAAAGAAAGACAAATTCCTGTTGACTTTCTGTTTTAGTGTTGCCTGGCCCACACAGATCCCCGCCATCCTCGCGCATTTCCGTAGGGAAGGCCCAACACTAAAGCTCCGGGCAATCACCAGGCCTGTGGGGGGCCCACAGCACGACCCCCTCAGGCAAGACGGGGAGCCCTCGCGGTCGGCCAAAAGCTGGTCGCAGCGCTGCCAGTGGGACGCGCAGGGGCACCCTCTCACGCAGAGGGAACCCCCTGCGGCACCTGGCGCACACAAGGGAGAAGCACCTGCGGCGGGGCAAGCGGGGCGCCGGGAACGGGAGCAGCGCCGCCGCTCCCCGCGGGCGCCTGAGGCACAACCCGCAGCGCTCCAGGGGCCCGCGAGGGGCCGGCGAGGCGCGTTTGAGCAGCAACAGCGAGACCACCCTGCCGCGGAGGGGGGCCGAGCGTGAACACAGAGCCAGGACCGACGAACGAGGGATGGGCACTTGACCTGTGGGGGTGCCAATCCCTGCACCAGCAAAGCAGGTGGGGAAAGAGGCGAGGGGCCCGCGGGCAGAGCGAGGGGAGTCTTCCTGCCGCCATAAAAGCGCGCCCTGTGGTGCGGCTCAGGCCCGGCCCGGGACAGCACAGCACCACCGCCTCCATCATGAGGAGAGGTGTGTTCTATCATAACATACTTATTTCTTATGGTTTTGAACACTCTTTTCCTTTGGACACCTCTAGATTTTTCCTCTTGAAGGCCTATATTATGTGGAGGATTTGAACAGTCCCATACTCTACTTATAAGATATGAAAACAACTAGATAACTCATTCACAGACCATGCAAGTATTATCTTTATGGTAAATTTCAAATTCCATTTTCAAAAAACTGTGACTTAAAATCTCTTTGCCTTTTGAAAATGATCTTTAGTACTTTAAATTTCTCTTAACAGTTGTGCTTATAATGCTTATTGACCTGGAATAAGTCCTTATAGAGAGAGTGTCTCCTTCCCCGAAGTCCCATATTGCAATGTAGCTTCACCAAAAAGGCAGCACCATAAAATTCATTCTATTGTTGGTAAATTATGTTTGATTTTCTGTAAATAAAACCGACACCTACTCATTGAATTCTAAAGGATATGTGTGGAAGAATGGCATTCTGTTACTGTAAATACATACCTTCAAACACTTATTCTCTATTTCTTATAATCAATTCATCATATATGTAATTCTTTAAAATATTCAGGTATGTTAGAAATTACAACAAAATTACACCATTTATAGCATAATTTATAGAGTTCTATAAATTAATTTATTTAATTTTCTTTACAATCTTGATGAGTAGGTAGCACTCCATTCCATCTTTATATGGTACCGTCAAGACGTGACTTTGGGAACAATTAGGAAATAATTACACAAGGGTCTCATGTTTATGTGACAGAATGAGTGGTGGAGTCGTGATTTTCAGATACTTTCCAGTACTTTCTTCTAGGTACTGTTTACTTCACTCCCATTATGATACGATTTTGTCTAACACTAGGTTTTGCTCAGCTCTGGTTCTTTGGGGAGTCAATGCTAGGAATTATCCAGCAATGTTGAAAAAAGCCTTTGCCATTTATTGTCTTTCTTGCTCTCAGTTTCTCTTCAGTTGCTTACTTGACTTTTGTTCCGAGACACTGCACAGCTGAAGATATGAAAATAATTTTAAAAAATCAAAGAAAACAGAAATGTAAAATTCAGGATTTCTTTTAATTTGCTAACTAAAGATAGGGTCTAACTATCGTGTTCTTTTTTTCTGCAGCATGGTATCTTTATTATTTTGAAAATATGAAAAAACAAATACATACATGGTAACTAACAGCTTTGAATACTGAGTTCTTCTTTGCAATTATTCTTATAGTAGAGATGTCTGTAAATGATATTACTAGGTCAAATGGTAAAAATGAATTTTTATGTCTATATGCAATTTGCTTTTGCAAAGGATTATGCAAATTATATTGCAATAATCAAATGATCCAGTTGATTCACTAGCATTGAATATTGTTAATATAAAGAGAAAAATGCCATTTCACTAGGCTATTAAATAAGAAAAACCTATTAATTCCATAGGATAATTAATGCTTACTTTTTTGGCAAATGGTAATAAAGACAAACACCAAATTCCAAGGAGCAACTATGCTGATCTTTAAAATTTCAAGTCCACTTAGTAGCCCTACTTGATATCTTTCCATGTCGCTCCCACATTGTTTTTTTAAATTTAAGATTTATTTATTTATTTAATTCTATTCCCTGCCCTCCCCACTGTTTTCTGCTCTCTGTGTCTATTTGCTATGCTGTGTCTGCTTGTATTCTCATTAGGCATCTTTGGGTATTGATCCTGGGACCTTCCAGAGTGGGTGAGAGGCCATCATTCTCTTGCACCACCTCAGCTCCCTTGTCTGCTGTGCCTCTTACTATCTCTCCACTGTGTCTTTTTTTTGTTGTGTCATCTTGCTGCGTCAGATCTCCACGTGCGCCAGCTCTCTGCACAGGGCAGCCCTCTGCGTGGGGCAGCATTCCTATATGTCACTACTCTGCACAGGCCTGCACTCCTCATGGGCCAGCTCCCCGCTTGGGCCAGCTTGTCTTCACCAATAGACCCTGGGCATAGAATATTGAACCTCCTATATGGTAGATGGGAGCCCAATTGCTTGAGCCACATCCACTTCCCACATTGGTTTTATAGTAAAAGCCAGTCCACTTAGTATGTTAGGCAGGCCAATTCCTCTTCTGGGAAAATGAAAGTCTAATCTCTGGGCATTTCCAAATTCCACACTCTGTATTTCAGTCTTAAAGAACTGCTTAATATTCCTGTGCCTTAGACATTTTCATATGCCCATCATTTTTGTATATTCAGCTATTTTGTTCCTTTAGCAATGTCCCTACCTCTCCCACCTCCCTTTTGTCAGGTAATACATGCAGAAAAATAAACCCCAAACCACAGAAAATGCCTGGCACAAATCAAAGAGCATAAAGCCTTTCAGCATTTATTTTAAAATTTCAAAGCTACACATTCATCAAAGTTGATCATGTGGTTAAAGAACTTAAATATAAAATTAAAATTTCCTTTTTATTCTCCCTGTGAAAGGTCTCTCTAGCAGTCACTTGCCTCCTTTATATTACTACTCTATATTCAGTTGATTGTGAGGAGAATAATGGATGACCTCTTGTTCTTTTTAAACTTCTTGTGTGTTGCCTGGGACTCAGAATCATTGATCTGTTTTCAACAGGAATACAGGAAAGAAGCAGCTGAGCACAATTTCCTCAGGAATTGGTTCTGAACAATGTGGCTTCCTTATTGTATTAGAAGTGAATTCTCTGTCACCTTTAGGTATAACAGCATACTCTAAAGATTAAAAGATGATATAGTAAACTTCTACTGTTTAAATTATTCATTCCCCTGCACCAGAGTCAATGCGGGAAAATTGTCTGGAAGGTGTCTTGTACCTAATTTATGGATTAGCTAACTGTCACTAATTTATGGGTAAATTTTTGAATCACACAGATTGCAATAGCACTTATTATCTATCATCTTACCTAGAATTTATTTGAGAGCACACAAAGGACTTAATGATAAAGTATAATAAGCTATATGTTGTAAAAATGTCATACTGATGGTAATTGCTAGCTTGGTGATTCTACAGGTATTTTTTCAAGAAATAAAGAAAATAGAATAAATTTCCCTGTTATATATATATCTGATAATTAAACTAAAAAGAAAAGGAAACAACTATGTATTTCCTACTTAGAAGCACTGTGTTTAGAATGGTAGTATATTTCACTTTTAAACTAAAAGGAAATACTAGGGCTGTTTGTACCAAGCATTCTTCAGAGACACTTTTTATTATCCTCTGTATTACTGTACTTTTTTATTAAATTCATTTAATATACTTGCTAAGTTAAATATTGTCAAATTCATTATTGGTATGTGCCATACTTCTAAAGAACATAGTGTTCATAAATACATGTTGTTATAATCTTCTACATTGATTGCTTTTTTCAAGATGGTAATTGGAAAAGTTATTTTTTAAAATCTGTCTTTAGAAACGTTCATCTTAAAAGGCTATTTCTAATCATATTCTTCCTCTAAATTTTAGACTAATGTAATCTTATATGAATTTGATTTTGTTCTTTGTTTGTTTCAGCCTGTGAATTACAGAACTGCTCAGATCCTCCTCCTTTTCAAAATGGGTATATGATCAACTCAGATTATAGTACTGGTCAATCAGTATCTTTTGAGTGTTATCCTGGGTACATTTTAATAGGTCATCCAGTCCTCACTTGTCAGCATGGGATCAACAGAAATTGGAACTATCCTTTTCTAAGATGAGATGGTAAGATAATTTTTCTTGGGAGCAATTCATATTTTTAGTATCTTAACACATTAAATATTAAAATGAACATATTCAAGAATTTATAATTTACTCAACAAATATTTATTGAGAATCTACTATGCTAAACTGAGCCTATTTGGTATTTCAGGAACACAGCAAATACCAGTGAGCTTAAAAAAAAATCCCTGGCCTTCAAGGGTAACAAAATAATAAACAGGGAATATTTATATGCAAAGCCAAACTCGAAGAGAATATGATAATGAATTGCATGTACAAAGAATGACATATACTTGGGATACTTGGAATGTGATTAAGAAAATAAATCTTTATGATGGCAGTAGCCTTTAACTCTAGAGTGATTACACTGACTTGGGAGATTAGAAGGGGGAAAGAGTGTTTATTAATTTTACCCTAGATATTTTCTGTTTAAACTTTTATAATTATATATTAATTTTTATATTTTTTTAAATTTCAGTTTAGTAATGGGCCATGAAGGGTCTTTCAAACTTGGACATAGGGAACACTCTAACTAGAAGAACAATGCTAACGCTGCCCAAGTGGATACCATAAAATAGGTTGGCTTTTAAGAATGGGAGATTATTAGTTTACAAGCTTACAGTTTCAAGGCTGAGAAAAATGTCCAATTCAAGGAATCTTCAGGCAATGCAACCAGCTACCACTGATCCTGGACTCCTCTTCCCCAAGGCAATGTCCATCACTGTACCTGTGGGTGTTTCCCTTCTTTTCAGAATTTCATTGTTTTCTGCTTCTTGCTTCCATGACTTAATTCTCTTGGTCTGAAATCCATTCTCCTATAAAGGACTCCAGTAAGAGGATTAAGACCCACCCTGAATGAGATGGGTCACATTTAAATTAAGATCCTACTCAGCAAGAGATCCTACTTAAAACGGGTCCACACCCACAGGAATGGATTAACTTTAAGAACATATGTTTCTGGGGTTCATACAGCTTCAACCCATCTGGCAGTATAAGCAAAGACACGTAGGAATAGTTTTAGGAAAAAATTTAAAAAGTAGTCTAGTTTAATAGCGCATGATGGTAGGGGTTTCTTAGGAGATGCTGGAAATTAAGTTAATGGAGAATGGTGAAAGAAGGAGACCTGGACTTTTGAATGTTCTAATTCTGAGGAGGAATGGCTACCTTAAAAATTCTGCATAATTGCCATAAAAAATGGCATAAAAATGGCTGCCTAATTTTCATGACTTATTAGAAATTTTTGCAATATCAAGCTAAAATAAATGGATCAAGTACTTTGTTTATGAAGATTGCAAATGAAACAGAAAAGTTACTTTAAAACTAATATTCTAACACTAAAAATACAGTAACTTGAAAGAAAAATAATGAAACTGCCAACTCTGTAGATCTTTGAAATGCTAAATACTTCTATCCCATGGGGAAAAAAGTAAAGGAATCTAGCTGTGTGTGAATTTATAGTGAAGGAGTAAAAAAAGCACATTAGTCGACTTTTAAAATGTTAATTTCACTTTGTATTTTACCATTCTACATCATTAAAGACAACTAGACAAATATTTAGTTATAATTTTTAATCCTGATATTAATCTAATACACAATTACATAGTTACAATTTTTTAAAATTTAATTTAATAAAACTTTGTTTAGCTGTATCATGTCTCATAATAAAAGTTTAACACTACTCTCCATTTAAACTCATATTTTTACATGTATAAATTCCTGTGCCATTTTAAACTGAATCCTTTCAATTAATATTTAGATGGTAGATCCTTGGCTTGAAATAAAAAGTGGAATCAAAAATTTAATTTGATTTCATTGTATTTTCAAGTCCAGCTTCCAAATATGGAAATAAACTCTTGGGTCAGGGTGAAAAAATGTATATATCTTTTAAAAATATTGTTTCAAGATGATACCATCTTTTCCAATTACATCATGAGAATACTTTACTATTGTATCTCTCGTCATTCTAATAATATCATAAATAGAATATAAAGACCAAAACATGAAATTCATGTCAAATTAGATCATTGAGTAAATACTAAAACCAATTAAAGTGATGTTCTAACAGCCATCTAATGTGTTTACTATCTTCTTCATACTGGATTTATGTTTTACAAAAAAATAAGTAGAGGAAATTATTTTAAAACAATAGTTGTTTTTATCCATGGAAAGTTCTATTTCCTTAAAAATTTAAGTCCTTGTTTCATAAAAATACCTGGGCTGTTTTCTAGTACTGTTCATTTAAGCTATGGTTGGCTCTGAATAGCGACAGCAGCAAACTCTGTTGACAGCCCAATGTCCTCTCTTAAAATGAATTGTATTAATCCAGATTGGTTTGTCTTCTCAGGTTTTGATTGGCATTTAGGGATAAGTGTACTGAAAAGCAGCCTATAAAGCCTCCAACCCTGTAGACTTCATAAGAACCTCAAAGAAAAACATAAATATCTTGAACAACTTCTAGGCATCTTTATTAAAAACTTAACCAATTCAGACAATTAATATTCAAGAATTCCAAGCCTTAAGTCATCAATCTAGACATATATTTTGCAAAGTGAAATATGAAGCTTGTTTGTATTTATATGGTGAAAATATTTCCTGTTCTATTATGTAAGAATCTATTATGTAAAGTTAGTATATTAAAACCTTACCTAAAAAATATGGTCTAAAACTGAGATATCCATTAAAATAAATTTAAAAATATGTCTGAAAGTGACTTAAGACAGTCAAGACATTATTATTTTTGCCAGTAACAGAAGTCTCATTTTTAAAAAGGAGTTAATAATTGTTAAAATATGGTTAAGAAGTCAGGGGGGCTTATTAATTTTTTAATTGCAATTTGGTAATTAAATATGCATCCACACTCATAATTCAAAAATTTTAGTTTGTTGCACTAATAAGTCATTGGAATATTTGTGTGAGATACTGTTTAGGATATTTTTATTTAGCATTGTCTCAGGATACTTCACTTTAAGATACAAAATGTATATAGCGGGGGACTCTGTGGACAGAGTTATCTATTGAAGTAACTAATAAGGTAAAATAACTATGTTAGGAGCTTCCTTTAGATTGACGGATTTTATAAACAGAAACCAATTTAATTCTATTACAGGAGAAATCCAACCAGTCAAATATAATATTATTATTCACATATTTTTAAATGAGTGTTTACCAAACTGATTGGTAAATACAGAAAAAAGGTCTTTTCCAATGGTTCAGAATGAAAATGGCTAGAAAAGAATTGCAAATGTAATTTTCTTATCTGTAGTCAGTGCTCTTAAAAATCTACTTAAAATAGGTGCTGCAGCTCTGTTGAGATTCGGGGCGCAACAGGCACTTAAACAGCCCAAAGATTTAAGCCTCTTGGACACACAACTAACAATTCTAGTACAAGCTATAGGTTCAAATAGAGGGGCAACAGAGCCATGTGCAGGGAGAAAACAACTGAGTCCAACTCTATCACACTAGGGAGTGTGAATTCCAGAGTACGTCCCATGGGCAGGGTACCAAACTCCTGAGCTGTCTGCCCTAGCTATAGTGTCTGGATGTCTCCAGAGTCCTCAGGTGCCCTGCTACCTGAAGTAATATTTACTTGGTAGTCTATGATTTCCTGCTGAGACATGCATAAGAGTAACGTCTGAAATGACCTCCTCACTCGTTTTGAAATCTCTTAGCCATATAAATCCGTTTGTCTTTACCCTTTCCCCATTTTGGTCAAGGTCTTTTTCCAGTTGCATCGCTAGTTGGTGCTTGGTAGTAATCCCTCAGGCCAGGGACGCTTATCCCCGGGGGTCATGCCCCACACGGAGAGGAAGGTAATGCAGTTATACACTCAATTTTGGCTTACAGAAAGGCCATATCTGAGCAACAAGGAGGCTCTCAGGGGGCAATGCTTGGGTACCTTATAATGCTATGGTAACTTTCAATTTCAAAGTAAAGATTCATAAGTATAGTCATCACAATCAAGGGTCTGTCCTTCCCTAGTCTCTGCCCCTTACTCAGGGGATTCTTGCTGTCCCATTAGAGAATGTGGCAGAGCTCCCCAGGATGGAAATTCGATATTTCTTTGGTTATTGTGTGGATCTCCACCTACTGTGACAATGACCCATGAACATTTGAACACATTCATATTCTTTACAGGTATACCCCAGGTGAAGCTCCTCCCATGCATCGCCACTCTCTGACACCCGGCACCAATGATCCTCCACTGTCACAGGTGTAACCCTTCAGTTATCCAAAACATCTTCAAAATTGTAGCCAACAAAATAACTGAATACAATTAATAGGAAAATGATATAATAATGATGGTTTTAAAAATACAAATAAAGTTTTTTAAAAATTTAGAAAGTTTGAAAGAATGAAAAGAATTAAAAATTAAGGTTTTTGAAAACATTATGACTATCATCACTCTAAGATCTGTTGTCTTGTATGTACAGTGACATTTGTTTCCATTTATTCTCCCAGAGTCAAATTTTTTTCATTTTGTTCAAAGAAACTTTAGGTTACAGAAAAGTTACCTACAGAATATAGGTGATTCCCATATACCCAGAGTGCAGTTAATTTTCTCCTTTCTTCTTTTAATAACATTTTACATGTGGATGGTACATTTGTTACAATTGATATACAAGTATTGGAACATTGCTACTAACCATTATCAATAATTTACATTGTTTTACATTTTGAACCATGCACTTTTATAGATTTGGATAAGTTTGATGTGGTCTGTATCCATGCTTGCAAAATCATGTAGTACAATTCCATCTCCCCCTTTATACCTGGTCATTACATGACAGGGTGAAATCAAAGCCCTAAGCATGATTTAATAAAGTAGATGTGAAACCTTTGAATTTAATACATCCAAAGGGATATCATGCCTAACAAAAGAAAAGTTTATGAACACAATATCTATTTTTGGAATCATAAATAATATCAAACCACCACACCTATATATTTAAGAAGATATGTGTTCCAACATATATTGTAATGTTAAATTTATTCATCAAAGTTTGAATCACTCTGTTCAATAATTTGTTCAGTAGACATTTATATCATTGAAAGAATAGATTAATTTTTATTGTTAAGTGCTATCAAAATCAGGAAGGCAACGTTATTCTCAAGCAGGTAAAAACAAATTTTATACTCTTTGACATTATACACAACAAGATACACATAAAACACTAAGTTTCTGTACTTTGCTTCTGTGCACATTCAGGACTTGGCCAAAATATATTCTTTCAAAATAAGCCAAATGTTTTGCCACATATGTTCCAAAGACAGATGTAATTAATGTGTTTTTGGGTATATGTAGCTATATACAGTATGATTTTTAGAATGCTGAAATAATAAGTGGAGGAAGAAATTTCTGAAATAGCAACTGCCAAATAAAAGTTTGAGCAGTTATTGAATGATTATAATGTACCCATTACAAATCATTTAGTAATTAATTGAAATTAAGGACCAAAATTATTTAGGTCACTTAAATATTGCATTACATTCGAGCTATCATCTCAAGATTATACTGAGAGTGTGTGTAGCTCAGGGGATTGAGCTCCAGCTTCCCATGTATGAGGTCCCGAAATCAATCACCAGCACTTCATTTAGCAAAATTATGTAGATACTTCCTTCCACATGAGTGTTAGATTTAGAACAGGGAACTGGTGATCTCACTCAAGTTATTCCAGCCCTTAGCCATTTCAGCTATATCATACCTTGTGGAGATGAAAAAACCATCCCTACTATGTCTTTTCTGGATTTCTGGTCCTTGGTAGATTTCAACATGATAAAATGCTTTTATTTTATAATAATGAACTTCTGTATTCTTTCTTATTGAACAATTTTTAGCAGAAACAGCACATATCTTCATTTTGCCACTCTTCTCTCTTCTACTTCTAGTGATTTCTTTCTGAACTCCTATTCAATGCAGTCATCTACTCCTACTGAACACTAGAGGGCTCCATGCCTTTAGTCTCTGTCTTCAGGTATATGTCACCCACAATTTCGTATTGAGTGAATTTTCTGAATCTCAAGTTTCATCAAGTTAAGTCCCTTCTTAAATTCCTTCAGTGAGCCCTCGTTATCCTCAAAATAAAATTCAAACCTTCACTCTAATATAGGCATTTTGTAACATGATTTGTATCCATATTTCCAACCTCTTCTCTCCCCATGTCATTCCCCAATCAAAAACAAAAACACTAAAATATTATTATACATTGCCCCCCATCCAGCAACCTGGACCCTGGTTATGGTGATGTCCTCTCCTCCTCTAAATCAAGAGGGTGCTTAGATTCCACACAGAAGATGGATGCAATTCCTGTGCTTGCAGTTGTAGGCACTCTTAATTCCCTGGTGTAGTGGCCTTTTGTTTTACCTTCTGTATTATTTTGACTTGAATACTTTTTAGTCACCTCCCTCTTGAAGTTACTTCAAATTAGAGGCTGCATCTGATTCATCTCCAGCAAGGGTTGGCAAGCATTTTCTGTAAAGGGACAGGCAGTAAATACTTTAGACTTTGTGGCCACATAATCTTTGTTGCAACTACAAACTCTGACATGTTAGCACAAAAATAACCAAAGACAGTACATAAATAAATGAGTGTTGCTATGCTCCGATAAAAATTTATATACAAACACTGAAATTTTAGTTTCTTACAGTTTTCTCCTGCCATGAATATTATGCTTCCTTTTATTTTTTAACCCTTTAAAATATGAATATCAATTTAAATCTCAGGTTATACAAAAACAAGCAATAAATTATATTTGACCTGCTTACCTCTTTTCTATGTAATTTCTGCCTTTCACAAAAAACCTAGCTTCTTATAGGAACTTACAAATATCTGCTGAATGAAGGAAAGAATGAAATGGGTCTAAGTTTTTAAAGAAAGTATTGATGGTTGAGTCATAAACAAATGAAGCACTTATGTTTGGATGCCCAGTCCACATTTTTATTACTCAGAGCTATAAATGATCTTGTATACCCCTTATCCTCAAAAGTATTAGAGTGAATTAAGGGCAAAAAAACCTGATTATATCAACAGAAAAACATTTAACAAAACCCAACACCCTTTCATGATAAACAGACTAAAAGGGGCTACCTAAATCAGATAAATCCCATCTACAAAAAATCCACAAATACCAGATGTAGAATAAAACTAAGATCAAAATAAGAAGATGAGGATTCTAATTATTGCTATTTAACCTTGTTCTGGAGGTTGTAGACAGGGAAATGGGGCAAGAAAAAGAAGTAAAGGCATACAGTTTGAAAGCCAAGTATCTTCATTCCCCCTTGCTTCTCCCTTCTTGATCCTAGGTCCATTGGTAGCTCCTCACACATCTCCAGGCTCCTTACACTAGACATATCATGCAGATACCATATTAAATTTGCCTCCTTTTTAACCAAAATCTATGGTATTTTCTTTGCTGACAGTTGTTCTGTGTGGCCCTTTGCAAGCTTCAACCAGACAACATAGGTGTGGACAAAGATGTTGACCCATCTGGAGATTTTTGTGGTTTAGAGTTCAGGGGGCTAAGAAGGGGCCCAGTGACCCCGAAACCACTGTACTCTTTATACATGGTGTGGAACATACCTGTGGTTAATGCTCTGAGGCTAAACCAGGGGCATTTAAATGGTTCTACCTAATTTAGAAAGATCAATTTGCAGCAAGCCAATTGCATTGGGGGCAACAGCATAGTGACAGTAAGATCTTAGCCATTCTCATCAAGTAGGGACAGAAAGAAGGAAAGAATTCCCCCTTGCTCAGGAAAAAAGCTTGTAATATTAGCACCCATTTCCTTGAAACTAAATCCAAAGCCCATACGAAATCAACAGAGACTGCAACAAAGTGCCCTTAAGAGCATTGGCCAGGCACAATGAATTGAGTCTTTGAGCTGTGTGTGGGTGTGTGCGAGAAAGGAGAAAGAGAGAGATAAAAGGCGGGGGGGGGGGGGGGGGTGGAGAGAATCAGTGTTTATTAGGGTACCTGCATTCCTTCTCTTCAGCTGGTCACTTCCTCTCTCTTCATTTTCTTTCTTCCACTCAGTTAACACAAAACCTTGTCTTAAATTTACACTTCATTTTTCATAAGGTGTTCTTAGTGGCCACACAGGAAACATTATCTGCAGAGCCAGCTGACTGAACCTTCAAGCCAGCCACTCTGAAGACTATGTGAAGAGGTGACTGCATACCTCAAGGTACCTACTACTTGGGGAGACATTAATTTTGAGTTCAAAGTTAAATTACAGCCATGCTGGATACATATGACACACAGCAAAAACAGCAGGGCAGGAGGAGGGGAAGGGGGAAGATAGATGATAGATAGATAGATAGGTAGATAAATCTTTTAAAAAAAAGGAAAAGGAAAAGAAACACCCAAGCACTGCGTCCAGATATCACTGGAAACTAGTTCCTACTCCTGAACCCCTCTGGCTGGGAGTAGGCATGGAGACATGGCCCCACCCCAAGGTCTACCGTTATGTACCTTTAAAGTAATTTCCCCATGAGAGTTTGGAAAGTAAACTGAATACTTGTGGATTGTTTGTGATGTATTCTTTAAAGGGAAACATCATGTGTTTCTTCACCTTTCAGTTTTGCTAATGCCTTTTTTTCTGCTATCCCTATTCTTTGGAATCCTCATGCTATGAAGTGGAAGAAGATAAGGAATACTGCTTTAAAGAACATTCCCAGTTCCACACAGACTTCAAACCTAGGCTTATTGTGTTTAACAGCCTCCTAGCTAAGTGTGAACTCCACACTCAGCCATACATCTGTATCTTTCACACCAAGCTGTCTTCCCTCTCTGAAAGTGGAAGAGAAAAAGTAATTCAGGGTCTTTACACAGGCCATTGACCAAGAGTCAACTTTCTGTTGAGGCAGGTAGGTGATTAGGAGTACCACCACCTCCCAACCTGCTCTGTGCCTAGACTCCACAGATCTGGAAGTTTCCAGTACCCTCCTGTTCTCAAGTATGTGAAAGTGGAGGAAGGGAAGTAGCTGGGCCTCTATAGAATTCCAGCAAGGCTACATGGAGAGGTGGGAAGAAGTGCATTTCTCCCCACCTCTGGTTGCCTGGGAAACGATTCTTGGGGAAGCTGGCAACTATTCCTCATCATTGGAAACTGTAATATCAACTGTCAATACAGGGTCCCATCACCTCCAAATTCCTCCTAAAAATTTTGTGTACTATAAAATCTACTTCACACTTGCCCATTCTGCAAGCTGAATGGTATCGTTTCCTTTTCTAATCTCAATCACCCCACTTATGCCTGTTCTCCATTCACACATACACATAATATTGAAGAGAAGGAGCAGGATAAAGTCTAATTTATACTGAGCCTTTATTTAAATAGCTCCAAAATGTATTAATGCATTCTTGTTATATTTCTTCTAAAAATAGAGGATGAAAAATGCCTTAATTAGACCTCTGAGCAGGTGTGGTGCCAAAACCCCATCCTCTTTTACCTTGAGAAGTCAAAGCAGACACACATTAAGAGCTAAGGATATCCTCTACCATCCCCTAAACCCAAAATCCTGGGATATCCTCAACTTATACTCCCAAGCAGGTCACTGGCAAAAGGCAGCATATGACAGTTTGAACAAATAAATAAATGAAGGGTAAAGATCTCTGCTCATGATCAGAGAATTTTTAATGTCAGGGATATTAGATAATGTGCAAGTGTGTGCCAATTATCTTTACGTTTCCTGAATTTTCAATCTACTTTGAAGCTCATTCACATTGCAGAAAACAGTTCCTTGCCTCATATGAAGTCCCCATTTCCTAACTCCTAGAATTTGCCTGCTTTCGTCCTCACACAGCTCCCTGACTCCTTTTAATTTAAGAACCAGCAATGGCATGTTGACTTCTCACACTTAGTTTGATTTTTCTTCTGCCACCAGTTGGAATACATTCTCTGCTTTTAAATAGTTCACTGGTTATTTTTCCCTTACCATAATCTCCCTTCTGAGTGACAAGATGTCAACTGATTAGTAACCCTAATCACATCTGCAAAATTGCCTTTTTTCCAATTACCAGCATAATTACAGAGGGTTATGTAATCCCCTAATATTCCCAGTCCTGGGGATTATGGCGAGACATCTTATTCTATCAAAAAATTTTGGACAAACTTCCACAACAATTTATTAACAGTTTTTACATAATGATATTATTCAATGAAAACAACCAACCAATACATCATACATCATTGGTTTAACTACAAAAAACTTTCTTTATGTTAAACCAGAATGTTAATTAGATACAATAAATGTGGAACTCTAAGATGATAAATGATGTCAGTGAATTTGATTTCCATAAATATATGTGTGATCCCAGACTCATTTTTTCTTTTAGTAAAGCCATATTTTTTATTTATTTTTTTAATATTTCATTAAAAAATATGAGGTCCCCATATACCCCCCACTCCCCCTCACCCCACTCCGCCCCCCATATCAACAACCTCCTCCATCATCATGAGACATTCATTGCATTTGGTGAATACATCTCTGAGCACTGCTGCACCTCATGGTCAGTGGTCGACACCATAGCCCACACTCTCCCACAGTCCACCCAGTGGGCCATGGGAGGACATATAATGTCTGGTAACTGTCCCTGCAGCACCACCCATGACAACTCCTACCCCCGAAAATGCACCCACATCACATCTCTTCCTCCCACTTCCTAACCCCAGCAGCCACCATGGCCACTTTCTCCACATCAATGCCACATTTTCTTCGATTACTACTAATCACAATAGTTCATGAATAGAATATCAGTAAGTCCACTCTAATCCATACTCTATTCCTCCATCCTGTGGACCTTAGAATGGTTGTGTCCACCCCACATCTATATCAAGAGGGGGCTTATATTCCACATGGATGCTGGATGTAATTCTCCTGCTTTCAGTAGTAGGCACTCTTGGCTCCCTGGTGTGGTGGTTGACCTTCTTCACCTCCATGTTAGCTGAGTGGGGTAAGTCCAATAAACCAGAGTGTAGGAGTTGCAAATCTGTTGAGGCTCAGGGCCTGGCTATCACATGGTCAGTCCAGAGATTCAGGTCCCCTGGGTATACACTAAACCCCAGTACCAACTACAGTTCTGGTAAAGTAAAGTCATATTTTTAAAATCCAGTTTATAGAACCAACTTAATGAAGTGAAGGAAGAGTTCAAGGACATTAAGAATACACTGGGAGAACATAGTAGAAATTGCAAACATACATCAAAAGATAATGGATATGATGGTGATGAAAGGTACAATCTAAGGAATAAAAAAATATACTGGAAACATGTAACAGTAGATTTGAATAGGCAGAGGAAAGAATTATCAGTGTGGAAGACAGTACATCTGAAATCAAACAGATAGAAGAACAAGCAAATATAAAAATAGGAAAAATCCAGCAGGGAATTAGGGATTTGAACAACAATACAAAATGCTCAAACATATGCATTATAGGCATCCAAGAGGGAGAAGAGAAGGGATAGGAGATAGAAGGGGTGTTGGAGGAAGTAATCGGTGAAAACTTCCCAACCTTATTGAGTGAGATATACATGTCCAGGAAGAGCAGCATATGCCAAACAGTATAAATCCCAACAGGCCTACTCCAAAGCATATACTTGTCAAGTTGTCCATAGCTCAAGATAAAGAGGGATTACTGAAAGCATTAGGATAAAAAGAGAACCATCACATGCAAGGGAGGCTCCATAAGATTAAGTGCTGATTACTCATCTGAAATTGTGGATGCAGGAAGGCAGTGGTATTACATAATTATGCTGATAAAAGGAAAGAACTTCCATCCAAAAATTCTAATTCCTGTAAGTTGGCATTCAAAACTAATTGAGAATTCAAAATATTCACAGATAAACAGAAATTAAGAGAGTAGGCCAATAAGAAACCTGCCATTTAAGAAATACTGATGGGAGTGCAACAGGTTGAAAGGTAAAAACAGGATAGAGGTGGAGGAGAGTGTAAAAAATTAAAAGAAATAAAAATAACATATGGCTTTCATAAACCCCCCCAAAAAATATGGTTGATGAAAGTAACTCCTTGACAGTAATAATGTTGAATGTTAATGGATTCAACGCTCCAGTCAAGAGACACAGATTGGCAGAATGAATAAGGAAATATGACCCAACAATATGTTGTCTACAAGAAATCCACCTTAGCCTCAGGGATTCAAGAAGCCTGAAAGTGAATGGCTGGAAACAATTTTCAAGCAAACAACAACCAAAATGGGTGGGAGTGGCAATAATAATATCAAACAAAAAAGACTTTAAATGCAAAACTATTTTAAAAGACAAAGATGGACACTGTATATTAGTAAAAGTTGGAATCTTTCAAGAAAAAAGAACAATCATAAACATTAATTCACCAAACCAGGGCAGCCTCAAAATACATACGGGAAACATTGGAGAAACTAAGTGGAGAAATAGATTCCTATGCAATTATAATGGTGGACTTTAATACACCATTATCGCTGTTAGAACATCTTGACAGAGAATAATAAAGCAAAGATTTTGAATAATACATATGAGGATCTGGACCTAATAGACATGTACAGAACATTACACAAAAATACAGCAGGATATAATTTATTCTCAAGTGCACATGGATCATCCTCCAAGATAGACCACAGGCTTGGCCACAGAAAAAGTCTCAGTGAATTCAGAAAGACTGAAATTATACAAAGTCATTACTATGACCATGATGGAATGAAGCTGGAAATTATTTTTTTTTTGTTTTTTTTTTAAATTTTTTAAAATTATTTATTTATTTATTTATTTTTTAATTACATTATGAAAAATATGAGGTCCCATTCACCCCCACCACCCCCGCCCCCCACTCCCCCCACAGCAACACTCTCTCCCATCATCATGACACATCCATTGCACCTGGTAAGTTCATCTCTGAGCATCACTGCACCCCATAGTCAATGGTCCACATCATAGCCCAGACTCTCTCACGTTCCATCCAGTGGGCCCTGGGGGGATCTATAATGTCCCATAATTGTCCATGAAGCACTATCCAGGACAACTCCACGTCCCGAAAATGCAGAAGCTGGAAATTATTAATGGGCAGAGGACAAGATTAGGCACAAAGAATGGAATTGATACAGCACACTCTTAGACAAACTATGGGTAATGGAGGAAATTATGAAAGATAGCAGTAACTACCTTGAAACAAATGAAAATGACAACACCACATATCAAAACCTGTGGGGTGTGCCAAAAGATGTACTGAGAGGAAAATTCATAGCCATAAATACATACATCAAAAAAGAAGAAAGAGCTAAAATTGAAATCATAACTTCACAACTAGAGGAATTAGAAAAAGTACAACAAACTAAGCCCAAAGGAAGTAGAAAGAAGGAATTAACAAAGATTTGAGCAGAACTAAATGAAATAGAAAATTAAAAAGCACTAGAAAAAATAAAACCAAAAGCTGGTTATTCAAAATGATCAATAAAATGGACAAAACCATAGGTAGGCTAATAAAGAAAAAAGGGAGAAGACACAAATACACAAAATAAGAAATGAGGATTAGGAAATCACCACTTTTAAGAGGATATTTAGAAAAATTATATGCCAACAAGGATGATAATTTAGAGGAAACAGAGAAATTTCTAGACACACGCAAGCAGCCTATATTGATAAAAGAAGAAATTGATGAACTCAACAGACGAATCACAAGTAACAAGATTGAATTAGTCATCAAAAACCTCCCAAATGAAGTGCCCAGAACCAGATGATTACACAGTTGAATTCTACTAAACATTCCAAAATGAAATAACACGAATCCTGATTAAACTCATCCAAAAAAACAGAAGTAGAAGGAACATTCCCTAACTCCTTCTGTGATGCCCACACTACCCTAATAACAACGCCAAACAAAGATGCAACAAGAAAGGAAAATTACAGGCCAATCTCTCTAATGAACCTATTTGCTAAAATCCTCAAAATAATACTTGCTAATCATGTTCAACTACACATCAGAGTTAATTATACATCATTCCCAAGTGGATTTCATCCCTGATATGCAAGGATGGTTCAACATACAAATACCAATGTAATACACACATAAAGAGATTAGATTTAAAAAATCACATAATCCTCTCTGTAGATGCAGGAAAAGCATATGACAAAATACAGCACCCTTTCCTGATTAAAAAAAAACAAAAAACACTGCAAAGGATAGGATTAGACAGAAACTTCCTCAAAATGATAAAGGGTATATTTGAAAAACCCATAACTAACATCATATAAAATGGTAAAATCCTAAAATCTTTCCCTCTAAGATCAGGAACAAGACAAGAATGCCCACTTTCACCACTCCTATGTAACACATTGTGTTAGAAGTACTTGCTTGTGCACTGAGGAAAGAAACAGATATAAAAGGCACCAGGGCTATGAGTCTCCAGAAAGAGCCGGGAGGTTATCAGAGGGGTTGCCCTTATGCACACCTGAGCAGAGTCCCAGAGACCGAATAAGTAGATACAACCCCAGGTATTGGTTCTTCTGAGGGCTACAGACCCACAGGTTCTATGGTCATAGCAGATGGAGTTCAGTGCCATCTCAGTTGGCCCTACTTTGGAATTTGTTTCTGTGTGATGGAGCTGGACTTAGATGTGATCTTTGTCCACAAGTCTCTCCTGTTACTTTTACCAGAACTGTAGTTGTTGCTGGGGTTTAATGTATACCCATGGGACCTGAATCTCTGGACTAACCATGTGATAGCCAGGCCCTGAGCTTCAACAGATTTGCAACTCCTACACTCTGGTTTATTGGACTTACCCCACTCAGCTAACATGGAGGTGAAGAAGGTCAATCACCACACCAGGGAGCCAAGAGTACCTACAACTGAAAGCAGGAGAATTGCATCCAGCATCCATGTGGAATATAAGCCTCCTCTTGATATAGACGTGGGGTGGACACAACCATTCTAAGTTCCACAGGATGGAGGAATAGAGTATGGATTAGAGTGGGCTTACTGATATTCTATTCATGAACTATTGTGATTAGTAGTAATCGACGAAAATGTGGCATTGATGTGGAGAAAGTGGCCATGGTGGCTGCTGGGGTTAGGGAGTGGGAGGAAGAGATGTGATGTGGGTGCATTTTCGGGGGTAGGAGTTGTCATGGGTGGTGCTGCAGGGACCGTTACTAGACATTGTATGTCCTCCCATGGCCCACTGGGTGGACTGTGGGAGAGTGTGTGCTATGATGTGGACCATTGACTATGAAGTGCAGTGGTGCTCAGAGATGTATTCACCAAATGCAATGAATGTCTCATGATGATGGAGGAGGTTGTTGTTATATGTGGAGGATTGGGGTGAGGAGGGTGGGGGTATATGGCAACCTCATATTTTTTGAATGTAACATTAAAAAAATAAAGACAAAAAAAGCATGCAAATTGGGAAGGAAGAAGTCAAAATTTCACTATTTGCATATGACATATGATCCTATACATAGAAAGCCCTGAAAAATCTACAACAAAACTTCTAGAACTTATAAATGAGTTCATTAAAGTCACAGGGGATAAAGTCAATGTGCAAAAATCAGTAGCATTTCTGCACACCAATAATGAGCAATCTGAGGAAGAAATCAAGAAAAAAATACCATTTACAATAGTAAATGAAAAAAAATCAAATACCTGGGAATATATTTAAAGACATAAAAAACTTATACACTGAAAACTACACTACACTGTTAAAGGAAATCAGAGAAGACTTAATGGAAAACTATTCCCTGTTCATGGATAGGAATACTATCATTAAGATGTCTATCATGCCCAAACTGATCTACAGATTTAATGCCATTCCAATAAATGTCAACCTAGCTTTTATTATCGAATTGTAAAAATTAGCTATGGTTTTTGTTTGGAAGAACTAGAGGACCTAAAGAGCCAAAGACATAGTGGAAAAAAGAAATGAAATTGGAGGAATCACACTACAAAGCTACAGTGGTCATAAATGCATGGTTGACACAAGGATAGACATACTGACAAATGAAATGGAATTAAGAGTTCTGGTATAGACCCTTACATATACAGTCAGCTGATATTTGAAAAGGCCACCAAGCCCACTCAACTGGGAGAGAGTAGACTCTCCAACAAATGGTTCTTGGAGAACTGGATATCCAGATCCAAAAGAATGAGAGAGGAATACCATTGCATACCTTATACACAAACCAACTCAAGATGGGTCAAAGATCTAAATATAAAAGCCAAGACAATAAAGACCTTGGAAAATCATGCGGGGAAGCATCTACAGGAACTTGTAATAGCAAATGGTTTCCTGAGCTTCAACCCAAAACACAAGAAGTGAAAGAAAAAATAGATAAATGGAACCTTATCAAATTTAAAAACTTTTGCATCTCAAAGGAGTTTGCCAAGAATGTGAAAAGACAGCCTACCTAATGGGAGAAATATTTGGTAACCATATATCTGAGAGGAGCCTAATATCTAGCATATATAAAGAAAGCCTATATCTTGAAAAAAAAGATAACCCATTAAAAAATGGACAAGTGATTTGAACAGACACTTCTCAAAAGAAGAAATACAAATGGATATGAAGCACACAAAATGTGCTATTAGGGAAATGCAAATCAAACCTACAATGAGATATCATCTTACACCCGTTTAATGGGTGGCTATTAAAGAAAGAGAGAACTGTAAGTGTTGGAGAGTATGTGCAGGAATGGGAACCCTTATCCACTGCAGTTGGGAATGTAAAATGTTCCAGCCATTGTGCAGGAGAGTTTGGTGGTTTCTCAAAATCTAACTACAGTTCTGTCATATAATCCAGCAATTCCACTGCTGGATATATACCCAGAAGAACTGAAAGCAAGGACATAAAAAGATACATGCATACCAATGTTCATTGCAGCATTATTCACCATTGTCAAAAGTTGCAGTCAACCCATATGGATAAACAAAATGTGATATATACATACAATGGGATATTCCTCAGCTGTAAAAAGGAACACAATACTAACACATGGGATAACATGGATGAATCATGAGGACCTTATGTTGAGTGAAGCAAGCCAGGCATTGAAGGACAGATATTACATGGCCTCACTGATATGAATTAAGCAGATTGAAGACACTGAGAGAGCTAGCATCTGTAAGATAGGTTTACAGGAAACAGGGAGAAGAAGGTTGTGAGCCAATGCCCATGTGGGTGAAATGTTTGATAAGGTAGAAGTGAGTAGTTGTGCAATGAAGGGATATGAAAGGGGTGTAGTGATACTTTTGTGTTAGTTGGTGCAAGTTTGGCCAGGGTGGTGGGTGGGTTGAACTGTGTGTGGAATTGGGGGGAGGGCTGGAAGACAGAGCAGGTGAACACTGGTGATTTGTGGGTATGTGGTTGAAACTACTCAGCAATATGACAAGGAAGAGTTACTGTTTTAGGGTGTTGAATAGGGGTGCATTCGGGACAGGGTGCACCTGGGGCAGTCTTCTAAAGAAGGTGTGAGTGATTGTTTTGTTGTGGTGTGTTGTTTCAGTAGGTGGAGACCCACATAATGAGCGAGAAAGAATTGCTCATTGTGTGGGTCTCCACCTACTGAAACAACACAGCAGATGTTCTCAAACAAAGGTGTGGGAGTCTTTCAAGAACATGGGAGGTTCCTAATAGGGGAGGGCAGACCAGGAGGTTCCTAACAGGGGAGGGCAGAACAGTGTGTCAAGCCCTCAGAGTTGTTACAAGTTACTTTGAATCTTATCCTTCAAGAAGTGAAGCCTGGTGGTTGCTGTAGACCCTGAGGTGAGGGGGAGCAAGGAATAGTGTAGATGGAGGAGGGAGTATTTAGGGGGCAATAGAAGGTTCTGAATGATCTTGCAACAATGGATACAGGCCATGTTGGATTTCATCAAAAGTTTATAAAAGTGTACGGTCTAGAGTGCGGAATTATATAAACCATTGTCCATAGTGCTACGTTTCGATATTTGTACATCAGTTGTAACAAATGTACTATCCACATTTAAAAAGGTTATTGATATGGGAAGGGGTAAAAGAGGAGGATGTTGGATATATGGGGGTCCCCAGTATTCTGTAGGTGACTTTACTGTGACCTAATCTTTCTTTGAAGACAAAATGAAAAAAAAAAAAAAAGACACTGGGGAAGAAATGGAAGAAAGTGTCACTGTACATACATGATATCATATAACAGCAATAAAAGACAAATTTTTAATTTTTAAAATATTTTTCATTTTTTTAATATTCCAATTTTTAATTTTATTTAAGTTTCAGTTTTTCTAAATTATTATATATTTTATTTCTTATGTTTAAACCAATCATTGTTATTTCATTTTCCTTTTAATTGTATTTGGCAATATTCTTGATTTTGATTTTGAAGAAGTTTGTCATCACTGAAGGGTTACAGCTGTGGCAGGGGAGTGTTGTCAGTGATGGGAGATACATGGGAGGAAGTTCACCTGGGCATACATATAAGTAATATAATTATGTTTAAATGTTCATGGGGCATTTTCACAGTGGGTGGAGATTCACACAATGACCAAAAGAATATTGAATTCCCATCCTAGGAAGTTCTGTCACATTTTCTAATGGAAAAGCAACAATCCTCCAACTTCAGGGCAATGACTAGTAAAGACTGATGGTACATTAATAGGACCTTGATATCAATGACTATGCTTTTGAAACTTTGCTCTTGAAATTACAACTTAGCCTAGTACTGTAGGGTGCCTAAGAGTTACCTCCTAAGAGCCCCATGTTGCTAAAATGTTACCTCTCACTAAACCAAACTCAGTATATAAATGCATTACCTTCCTCCCAGTGTGGGGTGTGACTCCCAGGGATGAGCTTCCCTGGCACCAAGGGATGACTACCACACCAAGTAGCACTGCATCTGGAAAGGATCTTGAATAAAAGGGTAAAAAGGTAAAGAAAAATGAGTTCATATGGCTAAGAGGCACCAAAGCAAGTCATGAGGTCATCCAAGAGGTAACAGTTATTCATGCCTCAACAGGATCTCATAGACTGCCAAAGTAGATACTACCCCGAATAGTGGGGCTCCTGAGGGCTTTGGAGACACTCATATCCTACAGTCATGGCACATAGCTCCAGAGTTTTATGCCTTGCCACTGGGCCCTTCTTTGGTGTTTGTGCTCCTGAGTGTTGGACTCAGTTGTGACTTCTCTACACATGCCTTTTCTGTCCCTTTTATTGAACCTATAGTTTGCACTGGACTTGATAAGTGCATGTCCAAGAGACTTGAATCTTTGGTCTGTTCATGTGCCAGCTGGGCCCTGAGCCTCAGTGGAGTTACAACACCTCTCCAGTTCACTGGACTCACCCAGGACAACTAACAAGGAGGTGAGAGTGGACAACCACCATAGGAAGGAACTGAGAGAGGCTACAACTGCAAGCAAGAGAGTACTATCCATCAGCTATATGGGATCAAGGCTCCCTCTCAATTGGAGATGGAGTGGGCATCACCATCCCAGCATCCTCAGGATTGGGGAATAAAATATGGTCAAGAGTGGACTTACTGGTATTCTGCTATAGACTTATTGGGATTCTAGCAATGGAAGAAATTGTATCATTGATGTGGAGACCCAGGCCAATGGAGGTGCTGAAGGCAGGGAGAGGGAAAAAGACATGTAATATGGGGGTATTTTTGGGAGTTGGAAATGTCCTGAATGACACTGCAATGACAGATATAGGTCTTCATATATCTTCCCATAACCTACAGATTTGAGTGGGAGAAAGCATAAATTACAATGTAAACTATAATCCATGATAAATGGCAATTGTCCAAAATGTGTTCATCAATTGCAATGAATATATCAAACTAATGAAAAAAGTTGTTGATGTGGGGAAGGGTGGGAGGTGTGGGGATTGGGGCATATGGGAATCCTTATATTTTTGTGTTTAACATTTTGTTATTACTTAAATATTAATATATAGATTTGATTTATTGAAGTATATCACTAATACATAAATATACATAAATAATAAGTGTATAGTAATAGTTGTGAATTCACAAAACAAACATCTATAACATCCTAAAGGACTCTCATAACACACCCTACCACCAATAGCTTGCACTGTTGTTAAACATTTTAAGCTGGGAAGCAGATTTGGCTCAATTGATAGATTTTCCACCTACCATATGGGAGGTCCAGGGTTCAATTTCAAGGCCTCCTGGCCCATGTGGTAAGCTGGCCCATGTGCAGTGCTGATGTGTGTAAGGAGTGCCATGCCATGCAGGGGTGTCCCCCATGAAGGCGAGCCCCATGCACAGGCAGAGCTGCCTCCTGTGAAAAAAGTTTAGCCTGCCCAGGAGGGGCACCACGCACATGGAGAGCTGACACAGCAAGATGATGCATTCAAAGGAGACACAGATTCCTGGTGCTGCTGACAAGAATGCAAACAGACACAGAACAGACAGAGAATGAAACAGAGAGCAGATATCGGTGGAAGGGGTGAGAGAAATAAAAACAATCTTAAAAAAACATTTTTAGCTAATGATTAAAGAGCATTTTCAAAATATTACTAGTATATATATATATATATATATAGTCGATGGATATTTTATTCAAATTGAAAAATTTTTTTAATTTTCTATTTTTTATTTTTTTCCTTCTTTATTTTTTTAAATGTTACTTTCAAAATATATAAGGGCCCCATATACCCCTCACTTCCCTCACCCCTTTCCTCTCACATCAACAACCTCTTTCATCATCGTGGCACATTCACTGTGTTTGGTGAATATATTTTGGAGCACTGCTGCACCACATGGATAGTGCTTTACATTGTAGTTTACACTCTCCCCCAGTCCACCCAGTGGGCCATGGCAGGGCATTCAATGTCCTGCATATGTCCCTGCAGTATCACCAAGGACAACTCCAAGTCATGGATATAGGGCATGTTATTAAATTACACCAAAAATGTTTAAAATTCTAAAGGCTAAAATGTAAATGATAATGAAAAACATAAGATAACTAAAAAATTTAGAAAATTGTATAGTCTAAAATATAAACCATAATGTAAACACAAATGGAAACATGTTTGAAAGCTGTTGTTTCAATATCTGTATATCAGCTGCAGCAAATACAATATGAACATGTAAAAAAATCATTGCTGGGTAAAGGACAATGGGTTTGATGTTGGATATGTGGGGGTACTGTATGTTGTATGAATTACTGTGATCTAAAACTTTTGTGAAGACAAACATAATAATGTAGAAAAAAAAGAAATGCAGACAATGAGTAATAAATGGAAGAAATTGCCTTGCCACTGTGCATACAGGGCAACATCTATAGCAGTGATGAAGACAAAATGTCAAAAAAAAAGCTTTATCATCTTTTCTTTTTTGATACCCCAATTTATTTTTACTTTAATTTTTCTAAGACCTTGAATAAAAGGGTTAAAATAGGTTTTTTATGATAGAAGTTGTAAACTTATATAACAATAATGCACATATGCAGAATTCCCAAACAACATCCCTCTACGAACACACCACACTGTGGTGGAACATTCATTACAGGTAAGATAATATCATCTGGTTGTTACAATGTCCATACTGTACATTTGGCTCACATTTTCCATAGATCCCCATTATCAACACAGTACTTATTTGGCATAGATGCAAGAATATTATATTATTACTACTAATCACAGTCCGTAGGTCACTCCAGTTGTGTTCTCCCCATCCTTCTCCACATTGCCACTGATGTGGGCTATGGGTGGAAGGCTCTTTGTCTCTTCAGAAATAACTAAGCTGTTTGACTTGTGTCTCTTCAGAAATAACTAAGTTGTTTGACTTGTGGGTGTGGAACGGTAAGAGGCTGCAGTCCTGCCCTTAGGGATAGTGACAGCAGGCTCCAGTCCCAGGAAATGTTTAACAAAGCAAGGGCTATAAACTTTAAGTATTTAGGGGAAATGCAAAAACCAAGGCTTATCTAGAATGTCTGGAGTCCTTGCTAAAAGCTTACCTAAGATGTGGAAGAGATATATGCTAATTGAAGCCTATTGAGAACTGAAACAAAGGGACCATTTGGCCTTTCCTCTCTGTATAAAAGACGTTTGAAAATCTTGTTCGGGGCTCGGGATTCAAACAGAAAGCTCCCGAGTCCGGCCGGCCGTCAATAAACCATTTTTCCTTCTCAAAATCATTCCTGAGTCCTGGCCTCTCTATACTCAAATAATTGAACTTCTCTTAAATTCCACAACACCACCACCCTGCAGTAGTGAGGTACATTTGCTCTAGCTCACAAAGGACAATCTTGCATCTGTACCATCATCCACAATTCTCATCCACCTCCTGGTTTACAGTGCTATTCATTTCCTAGATTATTCTCTAGCATTCTGTCAATGGGTATTTACATCCCTAGGCTACCAATTCAGACACATCCCCATTTCTTTCTTTCTTTTTTTTTTTTTTTGAGTGGCAAGGAAATGCCAAACGTTATCACTGGCTCTTTAATCATACAGGCAATCTTGATTTCCAAGTCAACAGGCTCACTAGGCTATTCGTTTTCCAGCTCTGCTTAATTATATCTGGCCCTCCACCAGGCTGGCGTTGAACTGGCGCAGGACGGCCTCCACCGTGCAGGCGCTGGACCAGCCGCGCGGCGTGAGCAGCTCCCTGCAGATGGCGCCGCCGTCCAGCACGCAGCCGTTCTCCAGGCGCGGGCCGAGCACCCGCACCAAGGGCGGCGAGAAGGGCAAGGTGAGGTTGAGCAGGATGAGCTCGGTGTTGGTCTCCTTCATGTCCTGCCACAGCACCGAGTCCTTGTCCACCTGGTGCAGCTTCACGTTGCAGTCGAAGAAGCTCCCGTCCACCAGCTCCACCGAGATGACGCGGTCGCTGAGGCGCCAGATGTCCTGCAGCTCCTTCCGGAGCCGCCGGCTGCGCACCTGCGTGCAGTGCTGCCGCCCGCCCCCGCCTCCCGGGCCTCCGGCCCCGCCCGGCAGGGCCCGGGCTCGCGTCGCCCCCGGGGGGCGGCCGCGGCTGCTGGTGGCCGCCGCTCTTCCGGCCGCCCTTGCCGCGCAGCGACGCGCTCTGCGGGCCGCCGCCGCCGCCAACGCGGTAGTTGTGCGGGTGCTTGGGTCCTCCGTGTCCCGGTGGTGCAGGCGGATCGGCCGGATCTTGCGGAGCAGCGTGGCCACCTTAGGCCCCGGCGGCGGCGCGGGCTCGCCTCGGCGGGCGCCCCCCGATCGCGCGGGCAGGCGGGGCCACTCGGCTCCCATTTCTAAATTAGCTGTTACTTATTGTTTTTTACCATCCACCCTATACATTTCCACACTATTACAGTAAAGCTACTTAAACTTCTACATACGTTAAATATCAGTACTCCATCTCAGTCCTCCTTATATCTCCTTTAAAAATCCACCACCTTCCTCCAGGGATTGAAGATATGTTCCTACAATTTCTTCTAGAATCTTTATGTTTCTTGCTTTTACTTTAGGTTTTTGATCCATTTTGAGTTAATTTTTGGATAAGGTGTGAAATAGGGGTCCTCATTCATTCTTTTGGCGATGGATATCCAGTTCTTTCATATTCAGTTCTTTCAGCACCATTTGTCCAATGGACTCTTCTGCCCGAGCTGTGTGGGCTTCACTAGCTAGTCAAAAATCACTTGACCCTATATGTGAGGGTCTGTTTCTGCACCATCTATTTGGTTTCATTGGTCTTTTGTCTGTCTTTATGACAGTACCATGCTGTTTTTACCACTATAGCTAGGTAATATGATTTAAAAACTGGAGATGAGGATTGCTTTTCTTTTTAAAGATGTTTCTTGTTATTCAGGCCCCCCTACCCTTCCAAATAAATTTGATAATCCTGTTTTAGATTTTTTAAAGTGCTGGTGGATTTTTTATTGGGAGTGCATTGAATCTGTATCGGAATTTGAGTAGATTTGACATCTTCATGATATTTAGTCTTCCAATCTCTGAGCATGGAATGTTCTTCCAGTTATTTAGAACTTTTTAATTTTCTTTTAACATTAACTTGCCATTTTCTGAATACAAGTGCTTTACCTTGTTGTTTAAGTTTATTCCTAACAACTTGAGTTTTATCCATCGTATTTTATTTTCGCCACTCTTTTGACACTTTTAGTTACTTTTATTGATATAATCTTCATTTCTAGAATCTCTTCTAGGTCTCTCTCTCCTGTCTTTTCTTCTCAGGTTCTAGCACACCCTTTACTATTTCCTGAAAATCTGATCTCTTGCTTAGAAATTCTCTCAGTTTCTGTGTGTCTGTGAATAGTCTAATTACACTCTCATTTTTTGACAGACAATCTTGCCAGATTTAAGATTCTTGGCTGGAAGTTTTTCTCTTGTAGTATCTTAAAATATATCATGCCACTGTCTTCTGGCTTCCATGTCTTCTGGTGAGAAATCAGCACTTAGTCTTATTGGATATTCCTTATATATTATCCATTGCTTGTCTCTTGCTGGTCTCAGAATGCTCTCTCTTTATCTTTGGCATTTGACGTTCTGATTAGTATGGATTTCAGAGTTGGTCTATTCAGATTTTTTTTGGATGGGAATATGTTGTGATTCTTGAACATGGATATCTATGTCCTTCAATAGGGTTGGGAAATTTTCTACCATTATTTCTTCAGATATTCCTTCTGCCCCTTTTCCCTTCTCTTCTCCTTCTGGGATACCCATGACACTTGTGTTTGCATGCCTTTTGCTGTCATTTAGTTCCCTGAGAACTTGTTCAATTTTTTCCATTCTTTTCTCCATCTTTCATATGTTCACTTTCAGAGGCCATTTCTTCAAGCTCACCCATCCTTTCTTCTGCATCCTCAAATCTGTAATTATATGCTCCCAATGTTTTTTTATTTGATTTATGGCAACTTTCATTCTCATAAGATCTGCTATTTTTCTATGTATGCTTCCATATTCTTCTTTATACTCACCCAATGTCTCCTTAATATCCTTAATCTCTTTAGCCATCTCATTGAATTTATTAAGGAGATTTGTTTGAATATCTATGAATATTTGTCTCAACTCCTTTATGTCATCTGGAGGCTTGTCTTGTTCCTTTAAATGGGCCATATAATCCTATTTCTTGGTGTGGATTGTAACTTTTTGTTGGTCTCTGGACATCTGGCTTACTAGAGCGTTTCTTCTGAGTGCAGTTTTTCTTTCTCCCCTGCTGTTTGTGCAATAGGAGCCAAGGATGTACTTGGAGCTATAAGCTGTGGAGGCTCAAGCTGCCCCATTGCCCTAGGGACCAGTGAAACGTCTCCTGACTTTCTCTCTGTCAGGGGTAGGGATAGAGTCATAGCTGTGTGGAATAATCCAAGTTGTGCAGGCCTAGACTATAGTTGCCCAGAGAGACTGATGAAGCTTCATGGCCCTTTTCCTTGCCTGGGGCGGGGATGGATCTGCATGTGTGGGCAGCAATCTATGCAGTGTGGGTCCAAGATGACCACAGTTGCCCCAGTAGACTTCTGATTATTCAATACGTGCCAACCAAAGGTACCTACAGTTACCTGGACAGGCTGGTGCAGGGCCTGCCAAACTCCTCCCTGCTAGAGGTGTGCTGAAGCCTAGCCCAGGCTATAGGAAATCTGGTTGAAAAAACTGGTTCCTACAGTCACTGTGATTTTCAGTCAGCCTCGCTTCCCTACATCCTGGTGGTGGAGTCAAAATGGCAGCCACTGGCCTCTTTCCAACTTGGACAGATTCACACCCTAGCTGTTCCTAGGGTTATACCTTAGCCGACCAAGTTGACTAATCAGTAGCCAAAATTAGTGGCCAACCATCTCCTCTTTCCCTGTTTTTGGGGAAATGGAGCTTCCAATTCCAGCCACAGAATAGCTCCTCAGCAACTTGTGCTGCCAAAGTAGGATAATCACCATCGTCTGCAACATGGCTGGAAGTTTTCCAGAGAGGCTGACATAGGTCCCCCCAACCTCCTCCCTGCCAGAGGTGTGCTGGAACCTAGGCTAGAGCTGCAATCTGATCTGGATGGATAAAAGTCAGTCCCTATCAGTACTGTGCTTTTCAGTCTGCCCTGCTCTCCCTTGTGCCAGACATTGAGTTAAGATGGCAGCTACTGTCCTCTTTCTGACTTGGACAGGTTCAAACTTCATCTATTCTTAGGATTATGCCTTAGCCTGCTGAATTTACTCATCAGTAGCTGAAGTTGGTGCCCAACTGTCTCTTCCTCCCCCATTTTGGGGAAGTGGTGCTTTCAATTCCAGCCATGGAATAGCTCCTGGGGCAGCTTATGCCACCAGTGGAGGATGGGCACTGGCTTCTCTGGCCTGGAGTCCTCTACTTAGGAATCTTCTCTGCAGATGGGCAGTTTCTTCCCTCCATCCCTTCAGGTATGTTGCAGGATGCTCTTTTGGTCTTCCAGAGCCCCAAAACAGGTGCTTCAGCTAGCTCCAGATAGCTCTGGGTGTTAACTAACTGCCCTGTAGCAGGAGCTGACTTTAGGAGATTCTTACTCTGCCATCATCTTGCTGGTTGTTAATATGTGCATATTTTTTAAAAGAATGACTAGAAAACAGAAAGAAAGTAAGAAAGAAAGCTGATAAAAAAAAAAGTAGAAGCTGAAAATAACAAAACCAAGAAGAGAAGGGAGATAGGAGCACAGGCTACCATGTGCCTTGCCATGTAGCTGAGGAACTAAGGATCTTCAGGAGGAAAGCATTGACTTGATGATGCCTTGATTTGTACATTTTCCTGGTCTCAAACTGTAAGTTAATAAATTCCTATTGTTTAAATCAAGTCCTTTCATGGTATCTGCGTGAAGCAGCCTAAGAAATGAAAACCCTACCCCTTCTATGAAAACTGGTTTTATTAATTGTTTCTTCTTATTTTCTAGAAAATAAAATTGTTTCTTGGGTCTCATCTCAGTGAACACTTACTTTTCTTTATCTCAGAAGTTCCTGAGAACAGAGGGCTCTGATCAACCGGGTTCCTTCAGTTCTGGATCAGTACCTTACCATTTAGAATGGTGGGTAGGCTTGTTTCCATCACCTGCGTAGTTACCACATCACATGTAACCGTCCATTAATTAACTTTGGAGACAAAACTGTGTAATTCTACATATGGGAAAAAGCAAAGTAAAAAACATTTCTCCTACAGGCCTTCATCTTCCATCCCTCAGTTATTGTCATTAGGTAATTTCATATTTTACCTAAGACCTAAAATTGTTATTAAGTTGCTCCTTGGATTGGATTTAATTGTTTTCATTAAGTTCACACTGTTATCGAACAGGGAGAAGTTAGCCAATTCATCTTTCTTATTAACTGGTTTTCTGCCCTGATCTGTTATCTTAATGAAGGCAGGGATTATACACATATAATTTATATTAGTAAGCCTGTGCATAAGCAGTGCCTGGTAAAACATAAGTACTCAATAAATATTTGTTGTATTAATAAATATAGGTCTTAGGCTAAAAGGACAAAAACTGTCTTGGAGCTCTGATAGTCCATCAGAATTTACCATGGCTAGAGAGTCTGCACAGGGGATGGCAGAAAGAGCTATAGTAAGAAACAGTATGGAATTGAATTTTCTCCATGAGTCCTGCAGCCACTGTAGGAAGCTGATTAAGGACTAAGTCCCTGGCTATACCTCAGTCTCTCTTTATATCAGAGAAGACAGCAACATAAATTAAAGCCTAATACAGCTGAGTCTTCTTCACGATTCAGAATATAAAATAAAAGGGAGTAATTAAGTCAGTTACTTTCAAATGGGTAAAAATTATCCCTCTTTTCCTGGCAGGGTGAAGTCATAGGCTCTCACAAGAATCACCTGTTCTTAAGATCCAGCAGTAAGAGAAATCTCACCAGGCCCTCTCCATTACATTAATATCAACACCTTTTAACATTGGCTTCATGTGTGTGATTTTTTCCCCCATTTCTCTCCATTTCTGCCCCATGGCCCAGAACTTTCAGGTCCTTCAATAGCAATATATATTCTGCAATCCAAGTTGATCCCCTAGATGATAGTGGATCTATGCTTTATTGCCCATGGACCTATCTCATTGTTCTACCACATATCAGGCAAGTATTCCTCCTGGAGGGTGTTCAGAATTCATTAATAGCGTTCAGAATTCATTTCTTACATTTGTGATTTTAGGGGTCAATTCACTTAGGGGCATGGATTGAAATGCATTTCGAACATGTATGGGAAAATAGTGTTAGATATGAGCCGAGTTTACTCATATGCCACTAGCACTACTAAGGTTACTGCTTCTACCTCTGCACTTCCTGGATGAAAATTTGGGAGGTTATATACATTTTTGGGAAACTCCATGATCTCTGTGTGGGGGGGTGGTGGCGGTGGAAGCTATAGGTTGGAAAAGAGTGACAGTGCTTCTTGACACTGGCTGTTTTTTTTTTTCTTGTTTATTTTGCTTTATGATGATGAGCAGAGCAGCAGTTCTTTTCTCACCTGCCATAGGGCTACTTGATGTTTGAAGATACCACAAGAAGGAACTGAAGAATTAAGGAGAAATATGTAAAGATACAATGATGCAAATTGTTTTGTTGGCTGCTAAAGTTTAATGCCGTGAATCTGAAGAGAAATATATCCAAATAGTTGTGTGAATTCCTTTAGCAGTGACCAGCATTGTGGAATAAATTAGGACAATTGCTGGCATGGTCATTGGCTGTATGTTGTGAATGCATGGCAAGAGAGCTGAGGGTACTTGCAGAGCTGCTCTGGAATGACATACCATGATGTGGAATGGATGGGGAAGAAAGGAAATCCAGTAAATTCTGATCTTTTGTGTGCTACTGCCCTAATTTATGCCTCTTCTTCTTTTTCCACTCTCTGATCATTTTCTGAAATCCAGTGCTGCCCACAGTCCTATCATATATAAAGTGTGTGTAACCACCAACACATATTGGGTAAGTATTAAAAGAATTTGGACAAAGTAAGTCACTTCTTTATTTTCATTTTATTTATTTATTTGTCTTGTCTTTTTTACTTCTTTATTTTCATTTTATTTATTTGTCTTGTCTTTTTAAAGATACATAGATCACAACAAATGTTACATTAAAAAATATAAGAGTTTCCCAGATACCCCACCCCTCCCACATCAACAACCTCTGTCATCATTATGGCACATTCACTTCATTTGGTGAATACATTTTGGAGCACTGCTGTACCACATGGATGATAGTTTACACTGTAGTTTACACTCTCCCCCAGTCCATTCAGTGGGTTATGGCAGGATGTATAATGTCCGGCATCTGTATCATTGAGGACAACACCCAGTCCCGAAAATGTCCCCACATCACATCTCTTCTTCCCTCTCCCTGCCCTCAGCATCTGTAACAAATATACAGTAAGCTATATATCTAGAGTCTTCATACACAAAAAGCAACCTGAGTACAAGAATATGATGGCATTACGATGACTGTGGTAGGTTGAATCATCTACCCTGAAAAAAAGACATGTTCTTAATCTTAATCCACATTCCTGTGAGTTTGTAAATAGACCCATCAATTAAGGGATGAACTCACTTTTGAATAGGTTTTTCTATGATCCTATTTAGGTGTGTTAAACTGAATTAGGTGGACCTTTATTTCTTATGACTGGAGGCCTCATAAAGGAAAGCCAGACTTCAGAAAGAGCCCGAGGAAGACATTAAGGGCATCGCCATGTGACAGAGGCAGATGCAAGCCTAGGAGCTCTGGGGATAGAGGAAAGCCAATTCCAGAATCTACAGACTTCGGTGAGAAAGATGCCCTGCTGATACCTTGATTTTGCTCTTCTAGCCTTCAAAACCATGAGCCAACAAATTCTTGGTCAAGCCAACCCATCATGTGGTATATGTCTTAGCAACCCTAGAAAAATAAGACAACAAATTTAAAAACAGGCAAAAGGTAACAGAAAAATTCATGTTTGGGGGATCCTAATTTCTGCAGCGCAGAGAAATAGTTGCTAAGTTTTCTACCTGATTTCTTCAAATAAAATGTTATTTATCTCTGTGGCTAGAAAAAAGCATGTATCCACAGCCTGGTTTCTGAGGCATAATATCAGTAAGTGAGGCATAGTTTTTCTTTTTTTCCTTCCAGATATATACATACCATCTTCATATTCTCAGTGCCATTTATATGGTTTTTATGGGTTTAAATCTTAAACCACCTTTGCTTAAACATCTACAAAAAAATTAGTCATGTTGGAGAACAGCGTTCTTATTTTTTTTATGTTCAGTAATAGGGAAGGGCTACCTTGATTCTAAAATAACATGTCAGAATAGGCAATTGATTCATCTTCTCCACTAAAAAGAAGTCTTTAATTGCTAATAAAATTGCTTTAAATGAAAAGTGTTTACAAAATGTTAACTTCATATATGCAAATCACCATGGATGTTTCCATTATACTAACATCCTGTGACCAAAGGCCATATTGTTCCTGGGGAAAAAAATTAACCTTAAGAATTTTTTATCTCCTTTTCAGGAATGAGTAGTCAGCCAACTGGAAACTAATATATGGAAATTCTAATGCATGCACCATAAAAATCAGCCTTGGGAATGCAGTTCATACCAGGTTATTAAGTCAAACTCTGTATCCTGATAGTTTCATAACCATTAAAAACAGCCCATAGTTAGGCATACCATGACAAACCTGATTAATTTTCATACATCAGAGTAAAAATGGATTTGTTAAGGGAGAAGAACTTATTTCCTATTAACAGAATTTGATAGTAGCTTGTTATTTCCCCCCAATTTAGCAGATTGCTCTGTCTTACAAAACATGAAACAGGTTGTCATAGATAAAGGAAAAGTGAACTGATTCCAAGTCTTGCCTCATTTTAGGCTTTGAAAGCAGAAAGACCTTAGTTTGAATCATTACTCTAAAAATTGTTGGCTAAATTAATTTGGGAAATTTATTCAGAATTTAAGTCTCAGCTATATCTCCTTTAAAATGAAGATAAAAGTACCTGATTAACAGGATAATTAGATGAGATAAAAAGTATAAAGTACTTGCTGCTGGGTCTGCTATAGGAAAATCTCCAAAAATATTGGTAATAATTCATAGTATTTTTACAGTTATAATTGAAACATGTTGTAAATATTGCTATCATTTGGGAGTAGCTATAAATCTAAAGATAACCAGCCCCATTAAAACAATATATTTGATTCTAACTTGCTTGTAGTGTTTTATTAATGATTTGACTCCTGGAAATTCAATTGCTTTTATTAGCATTTTCCTATTTGAATCAAATAAAACTTTTTCATCCATCTGGAATGCTTTGATAATGTATCTTGAAACCGTTAATATTTTTACATTTTATTATTTTAATGAATACAGTTAAGATATTAGACTTGATAACACAAACTAATTTAAAAGCTAACTATCAAATTAGTTAAATTACAGAGATGTTACAGAATTTGCCCATTTTGAATCGGAGCTGAAAATAGCCCAATTGTCCCATTTTGTGATAAGAAAGCTACTTCTGTCACAAAATGTGATGTTATTTGGATATAACTTTTAAAATGTAAATGAGCAAACAGTCTAAAAAGTCTACAATAATTATATTAATGGCACGTATGGGCCTTCATGAGCACCTCTCTGCCTACCTTTCCACACTTACTGCTTGTTTCTCTGTAGATATGACTTGTGTTCCACTGCCCCCAAGCCATATCTGGTCCCCAATCTTCAGTTTTTTTTCAAATGCTAATCCTGCTTTAGAAGTCCATTACTTTCAACTTTTCTTCTTTCCATGTTTGACTCTATGTTATCCATTAAAGATTGTTGAATGTCAAATTGGAGTCAAGTTTGCAGACAGTAGCATTTTATTCAGGATGTCAAAGTTTTGCTGCAGCAGCAGAAGCCAGATCACTGTCATGAATGGAAATGATTTTGGGATTCAAGGGATGGCAAATGAGTTTTGTAGAGAGAAAAAGGTAGTTAGCTTGGCTCCTATTGATTGGACAAGGGTTCATCCATCTTATTTTGTATTGAGTTGAACAATACATGGGCTTGATTGGCTATCTGAGTCAGGTGGCTTGGTGGGGATCTCATATTTCAAAAGATAACAAGAAAAACTCAAGAGGGAGCTAAAAGAGGAAGTAGGGGTCCCCTTCTCCCTAGGGGTCCCTAGCGCTTTCTCTATATTTAATTTTATAAATATTCAATTATCCTGCCATTTTCTAACAGAACAGCATCCAAGAACAGCATCTCTTCTCCATCAGCTCTTCCCAGGCAATCTAGAGACAACATCTATCTGTATCTTAAAAAGCAAAGCAAGCCTCTATTAGAAGTTTTGTTTTGCTTGGTTTTGTTCTCATTTGTAAGCCTGCCGTTCAGTATTCTAAGAGCTCACTGAGGGCAGGGACAATGTTTTACTCATTCTAATACTTATTTCTGTGTTTGGCACAAAGTAAAACATAATGAATAATTAATGCATGTACCAATGAATAAGGAGATAAATGAGTGATAGTGTTTTTTTCCTTTAATTTTTCTGAATGTTACTTTCAAAAAATGAGGTCCCCAGATACCCCCCACCCCCCTCAACCCACTCCTCCCCTATCAACAACCTCTTTCATTATCGTGGCACATTCATTGCATTTGGTGAATACATTTTGGAGCACTGCTGCACCACATGGATAGTGGTTTATATTACAGTTTACACTCTCCCCCAGTCCACTCAGTGGGCCATGGCAGGACATACAATATCCAGCAACTGTCCCTGCAGTACCACCCAGGATGACTTCAAGTCCTGAAAATGCCCCTACATCATATCGCTTCTTCCCTCTCCCTACCCTCAGCAGCTACCATGGCCACTTTCTCCACATCAATGTTACAATTTTTTCCATTACTAATCACAATAGTTCCATAGCAGAATATCAGTAAGTCCGCTCTAACCCATACTCTATTCCTCCAGCTTGAGGACCCTGGGATGGTTATGTCCGCTTCCCCTCTATATCAAGAGGGGTTTAGATTCCACATGGATGATGGATGCACATCTCCTGCTTGCAGTTGTAGGCACTCTTGGCTCCCTGGTGTGGTGGTTGACCTTCCTCACCTCCCTGTTAGCTGGCCAGACTAAGTCCAATAAACCAGAGGGTATGAGTTGCAAGTCTGCTGATACTCAGGGCCTGGCTGTCATATGGACAGTCCAGAGATTCAGGTCTCCTTAGTATACACCAAACCCAGTGCCAACCACAGGTCCAGTAAAAGTAACAGAAGAGGCATGTTTAGAAAGGTCATATCTGAGTTCAACTGCATCACACTCAGGAACACAAACTCCAAAAAAGGGCCAACTCACATGGCACTGAACTCCAGAGCCATCTATTTTTTACTTCTTCAAGTTAACTTGGCAGGTCTCTAGAACAATATTAAACCCTTCAAAGAAAGAAGACATTATTGCTTTTAAATTAAAGTATCTTCTACACTTATAATTCACATTTTAAATCTGAGGTTTTAATATGAGTCTAGAGCTTAATACATGTTCATTCATTAAATTTTAAAATAAAAAACAAAGTTCAAATAGATATTTTTATTACACAGTCAACATTATAGTATTTACAGAACTCTAAAAGATAACCTATTAATCACAATTTTTATTCCCAACAAATCAAAAACAATTTTAAAAACTTATTTTTAAAGAAGCTTTAGGTCACCTAGAAAAGGGATTCCCATATGTCCCACTCCCTCCCCTTTCCACACTTTCCCACATCAACAACATCCCTCATTAGTGTGGTACATTTGTTAGTTGATGAACACATAATGAAGCATTGCTGCTAACCATGGATTACAGTTATAGTTTGCACTCTGTTCTGCACAATTTTGTAGGCTATGACAAAATACATAATGGCTTGTATCTGTCATTGCAATGGTATGCAGGACAACTCCTATGTCCCAAAAATGCCCCCATATTACACCAATTCTTCCCTTTCTCATCCCTCAGAAACTCTGGTGGCCACTGCACAATTTTTATTTTTCTTTCAGTCCTCATCCTTCTGGTGACATAACTTTACAGGATTGTAACCATGTTGTAGATGCAATTTTATATTTAACTTTTTAGATTTTTTCATGGTATAACAATTCTTCATGTGTCTTCATTTTCTAATTACTTTAAAAAAATCTATATAATATTATTTAAAATGGCTATATCTTTTTAGATATTTAGCTTTTTACATCGTAAGTGGAATTTCAATGTATATTTTTTGACATTTATGTTTTCACTTTCTTGGTCCTTATCACTTAAAATTACCTTTCAGTATTTTGTAAGTGCTTAGTAAGTAACCCAATGCCATCTCATCCTAAATAACTGGAACAATCGGTCCATCAGAGGTCAAACATGCTTGTCTCCTAACCTACCCCCTTCCACACCAGCTATTTTCATTAACTTCAAATAAAAATAACCCAAATTATTCTACTTGATAAAACTAAAATGCAAAAATATGCCCAAATTTCACTAGTAACCAAGAATTCATTTTTCTTAATGAGGTAATTTTTTCTTTGGTTGCAAATATGTTTTCTATAAAAAATATAATTTGATGGGAAATACTCTATGCTTAGTAAGGTAAAGAAAAGGTAGTGAATAAAAATGTAAGAAACCTCAGCAAAGAAAAAATATAAAATGAAATAAATTTTAGTACTGAAAGAATTAATTATCTGTAACAAAAATTCACTGGATGGTTTTAAGAGAATAATGGAGATGATGGGGAGAGAGTCAGTGAACTTAAAAATAAATCAATAGACATTCTCAAGTCTGAGATAAAAAAATAGATTTGAAAAAATGAATAGCTCCTCAGTGACCTGTGAGACGATTTCTAAAAATCTAAGATTTGGGAAGTTTCCTAGAAGAGGAAAGAGAGAATGGGACAGAAAGATTATTTAATAATAACCAGAAATGACTCGATTAGGGGACAGATACAAATTTACAGATTAAAGTTTAGCAAAACTCAAAGTGGATGAATTTGGAGACAGTACAACCTACCAGTGCATAAATGTCGAATTGCTGCAAACCAAAGATACGGGCAAAATCTTGAAGCTAGCCAGGAAGAACCGGACATATTACAAACTGGGGAAAATTGATTTGTTAGAAACTATGGAGACCAGAAGACGGTTTCACTGTATCTTTAAAGTTCAAGAAAGAAACATACTGACCAATCATCAAAAAACCGTCAACCCAGACTTTTATATTCAGCAAAGCATAAAGTATATAAGTATAATTAAAATATCAAGATTTAGAGGGGAAAAACAAACAGGAATTGGTTGTCCCCGCAGAGATCAGCGCCCCCAGAAGCCGACGCAGGAGGTGTTCGTGCCCAGGCTCCCCTCCTGACACCTCGTCCCCCTCCGCACCCCAGGGCACTGGGAGACCAAAGGGGAGGGGAGGGACCCAGCAGAGGACAGCAGCCCCGCGACGGATGGGATGACGAAGGCTGGGGCTGCTCTGATGGCACTGGAGGCTGAGGAGCAGACAATGAACTGCTGACAGCCGCACCCCGACCGCGCATCCCGCGGGAGGAAGGAGCGGGGCGGGCAGGAGCCGGCGGAGCCGCCCCTAGGCCACGTGGCGCCACAAGCCTACAAGCCTAACGGAGCCCCCCGGCGTCTAAGGACGCGGCAGCCGCCTCTGCACTCCGCGTGGGGGTGGGCGGGCTCCTTGCGCAAAGACCCCCGGCTGGGGCTGTTGCCCAGAGCCCGCTGGGGGCAGAGCTGGCAGGGGAGGGGGAGGCCAAATGCGCTGGGGAGCTCGGGGAGCTGGGCGGGCTCTAGGGTTCGGTCTCGGAGCGCACCACCCGGCCGCTTTTTGTACTAACCAAGTGAGTGCTCCAGCCAGCCAGGCATTAGTCACCTGGACAAGATCGGCCTAGTAAGTTGAATTTCGCACCCCCTTTCTTGCTCCCAGTCGGGATCCTCCCAAGCGGACTGGATTTATTTAAAAACAAGCGAAAATCCAAAAACCAAAACCCAAAAACATTAACCTTCGAAGGTTAATGATACCGGAAAAATAGAAATCTCCATGAATGCATGAACTGCATGAGAAATGGTAAATATAATTGAATATACAAAACCATTTTCTTAATTTCATTCTAACACATATGGCTACTTAAAGCACCGTCATAGCTTTGTCTTGTGGGGTTTATTACCTACGCAGATGTAGCTCATGGAACAAATATAACAAAATGGCAGGTGTTAAATATACCTATACAATTTAAAGGTTTCCATATTTAGTACAAGTGGTCTAATGTCAACTCTTAGGCTGCAAAAAGTTGAAGAAGTGTAATGCAATCCCCTGATCAGCCACTAGAAAACAATGCAAGGAGGTATGGATAAAAAAACAACAGACATTACAATGAAAGTCTAAAAATATTTAAATCATACAAAAGAAGGGTGGAATTAAACACAAAACAGAAGGAACAAGTGCGGTCACCCCTCGGGCTGAAGTGTGGTTTGCTGGCCTGGCGGGGGAGCAGCCTCGGCAGGCCAAGCCCCTGCCCCCATAATAGGGTGGCAGGTCGGACTCACCGCCACCCCTGAAGGAAGCTCGGCATGGGCGCAGAGTGCCCTCGGGTCTCCCCTTCTCGGCAGCCATGCTTCCGCGGCCGCCCCTCCTCCCGGATGGCGCCACACGATGCCTGTGGGGTGGCACCCTTCGCCTTCTTTCTCCCTGCGCAGGCGCAGGGCGGAAAATTCCAGATTGCCCTTTTCCCCTCCCCCGACAGCAGCAACAGCCAGGCGTGGGCGGAAAAATCCAGTCTGCCCTTTTCCCTTCCCCCGACAGCAGCAACAGCCAGGCGTGGGCAGGAAACTCAAGTCTGCCCTCCACCCCAGCAACAGCAGCCACCAATCCCTAAACCCTGCCCCTTCCCCCAGCAACAGCGACAGCCAATCCCTAACCACCACCCCTCCCCCGTCCAGTACCGCCCACTGACCTTTCGCCGGCAACCAATCAGAACAGGGCCTGGCTTCGACCAATCAGCCTTCCCCAGCCCCTATAAAACTGTTGCCTCTCCCTCAGTAAAGTGGACTTGCGTGTTTACCTTGTCTCCGCGGTAGTTCTTCTGCCGTGCGCCCTCCAGTCCTGAGAGCCCCCCGACAAGGGCCTGGCCTCCCTTGTCCCCAGTTCATCGCCTGCTTCTCTGGGCGACCCCTTCGTCGCCGGCTTCGCCGGGCGACCCCGTCAGCCGAACCATGCAACCCCTTGTGAGACCGATCCCTTGTCTGCTGCCGGACCGACCCCTCGTCCCAAGCGGGACCGACCCCTCGTCCCAAGCGGGACCGACCCCTCGTCCGCAGCCAGACCCCACCTCTACCGACCGAGCAAGCCGCCGCAAACAAGTATAAAACAAGTTATAAAATGCTATAGTTGAATCCAACTACATCTATACCTGTGTTAAAATTTGATAGACTGTAAAAAAAAATGGTGACTCTCCACTTATAAAGCAGGGGAGCTGGGGTTGGCTTGTGCCCAAGGCAGACTGCAGGGTGAACTTAAACCATTTTGTAGGGAACATCCTTGACCTATGACCTCTGGCTGCAGTGTTGGTCCCCATCCTACTTAGAAGCATCATTTCCGTCTGCACGGAGTGCACAGTTGAGCTGAAGGCCCTGGGGCGAGAGGAGGCTCCTGAACACAGAGGGTTCAGGTCTTAGGGAGGCGGCTGCTTTGTCCAGCATCAGGAGTACAGGCAGAGGGCCTCTTCCCTGACACACTGGTCTGTTAGCTCTTCCATAACAAGCTCTCCAGCTTGATCTCATGTCTGATTTTTCTGAAGTACCTGCTTTTTGGTGGCAGTTGAAGGGAGGACTCCTGTCCCAAGAGGGCATCTCCAAATTCTAGCTCCAGGGTGAGGGGGAAGCAGAGGACTGAGAGACTGAATTCACTCTGTGGAATCCCTGGAGTTGAAACAGTATCCTGTGCTGTTTCATATCTGTGGGGATTCATAGAGCTACACTATATGCCACATGAACTCTGCTTAGAAGATCATTAATGAATTATAATGCAGCTGCTCTATGGGATTTCAGGATCATAGTACTTAGCTAAACACTTAATTTTTTAAAAAATTATATCCTATTTGAGAGGACTTTGGTGGATATCTCCCTTTTCTCTTTTTTCCCTCTAGGTCTACTTTCTCTACTTATCTATTTTGGATGGGCTCATCTGTAGTAATTTAACATTCTAGCTGAATTTGACCAATGGGGATTCAAGCAGGAGCTGGGTAGGGAAAAGAAAGGTGAAGTCTGGATATTTTGTTTCCCAGAATTCCTCTCTGTTGGCTTGTTTCAGGCTGGCTGCCACCCACCTCTGTACTCCTTTTTCCAGAGCTATTGCATGAGCCCCTCCCCAGGTCTCTTGGATCTGGAGTTGGGAACAACCCCCAGGACATGCTTTCCCTATCCCTTCTTTACATCTTTGCAACTACTCACTTTATTAAATCCTCTATGAATAATTATAATTAAAGTATGTACCATCTGTTTCCTGCTAAAACCACAAATGATAAGAAGACAAATTGGTAAAAGTCTCTGTTCTCTGTTTTCTGCTCTTGGTACCTTCTATCCATGTTGTAGTTACGTGGTCCACATACAAGATTATCAACCAGCCACTTGGCTATGTTATCACATCCCAAACTTCTATCAATCAAAAAAATCTAGTGAATTTTTGTTTTTGGTTAACTTGGACTTTGTTATTGTTTTTTCTTTTATCTTACATCTATCATATATATTTTTATATGGATAGACTTTTAAAATAATATTCCTATAAAAAAATTCTTCAAGAACTTCTTCAAGAGCTTTCACTGCCATTTCCTAGCACAGTGCTTGGAATGCATTAGAAAAACTGTAAACTTTTATTGAGTGAGTGAATAAATGATGTAAATAACTTCAATTTGTTATAAGTAGTTTGTGGCCTTTGATTTTTATAATATGAGTTTATCTCCACCTTTCTAATCCACTGTGATTGTTAATAAAAGGAGCAAGAAATGTTAAATGAAACAATTTGAAAGCACTCATTGCCTTGTCTGTGGAATTCCCCTAAGACAGTTAATCCTGTGTGGAAAAATTGGGGGACCATTAAACTGAGAGTCAAATAGATTGGAGATCACTGAGTTATAAATTACTCACTAGATAGAGAGACTGGGAAAAATTGAGTGGAAAATAATCGAATCACATTGTTTTAGCCTAACAGCCTAGTGAGATGAAACTTCTGGGAAGAAATTCCAAGAACAAAGGCTTTGGTATATGTCCTAGGAGAGGGGGGGATAATATGATTGACATTTATAACCTCTTTATGTGATTCTTTTATTTAGTGATTTCCTAAATTTTGAATCACACTTGTGTTCATGGATTACACACTATTTGGTCATTGTGCATAATTTTCAGAATCTTTGGATTTTAATTTGCTAAGTCTGAATTTAGATTTTTCAAAGAAGTCTACATTGAAATTATAGATAGGCTGCATTTTCCCCTTATTGGTGCTTTCTCCTTTAAGTTTTATTCTCAGTATTACAATATGCTAATGAAACACATTTTTTTGACCCTGGATCAATTTATACAATCTAGGTATTATATATTCGTTAATGCTTGGGGTGGCATATCTTGTAGCTATATCTTCTCCTGGTACCTTGGATGTGATTGTTGTGGAAATAATTATTTGATTCTTCTTCATGGAAAACCCCCATTCCTGGATTCTGTCACCTAAAATTAATTTTGCTATATGATGTGAGAAATGAATTGGATTTCAACATTTCCTTTCCTAAATAACTTTCTCAATATCATTTAAAAATAATCGAGTGACTCATAAATCTGTGACCTACCAATATATCAACTTTCATCATTAAGATGGTTCTACTTTTTCCTCCAACCCTGATTGTTTCATAGTGTTTGTTATGTGTTAGTGAAAGTTTCCCAATCAGTGTGCAGTGGTGTACTAGAGTTAAAGAATTAACAATTAAAGATTTATCTACTAAATATATTGACTTTTGATCATTTTAAACTTCAGTACAGAATAGTACTTTCACCATATTTTTACTGCCATCACTAGGTAAATGTTTCTTATAATCCCTCAAGCAAAATACGTATCATATGAAGACAGTTCTATCAAGGATGAATGACTATCATTCTTTTCATCAGAAATAGCATAATTTAAGTGTAATTCTTCTAAAACAAGACTTTAAAATGTCTACTTCTCCTTTTTTAAAAAAAATTTCCCCCATGGAATAGTAGTAGAATAAAATGGGAGAAATTGGAGATTCCCATCCAAGTAATATAAAAACAGCACTCCATCTCTTGAAAGATAATGCCAAAATAGCTTCCTGACTGAAGAAAAGATACTTAGTTGAAATGCTGTGGAAGCACAGAATGAAATAGATAAGCCTGAGTGGATGACAGATGGCAGAAGATAATTGAAAAGTGATGAGTGATTAAATGTAAAATATGGGTGAGTTTCTGAAACAGAGATAGGCCGTTAGTGACATAAAATGAAAGAAAAAGACTGGTGACAAGCAGGCTATGTATAATCAAACAATAAATTCCATAAATCCCAACTACCTATTCTATCAGCATCAAGAGATACTAATTGTACAGAAAACTAATTCTTTAAAATGGAAAGTGTCATGGAATTCAACCTACTTCAAGCAGGGTCCTTAGTGCCCCAGATAAATATTTCTAAAGAGAAAATTTACTGGGCTTAGCATCCTTTAAACTCTAATTTTGTTGAAATATATCTTTTCAAATATCACAGGGCACAAGCCATAGATATTAATAAAAAATTAAATTTTAATCAAATTGACATCAAAAGCCAGAGGGATTAAGAGATGTGATGTGGGGGCATTTTCGAAACTTGGAGTGTCCTAAATGATATTGCAGGGACAGATGCTGGACATTATATATCCTGCCATAATCCATTGAATGTACTGGGGAAAAGTGTAAACTACAATGTAAACTATTATCCATGTGGTGCAGCAGTGCTCCAAAATGTATTCACCAAATCCAATGAATGTGCCACAATTTTGAAAGAGGTTGCTGATGTAGGAGGAATGGGGTGAGGGAGTGTGGGGTGTATGGGAACCTCTTACAATTTTTTGAATGTAACATTTAAAAAATAAAAGATCATAGAACCAAAAAAAAAAAGCCAAGTGTAATTCCATACCCTATGCTGCTATGAGCTAAGGAGATATTGTTTGTTAAAAAGCTTTGTAAACTAAAAGGAGGTTTTATAAAATAATATTTTTATTCTTTCAAAATAAAATTATTTTCTTAAAATATCTTTAATAATAAAAAGATGCTGAGTACCAAAAACCACAGTAAAAAGTGTTTTCATCTATATACCCAAACACACAGCTTTGTTTAAACACATTCGATGGCAGTTTTCATACAATAAAAAGGCCATCCTCAAAGGCTTTACATGTGAGGACATAAATTACCTCTGGAGAATTAGCTCTGTGATTGTCCAAAATATTAAATCTAAATATATGATTTCATGATATAAGTTATGAATTCAAATTTGGTTTGATTCATTTTAGAATAAACCAATTTAAGAAAAATCTGAATAAATTCACACATTTTAAAGTACTTGCTCTTATAATTTATTGTTACTGTGTATTTTTATTGTTGATGATTATTTGTTTAGAAATCCAAAGGCACATTTAAGCTTGATCAAGTTGAGACAAGCTCTAACCATTTTAGACCTTCAGCAAGGTGATGTGTTTTTAGGTTCCTAACAATAAAGCATGTGTTGTTACGCAGACCACATTCTGCTTGAAATTCCCTAGCAGCAACATCCCTGCTCTTTCTGTGACTTTTAAATGATAGACAACCCTCTCTAGGGACATGTGTTTGGGGGAACCTGTGAACTTCCTGCTATAATCAGTTTAACAGAAGTCAACACTGACATTGTTTTCCTTTCAACCTTTTGTAGACTCAGTACTTCCTCTCTGAAATGAAAAGCAATATCTACATTTAAAAGGCATTTTCCCTTTTTGATTTGTAAGAAATTTTATTTCAGCAAGGATGAAACTTATCCAATTACCTCTTCCTCAAAAAAAAATTACACACACTAAATAATAATTTCAGTGGCAACACTTTGTTATTTTAAGGATTTCTTTCACTTATCTATAATAGAATTATTTCAACTTAGAGCCTTACATAGGACATTTATACCTACATAACATAAATTCAGATGCTTCTTTCTATAGATTATTTGTACAATGTCTACTAGTAGTTTGGATCCCAGAAAACTTAGTTAATACCTACAAATTCTTTAAAAATATATAGAACAAGAACTATTAAAATTCAAATGGCAAATTCTTATCATCACTGTAACATTAGAGGCTTGAAAGGAGTAGTTTGCTCAGGAATAAGTTGTCAAAAATGTATTTTTTTTTTACCAGGACCAGATATTGAACCTGAGACCTCATATACGGGGAGCCAGTGCTCAACCACTGAACCACATAGGCTCCCCTGAGTTGTTTTTTCATTTATTTACTTGTTGTTTGACTTTTGTTTGTTCTAGGAGGCACCTGGGACTGAACCCTGGACCTCCCATGTGTGAAGCAGGCACTGAAGTGCTTAAGCCATATCCATTTCACAAAAATGTATTGTTGTGATATATATTGTTTAATATTTAATATTAATGGATTGACAGTGAAACACCCACTAACCAACTAGACTTGCAGAACTTGCAGTTCTTGTATGAGAGGTAAGGGGTGACATTTCCAAGTGTTTACTTTATTACAGTGCAATGATGAGGCTATTTTTTCTGGCCCTCTCTCTCTACTCTCCCTACATACTCTAATTTGCTGACTTGTAAAAGAGCATTGTAATTAAATGCATATTATAACTTTTACATCTAAATTTCACCTATTTCTCACCTCTAACTCTGCTATCATGGACTTAATTAAACTATCTTCTAATGTAAAGTAATTAATTCCTTTAAAATATACTTTGGCTTCTGATGTCTGAAACCTCAATTACATTCTTGAAAAATTCAACTCTTAATGACTCTATTGGACAACAAATAAGGACCACGCTACCTATCTGGTATCCAAAACACTGAAACCTTATATCTTTCTAACTTTATTCCATCGTGCCTTCTAGCCCATGTCCTGTCTCTATGAAACATCCCTGCCCAGCCTCCAGGCTTTACTAACAACTTTACTCAGCTTCCCTATCTAGTAAAATTTGGGTCAAGGGTGGGAATTTCAATTCAAAGCATGTAATGCTTCCACTGACCAGTAGCTTACGTATATTTGAATTTTTTACTAATATATGTTCAGGGCCTTGCTATTTCCCTTTTCTGAAAATGTTAGTAATGAAGGACAAATGATATGAAGCCATAAGCAGCGAAAGCTATAGCTGAAAAGATGCCATTAAGAGTCATTGAGAGTCAACAGATATGCAAGAGTCACAACAGTTCTGGAGAAGAATACCCTATTCAGAATGGAGGAAACACAGACACGTGCTGTTTCTAAGAGGAAGGCAGAACTGCCAAGCTGAAGGAAGTCTACCTGCCTCCAGAGAGCACACTGCTCATGAGAAGAGCACAAAAAGAGTAACTAGTCCCTAGAGTCAAGTTCTTTATGGCTTTCTAGTTCCAGTACACATGTATCCTAAGAAGAGACCTCTCCCCCATTTCCTTATGTGTTTCTTGAAACCAAAATAATTCATTTTTTATGAAAGTGATTACAAGCAAAAGGGAATATAAATAAAGGAATAAAAGGTAAATAGAGGAGGAATTAGAAGGAAGAGAGAAAAAAGGAGAGCAAAGAAGGAGGGAAAAATGAAAGGAAAAAAGGTTAGACTTTTACTTCTAAGAATTAAATGCCATGAGAGACAGATAAATGTAGAAGTGTAGAGAGGAGTAGGGAGGCTGGTGGGGACAGAGCATCCCAGACAAGGAAACAGTGTGAGTGGAAGCAAGGAGGTCCCACTGGATATGGAATGTCCGAAAACACTGATTACATTAACATTTTAATCTGTTTTCTTAGGAAAACAAACTTTGGGAGATGGAGCAAAAGATAACATTTTGCTAATTTAGCTAACCCTTTAATACTGGAAAGGCAAAACTTAATTCCTGAGAAACTAGGAAAATTAGAGATCAGTCTTGGTGGATTGTAACTGAAAAATAAAATAAAAACTTGTAGTACAAAATCCCAGAAAATGGGAGTGAATATGGCTCAAGTGGCTGAGCTTCCACCTCCATGGGAGGTCCTGTGCTTGGTTCCCAGTGCCTCCTGATGAAACCAAAAACAAACAACAAGCAAAACAAATGAAATATCAACTCAGGGAAGCCAATATGACTCAGTGTTTGAGTACCGGCTTCCCATATATGAGGTTATGGGTTCATACCCTGCCCCTGGTACCTCAAAAAAGTTTTTAAAAATCCAAGAAGTTTAGTGGTAAAGAATTAAATAAGACAATTCAAAGATTTAATTTTTTTTTTAGTTATGGAAGCTGAGGTCCAGGAGGTTACACAACTTTCAAGGTGTGGAGGATGGCAGAACCAGGATTAAAGTAGGAGCTTTTGCTGGATGCCAGATCATGGGGCAGTACACCTTCATGAGCCTCCATTTTCATTTACTCACATGAAGTATCTATTATTCAAAATTATTTTGAGGATTTAATGAAAGTATATACAACGAACCCAATTTTGCTCAGTAAAGAGACTAGTACAACAAATATTAGTTACTCTGTACTTTTACAAGTAGTTTAGTCTATTTTCTTATTTACTTTCATCTCTAATATTTTGTGGTTCTGTCTCTGTGATTCCCATCTGAAGGAATATGTCATGAGGAATATTATTACACAGAAGTTTATATATCAAATATTGGGATTATAGAATATATAGCTGGTCAGACCCAGAAAGAATGCAGGGAAAATAATATACTAAAAGTAACATGAAGTTTTCCACTAAAAAAAAAAAAGAAAAAAAAGGAAAAATGAATTGTGTCGTATAAGTAAAAACTTAAAAAAACTAAGCAATATGACTTTGGAAATGTTTTTCAAAAATATTTGGTGTCTCATAGCTCATATGGATGATATTTAAAACCATGGGAATGATTAATATCATCTAGAATGAGATTTAAGGACTCTGTCACACTGTCTTCTCTTTCACCCTTGAACTATCCAAGCATGCTTCTTTGCATATGCTATTCCTTTGCCTGAAATACCCTTCAGCCAAACCTTCAAATTACTGTCTTCTCAGCCAAAAGAAAACAGGTCTTCTTTGAGCAACCTAGCTAGATCAGCAACTTTATCTCACCTTTCTGTACACCAGTGTTCTGTTTTATTTTCTTTATAGCACAGAAATAATATTATTCATTTATTTTTGACAATTCCTACTATAATGTAAGTTCCTTGATGGCATAGATTCTTTTGTCTTGTTCACTCATCTATCCTGAGAACCTGTACAGGGCTGGCACACAGTACATAACCAATATAAATTAACCAAATGACTGATTGGTGGAACAAAAGAAGCCAGACAGCAACTGAGTTTGAAGTGGCTTGAACATTTCATCGTTAAGAATAGGCAGATGGGGAGTGACATCAGCAAGATGGCAGTGTAAACATTCTTGGTGAATACTCCCCCTCAGAAACATCAAACAACAAGTTAAATATGGCAGAAACGATTTTCCAAAATTGACAGAAAATTACTAAGGATTCACTACAACAAAATGAGTACTGAATCAAGAAAATGAAAACCTGAAAGAGGTAGGAAACCTATGGGATGCTATCACTTGTCCTGGGCCCACCCCATTCTCTGGCTGGGCACAGCAGGCTGCGAGGCTGAGGGGAGCTCAGTGGCCATGCTCCTAGCATGGCAGTTTACATTCCCTGTGTGGGACCCTGGTGTCTAAGAGTGGCGCACACAAGGTGTGTTTCTATGTTCTGAACCACTTCCTGGAAGATGGACTCAAGGCACTTCTTTGGTTTGCCTACCCTGAAGTTTACCTGGAGTACAGAAACAGGGCAGAGAGGTATAACAGAAACGAGCAAACCATAGCCGTCTGAGTTCGAGATGTAAGACATGCTTGGGGCCTAGGAGGGGGAGTTGAAAAGAAACTCTCTTTTTTGAAGGGAAAATAGGACATATAGGAGCATTCTCATTAGGGAAATCCTTAAAGCTACCACACATACCCACAAAAGGACCATGTTCTGAAAGTCCTGAAAAGAGCCAAACTACAGTTTGATTTATAAGTTCAATATGAACTGGGTTAAGCATCAAAGGAGAGACTTATACAGAACCAATCTAAATTTCAGCCTTCAACAACCGTCATCACTGCTATCACCACTACTACCACCACCACCAACAGAAAAATCAAACCTTGAAGAAAGGGGAGAAACTGAGTTCCAGCGTTAGCACATCAGAATATCCATACTCTAGACTTCAACAACAAAAAAACACACACAATGTATAAAGAAACAAAAAGAGATAGCCCATGCAAAAGAAAAAAATGAAATGAAAGTAACTATCCCTGAAGAAATCTAAACATAGGAAAAACTATTCATAGTTGTTAACTTAATTCTTTAAAGTTCAATGAACCAAAGTAAAAGATGGAAAAGAAATAAAGGCAAGCAAGAAAACAAAGCATGATGAAAGGAGGAATTAGAAAATTTGAAAGGTACCAAACAAATTCTGGAGCTGTAAAACAGAATAACTGAAATAAAGAAATACACTAGAGTGGTCAAACAGCAGATCTGAACAAGCAGAAGAAAGAATCAGTGAACTTGAAGGTTGGATAATTGAAATTATTCATTCTGAGCAGCAGAAAGAAAATAGAATGAAAAAAAAATGTGAAGAGATTCTCAGGGACCTGTGGATATCATGAAGCATACCAACATTCTAACAAGGAGTGCCCCAGAAGAAGGAAGAGAAAGGGGAAGAAAAAATATTTGACAAATAATGGCCACCCAAAACTTCCCAAATTTGATGAAAGACATGAATATTCTCATTCAATAATCTTAGTGAACTAAAATAGGATGAACTAAAAGAGATACACATTGCAACACATATTCAAACTGTCAAAGTACAAAGACAAAAAAAGAATCCTAAAAGCAGCCAGAGACCAGAGAGTCATATAAACTATACTCAATAGGGAAGTGGACATGGCTCAACTAATAGAGCATCTGCCTACCATATGGAGGGTCCAGGGTTCTATACCCTGGGCCTCCTGACCCATGTGGTGAGCATGCCATGCCACACAGGGGTGCCCCAGCATAGGGAAACCCCACATGCAAGGAGTGTGCCCCACAAGAAGAGCCGCCCATCATGAAAAAAGTGCAGCCCACCCAGGGGTGGCACCACACATATCAAGAACTGACACAGCAAGATGACACAACAAAAAAGAGATGCAGTCTTCCAGTACTGCCTGATAATACAAATGGACACAGGAAAACACACAGCAAATGGACTCAGAGAGCAAAGGGGGGAAAGGGGAGATAAATAAAATAAAATAAACCATAAAAGTATGCTCAACAAGATTATGTACCAATTTCTCATCAGAAACTGTAGAGGCCAGAAAGCAGTGTGAGGACATATTTAAAATGCTGAAATGGAAAAAAAAAAAGTCAAGTATTCTTGAAAAGTGCGGGGGAAATCAAGACATCCACAGATAAACTAAAGCAAAAGGAATTTGTGACCACTATACCTGCCCTGAAATCTAAAAAGGGTCCTTCATGATGAAAGGAAAGAACACTAGACAGTAAGCTGAAACCACTCTGTATGTGACACTATTTTTTTTACATGATCCAAAATACAAATGTATAAAAAATTATATTTCTATAAGACACACAAAGAATTAAGATGTAATTTGTGACAACATAAAGAGGGAGGAATAGGTATATCCTATTGAATTTAATTGATATCAATTCAATGTAGATTTTTCTAAATTTAAGATGTTCAGTGTAAACCCCCTTGTAGCCATTAAGAATATAGCTTAATAAATATGTAGGAAAGGAAAGGTGCAGGTGATTAACTGTTTCAATACAAAATGTCAACTAGGTACCAAATAAGGCAGTAATACAGGAAAATAAGGACAAAAAAGACATAAATGGCAAAATGGCTGAAGTAAGCTTTATCAGTAATTATCTTAATATAACTCTAAATGGATTGACTTCTCCAATAACAAGCCAAAGATTGGATTGGCAGAATGGAATTTTAAATATGTATGATCAAACTAAATATTATTACAATAGACTCACTCTAGACTCAAAGACAAATAGGTTCAAAGAGGATGGATGAAAAAAGATGCACATAGTAATCAAAGGAGAACTGGAGTGCCTATAATAATATCAGAAAAAAATAGACTTTAAGTTAAAAATTGTTATAAGAGACAGAAAAAGACACTAAATATTTTTAAAGAGCTCACTCTAACAAGAAAATACATAAAAATGATACACATTTACACTTCTAATAAAAGAACTCCAATAATGAAGCAAACATTGGCAGAACTGAAAGGAGAAATAGATAATTCTACAATAAGAATTGAAGACTTGAATAAAACACTTTCAATAATGAATAGAACATCTATCCCTAAGATCAGTAAAGAAACAAAAGATTTGAACAGTGCTATCTATAAATCAGCGAGACCTAACATATATAGAGATCACTCCATCCAATAACAACACAAAACATATTTTCTCTAGTAAACATGGGTCATTCTCCAGAATGGATCACAAAATAAGTCTCAATAAAATAAATGTTAAAAAAAATATATTGGAATCACACAAAGCATCATCTCTAACCACATTGGAATGAAGTTAGTTATCAATGACTATGAAATGAAAGTCACCTGTTCATTGAAAACACCATTGAAAAGAAAAATACTAACAGCTGTTATCTCAAAGAATCTTTGCCTTTTCTGAGATGTTTCCAAAATTCCCTCACTTGCCATGTAGGATTATTAAAATAAAAAATCAAAAGTAATTAAAATTAAATTGCTCTTATGCTAAATGAAGATGCCAGACTCAAATCACTACAAATTAAACTATGATTCTATTTAAATGACATTCTAGAATAGACAAAACTATGGGGATAAAAAACACCCTGGTGATGGACAGGGAGAAAGGCTGATTACAAAGAAGCTAGAGGGAAATCTGAGGGATGGTGGAACTATTCTCTCTACATTGTGATGGTAGTTAACACAACTGTATTTGTCAAAATTCATAGAAATGACACCAAAAAAGGTGAATTTTGCTCTATGCAAGTTGCACCTCAGTTTAAAAAAATCAGATGGTTAAAAATTATAAATTGCAATTACAGTAAACATTTCTTTGAAGTGGACAGTTTTATGGTATATGAAATGCTTGGGACCACTAATCAAAATCCTCATTTTACAAGAGAGAAGAGAGAACCAAAGAGATTTGTTCTGATGTCCATTGCTAGATAATGGAAGCTTAGGTACAAACCTAGAATTCCTTTACTTCAAATCCAGGGCTCTTTCTACCTCACAATTCTTATTCTTCCATACTTCTAAATACCACACTTTCAACTAAAGTGCCATGTACAAGAGGATTAGGGTAGGACATAAAATTCCAAACATTCAAGGGCAAATATTAATACACACACAGTGTGTTGCTAGGGTCTGTCTTTTTTTTGAATCATTCTACTCTTTTCTTAAGGATTTATTTTTTTTATTTCTCACCACCCACCCCCCCACCCCCCCGCCATTGTCTGCTCTCTGTGTCCATTTGCCATGTGCTCTTCTGTGTCCACTTTCATTCCTGTCAGCAGCACTGGGAATCTGTCTCCCTCTGTTACGTCATCTTGCTGAATCAGATTTCCACACATGCAGCACCATTCCTGGGCAGGCTGAACTCCTTTTGACCTCATGGCTCTCCTCGCTGGGGCACACTCCTTGCATGTGGGGCCCCCCCATGCAAGGGACACCCCCACGTGGCATGGCACTCCCTCTGCATGGCAGCACTGCACATGGGCCAGCTCACCAAATGGGTCAGGAGGCCCTGGGTTTGAACCCTGGACCTCCTACATGGCAGGCGGATGCTCCATCAGCTGAACCATATCCACTTCCCAATCATTCTACTCCTTTAACATTTGCCAAAAAGTCACCTCACTTTGTTAGGTAAAATGAATAATGGAGTCAAAGTAGAACCAAGTAGTAGATCTTCAGAGTATGGATAGGGATCAATAAAAAATACTTAAAAATTCCATAATGGGTACATTTGGTTTATTGTGAATTGACTAGGAAAAACACCATGAGACCAAAGTACAATCTGCAAACAATCTTCACTAAAGCATTCAAACTGATGACCTTAATGAGTCTTATAAAATAAAAACAAAAGAAAGAGTGAAGAACATATTGTATAGAAGATTATCAGCAAATAAACTTGGCTAAAAAAACACACAAAAAAAGGTCTTCTCTCTATGATCTACATGCTGCAAAATAATGTTAAAGTAATCCAATCATTTCCTACTTTATAATACACAGGAAAAATGCAGACTTCCATTATAGAAGAACTATGTAGCCAATACTACTAACTTGAAACTTTCCATGGGAGAAGTGTTGCTGCAAATGATCTACCCTTTACAGGAAAAGTATGGTAATCCCAACTACTACTATATCCATTCGCTGAAGGAAGGCAAGCACTAGGTTTCTGTAAGAACAGACGTCAGTGAAATAGCCATTCAGATTTCACTTAGGACCTTCATCTGACACCAAGTTTTAACCTCGCCTGCTAATGTAACCATGCTAAAGACTCCTTTCCACAAGGCAGTCGCTGTTTTTACATTAATTTTATCACCTACAAAGACTTAAACTTTGAAAAAGTTTGGAGGAATCCCTTATACACGACAATGATTCCCCAGAATGCTACTGCCATGTGACCGTTCAACCAAATCCATGGAACTAATCATAAATTAGGAAAGGAAAAACAAAACACTGAATATAAGAAATTATGACCACCAAACAAAATAAAATCCCATGAGATAAAAGATACCCTGAAATGAAACCCAGTGAGAATTCATTCCGCATAGCACAACACTCCTGCTTTAGGAGAAGGCCCTTCATAAAAACAGGCCTCTCAAACCTTTGAGATTCAGGCTTAGTGAGACTGACTGACAGACAACAGCTGGGAAGATTCTGTATTAATCTTATTAATAGCATGTTAGACTTTGGGAAAAGGGGGGAATAGGGAGAAGGGGACGTTAAAATGGCAAAAACAAAGTGTCAGAACTTCATTTTCAGTTATCTGATCCTACATGCTGGAGAGCCCGTACCAAAGTCTTCTACTCTTGAATATCTTTTCTTCAAACCTTATGTCTTCAGCATCTTTCTGGAGTTTGAAAAATTATTGAGAAAATCAAGTAGGTGTTCTTTATGTTGGCTTTATCTATTGATGGCCACCATAATATACATTAAAACTGAGAAAAATGTATTTATTAATGCACTAAAAATAATCCCCATTTTATATGAACTTAAATATTGTATTTTATAATTAAAAACTATATTTTATTCAATAAAAATGTGAGATTTTGCAATTTTTTAAATGTCTGGTTTAATAACATACAGAGAACTTGTCTGTTGCTACATTCCATCTGATGAAATACTTTGTGTTTTGTTGAGGTATATGAAGAAAATCCTGCCTCAAACAGGTATGTATTGGGGATAGGAGAAGTACTGTAATATAATTTGTAGATAATTGTAGTTTTTCTCTTTGGATAATATAATGAAACTTGCCAAGAGATTGTTTCTTGAAGCTAGCAAAGTAGGAAACTTCTTAATTTTAATGATTATAAATTCAAATAAATCTAATGAAGAGATTAGTGGACTGACAAATATCAATCAAGTGGCAGGCAGATCAAAAATCATGAAATCATCTCCAAAGTGTCTGCCTACTCAATTTCTATTATTTTATTTTATTTATTTATTTTTAATTTATTGTTTTTTGAAGATCACAAAAAATGTTACATTAAAAAATATAAGATGTTCCCATATATCACACATTCCCCCCTCACTCCTCCCACATCAACAACTTATTTCATCATTGTGGCACATTCATTGCATTTAGTGATTACATTTTGGAGCACTGCTGCATTGCATGGATTATAGATTACATTGTAGTATACATTCTCCCCCTGTATAGTGCTTTGTTGTTGTTGTTTTTTTATTTGTGGGCTAAGGAATACAAACTAACACATGAGATTTACATACATATTTACTAAAGTAGTAAAAGCATGATTTTTAAAATGCTTTATCACAAAGATGATAAAATGAGAAGCTTTTAGAAAAATGGCAGAAATCTCAAAAACTTGAATTTAACAACTAGCTTCTCTATTAATAAACTTGCTGGGGATTTTTAACATGATTCTTCCATTATGGGGTTCCTTGAATAATTTCACAGAAGTTATAGGATGTTGTATCTCATGTAATTATGCAGGTATGTGTATATTTTTTCCTTAAATTCTCAGTAACATTGCTAAATGTCTACTGGCAAGGTCATAGAACTGCTGTCATCTCTTGAAGTTTTATGGAATGCCAGAGCAACTCCATACAGAATTTCTGAACTGAACTCTGAGTAAATCTATGTCAAAGTGGGACTAAATTAGGTATAGATTTCTAGAAAGTGGCTCAACTTGTCTACCTCTACCCTGAAATAGCCTCTTTCTTCACAGATACAACCTTCAAAGGGAAAACACTCTGTGTAAGGAGGCACAGTTTGTGAAAAATCAGAAAGTTCAGGTCCTGCTATCCTGTTTCCTTTTATCTTACATTATTCAGTAAATGAATAAATTTAAGAAATGTTTATTGTGGGCAATGCACTGAATATTGCAGAGTTATTTTCATCTTTCTCTTTGAAACTTTCTGTAATTCATTCTATTGAGAAGTAAAAGTATATTATGCAGAGCTATAATACAAGTACTAGAATTTAGCTTAAATTCTAGTAAACTAAGTTGTATCCAGCCCACTCCAAAAAAATAATTTAAATTTCCTAGTTTTATATTATGAAGATTTTCCTGTTTGTGGTCAGATTGTAATGAGCCATTAAAAGAAAATGAAAAAAAAAAAAAAACAAGAAAAAAGAGTTGAGTAAATGTACAGGAAAAAAAATTATTTTTTAAGCTAAAAATAAAATAAATCCACACAGATCTGGAAACAGTGTTTTCTTTCTTCTTTTTTCTATCTTAAAGCACAGCAACTACACAAAGTGAAGTTCAGCAGGCATCAGGCCCAACCTTAGCATCCTTTTGCTGTTTTCAACAGACTACATCAAGAGTGCCAGATGCATTTCCCATATGGCTTTGACAGCTGTCATTGGGAGAAAGAAATATCTTACTGTCTAGTCCTGATTTCTGACTTAGCCCTTAGGGTGTAGGGCAATGAGACAATTCCTTCTTCACCATGGATGTCATTCAATTCATAATTTTTATTAGAATAGTTCCCTTTAAACCTTTCAAGTTCTACTACATTGAACATTTCTTTTTAAAAAATTCCAGAAGAAAGCAATGAAGGAAAATATTTATGTATTTGCCAATTTAGTGTGTGATACCCTGAATTTGAATAAACATATTTTAACAAAAATGGAAATAGTATAGCATATCAATTCCACATTCCCATTCCCTGCATCACTTACACATGGAATATGATACTGTATTTCATGTGTTCCTGAACTAGGCAGATGCTTTTGATATAGTTATGATGGGTGAACATGATCCTTTTCGAAAATTGGATAGTTTTAAAACTTACATATTCCCAATCTATCTATAGAAGTAACAAGTTTCTATTCTCTATGCACTATTCCAAATGTAAATTGGGCACAGTTTTGTGTAGCTTAACAATCAACAATCATCTTAAAACAATGGGCCCTTTGAGAAAACTTGAAGCTTAAATCTAGGTGTCTGAAGAGTTCAAACATGATTTAGTTTCCTGGCTGCTCAAAGAAATACCATGCAATGGGTTGCCTTAAACAATGGGAATTTATTGGCTCACAGTTTTGTGGCTAGGAGAAGTACAAAATCGAGATATATCATCATGGCAATGCTCTTTGCCAGAACATCGTGGTGTTTTGGGACTGGATGCCAGAGATCCTTGGTCCTTCACTTTTCTTTTCCAGAACAGTTCACATGTCTTCCTCTTCTCCTTTCTCTTCCAGGTCCCATTGATTTCCAACTTCTGGCCTCTTTCCCAGGCTCTTTCTCTGTAGCCTTCCCTGTACTTAAAATTCAAACGTAAGGGACTTATACTTAAAAATAATTTCAATGTATTTTTTTTCATTTTTAAAAAAAGTAATTGAAGTATACCACTCACACACAAACCTACATAAACAATAAGTATATAGTAATAGTTGTGAACTTACAAAACAAACATGCATTGCTTTATACAGGACTCTCATAACTCACCTTACCACCAATACCTTGCAAAATGTTGTTAAACATTTTGAACTAAAGATTAAAGACCATTGTCAAAATATTACTACTAACCAAAGCATTTTCCCCCAACACACCATATTATTATCTTTATATCATTTATATATGAACTTACATAATCAATAAGTATATAGTAAAAGCTGTGAACTTACAAAACAAGCATGCATAACATTATACTGGGGTCACATACATCAACCCTCCACCAACACCTTGCACTGTCATGAAACATTTGTTACAGATTATGAAAAAATATTATCAAATCTTACTACTAATTATAATCCTTATCCTACATTTGGCATATTTTTTCCCTAAACCACCCTATTATTATTTTTAAATATATATTTTTTTATGACAGAAGTTGTAAACTTATAAAACAATCATACACATGTGCAGAATTCCCAAACAACATTTCTGGCTATTGAGAGCCTCTTAAACTTCCAAATAAATTTGATAGTTGTGTTTTCAACACACACACAAAAAAATGCTGGTGGAATTTTTACCGGATTGCATTGAATCTGTATATCAATTTGAGTAGAATTGACATCTTAATGATATTTAGTCTTCCAATCTGTGAACATGAAGTGTTTTTCCAGGTATTTAAGCCTTTTTTCATTTCTTTTAACATTGAGTTACAGTTTTCTGAATACAAGCACATTACATCATTGGTTAGGTTTATTCTTGAGTATTTGAGTTTTATGTGTCATATTTTATTTTCACCACTCTTTTGATACTTTTAGTTACTTTTATTGATATACTCTTCATTTCTAGACTCTCTTCCAGGCCTCTCTCTCCTGGCTTTTCTTTTCAGGCTCTAGCACACACTTCAGTATTTCCTGAAAATCTGATCTCTTGCTTAGAAATTCTCTCCGTTTCTGTTTATCTGTTAATATTCTAATCTTGCCCTCATTTTTGAAAGACAATTTTACCAGATATGATTCTTGGCTGGAAGTTTTTCTCTTGTGGTAACTTAAATATATCAGAACACTGTCTTCTTGTCCCCATGGTTTCTGGTGAGAAACAGCACTTAATCTTATTGGGTATCCCTTATATGTTATGCATTACTTTTCTCTTGCTGCTCTCAGAATTCTCTCTTTGTCTTTGGCATTTGACATTCTGATTAGTATGTTTCTCAGAGTTTGTCTATTTGGGCTTCCTGCCCTTTCTCCCTTGCTGGTTGATCAGTAAGAGGTTAGGATGCAGTTGGCACTATAAGCTGTGAAGGCTCAAGCTTCTCCAAACTTTCTCCTTTGCCAAGGTTTGGACAGAGTCAGAGCTGTGTGGAATGATCCAAGTCATGCAAGCCTAGACTATAGTTGCCCAGAGAGACTGATAAGGCTACACATCCCTTTCTCCTATTCTTGGGGCAGGAATGCAGCTGCAGGTGTGGGCAGCAGTCTATGCAGTGTCAGTCCAAATGACTGCAGTTGCCCTGGTAGACTTCCAATTATTCAGTCTGTGTCAGCCAAATATACATGCATTTACCAGGATAGGCTGCTGCAGGGCCCACCAACATCTTCCCTGCCAGAGGTGGGGCTGAAGCCTATCCTAGGACTGCAGGCTGATCTGGGTAAAAGAAACCAGTTCATACTATCACTGTGATTGTTGTTCCTGGATTCCCTTCAGTTTGGGGGCAGGATCAAAATGGCAGGCACTGGTCTCTTTGTAACTTGGACAGATTCATACCCCAGGTGTTCCCAGGGTTATACCCTACCCAGCTGATTCTACTAATCAGTAGCCAAAATCAGTGGCCAACCATCTCCTTCTCCCCTGTTTTTTGGAAATAGAGTTTCCAATTCCAGCCACAGAATAGCTTGCAGGGCACCTTGTGCTGCCAAAGTAGGACAATCACTTGGCCTCCATGTCTTGCTTGGTAATTTCCCAGAGAGGCTGGCACAGTTTCCCCCAGTTAGAACTGCAGTCTGATCTGGATGGGAAGAAGCTGTTCCCCACCAGCACTGGGATTTTCAGTCCACCCCATTTCCCCTTGTGCCAGGCATGGAGTTAAGATGGCAGCTCCCAGCCTCTTTCTGACTTCATCAGGCACAAAGTGAACTGTTCTCAGGATTATACTTTAACCTGCTGACTTTACTCATCAGTAGCTGAAGTTGATGCCCAACCATCTCTTCTTCCCCTGTTTTGGGGAAGTAGAGTTTTAAGTTCCAGCCACTGAACAGTTACAAGATGGCTTGTGCCTCTGGTGGAGGATGGGTACTGACATGCAAGGTATGGAGCACTCTACTTATGAGTCTTCTCTACAGATGGGCAGTCTACGCCTGCCATTCCTTCAAGGATGTTGCAGGATGCTCTTCTGGTCTCCTGAGAGTTCTGGGTGTATACTAACTGCCCTGTAGTAGGAGCTGACTTTGGAGATCCTTACTCCACTGCCATCTTCCTGGTTCCCTCTCAATATATTTTTAAAGGTGCATATAAAAACTTCTTTTCATGGTGAAGTATATTCTAAGTTGCCAGGTTAAATAGATTTATAAATATGTATAAGTTTAAAAGTACAGAAAAATCTAAAATTCATTGCAATATAAACAACTGAGTGGTTTATTAACTTTATTAACTTTATTAACAACCATAATTGTTCAGTCTCCTGTGTTTTACATTGGATATTGCATTTGTTAGGCTGTTCAACTTCTTAGTCCTAATCAACCACTAAGCATCTCTGAGATTAGGACTATTACCTATCACTTCCTCCCTGGTCTTGCACAGTGCAATAATGAAGTAAATATATTTGAATTATTAATCTCAACTGGATACATTTTTTTTCTGAATTAAACATTCCCTCCATCATGCCATCCTCCTCTCTACTACATGTTTATTTCTCTCCCTATCACTTCCCTTTAATAATCTGTCATAGTGAGAGAATGATGGTCATGGAAGTGTCATACCTTTCAGGAGTCTTTGATTTAGACATAGCAGGGAAATGAAAACATGACCTCTCAGTACACTTCCAAATATAAGGAAAAGTATTTGCTTTTCTATTCTCAATATATTCCTCATAGCCCGTTTGGAAATATACATGTAGTTTTTCATGATTTTCCCCCTGTAATTATCAGTAATCTATTTGTTCCAAAACCAGGAGTTACCAGTGCATTTTCACTTTGAGGCAACTCTGCTAATATACTATCTGTTTCTAAAATTTCACATACAAGTATAGCCTTTAGTATTCAGTTTAATTCTGACAATTTGTATTTTCTTTTAAAGTAAGAATGATAATGAAATTAAAAATAAATAAACATGGGAAGCAGCTGTGGCTCAATCAGATGAGCTCTGTCTACCATATAGGAGTCCCTCGGTTTGCCTCCTGGGGCCTCCTTGTGAAGGCAGGCTCACCCACATGCTGCAGAGTGCCACCCGACCTGCAGAAACAGTGGCAAGCTAACTCAGCAAAAGGTGACTGCCACAAAAAGAAGGGAGACAAGTGAGAACACAGAAGCACCCCCAGTAAATGGACTCAAAGAGCAGACCACAAGCAAGCTGCAAGGGGGGAGGGGAAATAAAGTAAACAAATACAGACAGAAGAATATACAGTGAATGGACACAGAGAACAGACAGCATGCAAGAAGTCACAAGGGGGGGAAATAAATAAATAAATAAATAAATAAATAAATAAATGTCATCTTTAGGGTTTGCCTTTCAAAACAAAATGAATTTCTCCCAAGGCTTATCTTATACAGAAGTGGGCTGCTAGACAAGACAATCAGATGCATCATTATACTCTAAAGGCAAAACAAAACAAAAACCACAACAATTTACTTGCAGGAAATAGTGTTGATCCCTTAGTTGGAAGTGCTTTTGATTCTATTTTGCAATTTCAATTTCTCACAAAATTTTGGAAATGCAACTTATACTTTGATGTATCTGCTATAATTATCTCAGAAGCCCTTTAGGTAAAATCTTATTGATGCTTTTTCATTAATTAACACATTTAAATGTATAAATAAATAACATAAAAATACATGTCAAAGATATTGTTTTGTTTTACCCTTATTGGAATTAAATTTTTTTAATGTAAGAATTTATTACATGCAGGCTGGAATCAAATAATAAGTCTACAAAGTTATCATAACAATTGAACTGCCTAAAGCACCTCAAGTCAGAACTCAAAAATCCATGATATTATTTATGGTGCTAAACTCTTGTGGTTTATATACTGTTATTGCCATTTACCCTATAGTCAAACAATGTAGAAGAAATGAGAGTGGTGAAATTTTTAGATTGGAACAGCTGGAGAAGGAGCCTAGGATTGAAACTGGTCATATTCCCCTATAGTTAGAGAGATTTTCATGGAACTGTCATTATTGCTGTGGGCTCTGAATGGTAACAAGAATGTGGGACAGATATTGTTTTCAATAAATGGGAAGGGAATTAGGGAGAGCAGAGAAAACCAGGGAAGGTTAATGAGATGACATGAATGGCAAGACAATAAAGCTGGTTTCCATGGAGCAGCAATCAGAGTTTTGGTGCTTTGCTAAGTCCTATAGTTTGAAGCATTCCAAAGGAAAATGAACAGTAACAAAAATTGAAGATAAAGTAAAACAGCTCAACTATCATGTCTCAAAAATATTGTAATATGTTTCATTAATCAGGTTGTCTACTTACTGAAAGAGAATAGTCTGTAACTGGATGAAAAACAACAGAGAGCAAGCTCAAAATTTAGAAGAGAATAAATTATTTTAAGTGTAAGTTGTAGGAGATAGCATATTCTATCTATATTTATATGTTGACTTGTTTTTCTTTAATTAAATCTTGTCTGCACTTGATTTCTCTCAGAGAAAGAACCATATAAAAAAGGGGAAAAAAAGGTTAATAGATAACCTATAAAACATTATTGAGACCTTAATTTTCCAGCAGTCTTCTATAAGGATTTCATTTGCAATTCATGTTTTAGAAGTACTTATGGATTTTTATAAATATGTGCTACTGGACAGATAATCAGGGGTTCTTAGTCCTCATACAGTTTTAATGTAACTATCTTTGTGACCTTGGGCATATTACTGATAATTATGTTAATTTCTTCCCTTACCTCCCACGAGTTCACAAATATACCCATGGGATACATTTGGTGTAACCACCTGAACGTTTCCCAGTCATCCAAGTATAGATAGTATTTCCATTACTTTTCAGTGGTAAACTTTAGTTGGATGTCAGGTTTTAGTAGGAGTAAGATGTTAAGGTACAGACTTTCACACTGAGCTGATTATCAGTTTCTCTCTGGTGCATCACCTTTTGCTTAACATTATGTCATAAACCAAATTTTGAAAAGTATTTTTAGCAGTTTCTGATTTGGATTGACATGTATTCACACCATTAACTTCATTGGTCATTTCATATGGTGCAAAATGGCTTAAGTAATTTGAGTCATCATTATACATTGTGCGCTGGCAGTTGAAATATGTCAGATGTGGACACCTCAACCCACTAGATCCCTAGATATGAAAAAATAGGAGAAATAATACAGACTGAAAAGTTATTTGTTTGTATTGATTTGACATTAATTAACTCTTCTGATAGGTAACATGCTCGCTTTCCATCCATATGTCCAAACATCCATTTGCAACAAGCGACTTGAAATATTTTCTTGTCATATCCAAATAATCAAATTATTTCTACCATAATTTTCTCCAGAAGATTCTCCTGATGGAGAGTCAGAAATAAATATGAAAGATTTTATATAAATATTAGGGAAGCAGATGTGGCTCAAGCAATTGGGTTCCCGTCTACTATATGGGAGGTCCAGGGTTTAATGCTCAGGGCTTCCTGGTAAAGGCAAGCTGGCCCATGTGGCCCACACAGAATGCTGCCCCATGCAGAAGTACTGCCCCATGCAGGAGTGCTGGTCCATGCCGAGAGCTGATGAAGCAAGATGATGCAACACAAAGAGAGACAGAGGAGACACAACAAGAGATACAGCAGACCAGGGATCTGAGGTGGTGCAAGAGAATAGCCTCTCTCCCACTCTGGAAGGTCCCAGGATCAGTTCCCAGAGCCACCTAATGAGAATACAAGCAGACACAGAAGAACACACAGCGAATGGACACAGATAGCAGACAATATAGGGAGAGGGAGAAATAAATAAATAAATAAATAAATAAATGTTCTTTATGACCCCTTTACTATACAGGATTAAAAAAATGTGTTCTCAGATTGGAGTATTTGCAAATTGCTTCCAACTTAAGGATCAAGTCAAGTTTCCCAGTTGGAGGTCATGGAGTCTTCATTGATGTCAAGAATTTTTTATTACTTAAATATTCCAATGGCAGTGAGCTAGGTGAACGAATGGGAGGATCCTGGATCTCAGCATTTAATACACCTTCCAGGTAATTCTAATGCAATCTAAAGTTCAAGAATACCAGTGATTAGGGCATTAGTCTCTTCTTTTTAAAAAAATATTGTTATTTGGGACCCACAACTTGTAGTGGCTGCCTGGGAATTAGTGTCACAACATTTTTCTGAGTGAGAAATATCTGGGGAGAGTGCAGCCTCCAGAGAAGCTATCTCTTTCGCTGCTGCACTGGGTCAAATGTGAGCTAGTCAAGGGCTCTTTCGTTTTCCTCTGCACCTGGAGAAAGCACATTGTTAATACCCTCACAGATGCCAATAGGCATTCAGACCAATAGAGTGCCATTCAGATTAACCAGAGCATGTCCTGCAAGTCACAGCTGACCACCTTACTGTGCGACTATTTGCAAAGAGGTTTGCTTGGTTTACATTTCTATTAAGTTTCAACAGAACAATTGTCATTATTTGTATTAGCCATGTAACAGAAATTAATGTTTGGCACATATATTGAAGCATTAATGCTTGTTTGGGAGAGAAGAAAAAGTAATTGATTACTGTGTCACATGCTGCCCTAAAATATTACACTTGGACATAAGTAAATAAATGAACAAACTTCACCAAGTTTTGTTTTACCATTTTTTAAAACATTTTTTTATTCATTTTTTAAAAATATTACATTCAAAAAATATGAGGTCCCATTCAACCCCACCGCCCCCACCCCACCACTCCCCCCACAGCAATATTCTCTCCCATCATCATGACACATCCATTGCATTTGGTAAGTACATCTCTGTGCATCGCTGCACCTCATGGTCAATGGTCCACATCATAGCCCATACTCTCCCACGTTCCATCCAGTGGGCCCTGGGAGGATCTACAATGTCCGGTAATTGTCCCTGAAGCACCACCCAGGACAACTCCAAGTCCCGAAAACGCCTCCACATCTCATCTCTTCCTCCCATTCCCCGCACCCAGCAGCCACCATGGCCACTTTTCCCACATCAATGCCACATTTTCTCTGTGGACCTTGGATTGGTTGTGTCCATTGCACATCTATGTCAAGAGGAGGCTTAGATTCCACATGGATACTGGATGCAATCCTCCTGCTTTCAGTTGTAGGCACTCTAGGCTCCATGGTGTGGTGGTTGACATTCTTCAACTCCTTGTTAGCTGAGTGGGGTAAGTCCAATAAATCAAAGTGTAGGAGCTGAAGTCTGTTGAGGCTCAGGGCCTGGTTATCATATTGTCAGTCCAGAGATTCAAATCCCCTAGATATATCTTAAAACGCAGCACCAACCACAATTCCAGTAAAGTAGCATGAAAGGCTTGTGAAAAGAGATCCCATCTGAGTCCAGCTCCATCACGCAGAAACACCAGCTCCAAAGAAGGGCCAACTGACATGGCAGTGAACCCCATCTGCCATGACCATAGAACCTGTGGGTCTCTTTAGCCCTCAAAAGGACAAATACCTGGGGTTGTATCTACTTTATCTGTCTCTGAGACTCTGCTCAGGTGTGCATAAGGGCAATCCTTCTGACAACCTCCAGACTCTTTTTTAGAGACTCATAGCCATATAAACTCATTTCTCCTTTCCATTTCCCCCTTACATTAGGTCAAACAGCATTTTAAACTCCTGTTATTATATGTAGACAGGGATATTCTGCTGGTCTGCGTTGAACCTTTAATTCAAGGTCATTTTCTAGTTGCATCATCAGCTGGTACTTGGTAGTGATCCCTTGGTGCCAGGGAGGCTCATCCCCGGGTGTCATGTCCCACGCTGGGGGCAATGCATTGCATTTACTTGCTGAGTTTGGCTTCGAGACTGGCCACATTTGATATTTTACCATTTTTATAACATGAAAACTTGACCCAGAAAAAAGTATTAGCCAAGAAAATTATTTTTAGACTATATTGAAGAAACGTATTACCAGGAAATAGTTAAAGGAAATTAGACACATATTGTTGAAATTGCTATAGTTTTCAATGTGTTTATAAACCTGACATTTTTGGAAGTATAATGGCCCAAAGTAATAAAAAGAATTCATTAAGGGAATAGAATTTCATGATAAAACTCAGCTAGTAATGTTTTACTTTTATGAACTTTCTAAAATGGTGAGGACTTGAGTTTTTTTCTGATACATTTTCTTTATAATTTATAGATGTATTTAAATGATGTATAAAATGTTTTTATTTTCCAGTGGTGAACTGTTCAGATACAGGCTGTGTAGAAAAGGCCATTCATCATGGGCAACAGAATTTCCCTGAGAGTTTTCAGTATGGAATCACTGTTATGTATCACTGCAAGAAGGGATTTTACTTGCTGGGCTCTTCAGCCTTAACCTTTATGGCAAATGGTTTGTGGGATCGTTCTTTACCCAAGTGTTTGGGTAAGTGTGGATTATTTTGTATTCTTCTGCCATTACCACCAAAAAAATAGTTTCTCATGTATTGAAAAAGTTTATTAATTTTTAAAATTCTCTCTGCCCCCCCTCACCAACTGTATTAATTTCATAGGATATCTTTAGATAGATTGGTCAGAAACCAAGAAATTCTACTCATATTGTTGAAGGGGAGAAGAGGGGGTGGGGAAACACTGGAATGCTTATATATCTGGCTGGAAAGTCAAGTGGCTCTAGGTTGTTGGGCACCACTTGGACTCATTCTTTCTTTTGTCTCCACTTACTACTGCTTGTCTGTTGGCTTTACACAGCAGATGGGCTTCCTACATGGTCAAACATGATGGCCTCAACACCATACATTTCTCAGCTTTACTCTCTCTGGTCCCAAGTTTAGAAATATTGGCAGGAGAGCTCCAATAGGCCCAGACCAGATGAAGTTTCCATCTGTGGACCTAGCATTTATGGCCAGAGGTGTGTGTTCTGAGTTTCCTAACCAGGAGTTATCAGCACTCTTGGGCCTGTCAGTAGTAAGTGCAGAATCTTGATGGGAACTTCCTCCTGAATCATAAGTGTAATTAGAGGAAGGCATGTTACTCTAAAAAGGGAGGAGCTTTACTGAGCAGCAAAATTATAGATCACCACTCTGGACTCCCTCAAAGCTTTACTATCAGTATATTTCATGCCATGTAGCTTAATAAGAATGCTTAATTTTACCCAAATAGAAATTGTCTCACTTCCCTTGACTTGAAAAAGTGGTTTATCCTTTAGCTCGATGAGAAGCATGTTTTAAAAATACAGTCTGAAATTTTAGGAAAAAGTGTTACTCTCTTTGGCTTTTTAAAGCCAGACAAAAAACAATCATCAAAATCAAAACTGTCTTATTACACATTTGGTGCACATAAAGACATTTGGAAAGGACAGTTCCGTTATGAATTCAATTTACCAGTGTAAAAAAATCCACTTTCTCCTTTTGAATTTTTAATATTGCCAAGCATATTTTCAGAATGGATTGGTACTGGTTTTTTTTTTTTTTTTTTTTTTTTTTCCTGCAAGGGAGTTGCTCTCATAACCCCTACTGACTGACGGTGAAACTTGCCTCAAATTCTAACTGCAGAAATACAATTAATTTCCAGGGAGAAAGAGAATAATGTTCACTAACAAATGTTCAGTCTATGTGGCCAAAAGATGTATCTATAAATGTATTATTATCTTCATTAAATTAAATCTGAATTCTGGTTTTCTATGCCTTCATACATAGAAAATTTTTAGAGAAATCACTTGTGCTTTCTAAATCTTTAAATTTCCAGCTTAAGTGATCAAAATAGGGCCAGGGACCCAGTAAGGGGGTGCAGATCAGATCCAAGTGTTCTGGGACATGAGAGATTTTGAAAAGCAGTTTTTCATCCTGCGCTTTCCTGGACGGCCAGCAGATGGCGCTCGTTGGTAACGCGTTCAAGGAAGGTGTCTATTTTTATTTATTTATTTATTTTTTGGCCATCAGGTAACTTCTACTATATTTTTTTTTTCCAAATTCTACTCAATTTATTCATTTTTAAAAAGATATTACATTAAAAAAATATGAGGTCCCCATTTGCCCCCACTGCCCCCACCCCACCAGTCCCCCCCCAAAAACACTCTCCCGCATCATCATGTCACATCCATTGCATCTGGTGAGTACATCTCCTGGCATCGCTGCACCCCATGTCCCGTGTTCCACACCATAGCCCACACTTTCCCATGTTCCATCCAGTGGGCCATGGGAGGACATACAATATCTGGCAGTTGTCCCTGGGGCACCACCCAGGACAACTCCAAGTCCCAAGAATGCCTCCACATCTCTTCTCTTCCTCCCCTTCCCCACACCCAGCAGCCACCATGTCCACTTTTTCCACATCAATGCCACATTTTCTCGATTATTAACCATAATAGTTCATGAATAGAATATCATTAAGTCCACTCTGAGCCTTACTGTATTCCTCCTTCCTGTGGACCTTGGCTTGGTTGTGTCCATTCCACATCTATATCAAGAGGGGGTTTAGATTCCACATGGATATTGGATGCAATCCTCCTGCTTTCAGTTGTAGGCACTCTAGGCTCCATGGTGTGGTGGTTGACATTCTTCAACTCCTTGTTAGCTGAGTGGGGTAAGTCCAATAAATCAGAGTGTAGGAGCTGAAGTCTGTTGAGGTCAGGACCTGGCTATCATATTGTCAGTCCAGAGATTCAAATCCCCTACATATATCTTAAGCCCCAGCATCAACTACAATTCCAGTAAAGTAGCATGAAAGGTTTGTGAACAGAGATCCCATCTGAGTCCAGCTCCATCATGCAGAAACACCAGCTCCAAAGAAGGGCCAACTGGCATTGCAGTGAACCCCATCTGCCATGACCATAGAACCTGTGGGTCTCTTTAGCCCTCAAAAGGACAAATACCTGGGGTTGTATCTACGTTATCTGTCTCTGAGACTCTGCTCAGGTGTGCATAAGGGCAATCCTTCTGACAACCTCCAGACTCTTTTTTAGAGACTCATAGCCATATAAACTCATTTCTCCTTTCCATTTCCCCCTTACATTAGGTCAAACAGCATTTTAAACTCCTGTTATTATATGTAGACAGGGATATTCTGCTGGTCTGCATTGAACCTTTAATTCAAGGTCATTTTCTAGTTGCATCATCAGCTGGTACTTGGTAGTGATCCCTCGGTGCCAGGGAGGCTCATGGCCAGGTGTCATGTCCCACGCTGGGGGGAAGGCATTGCATTTACATGCTGAGTTTGCCTTTGAGATTGGCCACATTTGAGTAACATGGAGTCTGTCAGGAGGGAACTCTTAGGCAAAGTGCTGCTCTAGGCCTTGTTCTTATTTCAGGTGTATAGGCTCACAAGCATAGTCATTAGTATCAGGGGCTCACTGTTGGACCCTCATTCCTTCCTGATCCTTACCGTTGCACCTGGGGGACTGCCGCTGCTCCCCTAGGGACCACGACAGAGCCCCCCCCCCCCAGCCAGGAACCCAGTACCCCCCCAGCTGTTGTTTTTAATTGTTTCCACTATGAGTATATCCAAACATTTCCATGCACCCTGGACACATGCCCTGTATAACTCCCTGTCAAACATATATCGCCTGTCAATAACATCCCATACCAGGATTCCTCCACTGCCATTGTTGAACCACTCTGTGATCCAAAACTTCCTGAAAAGTGAAGCCCAATATAATGTCAGGTTCCCTTACTAGTAAAATGGAATATAGCAATGAGTTTAAAGGTTAGATATAGAATACATATTGATTTGGAAAAATTCTACATCTTATCTTTTTCTTTTCTTTTTTCCTAATTATTGAGCTTCTCTTCCCAAGAGCCTTAGATCACAGTAATTCATATATACAATATACAGTACTTCCACATATCCATTATAAAACCTTTTCCCTTCCACAGCAATAATCTTTTAACTTATTCATGTCATATTTACTGAAACTGATGTATAGATATTGAGAAAATAGCTTTCAAACAAGGTGACATTTGTGTTTACCTTGTGGTTTATGCTTTAGGCTATACAGTTTTCTAAATTTTTTAGTTATCCTATGTTTTACATTATGGTTTACATTATTAGTCTGTCATCCCCTATATGTTTTTGGTGTAATATTACATGTTTTATATCCATCCTTGTGTACTCTTGTGAAACACTTCTTTTGCTCTCACATTTACTTTGGTTCCATCTATTCAATATCTACTTCCCCCTCCCCTTGGGGCCCACAGTGACAGTCAATCTTCATTTCTTGAGGAGCCATGTTCAGAGATACTTGCAGCAGTGTTGATGGCTTGACTTGCTCAACTGCCCTAATGCCCTGGAAGCCACCCTTTCTCTTGTGAGATACAGTTCTCTCTATTTGATGGCATTAGTCCTCCCCAGGATGTAGGTTTACCTTCACTCTCATTATATGGGTCTCTACCCAATGGTATAACCCACTCTGGCAAAATGAGCATTCAGATATTCCCTAGGAGTCTGTCCTGCATCAGATTATCCTCTTTGAGTATCTTAAACAGATAACTTTACTAATTATATTTTGAAAAGTTTTTCTCAGCATTATACTCTCAACCAACACCTGACAATCTCCTATGTTCATATGTTGCCCCACCCTCCCCCCAATTTCTTGGGCAATATTACCCATCTGCCTATCCCTAGACTCCTCAAGCCCGCAAAGCCCCCCCAAAGGTAACCTTATGCCCCCATCTTATACCTTCCTTGTACATATACTTACCTCCAGCTTATCATAGATTTCATCCATGTAGATGTCAGCTTACATCCTTCCTCTACCCCCCGATTTCCTGTAAGCCTATCTTCCAGTCACTAGCTCTCTGAGGCAACCTGCTTATTTCATATCATTGAGGTCATGTAGTATTTGCCCTTCAATGCCTGGGTTGCTTCACTCAACATAAGGTTCTCAAGATTCATCCATGTTATCATGTGTGTTTGTAATGTGTTTGTTCTTAAAGCCGAGTAGTATTCCATTGTATGTATGTACCACATTTTATTGATCCACTCATCTGTTGATGGGCATTTGGGTTGATTCCAACTTTTGGCGATAGTGAACAATGCTGCTATGAACATTGCTGTGCATATATCGGTTTGTGTCCTTGTTTTCAGTTCTGCTGGGTATATACCCAGCAGTGGTATTGCTGGTTCATATGGCAAATCTATGGTTAGTTTTTTGAGAAACCTCCAAACTGTTCTCCAGAATGGTTGGATCCTTCTGCACTCCCACCAGCAGTGGATGAGTGTTCCCATTTCTTCACATCCTCTCCAGCATTTGTATTCTTCTGTTTTTTTCATAGCTGCCAATCTTATGGGAGTAAGATGGTATCTCATTGTAGTTTTGATTTGCATTTCCCTGGTAGCTAGAGATTTGGAGCATTTTTTCATGTGCTTTTTAGCCATTTGTATTTCTTCTTTGGAGAAGTGTCTGTTTAAATCTTTTCCCATTTTTTAAATGGGTTGTTTATCTTTTTCTTTTCAAGATATAAGATTTCTTTATATATGCAAGTTATAAATCTCTTATCGGATATATGGCTGCCAAATATTTTCTCCCATTGTGTAGTTTCCCTTTTTACTTTCTTGACAAACTCCTTTGAGGTGCAGAAGGCTTTAATTTTGAGGAAGTCCCATTTATCTATTTGTTCTTTTGCTGCTCGTGCTTTTGGTGTGATATTCATGAAGCCATTTCCTATTACAAGGTCCTGTAGATGTTTCCCTACACTGCTTTCCAAGGTCTTTATGGTCCTGGCTTTTATATTTAGGTCTTTGATCCATCTTGAGTTGATCTTTGTATAAAGTGTGAGATGGTAATCCTCTTTCATTCTTCTACATATGGATATCCAGTTCTCCAGGCACCATTTGTTGAATAGGCCATTCTCTCCCAGTTGAGAGGGTTTGGGTGCTTTATCAAATATTATATGGCTATATATATGAGGTTCTATACCAGAACTTTCAATTAGATTCCCTTGGTCTGTGTGTCTCTCCTTATGCCAATACCATGCTGTTTTCACTACTGTAGCTTTGTAGTGTGTTTTGAAGTCAGGTAGTGTGATTCCTCCAATTTCGTTTTTCTTTTTCAATATGTCTTTGGTTATTTGGGGCCTCTTTCCTTTCCAAATAAATTTCATAGTTAGTTTTTCTAGTTCCTTAAAGAAGGCTGTGTTGATTTTTATTGGGATTGCATTGAATGTGTAGATGAGTTTTGGTAGGATAGACATCTTAATAATATTTAGTCTTCCTGTCCATGAACAAGGAATATTCTTCCATTTATTTAGGTCTTCTTTGATTTCCTTGAACAGTCTTATATAGTTCTCAGGGTATAAGTTTTTTACATCTTTAGTTAAATTTATTCCTAAATATTTGATAGTTTTATTTACTATTGTAAATGGTATTTGTTTCTTGATTTCCTCCTGATCTTGCTCATTATTGGTATACAGAAATGCTACTGATTTTTGTGCATTGATCTTATAACCTGCGACTTTACTAAACTCATTTATGAGTTCTAGAAGCTTTGTTGTAGATCTCTCAGGGTTTTCTATGTATAGGATCATGTCATCTGCAAATAATGAAATTTTGACTTCTTCCTTTCCAATCGGAATGCCTTTTATATCTGGTTCTTGCCTCAGTGCTCGAGCAAGTACTTCTAAGACAATGTTAAATAGAAGGGGAGACAGTGGGCATCCTTGTCTTGTTCCTGACTTTAGAGGGAAGGATTTTAGGATTTCTCCATTTTTAACGATGTTGGCTGTAGGTTTTTCATATACACTCTTTATCATGTTCAAAAAATTTCCTTTTATTCTGATCTTTTGGAGTGTTTTTATCAAGAAAGGGTGCTGTATTTTGTCAAATGCTTTTTCTGCATCTATAGATATAAGCATGTGATTTTTTTCCCTTCAATCTGTTTATATGGTGTATTACATTGATTGATTTTCTTATGTTGAACCATCCTTGCATACCTGGAATGAACCCACTTGGTTGTGGTGTATAATTCTTTTAATGTGTTGTTGAATACAATTAGCAAGTATTTTGTTAAGTATTTTTGCATCTAGGTTCATTAGAGAAATTGATCTGTAATTTTCCTTTCTTGTGGTGTCTTTGTTTGGCTTTGGTACTAGGGTAATGTTGGCATCATAGAAAGAGTTAGGCAATATTCCTTCTGTTTTGATTTTTTGGAAGAGTTTCAGCAGGATTGGTGTTAGTTCTTTCCGGAATGTTTTGTAGAATTCACCTGTGAAGCCATCTGGCCCTGGGCTCTTCTTAGTTGGGAGGTTTTTAATGACTGATTCTATCTCTTTACTTGTGATTTGTTTGTTGAGATCATCAATTTCTTCTTTCATCAATATATGCTGCTTATGTGTTTCTAGGAATTTGTCCATTTCCTTTGAATTGTCATTTTTGATGGAATATAGTTTTTCAAAGTATCCTCTTATGATCGTCTTTATTTCTGTGGGGTCAGTGGTGAGATCTCCTTTCTCATTTCTTATTTTGTGTATTTGCATCTTCTCTCTTTTTTTCTTTGTTAGTCTCACTAAAGGTTTGTCAATTTTATTGATCTTCTCAAAAAACCAGCTCCTGGTCTTGTTTATCTTTTCAAGTGCTTTCTTATTTTCTATTTCATTTAGTTCTGCTCTTATCTTTGTTATTTCCTTCCTTCTTCTTCCTGTTAGGTTACTTTGTTGTTGTTTTTCTAATTCCTCCAAATGTGCAGTTAGTTCTTCATTTTTTGCTCTTTCTTTTTTTATGATATATGAATTTATGGGTATAAATTTCCCTCTCAGTACTGCTTTTGCTGCATCCCATAAATTTTGGTATGTTGTGTTATCATTATCATTTGTTTCAAGGTATTCATTGATTTCTTTTGAGATTTCCTCTTTGACCCACTGTTTTTCTAAGAGTGTGCTGTTTAATTTCCATATCTTGGTGTGAAATCTGGGCCTCTGGCCCTTGCAAATTTCCAGCTTCACTCCCCTGTGGTCAGAGATATTATTTTGTATGATTTTGATCTTTGTGAATTCATTAAGCCTTTCTTTGTGGCCTAGCATATGGTCTATCTTGGAGAATGATCCATGTGCACTTGAGAAAAATGAATATCCTGCTGTGTTTGGGTGTAATAATTTGTATATGTCTATTAGATCCAGCTCCTCTAATATACTGTTCAAATATTTCATTTCTTTAGTGATTCTCTTTTGAGATGTTCTGTCCAGAGTTGATAGTGGTGTATTAAAATCCCCCACTATAATTGTAGATGTATCTATTCTTTCACTTATTTTTTCCAGCATTTGCTTCATGTATTTAGAGGAGCCCTTGTTAGGAGCATAAATATTTATGATTGTTCGTTCTTCTTGACAGATTGTCCCTTTCACTAATATGTAGTATCCTTCTTTGTCTCTCACAATTGTTTCGCATTGCAAGTCTATTTTGTCTGATATTAATATAGCTACTCCTGCCTTTTTTTGGTTATTGTTTGCTTGTAAGATTGTTTTCCAACCATTCACTTTCAGCCTCCATGAATCTCTGGGTCTAAGATGTGTCTCTTGTAGACAGCATATAGATTGGTCATATTTCCTTATCCCATGTCCCAGTCTGAATCTTTTGGTAGGTGAGTTTAATCCATTGACATTCAGTGTTATTACTTTCAAGGAATTATTTATATTAGCCATATTTTGATTGGGCTTGTGTTTGTCATATTTTGTTTGTTTGTTTGTTTTTTCTTTTCTTTTTGTCTTTTTTTGTTGCTGTTACACTCTCCTCCAACTCTGTCTGTCCTGCTTTTTCCTTTCTTCCTGCAGAACTCCCTTTAGAATTTCTTAAAGAGGAGGTTTCTTGTTGGCATACTCTTTCAATTTCTGTTTATCTGTGAATATTTTGTAGTCTCCATCATTTTTGAATGCTAGTTTACCTGGATAGAGTATTCTTGTTTGGAAATTTTTTTCTTTTAGTACCTTGACTATATCATACCACTGTCTTCTTGCCTCCATGGTTTCAGATGAGAAATCAGCACTTAATCTTATGGAGCCTCCCTTGTATGTGATGGTTTTCTTTTCTCTTGCTTCTTTTAGAATTTTCTCTTTGTCTTGAGCATTGCATAATTTGACAAGTATATGCCTTGGGGTGGGCCTGTTGGGGTTTATGAAGTTTGGGGTTTGTTGTGCTTCTTGGATATGTACATCTGTTTCTTTCAGTAGATTTGGGAAGTTTTCAGCCATTATTTCCTGCAACACTCCTTCTGACCCCTTTCCCTTCTCTTCTCCTTCTGGGATGCCTATAATATGTATGTTTGTGCATTTTGCATTGTCATTCAGGTCCCTAGTCCTAGCTGGATTTTTTCTATCTTTTTATCGACCAATTCTACTATCTGTTTGATTTCTGATGTACTGTCTTCCACATCGCTAATTCTCTGCTCTGCCTCTTCTAATCTGCTGTTATTTGCTGCGAGTGTATTTTTGATTTCTTGAACTGTGGTGTTCATTCCCATAATATCTGTTATCTTTTTGCGTATGTCTGCAATTTCCCCTCCAAGTGTTGTCTTCATATTGTTAACCTCTTCCTTTACTTCATTAAATTTGTCAGTGATATATGTTCTGAGATCTTTAATTACTTGTGCGAAGTTCTTCTCCCCTTCATGGTTTTTAGTTTGTTCATTGGATTCAGCCATGTTTTCCTGATTACTGGTTTGGTTTGTAGATTTTTGTTACTGTCTGGTCATCATTTTTTCTTGATGGGTTTAATCGGTTCCTTAGCTTCTTTGTCTAGTCTTGGGGATTAATTAGCTGTTGTTTTTGCGTAAGTGTTATATCTTCTCTTTGTCACTTTGTTCTTCTTCTTCTAATTTCTTATTGCTGGCTGAGTTCACTTTGAAGGAAAGTATTAGGGCCAGGGAAAGGCAATTGTGTAAGCAAGGAAAAAGTGTAAAGTAGTATTGGTGATATATGTTAACAGAGCAACAATATGAGATCTGGGAGGATGGATGTTAGATTCATGTAAGTTGTGTAGAGTTATAGCAGTAGGTAGAGTACCTGTAATGCGGTAGTCGACTGAATACGGGAGGAATATGGTATGAATTAAAAAGCTATTGTTTTCGTGAGAGAGGGAAAGAGATAAGAAATGCAATAGTTTCAAGAGTGGATAAAAAACAGAAAACAAAACAAAGGTATTAGAAATTAAGAGTTAGACAATTTGGGGTTCAAAGAAAGGGAGGTGGGATATAGGAGTGACAGTAGATGATGGAGGATATCAAGATGTGGGGGAAAGGGGATAGTGTAGGTAGCCAAAATCAATTTACACAGAAATGAGGCAACGGAGGATGAGGAAACCCAGCAAATGTGAGGTGTTCCCTGCAACACCTATTGTATAATTAAGATAAAATAAAATAAGAAGAAAATGAGGGACAAGAGAGAAAAAAAAAAGAGAAGAAAGAAAGAAAGAAGAAGGGAGGTGGGTAAAGGGAGGGGAACAAGTAAGGAAAAGAAAAAAAGATATAGAACAACCACAACAGCAACAACAAAAAACACCCCTAAATAACTGAAAAAAAAAAAAGACCTTGGGAGATACAATGGGAGAAAAGACTAGGAGATAATGCAATGTTAACAATCAGGACAATAAAAATAAAAAATAAAATAAAAATAAACAACAAAACAAAACAAAAAAAACAAAAAAGAAAAAATGCAAATGTTGAGGGCTAGGACATTCAAGGACCTCAGATGGATCTCAGGGCATGGTGGATTCAGGGATGGAAAGTCTGTGATATTGCAGACTCAAGAGGTGTGAGTCTCTGGGGTGTGGGCCACCAGGGTTTAGGGGACACAGACCTGGCAACCTCAAATCTGGTTAACAGGGAGCCTGGGAGCACAGCAGTGCAACACAGCCTTCAGGGATCCCCGCAGCTGAGTGCCAGCCCTATGGGGGAGGTTACATCCGTAAACTCTGACCTATGTGTCAGAACCCCACAATTCACCCTCTCACTAGGGTCTCTTCTGTGGCTGTATCACCAATTCGACTTCAAGACACCTCCCGCTCTGCAATCCCCCGAAACAGTCACCTTGGGGTGCCTCTACACTGCAGCCAATTTAATGATGCTGCAGATGGTAGCCAGGCCCAGGGGGCGGGGTTCCAGCCAGAAGCGCCAATTTCAGTGTCTGAAACCTAAATTCCCACGCTTCGCAAAATATTCCCCTAATCGGCTTCCAGACATCTCCCACCCTGCCAGCCCCTGAAACAGCCTCCTGGTGACATCTCTTTATTGTGAGCGATTTAAGGCCACTGCAGATCGGCAGCCAGCCTTCGGGGGTGGACATCCCACCAAATTGATGTCCAGACACCTCCTGCCCTGCAAAATCCTGAAACAGCCTGGTCCCGAAGAATTTCCAATGCTGCCCAGCTGCTTCTTTGCAGGAGAGATTATCAGGTGCACTCATTTAACCACCATCTTGCCCCGCCCCCTACAGCAGCTTTTAAACCAATCATGTTTCTTTCTCCTTGCTGCTTTTGGTGCTGCTTCTCTTTCTCCTCCTCCTCCTCCTCCTCTCTTTTTCTGACAAACACACTAAATGAATTTTAAAGCAAATGAAATTCTAAATATTAAAAACATCCTGAAAATGGATGAACTGATAGCCAAGGTCTCTCAGTTCCAGTCATCCTGCACATGGCTGCTGTGTCCTTAGAGGTGGGTCACCACCCAAACAAGTTCAAATGTGAGTGAAGAATGCCAGTGACTCTTATGATGTGTATACTCCATTTTCTCTTCCTTTACATACTGGAGAGTGAAAACAATAGTAACAAGTAGAGGATTGTGTAGCAAATATTGTATATCAAGTGGGGTTCATCTAAAATGTACAAGAAAAACAAGCCAAAATTTTATTTACCAAAACAATTCTTCAGGGATTATGGTATCTTCTGTCTTACCTTCCTGATGTGATGTTTAGAAAATACTATTTCTGGTCTATTTTCCAAGGTCCCCCATGTCATCCTGTCCCTTGCAGGAGTCTGGGTGGTGACCATTTTGCCTGCCTCCCTCACATGTGTGAGTTATCTCTTCCACATTTTGGTCTATTACAGGTAAGAGGTCTCTGGGAGGCCTTCAGTGTCTTCAGCAGAAAAGTATGCACTTGGCTTTACTCAGAATTCCATTGCAATAGGCAGGGTCCAGATTGTGTACATTATGCACATGTCTTCTATAGAAAGTCTATGGCACTAAGTCTCCTAAACTCAAGCAAGATAATTGTAAAGTGTAATTGGGCAAGACAAAGTCTCTGAGCCCATAAAAGGTGGTCTCTGACTAAGGGCCAGTGGAGGGAGTAGAGATGTGCTTGCAGTGGGTAGAGGAAGGGGAGGAGCAGGTGCTACAGAGCAGGGACAGGTGCCCAACAAGGCTCCACGGGACTTTGGAACTCACCAGATGGTAAAGGGAGACAACATGAAACTCTGCAGGTTTCCCACATTTTGGGGAGCCCCATCTGCTTGGGTCTTTTTTTTTTTTTTGGTGCCAAGGATAGTGGTTGGGTGGAAGGACAATCACATCTATTGGCAGGAATAGATGAATAAACAAATATTAATAAATGTATGCATATAGAACTGAGCTCCTACAATGAGTTTGACTTTCTGCATAGAATCTTCATTTGATTTTCACCACAACACTGAGGAGTAAGCATTGTCATCTCCATTTTTACAACAGAGGAAACAATATCCTCCCAAAATTAAATAACTGCCCAAGAAAGGTGCTACAGAGCAAATCTTTGTGACCCATAGACATTTTTACTTGTTATACATTCCCAGCTTCTCTACTGTGTCAGGATCTGTACTGTGCTCAGGGGTGCAAGGCATTAGGAAATCACACTGAGCCCCCAGGCAGTTAAGTAGGCTCAAAGGCACACCAGGGGGACTCAAGGACACCAGAAGTATCAACCTCAAGGTTATCAGTGCGAGAAGAGGGGATGGCCCTACATGTTTAGGGAACACTAGCATGTAGACATCAATGGAATTTTAGGGTCTAATGCATTTCTCTCTCTCTCTCTCATTCTCTCTCTCTCTCTCCCCCCCTCCCTTCCTCTCCCCCCCCCCCCCCACATGCATACACATATACACTTACAGGAAGCCCAAGGCCATTTCCCACCTGTCTAGAGCATCCTGCCCTTTCACCTTCCCTATTTGCCTGCCCAAAGCATGGGCCTCTTGCAGGTGGCATCCAAGAGCAGTCTCTCCTGGCAGGAAGGGACCCCAGCTCTCGTGACAGCCCTGCCTCACCCTCTCTCTTCCTTCATCTCCCAGGCCCAGTCAGCAGGTGGCTGCTGCTGCTGCACCCTGCCCTGCCTGCAGCTGATGACAACCATGGTCCACCACAGTGCTGAGCAGGTTGCAGAGCCATGGGTGGGGGCCACAGGGAGGAGAAGGAATGGAACAAGGAAGCCTGCACTCCTGCCCATTCTCACAGCCCTGGTCTGGGTCCAGATCCACTTACTTCCCTGGTCTGAACCTCAGTTTCCATATCTATCACATGAGTGATGACTGCTCTGCCTTCCTTCTGTGATTTATGGGACTAGAGGAAAGCATGAGCACTGTGCCACCTTTGAAATTTCCCTTCGCATTATTCTAATGTAGATACAGGCTCTTTCCTTTGTAAACATGCAAAGAAATAGTGTAAAATGATTCTTCCTCCAACTCAGATAGCAATATTTTGTCCCAGAGCAAACAGAGGGCACAGTGTTAATGGTTGCTTGTGTATCCTTAAAGAAATTTTCAGTGCATAACACAAATATGTGTGTGCATGTGTTTGTGTTAGCACACTCTATTGCTGTGTTGCCAAAGAGAAATATAATGATTCCACACATACATATGACATTTTCATGGAGATATTATTTTTAAAAACTGAAAAATGGATAAGAATGGCTATAATATATTGTATTGAATTCAATATCAAAAATATTATTTTGAAATGTAGATATAAAATATATTAATGAGATATTTTACATTCTTTATTTCATACAAAACCTTTCCAATTCCATTTTCAGATAAGCTGCCAGAATTGGAATTGTAGAGTAAAAAGTCATGATTATTTCACAGGTTTCTTAATAAACATATATCCAAAACCTGTTCATCAGTCCCCATGACATCCCCAACCCTTTCCCCTTTCCTGGTACCTAATCATCTCTCCCAGGATGAAATGTGCCCCAGCCCTGAGATCGGCCTGCCCTGTGGCTCTCAGGACCCGTGGGACTCTCCTGACTGCACGAGGGCCTGCTCCCCTGGCCACAGTGACTTGGCCCCTGGAACAGGGGTGCTTAACCTTTTTGTTCCACAGACCCCTTTGCCAGTCAGGTGAAAACCATGGATCCCTTCCTAAGTCCACACTATGCTGTGTATGGTTTAATCAAGATATCACACCCACACCACCTCATCTCCACAAAAGTAATGTTTTTTTTTTGAATTTCAATTCAAGTTCAATTCAAGTTTTTTGAATTTCAAGTTCAAGTTCTAGAACCCCTGCCCTAGAGAGTCAAGGAATCTGGGAAAGATTATGGACTCTGCCCACAGAAAGATGAAGTTCTATTCCCCACTCATGATTTTAAAGAATTTGTTTCAACTATGAATTCAGAGATTAAAATAGCTCCCTCTCAGGATTGAGATGAGACTTAATACGATGACTCCATTTGTCTCTGACACTCTTGGAGGGGAGTTTTCTGTTGTCCATAAAATTATTCAGGTGGGAAGATAATTGTTATAATGTTTTTCATGTCCCTCTCTGTAAATTCTACAATCTGTGTTATTTCAGTGTCTGCTTCTAACGATTGGTTTTTTCCCCCTTTATAGGGAGTATTTCCTGCTTTTTTACATATCTGGTAATTTTTTGTTGGATGATAGACATTGTGAATTGTGTATCATTGGATGCTAGATATTTTTGTTTTCCTCTCAACAGCCTGGAGCTCTGTTCTGGGCTGCAGTTTGGTCCTGTCCAGGGTTGCTTTTACTCTGTGTTAGGTGGAACCACAGCAACCTTTAGTCAAGGACTAATTATTCCCCACTAGAGAGGCAATACCCTCTGAAGCCCAAACTTCTGTAAATTATTAGTGTTTCCCATGGTGACTGGTGGAATCCTGACCTGTTCCCAGTCTCAGGTGAGTTCTGAGGGCTGCACTGCCTGTAGTTTCTCCTGCTTTCTCCAGAGGCCTTTGGTGGATTTTGGACATGTGCTGGGGCAGCTGAAGACCCAAGGGGAGGCCTCTCCATTGCTCTGGGGCTGTCTTTCCTGCTCAGCCCTTTCCTCTGCAGGCAGCTCTCTCCCTCTGGCATTCTGCCTGCAGAAGTAGCTGTCATGACTTTCCTGACTCCCTGCTGCATATCCTCAGTGCAGGACCCTGCCAAACCCCTCTGGACTGCACTGTAGCTTGTGAACTGTCCACAGGCTGGGGCCATCACCTCACAGCCTCCCTTCCCTCAGGGATCTCTGCTGTGCACTGATGCATCCAGCACCTGAGAACTGTGGGTTCACATATTCTGTCTAGTGTTTTTATTAGTTATGGTGGGAAGGCACAACCAGTCCTTATTTCTCCATCATGCACAGAAGGAGACATCCTCATGGATGATAACACAAGAGACTTCAGGTGAGCAGCCTCACAGATATCCAAGAAAATAAAATTTCTCACAAGAAGGAGAGGCCATTTAACCCTAAAAATTACCTAGCACAGGTAAAGTGGTGTAAACTGCATGAGGATTGTCCCCATGTATGGGAAAGTGCCCTGGATGACATCCTGTGGCATTGGGTGGAGCGGTGATGAGCACAAGCTCTCAGGAGCCCCCAAGACCCAGTCCTGAAAACTCCTCAGCCTCAGAGCCCTAGGATCCCCCATCCCAGCAGCCACTTGGAGCAGCCTAGGAAGAAGAGCTGGCTCTCTTCTGAGAACCAGCCTGGACACCCTGTTGTCCCTGAAGCCATTCCAAAGAGTTTCCCAGTTAAGGAACATCTAGCGGCACCCAGGTCCCATTCACACCCCCATTTGACTCTTTTCTTTCTGTGGGGGAAGCCCCTAGACTTCAGCCCTCTAGCTGGAAACATGGCATGTGTGGACACAGAGCTCTGCCCTGTGCCAATCTTGCCTCAATCCCCAACTCCCTCTAGTGGTCTGTGGTAAGACGAGTCCTTCCCCTCTCTCCACACCCAGAGCCCAAGTGCTGTTTTTAGTTGGTGGCATTGCCATCCCCATCAAATACAGGAGATTTCGTGTATTTCTATGGGAGACAATGAAGGTGTCTTGTTTTACTTATGGGCCCAGTCCCTGTTACCTTCTGACTCGCTGACAGCAATGGAGCCCAGAAAAGCAGGGACTCTTGTCTCCTTTGTTAATTGAGTTAGGCTAAGTGCCTAAAAATGTTCTTGCATACAGTGGGCACTTTATGTACATTTTTTAAATGAGAGAGCCCTGAACTTTGCCTTCTTGGATATCTGGTGGGTTGGGGGGGGGGGGCTGTAAACCCCTAGTGATCCCTGCACTAGCTAAACCCAGGATGGGACTTACTGCTTGGAATCTCAAACCTTCTTTACAGATGGAAAAACAGGCTTCCCCCAAGCTCCAAGGGCCAGTGAGGAAGAATACAGGAAGCATTTTCATGGGATAGAGAAAAACACTACGTATCAACTACCTCTGCCCCTCCAGTGCCCTTCCCACTGAGCCAGGGTCCAGGGAGGCAGTTTCCATGGATTATCCACTTAGTCTTTACAAAAACCCTAGGAGTTAAGTCCTCTTAGCATTCTGCTTTTAAGAGGTGCAAATGAGTCTAGAGTGTTAAATGACAAGGCCAAGGCCCACAGCTAGTGGGTGGCAGATTCATCATTGTGCTGTACAGGGGCAGGCACTTATCTTTTCAACATGTTGGGTGGTGGTGTAGATTCAGTGGGGTAACAGTGTTGTAGAAGTTGAGAGAGGTTCAATTATTTGCATATAGAAAGGCCAGGACTCAGAAATGATTTTGAGAAGGAAAAATGATTTATTGACAGATGGCCATACTTGGGAGCTTTCTGTTTCAAACCCGAGCCCGGAACAAGATTTTTAAGTTCCTTTTATACAGGGTGGGGAGTCAAATGGTGCTTTTATCAAAGAAAACTACTTTCTTTGTTACTTAAGTCTTTGCCTGAGTACCAGATATGTTTTGAATTAACATATCGCCCAATTTCAGGTGACCTTGAATTAACATCTTGCTCACATTCCATCTGGATGCAACCTCGAATACACAATTAGTCTTACATCCTTTCTGAACATTCAAAGCCTATATCACTTAACTGGATCTCTAGAGACTAGGCACACTTGGATACAGAATTAGATAATTTTGAATTTATGCACAGGCTATATTATATTTCTCATTCAAGGTCAAGTCCAAGTTCCCTTAAGTTTCAGCATCATTACCATCAGAGTTTCCCTGGACTGACTGGTATGTATATAGAGTTTGCATTGCTCAATGGTCTCCCGGGACTGGAGTCATTGCCATGGTCACCAAGGGTAGGACTGCAGCTTCTTACTGTCCCACACCCACAAGTCAGGACAGAAAGCTTAGGTTATCTCTGAAGAGACAAAGAGCCTCCCACCCATAGCCCACATCAACAGGAGCTGGTTGGTGTGAAAGTCGCTGTCCTGGAAGGCAGGCACCACGCGCTCTTCCAGCTTCTCGGATGTGCCTGCCTGGACAGTCTGCGCTGAGCAGGTTTCAGCTGTGTTCAGGGTCAGTTCATTTTCACACTAGGTATGAGTCAAAGGAGGGACAACTGCACCACAGGATCGTTGAAGATTGGAGCTCAGAGTGGTACTCCCAAGCCCTCGGTGACTTGTGGCAAGAAATGGGACATGACAGACTCCAGCATCAGAAGGTTCCCTAAGAGAATTTGAGTCCGTTTGCTTATGCATAGCTCTACCACCCTGGACTGGAAGACAGTAGGAAGAGAACGGTCCCAGTCAGTCCCCACAAATGGTCCCCTTTCATGAGAAGGGACTCAAGGGGTTCAAGGTCACAAAGGTCAGAGTCCAGAACCACTCTACACAAGGGCTGCATTCCTCCATGTACTGTGAGGCTTGGGCTGCTTCTGTCTGGAGCTTGGGCATAGTTAGGTCGTAGGATCTGGCAAGCTGGCTTCTCAGAGCCAAGTCACCCACAGCTGGAGAAGCTTAGCGGGCACTTGGTCTATACTCCCACTCAAGCACAGATTCCCAAGACCCAGCCATGGATAAGGAGGCTTGCCTCAGTGTCCTCCTTTGTATAGTGTGGGTGCTATGGCAGCCATTGGTCTACTCCCAGGGGTGGCTATGCTGACTGGAAGGTAGAACTCACTCCTTGACAAAATAGCTGCTCAGTGTCAATGTCCAGGGAGGGTTCCTAGCCCCAGTGTCATTATGCCCTTTAATCTCCACCCCTGGGTCTCAGAGGGGTGGAGTGGCCTGCCCAATGTCCCACAGCTCACAAGTGGTGCTTTGACTGCACCCTAAGCAGGTGTACATTCAGCTGCCTCCATTCATGCAGTCATTAAGTGTACATGTACAGAGGGCCTCCTGGGTGCCAGGCACCTGAGGAGATGGATCAAGCCCAATCCGTGCCCTCCTGGAGCTCACAGGGGAGGGTTAGAGATGGGCATAGCAATGTAGTAAATACTGACACAGAGATGGGTATTATGGGAACACAGAAAGGCACCCAGTTCAGAGGGAGTAAAAACCAAGACAGGCTTCCTGGAAGAGGTGATATCAGAATCAGTCATCAGGAATTGTGCAGGTGGTGGGATGGGAATGGTGGGAAGAGCATGCCTGGCTGCTGTGCAACCCCAAGCCTTGCAGGAGGGATTTTAAATAGTAGTCAGCCATTGTGCAGGACCTGGGCCACTAGAGGCTGGATGCTGGAAGGTCAAGGATTTCATAAGTGTTGGGACCCCTCCATTAAGGAAAAGTCCAGGCCTCATGGTCTGGTGACTGGGCCTTCTTAACTAACACTCCAGGCCTTGCACCCCCCAAATGAGAAGGCTTTCACCCCTCAAATGTATCCTGGGTGCTCTGCCCTTCTGTGACTTCCAGCATTCCCCCAGGCTTGTGCAGCCCCCAGCCATGCCCTCCTCTCCTCTCTGCCTTTAGATCCCACCATACTATGCCCCTCGACTGCAACGTCCCACCTGCAGATGAATTCACCACTCCTCCCTCTCCTCCCGGTGATGCCTTTTTTTCCTCCTTGTTTGGCCCCTCGGGATTATGTGTTTCTCTTTGTATTTGCCTGTTTACTCGAGTGGCCTCAGAGCTTGTCATAAAAGGATTCTCTGGACCTCAATGCCCTTGTTCTTTCATCCATGATTAAGTTTCTCTGAATGAACAAATCAGGAAAGATGACATGTGCCAGACACTGGTGTTCTAAAGAGTTTTCAGATGTTAATGAAATTCATCCTCACAACCACTCTCTAGGTAAGTACAATAATTTGAGAAATGGAGAAACTGAAGGTCATAGATGTGCAGCAAGGTCACTTAAGGTCATACAGCCAATAAGTGCTGAAGCAGGAATTGAAGCCTGACTCCAGAGCCCCCTGCTGAAGTATGATCCCATACCTCCTCTCAGAGAGACAAGGACCCCCAGGACTCTCACAAGAGCAAGGGGGCAGGGAGCAGAGATGCCAAGCAGGGACCCCACAGTTCATCCCTCTCCCCGCACCTGTTGTTGAGAGCCAAGGGCTTCTGCTTGTCAGCTGTGCTCATCTTGGCTGCAAGAAGAAGGTGGCAGCAATCCACACCTGCAGGATCATGAGACCCACTGTGATGGCCATGGTAAGACCAGAACACAGAGCAGGGCAAATCTGAGTCACCCACTGCCCTGAGCTGGGCTTTTTCACTCTTTTTCAGGCCCTTCCTGGACCTAGTGGTAGAGGAGGATGACGACCATCACAAGCATGGACTCTGTGCCCTGGGCTTACAGATTGACTCTCAACCATTATGCAGCCAAGAAAACTAAGGTTCACAAAGTGGAGGTGGCATGCCCAAGGACACATGGTTAGGTCTTCGGGTTCAAGGTCACAATCTAATACTCCAGGATTTAATTGATATCTTCTTTAGTTACAGGGTGGCAGCTGGGAGAGTGCTGTAACAGGTGGAGACACTATCAATGGACTTTTGAAGTGTCTGAGAAGGCCAAAAGAGCCTGGGCAGGACAGGATCAGTGACAAACTCACAGGTTGACCCAGGAAAGTATGAGAGCAGAGGAGCTCAGAGGAGAGAGGCCCCCAGATAGCTCCACAGCCTATGTGTGCATCTCCTGGGGGAGTGGGATGGAGGGAGTGGCTAAACAACAGCGTTGTATGAGATTGTCCAACAGCTTCCCTCTCTTTTGGACTGCCCTGTGCCTCTCTTGCCTAGTTCTAAAAGGGGAGATACTAGAAGTGTCAGCATCCTAGGGTGGTTAAGAGAACAGGCACCTAGTAAATGATCAGTGAGTCAGCATTCATATTTTAACTACCAGATGGGAATCCTGAGGCTCAGACAAGGGAAGCAAATGCCCACAACAAGCCAGGAGCAGGTCAAAATCCAGGGTTCAGATTCCTTCCAGTAGATTTGACTGCCTCTCACTGTACTCCCCTAAACCTCAGTTTCCCAGGGGCAAAATGGAGATATATGTATCACCTGCGTATTATGGGAACTTGGTAAAGGGACATCTGATCCAGTCTTTGTATGGGGGAAAGGAAAACATCAGATGACTTCTCAAAGAAGGGGAATACCTGATTTAAGTGAAGAAGAAGTGAGTCAGGCACATGGAAGGGTATTCTGGACAGAGGGAATAGCATTTGCAATGGCAAGAAGGTTAAGAACCCAAGAAGTTGGGGGAGGGGATCTAGGAGCAGTGATACATTCCTACAGTGTAGCATGAAAGGCAGTGTCCAGGCAGGTGTGTGGCACAGCCATGGCCTTTCCCAAAGAGTTTGAAGTAGCTGAGACCCTTCCAAATTCAGAGGTCCCTGTGCTGCTGGAGCATTGATGCAGGAGAATGAGAGCACATAGGATGAGCAGGCACTCTCACAGGTCCTCATGAGGACTTTAAACTACACTGCCCATTTCAGTTGGTCAGTTGCCGATGTCCAGAGCTTGTTGGTCCAGAAAAAATCTTCATAAGTTTGAGTTGGCCCGTTTGGACATCCTTTCCCCAGAGGCTGCTGAGGAGCCCAGGGCTCTGATCCCAAGACTGGAGGGGTGGTTTGGAGATCAGGAGCTGCAATAGCTTCTTGATGATATCCAGCCAAAGTGCAGCTTTCTGTATTAGTTTCCAAACCTCCATGAGGCTGAGTGGATGACATCCCCGGCAAGGGGGTTGGGGCAGAAACTATTCCAGAAAACACACGGGCTTGCTATGGCTAGAACAAAACAGCTTGGCTCTGGTTTCATTGGGTCCTGGTGACCACGTAGTTCTGGAGGGGCCTGCATTGGCAGCCTATGGACTCCTGACCCTACCGAATCTTTTCCAGGCTCTGGGAAGGCTGAGGTGGGATGACTGGACTATAAACTACACTACTGACTACCTCATACCATGCTATTTGGCCCCGTGTGTCTTTTCTTTTGCTTTGATTTCTTAATTTAGAGAATCCTGAATCAGTTTCTGTAATGAAACCCATGTCCCTCAGTTATTTTGTATTTCATGGTTTAATTTCAGCATATGTATAGTTTTGAAATCAGGCTAGAAGATATAAACAGGTTTGGGGAAAAGAACATTCTTACCTAGAAGCAAAAGGAAAACTTGAAACAGACCTTCATGTTTGAGTTCTTAGCCAAGTGATGAATTGAGTGACCATGAGAGCACCTTGGCCCCGAGAGCCTGACCCAGGAGGCAGAGAAGCAGCTCGCCATGGAAAGCGGCTCCACCTGAACACAAATGGTGCTGTGCACTGTGGAGCCATAGCCTTGAGGTTGGCAGGTATGTGGCCTTTCTCCTGGACTTGGAATTTGGAGTAAGTGGGCCTGAAACACTCATTTTATTACCGGATTTTGTAGGTCTGAGCACTCCAAAGTCTCTTGCTCTTCCTCTTAGAGGACATCTGATCTAAACGCTGGGCTTGCTCTTTAGCAACATGCATTCTTCAGTGGGGTGATTGGGAAGGAAGAGTCCATCCTTCCTGAGCCATCTCAGGGGAAGCCCTTGATTCCAGGTTAGTTGGGTGAAACTCTAGCTTTGTATTTTCTGAAGGGTAATAGGCCTGTTTTCTTCACAGTTTGGGAGTGAGTTTGAAGCACTGGTTAGCTATATATTAACTCACAATCCAAGGGAAAAAACACAATTGGCTTTAAAAGTCATGATAGGTGATGTCAGCTGGTGGCTACTGGAAAAAAATTATTTTCATAAGTTCATGCTCTTTCTGAAATAACATGCTTCCTGGAGTTCCCACTATCTTGATCAATGTTTAGGGTAAATAATCTATTTTTTTCCATTAGGCAACTTTGCTTTTTGGAGTCTCAGGGTTCTCAAAACTACCTATCCCAATGTTTTTTAGAAGAATTAATGAGAAAATTATTATGAAGAGCCTAGTGGTGCTGGATATATAGTATACCTTAAGTTCAAGTTATCTGTTACTATTATCTCATCAGATGAACAAGCATTTAGAGATGATAATTCAGTTCATTTCTCTAGATAGAAGTTACTGAAAGATTTTGGTAGTGTGGCAACTGATACTGATATCAGACTGAAAATGAACCAAGTGGCTTCCTCCTGAAAGAAAGAAAAAAAGAAAGAAAGAAAGAGAAAGAAAGAAAGAAAGAAAGAAAGAAAGAAAGAAAGAAAGAAAGAAAGAAAGAAAGAAAGAAAGAAAGAAAGAAAAGAAAGAAAGAAAGAGAAAGAAAGAGAGAAAGAAAGAGAAAGAGAGACTAAAGTGTAGCATGCAAAACAGGGACAGGGAAGGTGAGACTGGAGAGGCAGGCAGTGTCTTCAAGCCGTTACTGTGCTTCAACTTCATCCTCTGGTTAACAGGGCACCACTGAATGGTGGTAAGTCAGGCAGGGGTACCTGTTGAGGTTTGCACATTATCAGACTGCTCTGGTGGCTGGTGTGGATGGATCTGAGTGGGAAAGTGTGGAGTTAAGGGGAGCAGCTAGGAGGCTAGAGCAGAGGCCCATGGGAGAGAGGAAGAGGCCCCTACTGGGAAGTGGTAGTGGGTGTGGACGGTGGAGAATGGACCAGAGAGGTATTCTGGTGGTAAAATCTGTAGGACAGATGACTGACTGGACATGGGGGTAAAAATACAGAGGAGAAAAATCATGTGCCCATGTGTCTTGATTGGGCACCTGGCTAATTAGTGGTAAGCTGTCTTGATATGAGGCCATAAGAGAAGTATTTGTGTGAGTGAAACTCAGGTGGTTATGTGGAGTTAAAGAGTCTATGTATCCTCTAGGCAGAGGTGTCCAGGAGGCCACCAGAGCTCTGGAGGGAAGCCTGGGCCTGGGAGGCAGACCTAAGATCTGGAGGCAAGGAGATCATAAGAGATCAAATCCAGGAAGGGAGGACAGAGAGAAGAGCCATGAACTGGGGACAGAGCCCACCTGGGAAACATCAACATGGAGAACAATTGAAGAAAGAAGAGCCCTCACTGGAGCCTGAGAAGGAGAAACCAGCAAGGTTGGCAAAAACCTGGATATGGGGTGTCATGAAGCCAGAAAGAACACTGTCAATCACTCCAAATACAGCTGGCATATCAGTAAGAAGAGTGATGAAATGCTTCTACTGGGTTTTGCAGAAAGCAGGTAATGGTGACCCCACAAGAAGATTTCAGGGGGAGTTGGTAGCAAATGCCAGATTGGAGAAGGGCGAATTTTATGTGAGAGTACCTGGCCTTTGCACGTGTTCTATAAGGCTTCTCTTGCTCCTTCCATCTCTCCTATTGAGATCTGCAGACAGATATCCTGTCCATCTCTTCCTCAACTCCCTCCCTCCTAGCTCCTGACAGCAGAACTGCTGGACAGGATCAGCACCCAGGGAAGCCTGGAATCACCAGGAATGCAGAATCCCTAACCTCCAGTGGCATCTCAGCCCTCGGGCCCTTCATCTCACTCTTTTTTGGTGACCTCAGCCCTTCCTGTGCTTTTAATGACCATCTACATGCAGAAGACTCACTCACTTGACTCTGCAGCCCAGAATTTGAACGTGAACTCCAGAACTGCATGTCCAACTACGGAGGTGACATTTCTCCTTGATGTGTTGATGGCTTCCATGTGTCTACAGTGGAACTCATCATTTTCCTCCCTGCTTTCTTTCTTCCTCCATCCCAGTCCCACTCTTCTAATTTTCTCAAGTAGTGAATGACAGGGGCCACCATCCATCCCACTGTGCAAGCCAGAAACCCCAGAATCACCCTTGACCTCTCCCACTCTCTAATCTTCTCACCAAGTCCTATTGTTTTTATCTCCTGCCATCTCCAGATGACCACGAAAATCTCAGTGGAGCTAGATCACCTCCTACCTGGACCCCTGGCACAGTATCTTGATTGGATTTCCTGCCCCTTTCTTGCTCATCTCCAACCTGACCTACACACTGCACTGCAATGAGAGTGATCTTTAATACATAGATCTGTAAATGCAATGAGTAAACTTATGGAGTTAAACTACAGAAGATAGGTTAGTAGGAGACAAAATGTGGGTTTGACAGGGGGGAGCTGATGATGAATGCAGTTAAAATGTTTAAGAAGAGGGGCTGTAAATATGTGGAAATGCTTCGAGTTGATGGTAAACAATATAGTGAGCCTAACTAACACTGCTGGTTTATAAACATTATTGTGGCTGAAAGGGGTAGGCTACAGAGGATAATGTTAATTGAAAGATAGCTAGAGGATAATCCAGGGACTGTATAATGTAGTAATCTCGGTGGTCTATGAGGACTGTGGTTGTGATGGTTAGGCTACTGTCTCAACTCAGCCAGGTAATTGTACTGAATTGTTTGGTCTAGGAAGCACTGGGATAACTGTAATAGAAGGACATTTATGAGTTTTAGTCATCAGTGAGTTTACTGCATAGATGGCTGATTACATCTATGATCAACCAGAGTGGTCATCAGCAATGAATGACATTTTATGCAGTCAGTTGAATGCCTTAAAGGAGAAGTGATTTCAGCTGTCTTTGGACAGCCAACGTTTCCTGAAAACTCATCAAGGATCTTCACTGGACTTTCATTAGGGCTCATGTTTTGCAGCTTGCCTTTGGAATCTGGATTGTGCATGAGAGATGAGGGTGCAGCTGGCCCCAGGCACAGAAGGATGAATTGGAGTATCTCAGAGAGCATAAGCCAGCATGTCCCTGTCCAAGTGTCCCTTTCCCTTTGCAGATGTTGAAAACAGCTCCCAGCAGTACTGAGCCTTAAGACAGCTAGTTGTGACCTCCTGCTGGTCAGAGGGAAACAGGCATAATCATCCTGAGAATTAATTTTGTAATATACACTAAGTACCTTTAAAATGCAGCCATACCATTTCTAGGAATTCTACTTCTAAGAATACAAGCTAACCAAATATGCAGGGGCTGCCCAAGGTTGTGTTAGAATCCTCTTGCTTGCTCTTGCTCTCAATTTCTCCTTCATACATGTGTCTAACATTTCAAATGTATTGCATGTTCACTGTAAAACATTCAAAAATCTACAAGTGAATAAAGTAGAAAATGAAAGTCCTTTCTCTGCCATAATTATACATATTTATAAATTATAAAAGTTTTAAGCACAAAGGGATCAGGCTTAACTTGATTTTTTTTCATTTAATAAATAAAGGATACTTCTCATATAAACTTAAACAGACTCCCCTGATTCTTTTTGTGACCTTGCTCCTGGGCCTGTCTGCTTAGAGTGGCTGGGCTGGGCTGGAGCCCGGGCAGCTCAAGCAGGTGAGCTCCAGGAGGGTTGCAGTGTAACTCTAAATTAGGGTCCCTAGCTGTTGGGTCTGGCCCCCTGAACTAACCGCCTCCTCCAGCAACCACTGCAGGGAAGAGGTAGAGCAAGCGCTGGAGTCAACCCAAATCAGAGGTCACCAAGATCCATTTCTTGAGCTTTGAAATCCAGACTTTGTCCTCTTTTTGGTGAGTACAGAGCTGGCCAGGCAGATTGGCTGAAGCAGAAACAGCATCTACAAGGCAATGGCAAAGCAGTGCTTCCCAACTTTAGAAACCCACCTAAGACTGATGGTTTAGAAATGGGCTAATGGTGTACTTTCAGGTAAGAAAACAGAAACTGGGTTTGAAACACTATGATACCCAGTTGTTCACAGTGGTGACCTCAGAATGGAGGGAACACAGGCCATTTGACTTTTTAAAACTTGTTCTAAGTTCAGTACAAGAGAGTCGCACTGCTTGACAGCTGTGTATTTCTCCCCAGTGCTTAGCTTGGTGCCTGACACAGAGCAGACAGCAATCTTCATGAGTTAAATGAAGAACTGGGTTGCTTTCCAACCAAGGAGAAGAAGGACTGTGTCCAGAAGCAGTAAAAGTCCATTCTGAAGGGAAGGCATCATGAAATCAGTGGAAGGTGAAAGCAGGCAAGATCTGTTCTGGGATAAGGTAAAACTTAAAGACTTTTCATTATAAGATTTTTTTCATGGAATAAAAGCAGCTGTGGAGATCAAACTGAGGAGAGGCATAGAGCCCTGAGTCCAGAGTGCAGGTTTTCTGTATTTCACACTCCCTTCCCCAACACCCCTGTGCTGTGCTGTGGTGGGGGTGACATCTGTGCTCCCACAGTCCTCGGCTTCCTTTGGTCTCAACATTACCTCTCCACAGCAATTAGCTAAATACGCAATCAAAGCGTTCATCAGTTGGTGTCACTTTATCATGTGGCACATGTCCTAGGCCCTCTATTTCATATTGTCTAATTTAATCTTTACAGTTACCTTGTGAGGTAGGTTGTATCACCCCTTTTTTAAAATGGGGAAACGGAAGCCAGGAGAGGGGTGCTGACTTGCCCAGGAAGGGAGCCATCCTCCCTGCTGTCACCTTCCTCCTTGCTCAGTGGAGCTCTCGCCCTAGAGCTTCCTGACCTTTTTGGCAGCATGTGACTCATCTAGGAGCCTGCATGTTGGAGGGTCTGAACCTGGGCCAGGCCTGCCTGTCTTGGTGAATCCCCTGAAGCCCTGTTCAGGCACCTCCTAGAGCCCTGCCTTGGCATTCAGAGGCAGATGCAGTGGTGTGCTGATTGGCAACTTGGAAGAACCAACAATCAAGTTATCAGTAAGTTTGCAAGCAGTTGTTAAACAGTCATTTTAACAATTAAATTATATAAGCTTATTAAATGAAGATGATAAAGAATCCAAACTCATCACTTCCTAATTATTTTGTGACCTTTACTCCCCTCAAGGCGATTTGCATCTATTGTGTCTGTAGGTGGGAAATATTCCACAGTGGGGTGCTGCTGCACTTCTCTTCCTGAATGCCTTATTCAGTGACTTCACCTTGGAGCCTGAAATCAGCCACAGTGGGGGCACTTACACCATGGAACTAGGTGAGCACTGCTGGTTAGGGCTTGATTTATTGCCTCTAAAGTGAGGCAATAGAGTGAAGGAGAAAATGTAAAGAATCCAGATGAAACTTGGACCTGTGCTATGATTGTAGCTATTATATCATAAAAAGAAAAAAAAAATAGGTGGGGTGATATTCTTCCACATTCAAAAACTTTTACCCACTTGAACAAAGATGAATTGGTGAAGTTCTGACACTTTTTGTTATTTCACATTTATTGTGCTTACTAATGTAACTGAAATAAGAAGAAATCTTCCTGTCAGAACTAAATTAATTTTTCAATTGATAGGTTGGCTACTGATTCCATTCATTGTTCTTCTGTTTCAACCCACTAAGTTACCCTTACAACCCCCTGGAAGTGTAAGTAGCTCTGTGTAAACAGCTACTATCAGATGGGGGCTCTGGCTCCTCTAGCCCTGGTGGCCTCTGCTGCAGGGTCACCTTCAGGGCATCTGTCTCATCACTGTGGCACTCCTCAACCCCAGGGCCTGCTCAGATGCAGGTCAGGGCACGTGGGAACTTCAGCTCCCACCCTGGACTGTGGCAGCCACCTGACCCTCATTCCCTGGGTCCCCAGGTCATGGCCCCTGTCCACCCCCACACACAGAAGGGACTGCTGCCCTCATCCTCCAGATGCCTGCAGCGCTCTCTAGCTCTGACCCCTTCTGCTGCATGCTGAGTCTTCTAGGCTGTGGGATTTTCAACATGAAGAAACAAGTTTTATTCAGCTTTGACCCCCACTTCCTGCCTCATGTCCACCCTGGCTTCTGCCCTGAGACTTGGTACACAGCAAAGTCAAGTGCCTGCTGAGTGAATGAGTGGAAAAGGGCAGAAGGACAGGACAACAGGAGGAAGGAAGGGAGAGAGGGAGGAAGGAGGCTGAAGAGGGAGGAGGAGGAAGAGAGACATATTGCACTATGTGAACTTGACATGCCATGGCTGAGCTGCACCCTGTCTGCCTGTGATGCACAGCACCCTCCTCCACCCCTGGCCATGGAATGGTAGAGTCAGGGTGGGTCACTCAGATGCTCTTGAGTCCAGCTCCTCTGACCTTGAGCACCTCCATGACCCCCTCTTGCACACACATGGGGCAACCATGAAGCCCACTGGGCACCTCGCCCAATGCGAACCTCTCCCTCCCCAGGCAGACCCTTCCTTCTAACTGAGTCAGTTAGGCCAGGACCCAAAAGAAACCAAAGAGGGAGAGAGAGAAAGAGAGAAAGAGACAGACAAACCAAGTTTCTCAAGTAATGGAGAGAGAAGTGCAAATATAAATCATAAGAGAATATTACAAACTCTGGGAGAAAACAAACCCTGCCAATACTTTGATTTTGGATTTCAAACCTCCAAACATGTAAGCCCATAATGTTCTGTGACTTATGCCAACCAGTGGCTTTGAGGCAGTATCCAGGCAGGGACACCTTAGCCCTACCCCAGAGTGTCAGTTCTGAAGTTTCTGTAAATACAGGTGTCAGGAGAGATTAAAGTCTTGTGGGCACTGAAGCTTTAACATTAGGAGGTACCACCCCAATGAATGACATGTAGAGATGCCTGCAGCCACACTCATCTTGGGCCACTGCATCTTAATCTTCAGGTCCTCCCTTCATGGTCAAGGGCCTCCTCCCATCTTATTACAGTCTGACATCACTCATAGTACAGCAGTTTGGAATTTCTTTATGAATCCCGAATGAAGAACAATTATATTTTTAAAATGATCTCTTCCTGAGAGTGTGATACCCTTTGATTGCACTAAATTCAGTTGGGTATCCTTTGATTAGATTACTTGATAAGATTGATCAGGTCTTTTGATTGGCTACATCAATGAGGCCTGAGTCAGGTTGACTCTCCACCCCCTTGCTTAATCTGATATAAATGGAAGCACAGAGAGACAGACAGGAGGAGAACTCCTGCCATGCGAGACTGGGTGGGAGGACCAGCAAGAGACAAGCCCTATGTGCTGTTTGCCTATAGCTGCAGAAAGGAACAGACCTCAGCAGAGATCAGTGGCCATGTGTGTCACTCTGGTGCAGTTGCCTTTGGTGAGAAAGCTCCTTTTATGGGGACTCAAATTGGACTTTTTGTGGTCTCATAAGCTTTTACTCCAAATACATCCCCTAATAACAACCCATTTCTGGTACTCTGCATCGGCAGCCCTTTGGCAAACAAACATGTGCTTATGGGCCTGGCCCAGCACACTCATGCTCACACTGCCCACCAGTCAGGCTGCTCTTCCCTCATGCCTGTCCCACCACCTGCACACTTCCCAGTGACTCACTCTGCTGCCAACTCCTCCAGGACCCTACATTGATGTGCCCCCTCCAGAGTGGGTGCTTTCCATGTTCCCATAACACCTTCTCCTCTCTCTCTGTCAGCATTTCCAATGTTGTTAGGTCCAACTCTACCCCTCCCCAGCTGCCCACTATAGCAGGCCAATGAGAGTCAAGAACAGCCTCTCCCATGCCTCCAGACCCCCAAAGGCACTCCATATAGGTTTGTTGAGTGATTGCATGACTGTGAGGCAGCAGAAAGAAAACATTAAAAGGCATTCCTAGAACTGCCTCTGAGCTGTAGTTAATCAGGCTGGTCACTGGATGCCTTTGAGCCACTGGTAAGATTCAAGAACAAGAAGACAAGAAGCCTCTCTGGGCACTGTCCTTCCTGAACACAGCTGCTTGACTCTTAGGCCTGGGACTCATGGGCAACACTGTCAAGCCAGGGAGGCCACTGTAGAACCCAGAGTACTCAAAGTCAAAGTAGGAACCTGAGGCAGGCCTCCTCATCCATGACTTACGCTCAGGGATCTAGGTCTGGGCTGGGTACATGCTTGTACCTCCACAGCTCCCACCAGCTCTTTCCATTCTGGGTGCTGTGGCCAAGGAGCCCTCCCCAGTGTGCTCCCCCGCCCTGTGTTCCAGCTTCATGGGAACCTCCTTCTGCCTTAACCAGGCCAAGGCCATGCCAAGAGCCCCCTGAACGCATGGCTATTCCCTGTCACATTCTTGGGCTCCTCTGTAAAGCATGAACTTTGGGGTCAAAGTGTCCAAGTAGAAACCCACATCTAGAGCATGACATTGCCCTCTGCCAGGATCCCAGATGCTCATTTTATTGAGCATCAGAGAAAGCCAGAGATTTCCAACTCTGGAGCATGTGCTGGGGGTTGAAGCAGGCAAGCTGAAGGCTTGCAAGGAACTTGGGCTCAGGAGTTGTTCTGTTCCAGTGAACGTGCCAGGGGACAAGGCCCCAGTCAGGAAGAGGAATGGGTGAGAGCAGTGCACGTGAGCCCGTGTTGGAGGCTGGGCTTGCTCTCCTAGAGCTGGAGGACTTGATGCTGGTGCTGCCTGCTCACCCATCAATGTGGGGTAAAGTCAGGGGGGCCCAGGAGTGGCTCCTTAGCAACAGGGCATGTCCCCCACTTTCAGCCCTGGTGGTCTAGTGTGCCCCCAGCCTGAACTCCCTCCTGCCCCTCTCAGCCTCCTGGCCTCTGCTAGAGACATCCTGGACTTCAGGGGCCCCAGATTCTCACACTGGGGACAGGAGGAGGCAGAAAGCAGAAGGATCTGGAAGACTCACCTTCCTTTTTCCCTGCACAGACAGAGGTCTCTGCTCACCTCCAGGTCTGCCCCTTGAGGGGGCCTGTCTCCATGTCCTGTGTGAGCACAAGCTTATGCACTTCCACATCCAACCAGCCAGGTACCATGTGGATACTGAGGCTCTGAGGCACACAGAATGGCCCAGGGCCTCTGAGGTTGCAGAGCACCAAGGGTAACTTAGGGCAACTTCTTTCTAGGCTGCAGTGCCACAGTGCCCCCTTCACTTGCTGGGAGAATAAGGGCCCCTCCAGCTTGGGTCCACTGCTCTGACTTCCCTTATGAGACAATTTTCCTTTTGGCATCCCAGCATGGGCCCAGCACACACATGACATCAAAGGTGTGGACCATGGGGCTGGGGTCAGAGGAGGAGAGGACACCATGGGGCTCAGCTGGAGGAACTGAGGAACATGCTGAAGGCAGCTCTGCTGTGGGGAGTGGCACCCACTCCTGTCACCACAGTTTCATACATCTGGATGGGGAAACATGACAAGCTGATGTGCAAAGGGATCCCCAAGTTGCAAGGGTGGTGACAGATACAGGATGACTGTGAATTACCAGGCCTGGGGTCAGAGGGCCTCTGGGTGCCTGGAACTGGGATGAGCCCCTCCCTAGAGTGGAAGGGGCTCCAGGAGAGAGAACTCAGTCTCCTGTATTTATTGGGGTGTTTAGAATGGGTGAGCACAGGAATTCCACAGATGTAGGCAACTGTCCATTCTCCTTGGTGCTCCTTCGATAAGCCTCTGCTCTTTTGGGGCCCTGGACAGCTGCCTTGAGGAAACTCAAAGTGTGTGATCCCTGTTGTGTATGCCCTGCCAGGAGCAGCAGCACTAATGCTGGCCAGCAGGGGTGGGGCTGTCATGTCACCAGCTGTGCCCACTGTGCATGCTGCAGCCCCCGGACACTGGGAAGAGGCATCCAGAGGTCTTTATGGCCATCCACCTGCCTCAGATTCAATATGCACCTCCCATAATTAGCACCCATCTCCACATTCTGATGTGGGCAGAGGCTGCTAAAGGGCCTCCAAGATCACCTCAGTTATTCATTCAGCAACATTTCCCCAAGTACTCACCCTGCTCCAAGTTCTGTGTCAGACCTGGGTATAGAGGGCCCTACCCATCAACTACTCACATTCTGGAAGGGAAGTGGACAAAAGCATGAAAGCAAACACAAGCATAAGAAAGGAAAAAGCACTATAGAGAAAGCTAAGCAGGGTGCTGCACGGCGGGCTAGGGACCACCAGGTGGGGGGGCCTGGAAGGACACATTGAGGCAGCTCTTGCACTGTGACCAGATAGAAAAGAGGAGCCAGCCCTGCACACGTGTGGGAAGAGGGCCCCTGGGAGAAGGCACAGCAGGGGAGGAGTCTGAGGCAGAGGGACTGTGACCAGAGAGGAGGTTGGGACCGCGCAGCTGAGGGCAGAGCCTCAGCTGAGCTCAGCTGGGGGAAGGAGCTGCTTCCCAGCTCTGCTGTGTTGATCTTCAGGATTCATATTGGGATGGGAGATAGAGAGAGGGGGAGTTCACTTACAAGAGAGAGTCATGGAGACAGAAAAGTGTTTGATGTGAGTCTTAGGAAGGGTGTCCAACATTCAGTCATATTTTGTTTAGCAGTGAGTCCCTAGGCCAGGACTCACTCCAAGGGGGGCTTATGGGGCTGCTTGTACCTGGAAGCAGAGATGGCAGGGAACCAGGGCACAGGCAGTCACCACAGAGGTGAGAGGGGGCACCTGCCTCTGACCCTAAATACAATGGGAAGCCTCTGGGAGGATTTGTGGCCCAGCAACAATGCCTGAGTTTCATCTCATTTCAATCTCATCACAGTACAGCCTGAGACAGCAGTCCAGGGGTGAAAGTGAGCTTCTGAAGATAACACTGCCCTACCCAGCCCGTTTTGAGTTGTATCAATGTTATGTCCATCCCCTCCTGTTTATTCCATGTCTATGTGTATTAGCTATGTGTGAAACAAGACTATGGGTATGCGGTGTTCACCCCACATGGACTGGATGATATCCCCAGGAAGCAGAGCCTGGAATGAATCCCACAGTGTCATGAGGAGACTGGGGAGGCCTCAGGGACTAGGCTGGGGTCACAAAGTGAAAAGAAAGAGTAGGCAGATCTGAACTCATTTGGGTGTCCTCATAGCTGGGGCTGAGAGATGTGCATGGGCCTTCCCAGGTAGATGTGGGGAGGGACAAGTTGGTAGAACTGTGCCCAGTTGGCAAGAGACCTAGGTGAGGAGGGTAGACAGCCTTGCAGAGGGCTTTGCGGGCCTCTTATCATTGAAGGGACTGAGTAAGGAAACCTAAGGAGGTGACCTCACTTCTTTGGTGACAGACCCCAACTGAACTTGGAACCCTGGTAACCAGGCACCCAGATTCCAAAGGCAGCCCCCTTTCCAGCTCACTTGGCAGGAGACGCTCAAGAGAGCACAATGTTTCCCTGCTGTTGTCCTATATCCCGAGGCTCCAGCCTCAACCAAACCAGAAATGAGTCGCCTTTCCATCGCTTTCAACTTTGGCTCAGGCCTCAGCCTCAAAGTTCCTGGCCATCAGCCAGGAGGTACCCAAAGGTAACGTGGGGTGGCCCAGGGCACCAGTTCAGCACATGTCACTTCTGAGCTCCTGCTGGGAGGGCCCCACATCCCTTCCACCTCTCAGGGTGAGGGAGGCATGAGCAGGGGATCACCCTGGGAAGGAGTAGGCCACTGGGGTATGGGACCCAGGAGGTGCTGCCCTGTTACCTGCCAGGTCACGGCATCTGGGGGTGACCCCCACATGTGCCATGTTAATGCTGAGCCCCCAAGCTGTCATCTCCTCTCCAATGGAGCTGGAGTGGAAAGCAGACACCCATCTGGTCCTGAACTGGATCCCTGCCCAAAAGAGGTGCTGCTTCCCCTGAGGAGTAGGGCAGGCCACTTGCTGATGGTCTTGACCCGGCTGCCGGGCACTGTGTTCACAGAGCTCCAGGCAGGTGGTTGGCAAGGAGCTGGAGGAGGGACTTGTCTATACTGTCTCTCTACAGAAGGTGCAGGTCCATTAGGGCCCTGGCCAGGGCCAGCGCTTGTTCCAGGTGGGAGTGGATGCCGATGGGGGCCTCAAAACCAGGGAGAGCACCCCAGGATATGTATCCCTCCCTGGCCACTTTACTGCTCTCTCTCCCAAGGCTTTCATGCCTGAGTGGCCCAAGATCCCTCTTCTCCAGGAACCTGGGTCACCCCCAATCACCCACCACAGGGGCATTCCTCAGACCAGGGGGCAGGGCACTTCCAGTGTTATAGGAATATCAGAGAGCAGTCTCTTGCACGGATTTCCCTTCAGGGCAGGCTGAAGGGTGGCCTCACTTCAGACACATTTGCATTTTGCCTTGCATGGATTTCCCTTCAGGGCAGGCTGAAGAGTGGCCTCACTTCAGACACATTTGCATTTTGCTTTGCATGGATTTCCCTTCCGGGCAGGCTGAAGGGTGGCCTCACTTCAGACACATTTGCGTTTTGCTGCTGTACCTCTGTTCACTCCCTGGCCCCAGTCCCCCAGGCAGCAGCCCTGGGGACTGTCCTTCCTCACCTGCTCCAAGTCACACAGCTCCTCTCACTTACATGGGTTCTTGCCATCTCCAAAATCCATCACCTTAACCTGCCCAGGCCAGGAGCTGAGGCCTGCCTCAGCTGCCCAATATTCAAGAAGGAAGGTAGCTTAGCGCAGCCGTTCTGCCTTCAGTGCCATGGACCTCGAACAGTCCTTTCCTGTGGCCCTTTCAGCACTGCTGCGCTGAGCACCTCCCATGGGCCACAAGGCTCTGATCCCCCCTGCCCCTGGTAGAAGCTCCCAGGAAAGGGATGGCTGGGCAGAGGACAGACAGACATCCCTTTCCACAGCAAGGGCCACATAACTTCCCTAAGGCTGGAGCATTTCCTCCCTCCAGCTGTCTGTGGGTAGGAGCCTCCCTGCACCCTGCCTAGAATTGGCTCTTTTTATTTTCCTTCTTTTACCTGATCTGGGGTCAGAGTGGCAAAAAGCATCACCTTGTGGTTTTGTCCCCAAGACCAGTGGAGTCCCAAAAATCATTACTGACCATGTGGGTCTGCTGTTTCCAAAGGTGTGTGTTCAGATCCTCAGCCCTGCAGGGGTCTTTCTCCCCCAGGGACACCACAGGCTTCTGCCCTTTGCCAGGGTCTGGTCTCATCTCTCTATTATTCCCTAACCTCAAATTCAATTTGAAGGCCGGGGACCTTTCTCTGCTAGAGGCACACACGTCCCCCTCTGACTCCAGTCGCTGAGGGCTTGGGTGCAGCAGGTCTGCCCTCAGCTCCAGCCCCACCTTGGGGTCCATGGTTCAGCTTCTGACCACAATTGCCTCCCTGTCCCATGCCAGAGGAAGAATGACTCGGCGCCCATGAGGGAGGAGACCCACACAGTGCGGATGGTCAAGACGGCTCCAGCCCCAGGTGTAGCACCTACACCCAGACTGGAGGAAGCCGCATCACCATCGTTATCTCCAGTTCCTGAGCTGGAGGCCATCGCACCACTACCTCCAGTGCCACCTGCACAGTTCACACCAGTGCCCATTGTGGAGCTACCGCCTCTTAACCCACCTTCAGCAGCACTGACTCTCGAGGGTGAGACAAGTGTGGCACCACCACCAGAGCCACTGCCAGTGCTGAAACCAGCACCAGGGTGGGCCGCACAACCAGAGCCTTCCTGCACCTGGCCTGAGAGCTCAGAGCACAGACTGAGTAGGAAGGCTGACCTCCTGACCTTCCCTCCTGAGCTGGTGGCAGAGCAGCTCACTCGAAGGGATGCGGTGAGCAGCTGGGCTCAGCAGGGTGGAGCTGGGTGGATCTTCCTCCCAGGAACTGCAGCCCAGTCCTTACCATCCCCTGATCCAGAATCTTATGATCTGGGTCTAAACACTGGCTCCCCCCCAGCAGTGTAACCTGGGCAAATGGATTAATCCCCAAGCCCACACTACTTCTCTGGAGGGTAGATATAGGACACTGGCCTTACCTGCCACATGTACTGACTATGAGGACCACATGAGAGCAAAGAAATAGGAAGGCTTGGGGGTGTAGGCTTTGGGGGGTTCAAGGCAACTCACTAAGGTACAGCCAGCTCCAGGGTGGCCCACTCTGACTGGGGTCTCCACAGCATTGACACTAATGAGACCCTGATGTGCACTGATCCTTTGGCCGGCACCCAAGGCCTCTGGTCCCCACAGGGACTGTGCACCTGACTGTAAAGGGGACAGGAGACACTATCAGGAGGGGTGACGGTGCTGCTTGGACCTCTGGAGGCATGAGGCCCCCAGGTGCTGGGGTTGTGAGGTGGACTTGAAAATGCAGCGCTCTTTTCCCCCACTAGCCCTGAGCCCTCAGTCACTTGAGTGCTAGGTCCCCTTAAGGGGCAGAGAACACACCCTGTCCTCAGGCTGCTGAGCTCCAGCTGAGACCACTGGACACTGGCCTGGGTCCTAAGGGCCTGCAGAGTCTGAGCTGGGTAGGGTGGGGCCTGCTGACATCCCCTCTCTCCAGGAGCTGTTCAAGAAGGTGGTGCCCTATCACTGCCTGGGCTCCATCTGGTCCCAGTGTAACAAGAAGGGCAAGGAGCACCTGGCACCCACCATCCGCGCCACCATCACCCAGTTCAACTATGTGACCAACTGCGTCATCACCACCTGCCTCGGGGACTGGAACATGAAGGCCCCGGACAGGGCCAGGGTGGTGGAGCACTGGATCGAGGTGGCCAAGGTACTCTTAGGGGCCCTTTCTGGGATCCTAGAACCCCTCTTTGTCTTATGAGCTCTCAGGACCACAGGCCCTCCCTGGCTGTAGCACAGCCCTGCACTCTCCTCACTTCCCACCCAGACTACTACCTTGGATTGAGTGTTGGTGTCGCACACTGGGCCCAGAGCTGTCCCTCAGGGGATTTCTCTGTGCCTATCTAATCCAAGAGTGGAGAAATCAGCTGATGGGGCTGGAGCTGGAGCAGGGGGGTACTAAACCCCACTTTATGGCTCATTCTTTCTCTCTTCCCAGGAGTGCAGAATCCTTAGGAACTTTTCCTCATTCTATGCTGTCATCTCTGCTCTTCAGAGTCATTCGATTCACCGTCTGAAGAAGACATGGCAGGAAGTTTCCAGGTGGGCAGGCCTCACCCCAGGAAGCACCAGGGTGGACCAGGGACCCTGTGGGGGCTGGGCATTGCCATTCAGGGAGCCTGGGAGGCAGCAGCTCCTGAGCAGGGGCCTGGCAGTGTCGTGCTCTAGGTCCCCACATGACCTGAGGTCAGCTTTTTACCTCAGCACTGGTTCCTTCCTCTGTCAGATACAGAGTCGAGTAAAATGGGAGCATGTGAAGTGTTTGCTTCTCAGCAATACTCTGTCCAATTGAAATCCACATGTGTGAAAACCAGCTGCTCATGAAATGGGAATTGGGATCCCCATTGTGTCCACATGAGAGCTCAGACCCAAGTCCTATGATATCCTGCAGCACTCAGAGCTACCTAGTTTCAGCATCACCCATCCAGGCCGTCCAAGTCCTAGGTGGCTAAAATAAAGTGGAATAGCCCCTACATCCTCCCACTCACTCCCACCTTTCTTCTCCCTTCTTGCTCTCCCCCAGGGACAGCTTCCACCTATTTCAGAAGCTGTCTGAGATGTCCCCAAATGACAACAACTACTCACAGAGCAAGGAGCGGCTCATCAAGGTAAAGAGGAGGCCGGGGTTTCTGAGTGGGATGTGGTTTTCTTAGTTTCTCACTGAAAGTTTCGTTGGAAAATTCTATCTGTTCTTGTGTGGAAGATAGATATGTTTAGTTCATGGGCAGGTGGTGGGGGGCAGTTATAGAACAGTAGGCTGTGGTTCTCAGATGTGGTGGAGGTGGCTGTGATGATTCAGGAGGAGATGGTGAACTGGCAGGATGAGAAGTGTCTATCCATGGGGGACAGTCTCATAACAGTGCCACGTTGGCAATGATGTGTGTGCCAGAAGACCATGAGAAATATTTGGAAGACAGGAAAACATGTCAGGTCCTTCCTGACCATAACTAGAAGCTTCAACATAAAAGAAGAAGCAAAACATTAATGTGCAGTGCTCCAGGTGGCCCCCACTCTACCTGGACAGTCAGACCTGGCATCTGGGAGACCATTCCTGAGTGGATGCAGGGACTTGCTTCAGACAGAATATTCTGAGTTGACCTTGAGGATCAACTTTGGATATCCTGAGTTGATCCTGGGGATCAACTTTGGTTAGACTTTGGGCAGACTTTGGGGTCTCCACTAAAGTGGGATGGGGTTAAAGGAGGTACTCAGCTAGGCCTCCAGAGACACCCCATCCTCAAGCTCCATGGCTGGGACGATATGAGGCCCCTCACACACACAGTGGGTAGTGGGGTGATATTTCAGAAGAGGCCTCCATCTGAGAGGGAGAAGGCTGTCCTCCAACACCCTGAGTGAATAGGTACAAGTCGATACACTCTTGGATCTCTGTGTCCTCACATGGAATGGAGGTATGACCATCCAGTGGGGCTCACCTTCACAGTGAGGTGTCAAGGTTAAAGGGAGAAAAAGAATGAGGCTGAGCATTCCCACGACTTTGAGGAGGAAAGCATGATGTTCAGAGCATCTGTGCTGCTAGCATGCATCACTGAGAGCTCTGGATCCAATGAGGGGGGTTAGGTCTTTGTCATCAAGTCACAGATGAACAATCAGGCTCAGGAGCCCAGCCCTCTTGCACAAGGTTATGCAGGGATATCAGGAAGTGATGGTGGCAGATTTGTACCTGCCCATGTGGTACAAATCACCCAAGGAACCAGGGACAATGGGTGAGAGGTGGAGAGCCTCACTGACCTCGTCCTCAACCTTGGCAGAAGGGGATCTTTAAGTTATCTACCCTGAAGATGAACCCCAAGAGGACCCAGAAGCAGCAGCAGCAGGAGAGGGTGAGTGTGCCTGAGGCTGGGAGGGTCAGGCCAGGTGGCTTCCAAGTCAGGATGGGGACCTCCTCAAACCCATCCCTCCTGGGCCACATAGCCTGGAAAGCCTCCCTTCAGTGCACCCCCACTGGAACCTTTAGGGCCAGGAGCCATGGGGATCCTGGGGGAACTATTTGCCGCCAGTCACAGCAAGAGCTGGGAATAGACAACTCTGGGTGGATGGGGTGGGGGAGGAGGGTAAACATCTTGATGAAAGAAAAGGCACTGATGAGAGGTGACTGCAAGGGAGTTTGGGGTCCTTGGAGGTTGGGGAGGGGAAATTAGGGGTGACAGTTCAGTGTCCTGTGCTGTCCCATTGGAAGGCTGGGTGGTCCCTGAGCCTGAGGCTGAGGAGATTTCAGGGAAGGTCTTGGGGACACCTGAGAATCTGTGCTCATCCCCACCCCACCCCCTCCTAATGCCATAGGGTGTCATCCAGGACACTGTCCCATACCTTGGGACATTCCTCACAAAATTTGTGATGATGGACTGTGCCATGAAGGAATATCTGGATGTGAGTGAGCCTGGGGGCTGGGGCAGGGTGGGAAAGGGACCATGAGGCCTGGGATGAGAGGCCCTCCCTGAGCACAGCGCTCTCAGCAGTGGGCACACCACACCTTCTGGGAGCCTCCCAGCAGCACTGGGAGCTGGGGTGCCATGGGTTTCTTACAGATGAGTAACCAGGGCCTGGTAAAAATGTCCATCTCCCCATGGTCCTCAGAGCCTGGGACTGGAAGGTCTCTCTGTCTCCACTCCCAGTCCCCACTCCTGGTGCCCAGAAGCCTGCCTGGATCCATCCCTGGGCTGGACTGCCCCACACATGTTGACCCTCCAGTGGTGCAGCATGACAGGAACTCAGGGCAATGGGGATGGCAATGGCTGCGGGCCCTTTTATGATGGATGCAAACTCTTTGTCTTCCAGGGAATGATGGTCAATTTTGAGAAAAAAAGGAAGGTGAGCAGCTGTGGCCATCGTTTGTGACAATGTCTGGGCTGGGGTGAGGAGGAGAAAAACAGAGACCCTCCTGGGTAGGACACCCATGACCGCTTAGGTAGACAGGAAGAGTTTTAGGAGAAAAGACAGCCTTTTCTGGAGGGTGGGGGTTATACGTGGGATGAAGGACAACTTCGTGGAGGATGAGTTGTGTGAAGTCAGCCCTGAGAGCAGGTAAGCCTGGGTGGGAATGGAGGAGTGAGGGGACCCACAGGAGCCAAATCAGCCCCTGGCCCCCTCCCACTCAGCAAGCCCACACAGGCCTCAGTGGCACCACTTCTTTCTTTTGGCCCCAGGAATACCAGATGATTGCTGAGCTCCAGCAGCTCCAGGCAGGCTGCTGCTTTGACACCCTTGTGCCCAGTGAGCCATTTGCAGCCTGGTTTGGGGCCATGGAGCAGCTCAGCGAGGCTGACAGGTGAGGCCAGGATAGACTCAGGCCATGGTATGGCAGGATTGCCCTGGTGGCTCCTGGGTCAGCATAGGACCTATTCCCTGAAGAGAGCTGGGGCACACAAATGCCGCTGCTGTGCATACACTGGGAAGGAGGACTGAGGTGTGGCTCCCAGAAGCCTCACAGCCACCACTCTGTCCTGCAGCTACCGCCTGTCTTGTGAAAGGGAGCCCCCACCCCAGGCAGCCAGTTAGAGCTTAAAGACTGATCACTTCCCAGAAGGCCTTGGAGTGAAGCGTGAGTTCCCCATCCAGGGTGGCAAGTGTGGGCTGGTTTGGGGCTCAGGGGAGCCTCAAGCTAAGTGTGGGATTTGGAGCCTGACAGTTTATTGCTGGGATCCCTTCTCCACTCCTGAACAACCCTGCAAATGTGGTGAGTCACCCCATTTTGGACCTGTTTCCTCATCTGTGAAATGAGGTGATGCTGCCCCATCTCTCAGGCAGTCCGAGTCCACTGGCTACTACTCATGGACCAAACACTTAGCAGGGTACAGTCGTAGCAGGGCAGGGGTTGGTTGCATCCCACGTGAGGACCCCAAGTTGAGATGATCCATCCATGAAGCCTCCAGGCCCCCAACTCTGAGCCCAGTGGTAGCAGCACCTTCCACTCCAGTGTCCAGCTCCAGGGTGCCCTTGACCTCAGCCTCAGGGATGCAGTTGACTCACCCCCCAAATGCAAGGCCAGCTCCTCAAGGTCTGCTCTGGAAATCCACCTGGACCATGTCTCAGAGGCCCAACATGGCCAGGAAATGAAGGCGACTGGAAGCAAAGGGGTTAAGGATGTTTGACTTCTATAGAACTTTTAGAGAGTTCTTAACATTTTTTGTTCCACAGACCCCATTGCCAGTCAGGTTAAAACCCCTTCTAAGAACATAGCAGCAATTAGTTTTATGACATTCAAAATCAGCATGTCTTTCAATTAAATTTTAGGATTATTCAAAATTAATTAAAATTATTTAAACTCACAGACACCTGGTTAAAAATCCCTGTTTTAGAGCCTTCTGGGGCTTTTAGAGCAGGTCTGGGTTTCCCTAAGGCTCCAGGCCTTCTGATCTTGTTGTCCCCAGAGTTTGAGGAGTCCACCTCAACATCGACACAGAACTGTTCCATTGTAACATCAGCATCTGGAGGAACATCCTCGTCCTCCTCCTCCATCAAATCCAGGGCCACCGGAATGAGCAACGTGCCCTGTGGCTCACGGCCGCTTTATAACCAGCAGGTGGGCGACTGCTACAGCCTGGATGAGGACAATGGCACTGTGTACAAAAGCATCCTGGTGAGCTTGGTGGGAGACGCCCCCTGGCCCCTCAGATTTCAGGCAGTAGACACATAAGGAACAACATGTTCCTTCCCTGCCATCCTGGAATAAATTTCTTTATGGGTGGGGAAGGACAGCCAACTACAGGAGCAAGAAGAGCGTGTGTTTAGTGGCAGTCAGTGTCAGGATGGGGGATGGAGGGGTTGAGGCTGGCACGCTGAGTGATGATGGCCTGGGAAGAGCATGCTGAAGCTTCCCCCAGAGAGGAGGAAGGAGAGGACAGCCTGCCAGGCGCTAAGGAAGGTGTGCGCTTGGCTGGACCGAGGAACAGCCAGGAGGCCAGGGCTGAAAGAGCAGGGGTCAAGGGGAAGAGCTGAGGTCAGAGAGGTGTTAGGAGCTGGGTCACATCAGGCACTGCTGGACAAACTAGACTTTCTCAAGTGGGGAAACAAGAGCCACAGCAGGGTCAGAGCAGAACAGGGACAGCTGGGGAACTTTGGCCTCAAAGTGGAGGTTGGGCCATTCTGTAGAGACACTGACCAGTGAGGGGCTGCTGCTGTGACCCAGAGGGGAGGACAGGGGTGGTCCTGGGTAGTTGCTGTGAAGGCATGAGCAGGGGCCACATCCTGGATGGGATGTGCAGAGGGAGCCACCCCAGCCCGCACTGCACAGAGGCTGGCAGTGCTGTCATTTCACATATGGTTGTACTAAGGTGTCACTTGTTTGACCCTTAGCCTGAGCCTTGCCTGTGCCCTCGCCCTAGTGTTCAAAGCCAGAAAGGCCTGGACCTTGTTGACAATGGCTGCATCCTGGAACCCAGGGCAGTCCTGATGTGCCATGGGTTGTCATCCAGCCCCCACTCCTCATTGACATCTGGGCTTGGAGTAGATGTCCTGTGTTCTGCCTTGAGGTGCCACTGCTACCTGAAGGTGTCCCGGAGGGGCAGGGTCTGGACAGCAGAATTCCATGAGGACAAGCTGTCTCCCATGATTGGAGGCAGGAGGTGTCAGAGAGAGACCCAGTTTTCACTCCCCAGTCTGCGCCCTCTGCTGCATGGTCACCCTCTGTCCCCAGGGCCCTGGGAGCCCATAACACTTGTGGAGACCAATGACCTAGGGTTCAGCCTACAAGGCAGAGGTTTGTACCCACCCTGGGAAACAACCTCAAGACAGAGGTGTAGGTTCTTATAGGAGATGGGCTAAGGAATGATTGGAAAAGCCCCCCTCATTCCATGGAACTCTCCCTGGGGAGCAGAAGAAGACAGCGAGGACGCTCTAGACACAGCCCTGACCACTAATGACTCCACAGGGTCTCAGGCAGCTGCACTCTCAGGGAGTCGGCTCCTGAACCCATACCCTGAGACCCTGCCCCTTGACCCACCCAGGTGACCAGCCTAGATAAGGTTCCAGTCATGATCCGCAAGGCCATAGACAAACACAACCTGCATGAGGACAAGGCAGAGGACTACAAGCTGGTGCAAATCATAGGGGACCGAAGTGAGTCAGAGGCCAAGTTGGAGAGGGGATGGTGGAAGGGGTAGGTGTGAGCACCATGTCCCCAGCCCATTGACCTGAGTTCCTTGGCCCCAGTAAACCTGACAGCAGGGTGGGTAGGCACCCTGTCCACACACCAAGTCACCCCAGACACTACTCACCACCCACAGCATCTTCTCCCTGCCTGCTCCATCTCCCTCTTATGTACCCTTCCCTGGACATGTCCAAGCCTTTGGGAAACCAAGTACAAAGCTAACATCGTTGAGGTACCTAGATAAAGGGCTTTTCACCTTGGTCCATTGGAGAGATGGCCAAGCAGAGTGACTCAACTTGAAGTGCACTCTCTGGACAGAGGGGGTGACTTCCTCATGACTGCATCAAAAGCCTCATGACTGGTGGACAGAAGCATCAAATGTGCTACAGACCATGTATTTATGATGGTGAAAACTAGACAAAATCTCCTTGATCCCTTTTGGATGCTCTAAGGAACCAATGCAATCCTAAGACTGGGAAAGGGAAAGAATCCAGAAGGACAGCACAATCCCAGAGCCAGGTGTCCTGAGCTCCCTCCCTTTAGATCAATTTCTCAAGCATCCAAAGGGGAGAGAAAATAGCCCACACATGTACAATAAGATTGACTCTATTCTTGTCACTGAGGTGATGCCCCTCTCCCAGCCATAGCCCATGCAAATTAAAATGACCCCCACCATTCCTAGAAGTGGGTTCTAAATGCCCTCTCATCTTTCAAATCAAACATGGGAGCTGTGAGGTGTGAAATAGGGCAGAAGACCCCACACTACAGGACAGGAAGCTCGAGGATTAGAGAAGCTAAGAAAGGAGATGAGAAGCCACATCACTGAGGACAGAGTATAAAATCTAGCCCAGTGTTTCTTTCTAGCTGGCTCTAGGCCAGGAAGACAGGAAAACAGGATCAAGGTATAAATACTTGCTCAGTGTCAGGTGCTGCATGGTCGTGGAGGCCTTCAGGAGCCCTGCTCAGGAGGCCAGGGCCAGGCCTGGGCCTCAGGTGTCCTGCCCTGGGTAGTGCTGGATTCAGGGGACATGCACTGGGTTCCAGAAAGCCAAGTTCAGGTCCAAGATTCTGAACAGTGAAGCCTGCAGGGGATTGAGTGTGGGAGTAGATGACTTCTTGGCAGCTCCCTTTGAGGTTGGCAGTTGTGAGTCAGAGTCACTTTTGAACCAAGATTCCTTCATTTTCAGCTGTGCCTCTGTAGAGTCTTTCCTTCAGGTGGGTATTCACAGGGCCCCTTTTCGGTCTTGGAGTTGGATTAGGAGACTCAGGGCCTGAGCTAAAGCCTGCTCTCATGAGGGCACAAAGGGGTGTGGTGTCCTGTGGTCCCCCGGAGCACAGCTGACCACTACTCTGCCCCTTTCTGCAGTGTGGGAGATCCCAAACAGCTTGAATGTTTATTGCACTGTGGATCCCTCGGCCAATCTTCACTTTATTCTTATGAAGATGACCAAGCCCTTGGATGCCAAGATCAAAAACAAAGCTATCTCAGCCTTTCTGGGGATGAAGCAGAAGGGTCCCAAATTCTGAAATGGGACATTCTAACTGAACCCTCGTGCCCACCCGCCTCAGGGTCCCCCTTCTCACAGCTGCCTGGCCAAGTAGTTTGGCTGATCTCAGCAACAGTGGGCTGGGCCAGGCAGGCACTTCCCTTCCCTTTCCTCACTCGCCAGGTAACCTGGGACATCCTCAGACTCCACTGGAACCCCTCTTGCCTGGTGTGACTCAGCAAGAAAAGTAATATATATACACACACCAATTGGGAGAGACAATATTTCTCTAGTGTAAATAGTTAATCTTAGATGTGCATATTTATTATTAAAGTTCTTGTTTCTACTAGAGCCTGGGAGTTCAGGTTTGGTTCTTTCATTTACTGTGTTAATTGAAATGAGATGCAAGCTCTGACATTGTTCATTCAAACAAAAAAATCATGCAGAGTCATCAGTGTATTTTATATGGGAGAAGAGAAAAGAGCCAGCCACCCTTTCTGGGTTTACTGAAGCAAACACAAATTCCCTCTCACAGAGCAAAAGTGCATTTCAATATCAATGCACCTGGAAATCTGGGACCCCCAATGAGGACTACGGGGTTTAGAGACTTACATCAGCACTATGGAGGGAAAAAATTAGAACAAAGCTTGCAATATGGAAAGGAACAGAACAGATTATTAGCACATGGCCTATAGCAGTTTGATATAATTGATGAATTCCAAAAAGAAATATTGGATTATGCTGGTAATCTGATCTGTGCCTGGGCATGACTGAGTTATGATTAGGGCTTTGACTGGGCCAGGTCATTAGGGAGTTGAGTCTCCACTTATTGGTGGGTGGGGGCTAACAGATAAAAGGCATGGCAAAGGACAGAGTCGGAGCTTTTGATGTCAGGGTTTCTGATATTGGAATTTTGATGTTGGAGTTTGATGCTGAAGACTTAAGCTGGAGCCCCAAAAGTAAGCCCACAGAGGAAAGAGAAGCCAGCAACAAGAAGAAACGAACCTTGAACCCAGAGTAAAGCAAGCCCCAGGAACGTAAAAACCCAGGAAGCCTGAACCCTTGCAGACATTGGCAGCCATCTTGCTCCAAATAGACTTTGGTGAGGGAAGTAACATGCTTCATGGCCTGGTATCTGTAAGTTCCTACCCCAAATAAATACCCTTTATACTCAGCAGATTTCCTGGTATTTTGCATCAGCACCCCTCTGGCTGACTAATACACGGCCCAAGGGCTGCCAGGACTCTGCCTCCTCAGTTTCTCTCTAGGGCACCACGTTCAAATCTTTACCTTAGATTTCATGCTTTGGATCCTTATTGCTGGCACCAGAAATCCTTTTCCTTATGAGGGGTCTGGGGGAATTGACATGCAGCTTTTAAGGCTCTAGTGGGCCTTGTGCCATAAGCATGACTGATCCCTAGGAATTAGTCTTCTCACTTCCCTGCCACTCCTTGTGCAATTTCATAACCCAGGAAATCCCTGGCAGGCCCCAGCCTCTGTGTCTGGTACCTGGGGGTCCCCCTCCCCAGCTTGGGCCTGAGGCATCAGGCATGAGCTTTGGTGCCAGGACAAGGGAACTTATTCCTGCCCCCTATAGACCCCACACACCCCTTCCTGTGTGTAGGTGATATCTGGGGCAGTGGGGTTCCAGGTCCACCATCTTGGGATCACAATTTTACAGTCTCAGTTGTGTTGTTATCAACTTGTCCTCAAGGAGAGTTAGGACCAGAGCTTTTAAAGCTTGCATCCCCTGGGAGGGCTGTGTCCATTGTCCAAAATTTGTGCTTTGCCTCTGTCAAGGGCATGGGGGGAGGGGGGGTGAACCTTTCTTCCTGCATGGGGAGCGCATAAGAAAGGGCATGATGGGGGCGGGGGCTGGGATTGCCACCAAGGCTAATGACCTCCAGCCTTGCACAGAGACTCACCACAAATTAAATTACTCATGGGCTTCCTGTCTGGTGAATGGGCCCTGTCCTGAGCTACCCCTGCATGCCCTCCCCAGGATTCCCCATGATCAGGAGCTAAATGGTTAACACCTGGCAGAGCACTGAGCCTGGGCCCTGCACCAGCCTCCTGCCTGGGCAGGTCAAGTACTGTGAACATCATTCCCTGGATCCCTCCTGTAACTTCAAGAGCCAGATGGAGTGACAGATCCTGGGTTATCCCCCCCCTCCCTGAACACCACAGGTGTCTCCCAGGCACAAAGCTGGCCTCTCTCCTTCCAGGGAGGCCTTTCAGTGCAGCCTCTTCTGAGCCCAATGCTGGTCCCCCACAGCCCAGGTTGTGGCTAATGTCGCACAGGGGTCCTGGGAGGGAAATGGTGAAATGGAAGGCATTCGGTAAATGAAATCAAAAAGAACTGTGACCCTCCCCAAGAGAAAGGGATGTGCCAGGTCCCAGTCTTGTCCTGGGCCAGGAGAAAAGCACTGGTGTCTGAAAGGTGTCTCCTGCAGGTCTGGGGGGCTCCTGAGAGCAGATTTAATATATCTTGTGCACACCAATGTGAAAGAAGGGGGCTCATGTCACCCTTTGGGCTCCCTTTGGTCAAAGTGCAGTGACAGTACCCAGAGGAGACCACACCTGCACCGAGCCTCCATCTCACTCATTGCTTGCATCCTCCCTCCTACCCCTCTGCTAATGTCTCCCCACTGCCTCCCCCAGGCTAACCCTAGCAGCAGCCCTGCAGCACTCTCCCTGGCTCCCATGCCTCCTGCTTACTCCCTCATGGCCTTCTTGTCCTTACTGATGGCTGGAACATGATGCTGGTAGATACGGCCACCCATGTTGTTGGTCCATGTTGCCTGCTACACAGTCAATGTCAGCAGAATTGGCGTACAGGTTGACGGGATCGTGGGGATCAAGTCTCCATTGATGACTGGGCCAAAGCCCAGATAGTGCAACTTGAGCTCTGGGTGCAAGAGCCAACAGGTTCATGCACTGTCCATTGTTCACCTGAACTTCCTCTAGGCCTCCAGGGGCCCAAGTTGATCCCATCCCTATGGGGATGCAGTCCAATGCTCCTTTCTTCTTTCACCTAGAGTGGGGTTTCTCAACCGCAGCACTACTTATGTTTTGGGCCAAGTAATTCTCTGTTGCCGGAGCTATCCTGTGCATGTAGGATGTTCTACCCCCAGATGCCAGTAGCAGTACCTACCCAGTTTTCACCATGAAAAATGTTTACAGACATTGCCAGCTGTCCCCTGGATGCAAAATAATCACCCCGATGAAAAACACTGGCCCTGCAGTCCCCCTTCCCCCACTTAAATCCCCATACCCCAACGATCAGCAGCATCCAGTCACACTTGCCAACCAGGGGAATTTATAGTTCACCTTCAAGCATGGGGGTGGGTAACCCTCAGTTACTTGGAGGTATCATCCAAGGGGCAGCCCACTTCTCGGCCATGTGGGAGGGGATTAGCTGCCCATCGCATTTACCCTTTGACCCAGAACGGCAGGTTCTTCTGGAAGACCCCGGGGTTCAGCACTACCACAGTGCTTTGACTTGCCATCTTGCCTGACACCAGAAGTCTCTCATGGCAATTTATCATCATCTGGTGTGACATCAATATCAGTTTACCCTCCAGCTCCCCACTAGAGTCGATCTCCATGAGATAAGGTACTGTATTCCAGGGACCTACATGAGTGCCCATCACACAAGGTGCTCAAGAAATTCTAGATTTAGGAAAGAATATTGCAGCTTTGGATTTATTCGCACCAAAAAAATCCAGTCCAGTGGGCCTTTTTCTCTTACAAGTAAGACACAGACTTAGAACTTAGTAACTTGCTGGCGGTGAGGCAGCGAGTAAATGTTTGAACATGGTTCCTCCAACTTCAAAGGCCAAGCACTACCCTGTGCTACCTCCAGCAGAAGTTGGTTTTTACCAAGGCAAAGAAGATAGGGTGGATTTTCCTGAACATAACAGAGTCGTGCCCAATCTATCTCCTAGTTTTCAAAACCTTTAACCGACCCTCCCTCCGCAGAGACCGGTGGGCTTCCCCGCCCTCCTACGGATGAGAGCCACGCCCCCAGGAAAGGGGGTGGCTGGGAACCCTGCTAACCCTAGAGGGGTACCTTGGGTGCCAGGGCAACCGCCCGCCTTCAGGCCGTGCGGACAGGCAAGCGGCTCTGCCCCCACGTGCCGCGGACACAGCGGGCGTTGCGCACCGGTTTCGGCTGGAGGGCTGAGGAGGACCTGAAAGGGCTTCCAGAAGGTGGGGGAGCGGGGCCCCTGGGCGCAGGGCCTTCCCTTCAACCCGCGGGCTCCGCGGACGTCCTGGAGCTGCGCGGGCTGTGGGCTGGGGTGGGCGAGGGGACAGGACGGGGTGGGGTACGGCCTCGGGCGGGCGGGTCTGCTCCACACACTGGAGACGCCAGTCATTGTCGCGGGCCTCAGGCTGCTCCCGCGGCCCCTGCCTCCGCGCCACGCCGGTGTCCGGAGAGTAGTGATGGCGAGTCCAGCGTGCGGGGTGTGGGCTCCAGGAAGGGCGGGTTCAAGACCCAACGGAGACCTTGCGCGCCTTCACTTTTCCCAGGAAAACTTCCGAGCGTGAAGCACAGAACAGTCCTTCCTCCTCCTCCGCTCCCGAAGCCCGTCTGGGAAGGCGCCGCGCCGGGGCCAGAGCCGCCTCCTGGGGGATTCTGCCCTGGGGAGGTGGAGCTCAGCGGGGCCTCCCCGACCCTCGCTCTCCCGCGCCTTCCAGCCTCCCGCGTAGGACCTGAGGCCGCGCCCCAGGCGAGGTCCCAGACAGCGGCCTCCAGGGGGAGCCGCTCGGCGGCGACCGAGAGGCCGTCAGCGGGGCGCGTGACCCGGGCCGCGAGCGGGAGGGTCTACCAGCAGGTCTTCCCCGCTGCGGGAGGGTCTACCAGCAGGTCTTCCCCGCTGCGGCAGGCACTGGCCCCCGGCCCCGCCTTCCTCCTGGTCTCCCGACTCCCCCTCCCCCCCCAGCGCCTCCTTCTCTGGTGCCCTTTTCTGCTCCTCCCATCCCCACCCCATACCCAAATTCCCCTTGCTCTGAGGGCTTTCCTGGAGGGGAAGCCAATTAAATAAAGGATTTTGACATTGCTTTGAATTTAAAATTCCTTCTTAATGGCTTTTAAAATGTGTGGATAAAGAAAAAATTCTCATCTTGAAGATTAGAACATTTAAATTAAAATTTAAGCTAGTTAAAGATAGCCAGAATTAGTCTTTCTGTGCCCTGGTTCTTTTCCCCAAGCATAAAAGCATTACTGGGTTTTTTGTTTATTGTTTTCTTTAAAAAAGAAAAGAAAAGAAAAGAAAAGGGTTTGATTCTCTGCCAGTGTTTTAAATGTGCTTTTGCCCCTCGCTGGTATCTGGAGACCCTATCCCAGGGCAGTGTGAGCAGAAGTCTGTTGTTCAGCCTGGGGCCTCCTGTAACAATTAAAGTAGCCTGTGCTGATGGCCATTGAGGTTGTTGAAATTTCCTTGTGATGTATAAAGTACTGTACAGACAAAGCAAGGCTCTGAAAAGAAACACACAGAACTGAACCCTCCTTTGGAGTCCTGCAGTACTTATTTAAAAAGGATTTTCATTCCTAATTTGAGTCCTGAATAATGTTCTCTCTAGAAAGTTTCAAAATAACAAAATATAAAGAAGGCAAAGAAATGATTAAAGAAACTACTCCCACAATCCTGCAACAAGCCATTCTTAGTGCTTTGGCTTATTTCCTTCTGGTCATTTTTCTGTGCATTTTCAAATTTTGAAATTATACTGTATAATTTTAAAAATATTTTAATTAATATTTTCACACAATGTCATCACATGAGCATTTCCCCTAGTCATAATTCTTTGTTGGTCTCATTATAAATATCTTTATAACCTTCCATTGAATGGATGTACCCTGTTTACTCAACCAACCCCCTCTTTCTAGTCAGTTCCATATTTTCCAGTTACTCATGAGTATAAAAGAAAGCCCAGCATGAACACCTTGGACAGTTTAAGTGACTATCTAAGGACAGGGAGAACCCTCTTCCAGGGTGTGTGTGGTGCAGGCAAAGAGCCTTCTAGGGGCAGCAACCACTTGACCTTCTAAGAGCAGCAGGGTGGGCCTGAGGGTGCCAGGGAGTGTGTGGTGTTGACCCGCTGATCTGTGGCTTCAGGTGCATCTGGTCCGCTCCCTGGCGGTCAGCAGGAAGCAGGTGGTGGAGCATTCTGAGAGCCTGAAGAGCAGCAGGACACCCTTGATGAAGAAGGTGGAAATTCCTGAAGGGGAGATGCTGTCTCCTTGGCAGCAGAACTGGGTGCATAGTCTGCCCAATGACTGGGCCACAGAAAACCCTGTGCTCTACAGGTACATCCTGCTGTCCAGCCACACCCCATACCCCACATCCAGTGTGTAGCTCAGAGACTTCAGAAACTCAAAAAGAACTCATCATGGGAGCAGGTGTTGCTAAGTGGTTGAGTGCCTGCTTTCCACGTATGAGGTCCCAGTTTCAATACCAGTACCTCCTAAACAAACAAAATGAAACACCAGAGCTCCTACAGGATGAATCCTAGGTATGAGTGAAGGCACAGGTCCTTACCCTGAAAGAGGGAGGCCATAAAACCTGCCCTGCAGGAGTGTTTGCTTCTCCCTCCACTCTCCTGCATGCCAGTAATTACTGTCTGAGCAGCTGGGGCCAAGCACTGAGTGTGGAGGCCCCACCCGCAGGGAGCTTGAGGCCTTGGTGGTAAGTGAATAAGCAGCTCCCCTACCCCAACTTGTGGGAAGGTTCAGAAGCCAAGGCAGAGGCTGTGAGAGAGCCGGCAGGAGACCTCTAGTGATGGTTTGGACAGGGAACAGGGTCCTGGGAGTCCCAGGCAGGGAACCAGAAGTTCTGCTCTGAACATGTTAGATTGAGATTCCCAAGAAGGTCATTTCAGCTCCCCGAGGTCAGACTCCTCAACTGAGGTAGAAGGAAAGGAAAGGAGGTGCCACCTCTTCTCCCTCAGGGCTCTGGTGAGACGGGGCTGAGGCGGGCTTCTCTTCCCCTCTCCAAACTCTGCACAAGATAGCCCAGTCTGGGACTCAGGAAGAGAAGGCAGTGCTCCTCCACCCGCCTTTTTTGTTTCTCCTTCTCCCCCTTCGTGGTTTGTCAGTTCTTGGCTTAGGGTCAGGGACTGATCCAATGCTGAGTAAAGTTCTCCACCTTGCCCTCCCCTTTGACCTTCCAGGGTAACCTGCCCCAAGGCTTCTGACCCTCAGAACCCTTAACTACCTATAGATCGGCAAATCCACTGCCCACCCAAGCCCCACCTCAGCCTGATGGGGGCTTGAGTTCAGGTTGCCCACCCTGTAGACCCCTGCCTGGTGCCCTGGGCCTTGGAATCACAGGGGCCTGTCATGGAGTGCCAGGGCTGCTGCTTATAGTGTCGTCTCTAAGCCCTTGTCTCCCCTCCTGTAAAACAGCCACCCAGCTCCCTCATAAGATGCTGCCAGAGCAAATGACACATGCTGAGCACTTCGCAAAGCCCTGGCTCTATGCAGCTGGTCATGCCCCCTCAGATTCTCTGTTTCCTCCTGGACCCCAAAGCCATGACCAGCTCCCTGAGGGCAGGGGTGGTGTCCTCATTTGTAGAGGCCTGTCTGCTCCTAAGAGACTCTCCTAAGAGACAAAGAGCTGCTCTGTTCTCTGTGCTTCAGGGAAAAGAAAGCAGCCCAGAGGGAAAAAGCCCAAGAGAGTGAGAGCACCACCGCTGCTGGAGAAGTCCAGGGCCTCAGGGACACTGTCGGTGAGCCTCTGTTCCTGCTGGGAAGGGCACACCTGGCCTGGGCAAGACAGAGCCCCGTGGGCAGGTCTCCTGGGAGCTCTTTGGAGGAAGCACCTGCTGCTCCCAGTGTGTCCTTTCTGCTCAGCAACAACCTTCAGAGCATTCTCCCCTTGGGTGTCGGGTGTCAGGGGGTGGGGCGGTGGCAGAAGCCCTGACCATTGTTTGTGTATTGGGCCCCTCCAGTGGGCTCCCAGTGGGTGCTATGGTGGTGCAGGGCAGGGCAGGAACCTTATCCAGCTCTGTGGTCGTAGCTGCCTTCACAGGTCAGCTTGATTTTGCACATTTACACACTGTGAACCAGAGTTAAACTGTTTGCTGATTTTGTTCTGGGCAGGGTTGCTTCCCCACCACCTAAAAATGGAATTTAGAGGATTTTAGTTTCCCAGGTCTCAAATGAAAAAACTACTTGAAAGTTAAGTAAAGGGCTACAATTTTTAATCGTGAATGATTGGTGTAGGGATTTGTGATCAAAAAGGACCTCTTAATTTCATTTGATAATTCAAAACTGATAAGCCTTTTTGTTTTGAAACTCCACAATTTTTTAGGTTGTGGTAAAATGTAATAACATAAAAATCATCTAAACCAGTTTTAATTATTTATTTATTTTTAAAAATGATTTATTTTTTCTTGCCAAATTGTCCTGACTAGGACATCCAGTACAGTTTTGAACAACAGTAGTGACAGCGGGCATCCTTGTCTTGTGTCTGATCTTAGGGGGAAAGTTTTCATTGTTTTGCCATTGTGTATGATGGCGGCTGTGGGTTTTCCATAAATGCTCTTTATTATATTGAGAAAGTTCCCTTCTATTCTTAGTTTTCTGAGTGTTTTTATCCTGTAAGGATGTTGGATTTTGTCAAAAGCCTTTTCAGCATCACTTGATATGATCATGTGTGGTTTTCTCCCCCTTCTTTCTAGGAATGTGGTGTATTGTGATGATTTCTGTTGGTTTTCGTTTCTTGAGCCACTCTTGCATTCATAGAATAAATCCCAGCAATGTATGTATAATCCTTTTAATATACATTTGGGTTCATTTTACCAGTATTTTGTTGAAGATTTTTGCATCTATATGTTTAAGATATATTGGTCTGTAATTTTATTTTCTTTGCTGTCTTTATCTGGCTTTGGTATCATGTAATGTTGGCCTCATAGAATGATTTATGAAGTGGTTCCTCCTTCTCTACTTTTTTGTAAGAGTTTGAGAAAGATTAATAGGATGTTTGATAGTATTCTGCAGTTAAGCTAGCCAGTCCTCCACTTTTCTTTGTTGGGAGATTTTCATGATCAATTCAATCTCTTTGCTTATTATACTTCTGTTGAGATTTTCTGTTAGTTCCTAATCAGTTTAGGTAATTTGTATGTTTCTAGGAAGTTTTCCATTCCATTCTTGTTATCTAATTTGTTGGCATACAATTGTTCATATTATTCTTTTATAATCATTAATTTGTAAGGTCAGTAGTAATGACCCTTCTTTCATTTCTGAAATTTGTTATTTGTGCCCTTTCTCTTTTTTTTTTTTCAGTCTAGCTAAAAGTTTGTCAAATTTATTGATCTTTTCATGAACTGACTTTTGGTTGTGTTCATTCTATGTTGTTTTTCTTTTCTCTATTTCATTTATCTGCACTGTGATCTTTACTTCTTTCTGGTAACTTTGGGTCTGATTCCTCTAGGTGTCAAGTAATGACTTTTGATCTTTTTTTTTTTAATGTGGGCATTTATATCTATAAACTGTGCCCTGTTTTCCCTGCCTCCCATAGTTAATGGTATGTTGTGTTTTTGCTTTCATTCATTTCTAAATGTTTTCTAATTTCCTTTGTGATTTTATTCTTTGACATATTGGTTGTTTAAAATTATGTTTTTTAATTTCCAAATATTTATAAGTTTTTCAGATTTCCTTCTTTTATTGATTCCTAGCTTCATTCCCTTGTGGTGAGGTAGATAGTTTGTATGATTTCAATCCTTTTAAATTTACTAACCCTTGATTTATGGGCCAATATATGGTCTATCTTGGAGAATGATGCACATTCTTGAGAAGAATGTATAGTCTTCTGTTGTTGGGTGGAGTGTTCTGTTCATGGCTGTTAGGTATAATTGGTTTACAGTGCTGTTGTTCAGGTCCTCTGTTTCCTTAATGATCTTCTGTCTCAATGTTCTAGCAATTATGAAAGCCAGGCCCTGAGCCTCAACAGACTTGCAACACCTACACTCTGGTTTATTGGACTTACCCCACTCAGCTAACATGGAGGTGAAGAAGGTCAACCACCACACCAGTGAGCCAAGAATGCCTACAGCTGAAAGCAGGAGAATTGCATCCAACATCCATGTGGAATCTAAGCCCCCTCTTGATATAGATGTGGAGTGGACGCAACCATTCTGAGGTCCACAGAATGGAGGAATAGAGTATGGATTAGAGTAGACTTACTGATATTCTATTCATGAACTATTTTGATTAGTAATCGAAGAAAATGAAGCATTGGTGTAGAGAAAGTGGTCATGGTGGCTGCTGGGGGTAGGGAGTGGGAGGAAGAGACGTGATGTGGGGGTGCTTTTGGGACTTGAAGTTGTCCTGGGTGGTGCTGCAGGGACAGTTACCAGACATTGTATGTCCTCCCATGGCCCACTGGGTGGACTGTGGAAGAGTGTGTGTTATGATGTGGACCATTAACCATGAGGTGCAGTGGTGCTCAGAGATGTATTCACCAAATGCAATGAATGTCTCATGATGATTGAGGAGGTTGTTGTTGTGGGGAGAGGAGTGGGGTGAGGGGGTGGGGGGTATATGGGCCCCTCAAATTTTTTTAATGTAACATTGAAAAAATAAATAAAGACAAAAAATTTTTGAAAAGTGGCATATTGAAATATCTATTATTGTAGAACTGTCCACTTTTCCCTTCAATTCTGCAAAGAGTTTTTAAAATGTAATTTTTATTCATTTTTAAAAGTTGCATACATCACACAAAAAATTACATAAAAAAATAGGGGATTTTCATACATCCCATTCCCCACTCCCCCCACTTTTCCCAAGGCCATGAACTTTCCCTATATAGAAGCAAGCCACACGGAAAGGCTATTGAGCAAAGGAGGTCCTTTTGTGTATCATGAAGTGTGTGAGGTTCACTTTTGTGCTGGGGTGCTGCCTGCACAGTGGGGGTTGACTGTTGGAAAACAGGTGGCCAAATGATGCCAGTTACCTTACTGCTAGTTTCATGATAGTATTTCACAGTCTACATTTTCTTCCTTTATACTACATTCTCCTACTATTTCTTTACCCAATATTGAAAGCTTTTTCTTTATGATTAAAAACAGTAATATATGATCACCATACAAAATTAAAGCAGTAGAGAAGAAGATAAGGCAGAACGTTAAAAACTCCCCCTCTGTAATAGCACCTGTTCTCCTCTCAAGGGAGGGTCACTGTTAAACCAGACTGTACAGCTTCCCACACATATGCAGGGGATCCTGGGCCAAGTGGGTGAGAGTGGGGACTGTGGAACCAAACTGCCCAGGTTCAAGGCCCTGCTCAGCCACTTGCAATCTATGTTCTTTAACCCCCACCCTAAGCTTCCTCACTTGTAAAAAAAAATAAATGTAATAATAGAACTTGACTTTTGGCCTCATTAGGAAGACTAATTGAGTTGACCAATACCTGGCACGTGGTAAGTGCTATGTAAGTGTTGGTTACTGTTATTTTATATGTGTTTGCATCTATGAAATACCATTCTGGAACTTCTTTTCTGCATTTAACTGTGTATCTGAGACCTTGGGCCCTTTCCCTTTCTCCATAAGCCTCTGTCGCTGCTACCTTTGCTCTCCATCCTCTAAGACAGGCCACAGGGTACACATGTCTGCCTGTGCTGCCTTTTCCTGGAGCTCTGAGGGCAGCCTTATCACTTCCATTGCTTCTCCCCTAGTGCCTGAGAAGATAAGCACCATCACCCTTCAAGGGCAAAGAGACCACAAGAAAAAGATCTATGAGAAAGCTTTGGTGAACTTATGCAAATCAGGATGGGGAGGATCTCCCTCTCCCTCCTCTTCCTTTCACATGCCTGTCCCAAGGTACATTCATCATGGCACACACCCTCACTCTCCACCCCAGCTTGCAGGTCCACAGTGGGTTGCCATAGCCATTTTTGAGTTTTTAGTGCATGCTGGCTAGGTGCTGAGCTTGAGATGAGAATAGGTCCCCTAATTCTTGGAACAGCTCCAGAAGTTAGGTTCTGTTATTTTCTCCATTTTGCTGCTGAGGCCTAGAGAGTCTTGCCTGAGGTCACACACCATGCAAGTGGTCAACTGGGAGATGGACCTGAGGTCTGATGTCAAAACTCAGTCAGTGACCCTGCTGCTCAGTCGTAGGTGCTGCCATTGACTGCTCAGTGCCACTGGCCTTACCCACCCCCATACTTGTTTCCCCTTTTCCATTCCAGAGAACCTGTCCCTAGTCACAGTGCTCTCTAGAATGTTTCCTAAATGAGACCAGCCTTCTTGCCTGCAAACCTTTGCCTTCCCCAGTCTTCTCTGACCCCCACATGTCCCTCACCACTTTCTCCCCTAGTATCCCCTGCCTGGATTCACATGCTCTAGATTCTTGGAGCTGCCTCAGTACCTGATGCCAGCTTACCACCTTCCCATGTGCATCCCAAGGATATATGAGCTCAACTGCCACTCATGAGTGCTGAGGCCTTGGTCACATGACCTCACTGAGACTCAGTTTCCTTGTCTGATGTACACTGGAAATTCATTCAGCCAGTTCTTTAATAAGCAGCTGCCATTGCTAGGCTGTGATGGGAAGCAGATGGTTGCCTCTTGTCCTCAGCTGTAATTGTGGGTCAGTGCCTCATATTTTTTTAATGTAATATTTAAAAAAAAAAAAATTGTGGTTCAGTGGCTCAGCTCCTTAGGGCTAGGAGGTGATGATCATTTCTGGAGACCTGGCCTGCACTGCCCTGTTGTAGGAGGGGGCATGAGTGCTGCAGCTGTCACCCTCGTGGCCTGTTTTAGGAAATGGAGCCTCACATCGTGGAGCCGGGAGTGCTTCTTTTGAAAAAGTTGGCTGAGTCTGAGGATGGCATCCGCCGTCTCTTCACAGAGGTGGACAATGACTTCAGCCTCAAGGACTGCACCATCCAAGTAAGGGACCCCCATGGCCGCTCCTCCCCACCCTCCTCTGCCCAGGTCCTGCTCCTGCCCTTCCCTCCTGCTTCCCAGCCTGGCCCCACTTCTCTCTGTAGACTCTGTCAGAGCTGTGGGACAAGGTGGCCAAGAAGTTCTTGCTCTGAAAGCAGTGTGTTAAGGAGCTGGATGAAGCACTGCACTCACTTGAGTTCTTGCGAGCTGATCGTGTGTTGGCATGTGGATTGGCTCCTTGGTGATTTCTGCTTGACTGAAAGGATACCCTTCTGTTTCTTTTGATTTCTCCAAGAAAAGAGAGAGTCATTAAATGGTGCCTCATCATTTCTAGCTAAAAAATGCGTTGAAGAAATATGTGGAAATCATAGAAAAAATCTCCTACCTCATGCAACCTGATGTCTACAGGCTGATATATAAAGAAGCCATGGTGAATGTTTTTCATCATCAGGACCATGGGAGGATGCCCCAGCAACTTCTCATGTGTAACATTTCCAAGTAACTGGCTGGCCACTTACAGTTCAGAATCAGCATCTTTATGATTGTACATATTTTCAACAGAAGTCTCCTATTTCCCTGCCATCTTAAACCATGCCTATCTACCATAGTGTCATTGTCTTGAGTGCTGATGTTTGTCCTGAGTGCCTGCTGGGCACTAAGTTCATAGTCTCACGGGGACCAGACATATTGGGAGATTGTCACCATTCACTGAGGTTGCTGTGTCTCAGCCACCTTGTTCAGAAGGAGCTACCTGATGCGTCACCATCTCTTGGGCTGTTGAGACCTCAGGGTGGTTTGCAGTCTCCTAAATGACCCCTCCCTGCTGTGTCCAGTTTTCTAGTTCTTATCTCCTCCAATGGCTTCCAGTTCCTGTTGCTGAACCACAGCAGCCTCTTGATTTTGTCCCCACTGCTTCCCCTGTCCACATCCCTGTCTTCCCCCAGCTGCTTTCTTAGGGGTGGAAAATAAAAAATTCCGGGTTGTTAATGATGTCTCCAAAGGTAAAGGCAACCCCTCCATTCCAGGAACACTTCTTTTGTCAGGGGTGTGTTGTATGTGCATGGCTTTCCTGACCATGTGCAGACAGCTGAGCCTGCCAGATAATGGACCTCTTGGCAGCATAGCAGGGCACAAGGAGTCTGGTGTCAGAATCCCAGGAAGTTTCAGCCCCACTCTGTACTTTGGTCTCATGAGCAAAGCACAGACTGGGGATGAGAACAGCCCACCCTCCACACTGCCCACATGGGAAAGCTCCGGAAATGTCTCAGTCCGAGCCTGGAACTCCAAGTCCATCAAATGGTGATGATAATACTTACATGGTTATTGGAAGGACAAGAAAAGAGGCCTCAGCAGTGATAGCTCTCTTCTTCAGATAAATGAGAAGTTCCTAAATTTTATAACATTTTACTCATTAGGAGATTCTGAGCTATCAGTGTTCTGCTTGTTGCAGTGTTTGAGTTCCTGTGCTTATTTTACTCATAACTACCAGCACTGTTTGTGGTCTGTGTGCATTTATATCATTTAATGTGACATAATCCCAACATTGTAAAGAGCATTTTCCCCATACCCTGGTTGTGGGACTGGAGATTTAGGAAGAACTTGCCAGTGACCCCCCAGCTAGTAAGGACAGCTGGCATCAAACCTCAGGATTGGTTGGAAAGCTATTGTTACTGGGGTTTCTACCCTCAGAGCTTGACAGGGTTCTCACCCCTGCCTCATGGCAGAGCCAAGTCCCCAGAAGGCTTTGGGAAATCTGTGGAGACATATTTGGTTGTTTCAGTGGCTAGGAGAAGAGGGAATTGGGAAGACCACCCTCATTTAAGAAAAGTCAGGGATGCCAAGTGACAGAACAGCACCACATAGTGAAGAGTTGTCCGCCTCCTCTCTATCCTCCCTTGCCACATGTGCAGGTGAGAAAGACTGGGAGGATTGCCAAGGAATACTCTAGCACTGATCTCACTTGATAATAGGAAAAAAGAACATGCTCTTAACAATGCTATATGGCTGGTATCGGACAACAGGAGCGCTCTGCTTTGGAACAAATTTATAAAACACATTGAAACCCTTTGACCCCACTGGGGTGCTTGACTCCTTTCTCCTTCTCTAACAAATGCCTTATGTGACCTTGAAGTTGGGGTAAAGCTAACCACACTCAGGGACCAGGTTAAGCCTTGAAAGTTGACCCCATTACCACAGGTGCCTGCTCAGTGCCAGGCTGCTTCCTGGGAGCATCTACTGACCCCTCAGGACTCCTCAGCATCACTCAGACCTGCCATTGCACCTCATCCCCCACCCCTGGACCCCTAACCTTTGGGCTACACCTCCAGCCCCCCCCCCCCAACCACCCTCCTGAGCCTCATTTTTTCCTGTGAAAGGCCCCACCCCATCTAAAGCCTTGGCCTCCTGTGACCACAGCTCATAAACCAGGCTGTGCTGGGCAATTGCAGGGCCATTGCCCAGCTGTCTCTCAACCTGATGGAGGCTACCCTGCAGCAGGAGGCCACCATCGCTGGCAGGCCCTGGTTGATACGAAGGCTCTCAAGAAGGAGGCCCTGGTGCAGAGCTTTAGCTCGGGGGCTGCCCACACAGCCCATGGCTCCCTGGGAGTGGGCCCCGGCTGGGGGCTTTTTCTCATTCTCCCTGTTAGTTGTTGCTCAAATTTGCCCCTGGTTTTCTAGTGGTAAAAGTAATATGTGCTCTTAAATGTTAGAGATAGATAGAGGCATAAAGAAGTGAACGCCCACCACTACTCCCTTCCCACAGGGAGAAGCACAGTTAACATTTTAGAATCTTATCTCCTAGGCTTTTGTAGGCCTGTGTTGTATGTGCAGTTTTGTATCTTGTTTTCTTCATTAACATGACTTTATAAGCATTTTCTGAGCTCAGTACAAACTGTTCAAAAATGTTAGTCGCACCAATATTAACGTCTACCTATTTATATGTCTATGCATATTAACTTAAAAGTTCACAATATAGCTTCTGTATCACTCTGTTTACAGGTGTACACAATTGCGTATGATTTTATTTTCATGGACACCTGACAATTTATGATATCTCCTTTCCCATACCTGTCCTTTTTATTCCCTAACTCTCCCATCCCTCCATAAGCTCAGGACAAGTGCTATTTTTGGTCGGCAGAATCCTGCTCATTGTCTTTCTTCACCAGCCCTCCCCTGAGCAGTCTCCTCCCTGAGTGCTGTTGGAAGGCTGACAATTCCCCTTGTCCTCTGTGTGGTCCTGGTTCCTACAAGACACAGAGATACTCTCACTCAGCGCCCCTTTCACAGCTCTGAGCCTCTGGGCAGAAGATGCAGATCAATGCCATGTGGTGGCCCGGGGCCATGGTGGGCCTAGGCCTCCCTGTTAGTCCTGGTGACGATGAGGATCAAGGCAGAAATCCTAACTACTTACAGATGCTTTTAGCTCTTGGCACATATTCTATTTAGAGGATTTCTATGAACAGGAAAGCCAGTTAGGAGAGTTTGGTATACAGATGAAATAACAAACTGGTGTTATAATATTCATGGAAATAATAAAGCAATAGAGGAATTTCTGTGACTGGAACTGGCAGGTAAGTGGCTTTGAATTGTTGTGTTTTGTTTTGTTTTGTTTTTTGAGCTTCCATGGCCAGGGATTGAACCTGGGACCTCATATGTGAGAAACCATCACTTAACCACTGAGCCACTGAGTTAGTTTTTTCATTTGTTTCCTTGTTGCTGCATTTTTAAAGATTTCTTTTTATTTATTTCTTTCTCCTTCCCCTCCACCCCCCCCCCATTGTCTGCTCTCTGTGTCCATTCACTGTGTGTTCTTCTGTGTCTGCTTGCATTCCTGTCAGTGGCACTGGGAATCTGTATCTCCTTTTGTGGACTGCACATATATGTCCATAAAAACAAAGATTAAACATAGTAGAGCATCTACTACAACTGTAACATTCAAATTTTTCACATCAATGTTCAAATGTTCAAATTTTAATTAAACCTGAATTAAAAATGACATCCACATTGTTATTCAGTTTTTAAGAAAAGAATTGATGAAGACAACAAATAAAAATAATAAAACTTTCCTCAAATATTTCTTAATTAACTTAGATCAAGTACATAAAACCAAAGTATAGTAAAAAACAACACACTGAAAATAGATTACACATGACATTTTCAATATATCTAAGGCCAACTGAGGGAAACATATCCTTATTTAACATATAACTTTTTATGATGGACAAATCAAAACAAAACCTGGTCATATCACATGAGCATATTATCTTAAACTTTTAAATTGAGATTTATTATATATTGTCAGTAACAATTTCTTCTGCCATATGTATTGTTTGTTGAAAGATAGCATATAATTGTCAAAAGACAGTCTGTTCATCCATTTGCTTTAAAATCATAAAAACAAATATTTACATGGCTAAAGAAGATTCTGTAAAAGAAGATCACTTACAAGTTTTATAACAGACTTAGGGCCTAATATTTACTTCATATGTGGGGTTTTCAGCCCTAGAGAAGAACTCAGTTCTTACAGATGATGTTTCCCTTGGTGCTAGTCCACTACCTACAATTCCATTCTAGCAAGTATACTAAGATATGTGGCTGGTAACATCATCAACACAACAATAAAACAACACTCTCTAAATACTGTCTTTCCTGAGGATCCAATGAAGACCTATGAGCTCCTTGAGCTTATCACATTGGAGGAGGCTGGGAAAAACAAAGAGAGCAGCATAGCGCAGGAGCAGAGAGATATTCACAGGTATTTTCTAAAGAGCACTTATATCCCTGCTTTGTCATCTGAGAAAGACATCTGAACACTAAGATTCACACCTGGGCAACCAGCAGGTGAAAATGGGCCTTTCTCTTACTATTCATCCTTCCAGCCACATTTTCATTTAGTCAATAACTATTTCTTGAAAAATTACATGATGTGAAGATCTGAGCAAAATGTGTTCTAGACAAAAGGAATGACCAGGGTAAAGGCCCTGAGACAAGACTAGTAACTAAGGACTTCTTCTTCTTAGTGATGGGGAGATTGACAGATTAGCACAGGAAGAGAGAGAGGTCTGATCTGGTAGGACATTGTTAGCCATGGATGTTAAAAAGGGAAATAAAGATGTAATAGAGCAATATAAAGGTCCAGTTTCCAGACCATTTTATTGACAATTGTTATCAACATAACAAGTGTGGACTACAATGTGGACCACTGCCCATGTGCTGCAGCAGTTCTCCAGAATGTATTCTCTGGGTGCAATGGATGTTCCACAATGATGGAAGAGTTTGTTGATGTGGGAGGGGTGGCATGGGTGGGGTGGGGGGTATATGGGGACCTCATATTTTTTTAATGTAACATTTAAAAGAAAATAAAGAAGAGAAAAAATGAAAAAAAAAACTATTGGGGAGGATGTGGAGAAATTGGAATCCTCGTAAACAGTTGTTAGGGACGTACAATGGTACAACCACTAAGGAAAATAGGCAATCCCTTAGTAAGATATATGCAGAACTAGCTGATCATGTAGAAATTCTGTTCCTTGATAGCCCCAAAACTGAAGAAAAATATTCAAGTAATTGTATACAAATGTTCATATCAGCACTATTTACAGTAACAGGTGAAAACAACCCAAATAACTTTCACATAATGAATGGATAACCAAAATGTCTTATATACATATATTGGAATTTTTCTCAGTCATAAAATGGAATAGAGTAATGGTATAAACTAAAACATGGAAAAGACTTGAGAACATGCTAATTGTTTTCAAAACTTAAGCCAGATACAAAGGTCATTTTTTAAAATGGTTCCATTTTTATGCAATATTTATAATATGCAAGTCAATAGAGACAGAATGATGATTAATGGTTGAGGGAAGTGGGGAACATGGAATAACTCCTTTTGTGTGTATGAGATTTCTTTTGGAGTTGATAAAAATGTTCTGAAATTAGATAACGTTGATATACAATATGATGAATGTACTAAATGACAATGAATGTACTTTTTAAATTGTTAAGTTATGTTATATGAATTTCACATCAATAAAATTGTACAGATACTGTTGAGTTAAAAAAGAATTCAGCTGCTTCTGGGTATATATCAACGAGATGATTTCAACCTACAGAACTTTCTTTTTTGTCCTTTTATTTAATTGAGTCTATTTTCCAATAAGATGGTTATTTTTTCTCCATAGTTCTCCCACATTAATGTACAATAGGCAGAAGTGTAAAGAAGTGACCATTGGCTAGATCTGAATAACAAGAATATATCATTGACACCATTTCTGAGAAAGACCAAACTATTTGAAAACACTTTTTAGTGTTTTCCTTTTAAATCTACCCTTGAGAACAAAGATAGATTATTCTTTAAAATATGAAGGAAAATAGATTCCAAATTTATAGAGCATGTTAAAAAATCCTATATTGGAAATTTAGGGAATAATCTTTCATATTACATTGAAAAATGTGCTTACCCTCAGGCCAGACTAGATTTTGCTCGGGAAATACAGAGCATATATACTGATGCTTCTATATCTGTGCCCATGACAAACATAATTAATCAAACACAACCTTCTTCACTGATGGATCTGAGTATGAATTTTCAGTCCTTTGTAATATAAACTTTTCAGCAGTTTCTTAGTTGGTATTTGAAATGAGATAGATTTACCAATCCAGAAGCAGATGACATCTAAATTTCTCTAAAGTTCAAAAATGTTCTATAATGACTATGTTATACATTAAAATATTATATTTTAAATAACCAAGGTACTAGAATATTCAAGACAATTACTCATGCCAGCTACAGTCCAATATCCATCATCTAGTGTGCAATAGATATATGAAGGGATAATGGAAATCCTCTCATAGAGTAGAATTGTATTTGGTGCAAATCTTTTTTTTTTTTTTTGTCCAGTTTTTAATAAACCAGGAAAGGATACTCATGTTATTATATTTTATTCTTATTATATTTGTTATTGAAATCTATATTGCATTATTGAAAATTACCCATATTGTCTCAATGCTAAAAGTAATCAATAAACTTTGAAAAATATTCAGATTAATTTATAGACAAATTTATTATCAGAATATCATTCTCCATTAGAGTAATGGCACCCTAATATTGGGAAAGCCTCCTTGGATTTTGCATTATTTAAAGTAAAAGTCATGGTAAACATGGCTTTGTGTGTGCTGACAGTGAACCACTTTTTATGGCTAATGAAAATTATACAGTGTTAGAATATCTGTTTTATACCAATGCTATAATGTTACACAGTATAAGAGAACTGACACTAAAACAAAAAGTAGATTAAATTTAGAGTCACTAGTTGGAAAAATAGATTTCTTAAACTGCAGTTAAAATTTTACCATGTTTCTACTTCCTGATTTATTTTTTAAAAACCTTTTCTCTTACGGAACTTTGGTTAATGTGATTACTTTTGGGAAAGAATGCTCTTTGGTTTGATTAACAATAAATAGAATTATGGTTACATTGAATATACATTATTGTTTACAAATATCAACACTTTGTATTTATAAAGCTGTATTAGAAAGTGTTCTGGTTTAGATTTAAATAAATGTGGGATTGAATCTTTGTTCATACAAGTTAAGTAACTTGAGCATGCAGTTCAAATTCTCTAGATTTAGTAACTTTAATTGTAAAATGGGGATAACAGTACTCACTCCTAGTTGTTGCAAGATTAAATAGAGATGTTGTAAATAAGTATGTGAAAAATGCCTAGTATAATATCTGGTACATTAGTTGCACTTAAGGGTATATGACAGGTGATGCTATTGTTAGTGTCTTCATCATATATCCATCACCTGAGTAAAATGATGGCTTTCTCAAAATCTCAAGGGAAAGAGGGAATAGGAGCTACCTAAAACATTTGAGACCAGGAGGTATAGTTATGTTTAAGAAACTTACTAAGATATATCTACTTGAAAAGTTAAATGAAGGAGCACATGATTTAAAGTCACTTGCTAACGAATGCAAACATGATATAAAGGGAGAGAAATATATTAGAAATACAAATTCTTTGAGATTTAAAATTTTTTTTCAAGACTTTTCTTTTGCAACTGATTAACTCTACCTTCTCTCAATCAATTGAAATTTCCTGTTAGGACCCAGTGATTCTGATAGATTCAGAAGAGGTAAATTTTGTTAGGGAGGAGATGATGTTGGTTAGGAGATTGAACATATGAAATCATGGCAAATTATATGAAATGCAAAAGTCACTGATAATCTTTTCTTCTATACAGAATAGCATATGCCCCAAAGAGTTGTACCTATGATAGCAAATGAGGGGGAAAAAAACCAACAAGCAGAGTAAGTCATCAACATGGTGACATGAAACATCATCTGAAATACCTAGCACTTTGATATTGTTTATGAATTCCAAAAATAAATATTGGATTGTTTGTAAACTGGTCTCTTCCTCTGGGTGTGATTATGATTAGGGCTTTTATTGGGCCACATCACTAGATGGGTGATGACTCACCCACCAGGGGGTGGGGACTCACAGTGAACCTGCACTGTAGAGAAGGAAAGTTGGGAGTTTTGATACTGGAACCCTGGGAAGCAAACATACAGGAGAAGAACACAGAGGAATAGAGAGGGCTCCTTAGACATGTTAGAAGCCCAGGGAAGAGAGATGAGCCATTTGTGTGATAGTTTACAGCTGCAGAGACCATAGTCCTGAACAGCTGAGCCTGGAGAGAAATGAGCCCTGGGAAAGAGACAAGACTTACCCCAGCCTGCAGCTGATATTGGAAGAAGCTGGGACCACAGAATCTTCAGATGAAGAGCCATCTTCCTCCAACACATGGCAGCAGACTTTGTTGAGGGAATTAACTTATGCTTTATGGCATGGGAATGGTAACCCTCTACTCCAAATAAATGCCCTTTATAAAAGCCAACAAATTTCTGGTATTTTTGGATCTGTACCCCTTTGGCTGATGGATACACACCTCCTCACAAATTTAGCAAATTTAAGGATAAATTCCAATGGCTTAAAACTGTGGAGGACGTTAGAGACTGGCAAAGGAGTCCACAAATACTGACTCAAAGAAAGAGAAAAATATCAGGTAGGAAACTTCCATCCCAGACCAATTGATCCTCTTTCCCTCCTCCTCATTCATTCTCACACAAAGCTTAGGAGTTCTCTAGAAGCAGTGGCCCAGGTCCCTTCCACCAGTGAAATAGACTATAGAGGAACTCAGAACAGCAAGTTAGAACTCCACATATATCCAGGCACAGGGGTGCAATTCTGCAGAGACCCAGGGCAGAATATGAGATATTAAGGAGTGCTACATAGAAAAGGACCCCCAGAAAGGGAACAAGAGAAAAAAAAAAAACCATGGCAGAATGGTGGTGGCCAATGGTGGACTCAATCCAGTTACTGTCAGTATGATACCGTAGATGCTGAATGGACATTTATTGAAAGACTCAGCTTCTGGATTGACTCTATCTGGCTCCCTTTGGTAGGAGAACCTAACAGGGAAGAAAGCAGAGACAGTAAAACCTCACAGAGAAAAAAAATGGTGGGGGGACTTAACTACCATAAGAATGAGGTTGCCAGAACTGAAAGTATAAGGAAAATATGGCACTGAATGAGGGAGAGAATTTAAACAAATCATAAGAGCTGGGGAGAAATTTCTGCACAAAAACCAACAGAAGAGTTTAAGATTCCGGGGGGGGGGGGGGGGGCGCGAAACTGAGGAAAGGAAGCTTTCTCCTGCAGTTGAAACAATCACACAAAAAGTACAATCTTAAAATTCGAATGACATATCCAGGGCAAGAATCAGATGAACATAGGGTGAGAAAATCTGATCAGTTAAACTCAGGTTATTCTAAAGGCCCAGCATAAGTTGGATCAAGAGTCTAGGAAGAGAATTAACACAATGCCAATCAACAAGAAAACCCTAGACAAGAGGGAGAAAATGACCATCAGGGTTAACTCATCAAGATAATCAGATTTCCAGACATCAGCAAAACATTAAAAGCCATACTAAGAAACAGGAAGATATGACTCAGCCAAGGGAACAAATTAAAACTTTAGAGGAGGGGAAACGGACTTTGGCCCAGTGGTTAGGGCGTCCGTCTACCATATGGGAGGTCCGCGGTTCAAACCCCGGGCCTCCTCGACCCGTGTGGAGCTGGCCATGCGCAGTGCTGATGCGCGCAAGGAGTGCCGTGCCACGCAAGGGTGTCCCCCGCGTGGGGGAGCCCCCACACGCAAGGAGTGCGCCCATGAGGAAAGCCGCCCAGCGTGAAAAGAAAGTGCAGCCTGCCCAGGAATGGCGCCGCCCACACTTCCTGTGCCGCTGACAACAACAGAAGCGGACAAAGAAACAAAAGCAGACAAAGAAACAAGATGCAACAAATAGACACCAAGAACAGACAACCAGGGGAGGGGGGGAAATTAAAATAAATAAATAAATCTTTAAAAAAAAAAAAAAAAAAAACTTTAGAGGAGACTCAGAATTGGAAACAATTAACCAAAGAATTTCAAACAAATCTCCTAACTCAATTCAAGGAGATAAAGGAAAATATGCAAAAAGATATAAAGGGTATTAAGAAGACAATGTGTGAGCATAAAGAAAAATTTTAAAGTACAAAAAAAACATAATAGAATTTGAAATTATAAAAAAATGTGAAAGGCACAATAGAGAGATTAAAAATACACTGAGGCATACAACATCAGATTTAAACAGGCAGAAAAAAAGAATCAATGAACTAGAGGATGGGCAATCAAAATCAGACATACAGAAGGACAGATAGAGGAAAAAAATAGAAAAACCTGAGCAGTGTCTCAGGGATTTGAGTGGCAGCATGAAGCACACAAACATATGTATAACAGGTGTCACAGAAGGAGAAGAGAAGGAAAAGGGACAAAAAGAATATCTGAGGAAATAGTAGCCCCAAATTTCCCAACTCTTATGAAATACATAATTATACATGGCCAAGAAGCACAGCATTCTCCAAAGAGAATAAATCCCAATAGACATACTCTAAGACACATAGTAATCAGAACATCAAATACCAATAATGAGCAATCTCAGGAGGAATTCAAGAAACAAATGCCATTCACAATAGTAAGTAAAAAAAAAATCAAATACCTAGGAATGAATTTAACCAAAGATGTAAAAGACTTATACACAGAAAACAACACAACACTGTTCAAGGAAATCAAAGAAGATCTAAATAAATGGAAGAATATTCCCTGTTCATGGATAGGAAGACTAAATATTATTAAGATATCTCTCCTACCAAAACTGATCTACAGATTCAATACACTCCCAATAAAAATCAACACAGCATTCTTTAATGAACTAGAAAAACTAACTATAAATTTTATTTGGAAAGGAAAAAGGCCCTGAATAGCCAAAGACATTGAAAAAAATGAAATTGGAGAATTCACACTACCTGACTTCAAAACATACTACAAAGCTACAGTAGTGAAAACTGTATGGTATTGGCACAAGGAAAGACACACTGACCAATGGAACAGAAATGAGAGTTCTGACATAGATCCTCATAAATACAGTCATATGATATTTGACAAGGCCACCAAACCCACTCAACTGGGAGAGAATGGCCTCTTCAGCAAATGGTGTCTGGAGAACTGGATATCCACATGCAAAAGAATGAAAGAGGATTATCAACTCACACTTTATACAGAAATCAACTTAGATGGACCAAAGACTGAAATATAAGAGTCAAGACCTGCGGTCACCCCTCGGGCTGAAGCGTGGTTTGCTGGCCTGGCAGGGGAGCGGCCACGGTAGGCCAAGCCGCTGCCCCCATAATAGGGTGGCTGGTCGGACTCACCGCCACCCCTGAAGGAAGCTCGGTATGGGCGCAGAGTGCCCTCGGGTCTCCCCTTCTCGGCAGCCGTGCTTCCGCGGCCGCCCCTCCTCCCGGATGGCGCCACACGATGCCTGTGGGGCGGCACCCTTCTTCTTCCTTCTCTCTGCGCAGGCGCAGGGCAGAAAATTCCAGTCTGCCCTTTTCCCCTCCCCCGGCAGCAGCAACAGCCAGGCGTGGGCGGAGAAATCCAGCCCGCCCTTTTCCCTTCCCCCGACAGCAGCAACAGCCAGGTGTGGGCGGAAAAATCCAGCCCGCCCTTTTCCCTTCCCCTGACAGCAGCAACAGCCAGGCGTGGGCGGGAAACTCAAGTCTGCCCTCCACCCCAGCAACAGCAGCCACCAATCCCTAAACCCTGCCCCTTCCCCCAGCAACAGCGACAACCAATCCCTAACCACCACCCCTCCCCCGTCCAGTACCGCCCACTGACCTTTCGCCGGCAACCAATCAGAACAGGGCGTGGCTTCGACCAATCAGCCTTCCCCAGCCCCTATAAAACTGTTGCCTCTCCCTCAGTAAAGTGGACTTGCGTGTTTACCTTGTCTCCGCGGTAGTTCTTCTGCCGTGCGCCCTCCAGTCCTGAGAGCCCCCGACAAGGGCCTGGCCTCCCTTGTCCCCAGTTCATCGCCTGCTTCTCCGGGCGACCCCTTCGTCGCCTGCTTCTCCGGGCGACCCCTTCGTCGCCGGCTTCGCCGGGCGACCCCGTCAGCCGAACCGCGCAACCCCTTGTGAGACCGATCCCTCGTCTGCTGCCGGACCGACCCCTCGTCCCAAGTGGGACCGACCCCTCGTCCCAGGCGGGACCGACCCCTCGTCCAGAGCTGGACTGACCCCTCGTCCGCAGCCAGACCCCACCTCTACCGACCGAGCAAGCCGCCGCAAAGACCATAAAGACTTTGGAAAGCAATGTAGGGAGCCATCTACAGGACCTTGTAATAGGAAATGGCTTCATGATCTTCACACCAAAAGCACGAGCAGCAAAAGAACAAATAGATAAATGGGACTTCCTCAAAATTAAAGCTTTCTGCACCTCAAAGGAGTTTGTCAAGAAAGTGAAAAGACAACCTACCCAATGGGAAAAAATATTTGTAACCATATCTAATAGGAGACTAATATTCTGCATATATAAAGAACTCCTGTATCTTGAAAATAAAAAGACAAACAATCCGTTTTAAAAATGGGCAAGATATTTGAATAGATGCTTCACCAAAGAAATACAGATGGCTAGAAAGCACATGAAAAAATGCTCAAAATCACTAGCTGTTACAGAAATGCAAATCAAAACTACAATGAGATATCATCTTAATCCCATGTGGAGAAATGGGAACACTCATCCACTGCTGGTGGGAATGCAGAAGGATCCAGTCATTCTGGAGGGCAGTTTGGCAGTTTCTCAAAAACCAGCTATAGAATTGCCATATGACCCAGAAATTCCACTGCTGGATATATACCCAGTAGAACGGAAAACAAGGACCAAACTGATATATGCACACCAATGTCCATAGTAGCACTATTCACTATTGCCAAAAGTTGAAATCAACCCAAATGCCCATGGATAGATGAATGGATAAATAAAATGTGGTATTCACATGCAATGGAATACTACTCAGCTATAAGGAGAAATGCAGTACAAACACATGTGATAACATGTATGAATCTTGAGGACCTTATGTTGAGTGAAGAAACCCAGGCATTGAAGGATAATGAAAAGAGAGAACCAGGCTGTCTTAGAGAGCTAGAGACTGGATGATAGGCTTAAAGAAAGTTGAGGGGAGAGGAAGGTTGAGAGCTGACAGCTACATGGGTGAAATCTATGACAAGCTGGAGGTAAATATTTGTACAGGGAAGGGATAAAATGGGAGACATAGGGATAACTTTGGGTGGGGCTTTGCAGGCTTGAGGGGGGCTAGGGATGGGAGGGTGGGTCAGATGACCCAAGAAATTGGGGAGAGTTTTGGGGAAACATTTGAATAGGAGATTATAAGTATGTGGTTGAAATTATAATGTTGAGAAAACTCTTTAGAAAATATAATAAGGAAGGTTACCACTTTAAGGTGCTTAAGGAGTTCATCTGACACAGGGTAGGCTTCTAGAGAGCATGTGAGTGCTCATTTTGTCATAGTGGGTTATATCATTGGGTTTAGACCCATTCAATGAGACTGAAGGTATACCCACATCCTGGGGAGGGCTGATGTTCCTATACAGAGGAAATTGTATCTCTCAAGATAATTGGTGGCTCCCAGTGGATTAGGGCAGTCAAGTATGTAAAACATAAGATATCTAAAATTTTAGAAAATAGTGTAGTCTAAAATATAAACCATAATGTAAACCCAAATGGAACCATGTTTGAAAGCTATATTTCAATATCTGTACATCTGCTGCAACAAATACAATATGAACATGAAAATGATCATTGCTGGGGAAGGGACAAAGTGTTTGATGTTGAAGATGTGGCAGTATCCTATATTGTATATGTGAATTACTGTGATCTAAAACTTTTGTGAAGACAAACTTAATAATTAAAAAAAAGAAAAAGAAAGGATGTAGACCCTTGAGGAAGAAATGAAAGAAATTGCCTTGCCACTGTACATACAGGGCGACACCTATTGCAGTGATGAAAGGCAAAAACATGAAAAACAAAACTTTTTCATTTTGTCAATTAATTTTTTCTTTATTTAATTTTTCTAAATTAGTATGTATTTTATATCTAACCTTTAAACCCATCACTATATTCCATTTTACTGTTAATGGAACTTGGCAATATACTAGGCTTCAATTTTGAAGAAGTTTTGGACCACAGAGATGTTCAACTATAGCAGGGGAGGAACACTGGTGTGGGATGTTATTTGATGGGGGCACATGTTTGGGAGGGAGTTCTCCAGGGCATGTATACAGGGTACATAGAAATGTTTGGATATTTTCATAGTAATTACAGTTACAAATGACAAGTGAGGGAGTGCTGAATTCCTAGCCAGGGGAGCTCTATCACAATCCCCAATGGAACATCAACAGTCCCCCAAGTGCAATGGCAAAGACCAGTAAAGGACGGTCCAACAATGAGCCCTTGATACTGATGTCTATGCTTATGAGCCTGTATGCCTGAAATATGAACTAGGCCTAGAGCTACAGGGTGCCTAAGATTTACCTCCTGAGTGCCTCCATCTTGCTCAAATGTGGCCACTCTCTAAGCCAAACTCAGCATGTAAATCCATTACCTTTCCCCCAGGGTGGGACATGACACCTGGGAATGAGCCTCCCTGGCAGTGAGAGATTACTACTAAAGAGAGATTCTGAACGCAGTAAAAGTGATTCCTCACATACAGGGGATCCTCAATAAGATTGTCAATTTCTCATCAGAAACCATGGAAGCAAGAAGACAATGGTATGATATATTTAGGTACTGAAAAAGAAAAAACACCAGCCCAAAATTCTTTATCTGGTAAAACTGTCCTTCAAAACTGAGGAAGAGTTTTAAATATCACAGATAAACAGAAATGGAGAGAGTTTATCAAGAAGAGGACATCTTTACAAGAAATACTAAAGGGAGATCAGCAAGTTTGAAAGGAAAAGACAGGAGAGTATAACTTGGAATAGTGTGAAGAATAGATATACCTTTGAAGCTAATATCACATCTTTTCAAATTGGTAGATTATAGATGTAGGCTGTGCAATATAAACCACATAGTAATAACAAAGAAAGTATTTTTTAAAAACACAGAAAGAGAAATTAGAAACAGATCAGTCAGATATATCTCAAAAGATTAACTATACAGAAAAGGAGGTTGTGGTGTGGTTGGCGCTGGGGTTCGTGTATACCCAGGAGACTTGAATCTCTGGACTGAGTACTGACGGGTCATGTTTTTCATTTCCCTGCTATGTCTAAATCAAAGACTCCTGAAAGGTATGACACTTCCATCATCATCATTCTCTCACTATGACTGATTATTAAAGGGAAGTGATAGGGAGAGAAAGAAACATGTAATAGAGAGAGGACGGGATGAGGGAGGAAATGTTTAATTCAGAAAAAAGAATGTATCCAGTTGAGATTAATAATTAGATATATTTACTTAATTACTGCTCAATGGGAGACCAGGGAGGAAGTGATAAGTAGTAGTCCTAATCTCAGAGATGCTTAGCTATTGATTAGGACTAAGTAGTTGAACATCCTAACAAGTCCAATATCCAATGTAAAACACATGAGACTGAACAGTTATGGTTAAAAAGATAATAAACCATTCAGTTGTTTATATTGCCCTGGATTTTAGATTTTTCTGTGCTTTTAAATATATACATATTTATAAATATCTTTAACCTGGCACCTTAGAATATACTTCACCATGAAAAGAGCTTTTCATACCCACCTTAAAAAATACACTGAGAGGGAACCAGCAAGATGGCAGCAGAGTAAGGAGCTCCTAGAGTCAGTTCCTGCTGCAGGGCAGTTAGCAAACACCCAGAACTACCTGGAGCTAGCTGAAGCACCTGTTTGGGGGCTCCAGGAGACCAGAAGAGCAACCTGCCACATCCTTAAAGGAATGGAAGGAAGAGAAAGCCCATATGTACAGAAGACTTGTAAGTAGAGAATTTCAAGCCCTGAGGTTGGTACCCATCCTCCACTGGAGGAACAAGTCACCTTGGGAACTGTACTGCAGCTGGAACCGAAAGCACCACTTCCCAAAAATGGAAGAGGAAGAGACTATTGGGCTAAGGTATAATCCCAAGAACAGCTAAAGTTTGAGCCTGTCCAAGTCAGAAAGATCCAGTAGCCACTATCTTAACTCTGTCCCTGGCACAAGGGGAAGCAGGGCAGAGTAAAAATCCCAGTGCTGGTGGGGACTGGCTTCTTTCCATCCAGATCAGATAGCAGCTGTAGCTGGGGGAACCTGCACCAGCCTCTCTGGGAAATTACCAGCCAAGCCATAGAGGTCAGTGATTGTCTGACTTTGGCAGCACATGCTGCCCTGAGAGCTATTTTATGGCTGTAATTGGAAGCGCCATTTCCCAAAAACAGGGGAGGTGGAGATGGTTAGCCACTGATTTTGGCAACTGATTAGTAGAATCAGCTGGCTGGGGTATAACCCGGGGAACAGCTAGGGTGTGAATCTGTCCAAGTCAGAGAAAGGCTGTTGGCCACAATTTTGAGTGCCCCCAAACTGATGGGAAGCTAGGACCAAAAATCACAGTTATGGTAGGAACCAGTTTCTTTCACCTAGATTGACCTGCAGCCCTAGGCTAGGCATCAGCCACACCTCTGGCAGGGAAGAGGATGGTGGGTCCTGCACTAGCCTATCCGGGTAAATTCAGCAAAAAAGCCATGGGAGGGGTATAACGCAAAACAAACCATTGGAATCATATAGTCACATATTTGAGGAGGCAGAAGAAAGGATTGGTTTGCTTGAAGAAATGGCCTCTGAAAGTGAATATACAAAGGAAAAGGTAAAGAAAAGAATGGAAAAAAATTGAACAAGTTCTCACGAAACTGAATGACAGCAAAAGACATGCAAGCATATGCAGTGTGGGTGTCCCAGAAGGAGAAGAGAAGGGAAAAGGGGCGGAAGGAATATTTGAAGAAATAATGGTAGAAAAATTCCCAAACCTTTTGAAGGGCATAGATATCCATGTTCAAGAAACACAATGTACACCCATCCAAAAATATCTGAACAAACCAATTCTGAGACATATACTAATCAGAATGTCAAATGCCAAACACAGAGAATTCTGAGAACAGCAAGAGAAAAGCAATGCATAATATAGGATGGATACCCAATAAGGTTAAATGCTGATTTTTCACCAGAATCCATGGAAGCAATAAGACAGTGGTATGATATATTTAAGATACTTCAAGAGAAAATCTTCCAGCCAAGAATTTATGTCAGGCAAGACTGTCTTTCAAAAATGTGAGCAAGATTAGATTATTCACAGATACACAGAAACTGAAAGAATTTCTAACCAAGAGTCCAGATTATCAAAAATAATAAAGGGTGTGCTAGAGCCTGAAAAGAAAAGACAGGAGAAAGAGGCCTGGAAGAGTCTAGAAATGATGATTATATTAATAAAAGTAATTAAAAGTATCAAAAGAGTACTGAAAATAAAATATGAAGATAAAACTCAAATAGCCAGGAATAAACTTAACAAATGATGTAAAGCACTTGTGTTCGGAAAACTGCAACTCAATGTTAAAAGAAATTTTAAAAAGCCCTAAATAACTGGAAGAACATTCCATGTTCACAGATTGGAAGACTAAATACCATTAAGATGTCATTTCTACTCAAATTGATACACAGATTCAATGCAATCCCAGTAAAAATTCCACCAGGTATTTTTTTAAATTGAAAACAAGATTATCAAATTTATTGGGAAGAGTAAGTGGTCCTGAATACCGAGAAACATCTTAAAAAGGAAAAGTGAACTGTCTCTCCAGACTTTAAATCATATTACCTAATTATAGTGGTAAAAAGTGCATGGTACTGGCATAAAGACCGACACAAAGACCAATGGAACCAAATCAATGGTTCAGAAATAGACCCTCACATGAATGGTTAAGTGATTTTTGATTCTCCTGTGAAACCCACACAGCTCAGGCAAAACAGTCCATTCAACAAATGATGCTGAAAGAACTGGGTATCCATAGCCAAAAGAAGGAAGGAGGACTGCTATTTCAGCCCTTATCCAAAAATTGATTCAAAATGGATCAAAAACCTAAAAATAAAAGCAATAACTATAAAGCTTCTAGAAAAAAACTGCAGGAAAATATCTTCAAGACCTGGTGGTAGGTGGTGGATTCTTAAAGGAGATAAGAGGAGGACAGAGATGGACTGCTAATGTTTAATGTACATAGAAGTTTTAGTTAGCTTTAATGTAAAAGTGTGGAAATGTGTAGAGTGGATGGCAACACATAGTGAGTAACAGCCAGTTTATAAATGGGGATGTGGCTGAAAATGTTAGTCTAGGGATGTAAATGCCTATAGCAGTTTGATATAATTGATGAATTCCAAAAAGAAATATTGGATTATGCTTGTAATCTGATCTGTACCTGGGCATGATTGAATTAAGATTAGGACTTGGGGACTCACAGATAAAAGGCATGGTGAAGAACAGAGTTGAGGGTTTTTAATGTTGGGGTTTTGATTTTGGAGTTTGATGCTGAAGACTTAAACTGGAGCCCTGGGAAGTCAGCATGCAAAGGAAAGCGAAGTGAGCCCCCAGAAGCAAGGAAAGCCTGAGTGAAGCAAGCCCCAGGAATGTAGGAACCCAGGAAGCCTGAACCCACACAGATATCAGCAGCCATCTTGCTCCAAATAGACTTTGGTGAGGGTTGTAAATTATGCTTTATGGCTTGGTATCTGTAAGTTTCTATGCCAAAAAAAATCCTTTATAAAAACCAACTCATTTCTGGTGTTTTGTATCAGCATCCCTTTGGCTGACTAATACAATACCCACTGACAGAATGCTAGCTAATAATCTAGGAACTGAATAGCACAGTAAACCAAGAGATGGATGAGAATTGTGCTTTATGGGACAGATGCAAGAGTGTCCTTTGTGAGCTATCACAAATGTACATCACTTCTGCAGGGTGGTGGGAATGTGGAGAAGCATGGGAAAAATACAACCAGAGTGACCTATGGAGTGTGGTCAGCAGTAAAAATGTAATAAGCTTCCATCTATGCCAAAGATGTACTGTGTTCATAATGAGACAGTAGAGAGATTGTGTACCAAATGTACACTATGGACATAGTGACAATCAGATGGTATTATTTTATCTGTAAAAAATATTTCACCACAGTGTGGTGTGTTGATAGATGGATGTTGTTTGAGAATTCTGCACATGTGTGATTGTTTTATAAGTTAACAACTTTGTCATTAAAAATATATTTAAAAAATAGTATTAGGGTGGTTTTGGGGAAAAATACACCAAATGTAAGAAAAGGACTATAATTAGTAGTAAGAAGTATTCTTTCATAATTTGTAACAAATATCTCACAACAGTGAAAGGTGTTGGTGAAGGGATGATGTATGTGACCCCTGTATAATGTTATCCATGCTTGCTTTGTAAGCCCACAACTTTTACTATACATTTATTGCTTATCTAGGTTCATATAGAAATGATATAAAGATAATAATAATAATATGGGGAGCTGGGGGAAATATTTTGGTTAGTAATAATATTCTGAAAATGGTCTTTAATCATTAGTTTAGAATGTTTAACAACAATGCAAAGTATTGGTGGTAGGGTGAGTTATGATAGTCCTGTATGATGGTATGTGTGTTTGTTTTGTAACTTCACAACTATTACTATATGCTTATTGTTTATGTATGTTTATGTGTGAGTGGTATATTTAATAAAAAATTTTTAAATGAAAAAAATACATTGAGATTATTTTTTAAGTATAAATCCCACAAGTTTGAATTTTAAGTTAAGAGTTAACTCTGTTGTGGTGCTTTGAGCTCTGTAACCCAGAAAAACAGTTCTTAAAGTTAATCCATTCCTGGCAGTGTGAACCTTTTTAAAAAGGACTTCCTGATGTGGTTATTTTGGTTGAGGTGTGGCCCGAATGAATTAGGATGGGAACTAATCTTATTACTGAAGGCCTTACAGGAAAGTCTACAGAGAAAGAGAGAGCCTGGGAAAGAAGCCAGAAGCTGGAAATCAATGGGACCTGGAAGAGAAAGGAGAAGAGGCAGCCATGTGCATTGCTCTGGGAAAGAAAAGCCAAGGACCAAGGATCTCCAGCATCCAGCCCCAGAACACCACGATGCTCTGGCAGAGAGCACTGCCATGATGACCCCTCAATTTTGGACTTCTCCTAGCCCCCAAACTGTGAGCCAATAAACTCCCATTGTTTAAGGCAACCCATTGCATGGTATTTCTTTTAGTGGCCAGGAAACTAAATCATATATAAACTGTTCAGACACCTATATTTAAGCTTCAAATTTTCTCAGAGGCCATTGTTTTAAGACTTTTAAGCTACACAGAATTGATTGTGCCCAAATTACATTTGGAATAGTGCATAGAGAATAGAAACTTGTTAATTCTATAGATAGATTGGGAATGTCATTTTTAAAACTATCCAATTTTCAAAAAGCATCATGTTCACCCATCATGCCTATATCCATGGCATCTACCTAGTTCAGGAACACATGAAATACAATATCATCTTCCATGTATAACTGATGCATGGAACTGGAATGTGGAATTTTTATGCTATGCTGTTTCAATTTTTATTAAAATATGTTATATTCAAAGTCATGATATCACACACTAAATTGGCAAATCCATAAATATTATCATTTAGCTTTGTTCTGACAATTTTTAAAAATACATCAGTGTAGTAGAAGTGGAAAGGTTTAAAGGGAACTAGTCTAATAAAAACTCTGAATTGAATGACATCAATGGTGAACAAGGAATTGTCTGATTGCCATTAACCCTAAGTCAGAAATCAAGGCTAGACAGTAAGAGATTGCTTTCTCCCAATGACAGCTGTCAAAGCCAATATAGGAAATGCATCTGGCACTCTTGATGTAGTCTGTCAAAAACAGCAAAAGGATGCTAAGGTTGGCCCTGATGCCTGCTGAACTTCACTTTGTGTAGTTGCTGTGCTTTAAGATAGAAGAAAGGAAGAAAGAAAACACTGTTTTCAGATCTGTGTGGATTTACTTTATTTTTATTTAATTTTTACTTAAAAAATGTGTCTTGTGTGTGTGTGTTTACTTGATTTGTTCTTTTTTTCTTTTAATGGCTCATTACAATCTTACCACAAACAGGAAAAGTCTTCATAAAATAAGACTAGGCGATTTAAATTATTTTTTGGGAGTGGGCTGGTTATGTATTAGTTTACTACAATTTAAACTCACTTCTAGTAGCTATTATAGCTCTGCATAATATACTTTTATTTCTCAATAGAAGGAATTACAAAAGTTTCAAAGACAACAATGAAAATAACTCTGCAATATTCAGTGCATTGCCCACAATAAACATTTCTTAAATTTATTCACTTACTGAATAATGTAAGATACATTTTTTTCTCAGTTTTAATGTATGTTACAGTGACCATCAATAGATAAAGCAAACATACAGAACACCTACTTGAGGTTCTCAAATTTTTCAAACTCTGGAAAGATGCTGAGGGCATAAAGCTCGAAAAACTCCTTTCTCTTGAATATTGTGCTGGGAGCCCTAAAGAGAACACTAAGGCAGTAAAAACAAACATGTGCACACACATAAAAGAGACAGAGACTGGAAAGAAAGAGGTGACATTATTTGCAGCCAACATGATTATTTATATCAGAGTTTCTCAATCTCCACACTACATTCAGTCCAGAAAATGTTTGCTCTGTGTAGCTTCCCTATGCCATGTAATCTCTTTGGTAGTATATTTACTCCCTCACCATTAAATGCCAGGAGCATTCTCCAAGTGGTGAGAACCAGAAATGTCTCCAAACATTACCAAATATCTCCTGGGTGAGAAAATAACCTCCAGGAGAGAACCACTGGTCTTGCTATAAAATCATTAGGAGTCTAACATGAAACCACTAGGGAAATATGTACATTTAACCTGGATGCACAATAGAAAGTTAATACACAGAAAACAAAGAAATTCCTATAGATTAGCAACAAGCTTTTGAAAGACGGAATTTTAAAAATGCACTCTTATTTGTGTAAATATAAAATATTAAGAACAAATTAACAAAAACTTTTAATAGCTGTACAATAAAAATAATTAAACTTTCTAATTAAATTAAAGAATATCTAAATAAATGAAGATTTAATATATTAATGAATCAAATTATTGTTTTCAAAATGCTCATTCACCTCAAATGGATTTATATAATTAAAAACAATCTCAATGAAAATCCCCGAAAGCATTTTTTCTGGGAATTGGCAAGATATTTTCAAACTGTATATAAAAATTAAAATGACCTAATATGTTCAACACAATTTTTAAAAAATAAATAAGCTGAAGAAGTTAACACAATCTCTTTTCCACACTTAATACTTTAGTAATCAAGCTAATGGCATGACATTAAGTTTAGTCATTTACATCAGTGGAGTGGAATAGTATCTACAAATTGATGCAAACATATGCAAACAATTCATTTTAATAAATACATTGTTCTATAAATCAGTTTAGGTAGAACTGACATCCTAACATATGTAGTCTTCCAATACATAAACATGGACAGTCCTTCCATTTACTTGGGTCTTTGGTTTCTGACACATTTTGGAGTTTTCTGAATATAGGTCCTTTATGTCCCTGGTTACATTTATTTCTAAATATTTGACTCTTTTAGTGACTATTGTAAAGGAAACTTTGTCTCACTTACCACTCAGACAGCTCATTAGTAGTGTATAGAAGTGCTAAGAATGAACTTTGCTTCCTCTCAAGTTGTTTATTAGGTCTAGTAACTTTGTTGTGTTTTTCTTGTTGCTTTTTGCATGGTAATTTTCATGTTTTTTACTTTAAGCAATTCACTTAACCTGAAATAAATCTAAAATTACATGGAAGATTTGAACAGGAAATTTTTTTAAAAGCACCAGTGGATTTTTAAAATAAGAATACACGGAACTTAAAATAATTATTAACAAAATCAAAATGTCACAACCACAGGCAGGTTAGATTCTGTTCAAAATATGGTTAAATGGAAATTAATAATAACAAATGAACAAACTGAAAGTCCCAACATGTTTGGAAATTAAAATATATTATCATAAATACCACATTGTTCAGATATGAATTCAAAAAGGAATTTAGAAAATATGTTGGAAGTCATTTTTAAATATTATTCATCAAAATATGTAGATAGCCAAAAATAAAAGTCAAAGGAAAATTTCTAACTTAAAATGCATGATTTAGATACAAAGAAGCAAAGCTGGCAATCACAAGAATTTTCCAAAATTGACAGAAAACTGAACTCAAAGGAGATAAATATAAGGAAAAAGAAAACTCAAATTAGTGAAATGGAAAAAAGAATAGACAGATAAATGGAAGCAAAGATAGATTCATTGAAAAGATTTTTTAAAAAGATTTACTTATTTATTTATTTCTCTCCCCACCCACCCCCACCCTGGTTGTCTGTTCTCTGTGTCTATTTGCTGCTTCTTCTTTGTCCACTTCTGTTGTTGTCAGCAGCAGGGGAATCTGTGTTTCTTTTTGTTGCGTCATCTTGTTGTGTCAGCTCTCTGTGTGGGCGATGAGATTCTTAGGCAGGCTGCACTTTCTTTCACACTGGGAGGCTCTCCTTACGGGGTGCACTTCTTTTGCTTGGGGCTCCTCTATACGGGGGACACCCCTGCGTGGTGTGGCACTCCTTGCATGCATCGGCGTTGCACATGGGCCAGCTCCACACCACTCATGGAGGCCCGGAATTGAACCGCTGACCTCCCATGTGGTAGATGGATGCACTAGCCACTGGGCCAAGTCTGCTTCCCATTGAAAAGATTAATAAAGATTGACAAAGGTATGTTAAGCCTGATCAAGGAAAACAAAGAGGCATAAATGTCAACATCAGAAATAAAAAGACAAATATTTTTCAACAGATAAAATGGTATTTCAAAACTGGTGTGAATAGATTTGGAAATCTCAATGAAACAAACTCATTGTTAGTAAAACATTACCAAATCTGGCATAAGAAGTAGGAAACTGAATTTAGAATTGCATTCACAATTTAAAATCAGAATCATGAACATTTCCACAGAGAAAATTTTGAGCCCAAAAGATTTCAATACACATTCAATAAAATTTTTTTAAAAGGTTAAAGTGGTAATGCCAGCTGTACCAGAAAACACAAATTATTATAAAGGTATTTTTAAGACAGTATGGAGAAGAGCAAAAACCTGAATTGAGAAGGACAACAAAAACTCACAAAGTATATGTTTTTGTTTACTTGACTGAGGCAAATGTGGCCTAAAAGCAAAGTGGGAGAAAAATATTTTCAATGCAATCTGCTATGTCATTTGTGTATCTTAATTGAAATACTGAAACTTGATGCCTATTCATATTCTATACAAAAACAATTGCAAAACACAACAGAAGACAAAATTCAAAATCAATAATGGAGAATATGCTTGAATTGAACTAAATGTACACTCAAAAGTGATGTCATTGGAAAAGATATGTTTAAGAGTTGAAATAGCAATCCAGAAAGCGAGGGTTGATATTTACCATACATTGCCAACTAATGACACATATCTAGTGATATGAATTATGAAATAGTTTCAAAATTCTTATGGGATTATTTTTGCCCTTTGATGGAAAAGATGTACATTTCAATATAGACTAAACTCCTGAGATGGAATCATTTCTTAAAAGTGAAAACAAAACCTGAAAACAATAAAACAGACTCTATGTGTGTGTGGATGTGTGTGTGTGTGTGTGTGAGTGATATAAAAAGGTTAAACCAGGAAGGAAACTATTTAAATGATCTTACGTAATAATTTTAAATGCTACCTCACAAGAACTTCAATTACAATGCAACATTTGTTACATATGGAATTTAATGATTTTTAAAAATATATCTGAGAAAAAAAGGAGAACCCATAAAAATATATAAGAAGGCAATTTACAAAAAAATTTACATGTATATTTGTTAGTATTAAAATAAAATAATAGCGAATTGTGTTTTCAAGAATATGACAAATTGATAAAGTATCTCCATAACTATAAATTGGGATACTATTTGCAGTTGTTTATTTGACAATGTATAAAATATCTTGCTATTATGTGTAGAAATACCTAATGTATAAATTAACCATCTGGAATGTATCTTCAGAAAATAAGATATTTTCACAAAGATAAATGTTACAAAATCCACTTACACATATACTTATATTACCAGAACACTGAAAGCCATCTCATGTCTATATCAAAATATCACTTTAAGTTGATGGATGATACATAGAATCAGACCCTGAACAGACATTAAAATCAAGTTGCACGCAAATATTTATTGATAAATGACACTGGTGCATAAAAATGCCAATTCTTAAATAATTTGAAATCCTAGGATAGTATCATATATATATATATGATGTAGTGAGTAAGATAGCTTTCTGTAGTTTTGATGGTTTGTTTTTCTCTTTTGGTTTCTCTTCTATATTTGTACTTTTATATGTTTACTTAAGAGCATAGCTATCATTTAGTTTAATGAGTGAGTTTATTCTATTTTTTATGTATACATATATTTGCCAATTTGGGATATTATATATAAAATGAGTCATACACTGTAGTAGTTTGATATGGTTTATGAATTCCAAAAATAGATATTGGGTTATGTTTGTAAATGGTCTGTCCTTCCAGGCATATTAGAGTATATTGGACTCAGAGATTTCACTTTTACTTAAGTAATGATTAAGGCTTTGATTGGGCAATGTTAGTAGGATATTGAGTCCCTATCCCCTTGGAAACTATACTGCAGAGAAAAGGAGTTCAAGTTTTGATGTTGGAGTTTTGAAGTTGGTGTTTTGATAGTGAAGTTTTGATCTGAAACCCAGGAAGTGAACACACAGGAGAAGAACACAGAGGAATAGAGATTACTCCTTAGACATAGCAGAAGCTCTGAGGAGAGAGACAGAGCCATACCCCTGAGAGTCTACAGCTGATGTTGTGGAGAGAAACCACCAACTGAATTGGGAGAGTAACAGAGCCCTGGGAAGAGAGGAACCCAAGAAGCCAGAAAGTTGCCAACATGTGGCAACAGGTTTTGATGAGGGAAGTAACTTATACTTCATGGCTTGGTAACTGTAAGCCTCTACCCCAAATAAATACCCTTGATGAAAGCGAATAGATTTCTCATATTTGACATCAGCACCCCTTTGGCTGATTAATACAGAATTTGGTACTGAGGAGTGGGAAAGTGCTTTTGAAATTACCAAGATGCTGGAACAGTTTTATAAAAGAGGAAGGGGTATGTTTTGGAGGAATTGTGAGATACTTGGGAAAAAGACACACAGTGTTTTGAAGAGACTGTTTTAGTAATACAGACTCTAAAGAGACTTTTTATGAGGGCCTAGAAGTAAATGATGAAACTATTTTTGGAAAATGGAAGTTTGGTGAACTTTGATTTAAAGTTACAGAGAACCTAGCAAGATCAACTCCTGATGTTTTATAGAAGACAGTATTTGATAAAGGCAAACCTGAGCATTTACCTGAAGATCTTTCCAAAGTAAACTGGGAGAATGCAACTTGGCTTCCTCTTGCACCTTACAGCAAAGTAGAAGACCAAGATAAGCTGAGGACTGAACTGTTAGGTATAAAGAAACCAGAAAATAACTGGAAATTCCAAGCCTCTAGAAATCAAGCTCCCTGGTTATACTGCCCCATTTGAGGACTTAACCAAACTCAGAACTTGTCAATCAGGATCGAAGATGCAGTTATCTTGGAAAGTCTTGTGGAAAGTCTGTCTGATGGCTTGAAACCCTGCTTTTTGCATGCTAAACCAGCAAGCTTATTGAGAGAGATTTATGAACAAAAATAATGTCAACTTGGATAAAAGGGACATGGAGAGGAGAGACTGAAGGAGTAACAGTTTTAAGAGGAAAATCATGGAAGCTGAGATCTTGAATTAAGGTGTTTCCTTGGGCAATGAGAGGAATCCCACCCATGTGCACAGAGTGAAGGAGTTTGAACCAGCAGTTGAAAAGAGTGGATGTTCCCACCTGGTGGTCAGGGAGAGATTGCAACCTCAGGGTACAGAGATGATAGAGCACATTTCTCAATGAATCGGGCAGTTAATGTCAGCACCCCATAAGCCTGGGAGGGTGCACCTATCCCCATCGATTAGGGAAGGTAGGTGGTCAACTCATTGCTCTGAGAGGGTTGAGCCTGTATGCCAAAGGTTAGGGAAGGCAGGTGGTCAACTCATTGCACTGAGAGGATTGAGCATGTATGCCAAAGGTTAGGATGTTGCCTTCATCTCAATGTATTAAGGTGGTTAAGGCTCTAACCCAAAGATTGGGTAAGGTGTAATAATCACCCCAATGCTCTTTGAGGATGAGGTCTGGATTTTGGTCACAACCCAGATGCTTGGTGAAGATGGAACCAAGAAAATGGTCATTGGGCAAGCCTATGGACAGTGTGAGTCCCCATGTGGCTCCAAGGAGAAGAAACCATCATCTTAATAATGACTCTTAGACTATGAAATCTAGTGGAGGATGTCATGCAGGTCCACTGAACTGTAGAGGAACCATATCTCATGTTTCCCTCCCAATTTCTCCTTAGAGTAATGAAAATGTTTATCCTTTGTCCATTTGTGTATCATCTTTTAAAATTCAAAAGTCTGCAGATGAGAGTTTGCCCCAAGACATACTGAATTTATTGAAACTGATTGCAATATGATGCTATACTTAGCTTTTTAAAAAAATATTATAGTGTCTTTTTGGAATTCAGAGGGTTGTGTGTAGCAGTTTGATATAATTTATGAATTCCAAAAATAGATATTGGATTAAGTTTGTAAACTGGTCTGTACCTCTAGGCATATTAGAGTACATTGGGTTCAGAGATTTTGCTTTTATTTGATTTTGCTTTTACTTGATTAGGTAATGTCAGTAGGATGTTGTACCCCAGCCTTTTGGTGGGTAGAGACTCACAGAGAAACTGTACTGCAGAGAAGGGAGTGATGTTTTGGTGTTGGAGTTGTGATTTTGGAGTTTTGAGCTGGAGTCTGGGAGTGAAAACACAAAAGAATACAGAGGATTAGTAACAGCTTTTTAGAAATGGCAGAAGCCCTGCAGAGAGGGCAGAGCAATTCACCCTTAAGTTATTTTGACTTTTGTCTCAATCATAAATGAATCATCTTTTTAATATTTAATTGGTTTGGTTTTTAGATTTGCTCCATAGATCCAATCCATTATGTTCATGTTAGGTAATTTCTATCTCTACTAGTGCTATTTTCCCTTCCATCCAGGTTGGCACCTGTCAGTATTAGCAGTTAGTTTTATTTCTGGCAAACACTTATTGACTCTTTCGTGCTTCCCCTTTTATCAAGTCTGTCTGAGACTCAGTGGCTTCACTCTGCTTCTCCTTGCAAAGATCATCCATGTGAGTGTGGTGGAAGGCTCAGGGATAAATTAAAAACCACATTTGTGTGTGTGTGTGTGTGGCTATGGATTGTATGGTTTAGGAAGTTCAGGGTATTCAACAAAAGACAGTCCCTCAACACTTGCTCATTGTCCATCTCCCACATTAGGTATCTCTGGGCCAAGCAGGTCAATGTGGTAAGACTGATGTGGATAGGAGTGCTCAGCCTCTAGAAGGCTCAACGGGACGTTTTTGTCCAAGCTGTGATGACAGGGACCAGCATCTTTTTCTAAGGTCATACTTTCTCCTGTAGGGTTGAGATTCTGTGTTCTGTTCACAAGAAAGTTCTCAAAAAAGACTCTTGACTAAAAATCAATTGAAAGGAGGAGGGGGGCAAGATGGTGGCTGAGTGAGCTTACCTGATAATATCTCCTGCAAAGAAGTGGCTGGGCAGCGTTGGAGGTTGTTCGGGACCAGGCTGTTTCAGGATTTTTGCAGGACAGAAGGTGTCTGGACATCGATTTGGTGGGAAGGTAACAGAGAAAATACATCTATAAAATATAATTGAGACTCCTTACATGGAAGTCTGGGCTGCACGTGGACCGCTGCCTCCAAGGGTGGGTGGAGCCACCGCGGCATTTTTTTTTTTTGAGGCTCTGCAGTACTGGGGAATTCATAAGCCCTGAGCGGCCTATTGGGGGGTTAATAGGACAGGAGGTGCTTGCAGACCGATTTGGGGAGACAAACGGGAGTTTTATTGCGAAGCGGGGGAATTTTTGATTGCAGACACAAACAATAGCGCTTCTGCCTAGAGTCCGCCCCCCCCCCCAAGCCTGGCTGCCGATCTACAGTGGACTTAAATTGATAGCAATAAAGAGACGCCACCAGGGTCTGGCAGGGTGGGAGACATTTGGAAGCCAATTAGGGGAATATTTTGCAAAGCATGGGAATTTCGGGCTTGGACTCTGTTATTAGCGTTTCTGGCTGGAGCCCCACCCCCGGGCCTGGCTATTGATCTGCGTCATTAAATTGGCTGCAGTGTAGAGGCGCCCCCAGGTGGCCATTCCAGGGGATCACAGGGTGGGAGGGGTCCTGAAGTCAAATTGGTGATACATCCACAGAATAGACCCCAGTGAGTGAGTGAATTGTGGGGTACAGACATACAGGATAGAGCTTGCAGATGTGACCTCACCCATAGGGCTGGCACCCAGCTGCGGGGATCCCTGAAGGCTGTGATGCACTGTGGTGCTTCCAGGCTCCCTGTTAACCAGATTTGAGGTTGCCAGGTCTGAGTCCCCTAAACCCTGGTGGCCCACACCCCAAAGACTCACACCTCTTGAGTCTTCAATATCTCAGACTTTCCATCCCTGAATCCATCATGCCCTGAGGTCCATCTGAGGTCCTTGAATGTCCTAGCCCTCAATGTTTGCATTGTTTCTTTTTTGTTTTGTTTTGTTTTTATTTTTATTCTATTTTATTTTTTATTTTATTTTTTAATGTCCTGATTGCTAACATTGCATTATCCCCTAGTCTTTTCTCCCAGCTTATCCCCCAAAGTCTTTTTTTTTTTCAGTTATTTAGGGTTTCTTTTTTTTTATTGTTATTGTGGCTGTTGTGGTAGGTGTATATCTTTTTTTTCTTTTCCCTACCAGTTCCCCGCCCTTTACCCACCCCCCTTTTCTTTCTTCCTTTCTACTCTTTTTTTATTCTCTCTCTCGTCCCTCATTTTCTTCTTATTTTATTTTATCTTAACTATACAATAGGTGCTGCAGGGAACACCTCACATTTGCTGGGTTTCCTCATCCTCCACTGCCTCATTTCTGTGTGAATAGATTTTGGCTACCTACACTATCCCCTTTCCCCCACATCTTAATATCCTCCATCATCTACTGTCTCTCCTATATTCCACCTACCTTTCTTTGCTCCACAAAGTGTCTAACACTTAATTTCTAATACCTTTGTTTTGTTTTCTGTCTGTTATCCACTCTTGAAACTATTGCCTTTCTTTTCTCTTTCCCTCTCTCACGAAAACAATAGCTTTTTAATTCATACCATATTCCTCCCATATTCAGTCGACTACTTCATTATAGGTACTCTACCTACTGCTATAATTCTACACAATTTACATGAATCTAATATCCTCCCAGATCTCATATTGTTGCTCTGTTAACATATATCACCAATACTACTTTACATTTTTTCCTTGCTTACACAATTGCCTTTCCCCAGCCCTAATACTTTCCTTTAAAGTGAACTCAACCAGGAATAAGAAATTAGAAGAAGAAGAACAAAGTGACAAAGAGAGGATATAACACTTACGCAAAAACAACAGTTAATTAATCCCCAAGACTAGACAAAGAAGCTAAGGAACTGATTAAACCTGTCAACATAAAATGATGACCAGACAGCAACAAAAATCTACAAACCAAACAAGTAATTAGGAAAACATGGCTGAATCCAATGAACAAACTAAAAATCAGGAAGGGGAGCAGACCTTCACACAAGCAATGAAAGATCTCAGAACATTTATCACCAACAAATTTAATGAAGTAAAGGAAGAGGTTAACAACATGAAGACAACACTTGGAGAGGAAATTGCAGACATATGCAAAAAGATAACAGATATGATGGGAATGAACACCACAGTTCAAGAAATCAAAAATACACTTGCAGCAAATATCAGCAGAATAGAAGAGGCAGAGCAGAGAATTAGTGATGTGGAAGACAGTACATCAGAAATCAAACAGATAGTAGAATTGGTCGATAAAAAGATAGAAAAAATCCAGCTAGGACTTAGGGACCTGAATTATAATGCAAAATGCTCAAACACACGTATTATAGGCATTCCAGAAGGAGAAGAGAAGGGAAAGGGGTCAGAAGGAGTGTTGCAGGAAATAATGGCTGAAAACTTCCCAAATCTACTGAAAGAGACAGATGTACATATCCAGGAAGCACAGCGCAACCCACTCATCATAAACCCCAACAGGCCCACCCGAAGACATATACTTGTCAAATTATCCAACGCTCAAGACAAAGAGAAAATTCTAAAAGCAGCAAGAGAAAAGAAAACCATCACATACAAGGGAAGCTCCATAAGATTAAGTGCTGATTTCTCATCTGAAACCATGGAGGCAAGAAGGCAATGGTATGATATAGTCAAGGTACTAAAGGAAAAAAATTTCCAACCAAGAATACTCTATCCAGCTAAACTAGCATTCAAATATGATGGAGAGTTCAAAATATTCGCAGATAAACAGAAACTGCAAGAGTATGCCAACAAGAAACCTCCCCTTCAAGAAATTCTAAAGGGAGTTCAGCAGGAAGAAAGGAAAAAACAGGACAGGCAGAGTTGGAGGAGAGTGTAAGAGCAACAAAAAAGACAAAAATAGAAGGAAAAAAAAAAGCAAACAAAATATGACAAACACAAGTCCAATCAAAATATGGGGGAAATGGACTTTGGCCCAGTGGTTAGGGCGTCCATCTACCACATGGGAGGCCTGTGGTTCAAGCCCCGGGCCTCCTTGACCCGTGTGGAGCTGGCCCATGCGCAGTGCTGATGCGCGCAAGGAGTGCCGTGCCACACAGGGGTGTCCCCCGCATAGGGGAGCCCCACGCGCAAGGAGTGCACCCATAAGGAGAGCCGCCCAGCGCGAAGGAGGGAGCAGCCTGCCCAGGAATGGTGCCGCCCACACTTCCCGTGCCGCTGACAACAACAGAAGCGGACAAAGAAACAAGACGCAGCAAAAAGACACAGAAAACAGACAACCGGGGGCAGGGAGGGGAATTAAATAAATAAAAATTAAAATTAAAAAATCTTAAAAAAACAAAACAAAACAAAATATGGCTAACACAAATAATTCCTTGAAAGTAATAACACTGAATGTCAACAGATTAAACTCACCTATCAAAAGATTCAGACTGGGACATTGGATAAGGAAATATGACCCATCTATATGCTGGCTACAAGAGACACATCTTAGACCCAGAGACTCATGGAGGTTGAAAGTGAATGGCTGGAAAACAATCATACAAGCAAACAATAACCAAAAAAAGGCAGGAGTAGCTATATTAATATCAGACAAAATAGACTTTAAATGCAAAACAATTGTGAGAGACAAAGAAGGATGCTACATTTTAGTGAAAGGGACAATCTGTCAAGAAGATCAAACAATCATAAATATTTATGCTCCTAACAAGGGCCCCTCTAAATACGTGAGGCAAATGCTGGAAAAACTAAGTGAAAGAATAGATGCATCTACAATTATAGTGGGGGATTTTAATACATCACTATCAACTCTTGACAGAACATCTCAAAAGAGAATCACTAAAGAAACAAGACATTTGAGCAATATATTAGAGGAGCTGGATCTAATAGACATATATAGATCATTACACCCAAACAGAGAAGGATATACATTTTTCTCAAGCGCACATGGATCATTCTCTAAGATAGGCCATATGCTAGGCCACAAAGAAAGGCTTAATGAATTCAGAAAGATCGAAATCATAGAAAACAATATCTCTGAACACAGTGGAGTGAAGCTGGGAATTTGCAAGGGCCAGAGGCACAGATTTCACAACATGATTTGGAAATTAAACAGCACACTCTTAGAAAAACAGTGGGTCAAAGAGGAAATCTCAAAAGAAATCAATGACTAGCTTGAAACAAATGATAATGATAACACAACATACCAAACTTTATGGGATGCAGCAAAAGCAGTACTGAGAGGGAAATTTATAGCCATAAACTCATATATCAAAAAAGAAGAAAGAGCAAAAATTGAAGAACTGCACATTTGAAGGAATTAGAAAAACAAAAACAAAGTAATCCAACAGAAAGAAGAAGGAAGGAAATAACAAAGATAAGAGCAGAACTAAATGAATTAGAAAATAAGAAAACACTTGAAAAGATAAACAAGACCAAGAGCTGGTTTTTTGAGAAGATCAACAAAATTGACAAACCTTTAGCAAGACTAACAAAGAAAAAAAGAGAGAAGATGCAAACACACAAAATAAGAAATGAGAAAGGAGATATTACCACTGAACCCACAGAAATAAAGACTATCATAAGAGGATACTTTGAAAAACTATATTCCAACAAAAATGACAGTTCAGAGAAAATGGACAAATTCCTATAAAACATAAGCAGCCCATATTGACAAAAGCAGAAATTGATGATCTTAACAAACCAATCACAAGTAAAGAGATAGAATCAGTCATTAAAAACTTCCCAACTAAGAAGAGCCCAGGGCCATACAGCTTTGCAGGTGAATTCTACAAAACATTCCGGAAAGAACTAACACCAATCCTGCTGAAACTCTTCCAAAAATCGAAACAGAAGGAACATTGCCTAACTCCTTCTATGATGCCAACATTACCCTAGTACCAAAGCCAAACAAAGACACCACAAGAAAGGAAAATTACAGACCAATTTCTCTAATGAACCTAGACGCAAAAATAATTAACAAAATACTTGCTAATCATATTCAACAACACATTAAATGAATTATACACCATGACCAAGTGGGATTTATTCCAGGAATGCAAGGATGGTTCAACATAAGAAAATCAATCAATGTAATACACCATATAAACAGATTGAAGGAAAAAAACCACATGATTATATCTATAGATGCAGAAAAAGCATTCGACAAAATACAGCACACTTTCTTGATAAAAACACTCCAAAAGATCGGAATACAAGGAAATTTTTTGAACACGATAAAGAGTATATATGAAAAACCTACAGCCAACATTGTTTGCAATGGAGAAATCCTAAAATCCTTCCCTCTAAAGTCAGGAACAAGACAAGGATGCCCATTGTCTCCCCTTCTATTTAACATTGTCTTAGAAGTACTTGCTCGAGCACTGAGCCAAGAACCAGATATAAAAGGCATTCAGATTGGAAAGGAAGAAGTCAAAATTTCATTATTTGCAGATGACATGATCCTATACATAGAAAACCCTGAGAGATCTACAACAAAGCTTCTAGAACTCATAAATGAGTTTAGTAAAGTCACAGGTTATAAGATCAATGCGCAAAAATCAGTAGCATCTCTGTACACCAATAATGAGCAAGATCAGGAGGAAATCAAGAAACAAATACCATTCACAATAGTAAATTAAAAAAATCAAATATTTAGGAATAAATTTAACTAAAGATGTAAAAAACTTATACACTGAGAACTATACAAGACTGTTCAAGGAAATCAAAGATGACCTAAATAAATGGAAGAATATTCCCTGTTCATGGATAGGAAGACTAAATATTATTAAGATGTCTATCCTACCAAAACTGACACATTCAATGCAATCCCAATAAAAATCAACACAGCCTTCTTTAAGGAACTAGAAAAACTAACTATGAAATTTATTTGGAAAGGAAAGAGGCCCCAAATAGCAAAAGACATATTGAAAAAGAAAAACTAAATTGGAGGAATCACACTACCTGACTTCAAAACATACTACAAAGCTACAGTAGTGAAAACAGCATGGTATTGGCATAAGGAGAGACACACAGACCAATGGAATCTAATTGAAAGTTCTGATATAGAATCTCATATATATAGCCATATAATATTCGATAAAGCCACCAAACCCTCTCAACTGGGACAGAATGGCCTATTCAACAAATGGTGCCTGGAGAACTGGATAGCCATATGTAGAAGAATGAAAGAGGATTACCATCTCACACCTTATACAAAGATCAACTCAAGATGGATCAAAGACCTAAATATAAGAGCCAAGACCTTAAAGACCTTGGATAGCAGTGTAGGGAAACATCTACAGGACCTTGTAATAGGAAATGGCTTCATGAATATCACACCAAAAGCACAAGTAGCAAAAGAACAAATAGATAAATGGGACTTCCTTAAAATTAAAGCCTTCTGCACCTCAAAGGAGTTTGTCAAGAAAGTCTAAAAGGGAACCCACAGAATGGGAGAAAATATTTGGCAACCATATATCTGATGAGACTAATAACTTGCATATATAAAGAACTCATATATCTTGAAAATAAAAAGATAAACAACCCATTCAAAAATGGGAAAAAGATTTAAACAGACACTTCTCCAAAGAAGAAATACAAATGGCTAAAAAGCACATGAAAAAATGCTCCAAATCTCTAGCTAATAGGGAAATGCAAATCAAAAGTACAATGAGATACCATCTTACTCCCATAAGATTGGCAGCTATGAAAAAAACAGAAGAATACAAATGCTGGAGAGGATGTGAAGAAAGGGGAACACTCATCCATTGCTGGCGGGAATGCAGAAGGATCCAACCATTCTGGAGGACAGTTTGGCGGTTTCTCAAAAAACTAACCATAGATTTGCCATATGACCCAGCAATACCACTGCTGGGTATATACCCAGCAGAACTGAAAACAAGGACACAAACCAATATATGTACACCAATGTTCATAGCAGCATTGTTCACTATCACCAAAAGTTGGAATCAACCCAAATGCCCATCAACAGATGAGTGGATCAATAAAATGTGGTATATACATACAATGGAATACTACTCGGCTTTAAGAACAAATACACTACAAACACATGTGATAACATGGATGAATCTTGAGAACCTTATGTTGAGTGAAGCAACCCAGGCATTGAAGGACAAATACTACATGACCTCAATGATTGAAATAAGCAAGCTGCCTCAGAGAGCTAGAGACTGGAAGATAGGCTTACAGGAAATCGGGGGGTGGAGGAAGGATGTGAGTCGACGTCTGCAGGGGTGGAATCTATGATGAGCTGACGGTAAGTATGAGCACAAAGAAGAGATAAAATGGGGTCAAGGGGTTGCCTTTGGGTGGGGCTTTGCGGGCTTGAGGGGGGCTGGGGATGGGCGGATGGGTAATATTACCCAAAAAATTGGGGGGAGGGAGGGGCAACATACGAACTTAGGAGAGTGTCAGGTGTTGGTTGAGAATAAAATGCTGAGAAAATCGTATCAAAATATAATTAGGAGGGTTACCTGTTTAGGATGCTCAGAGGGGATGGTCTGAGGCGGAACAGACTCCTGGGGAATGTCTGAATGCTCATTTTGCCAGGGTGGGTTGTACCATTGGGTAGAGACCCAAGTAGTGAGAGTTGGGGTGGACCCAAATCCTGGGGAGGACTAATGCCATCAAACAGAGGGAACTGTATCACTCGAGAGAAAGGGTGGTTCCCAGGGCATTAGGGCAGTTGAGCAAGTCAGGCCCTGAACACTGTTGCAAGTATCTCTGGACGTGGCTCCTCAGGAAATGGAGATTGGCTGTCACTGTGGGCCCCAAGGGGAGGGGAAAATGGATGTTGAATGGATGGAACCAAGGTAAATGTGGGGGTAAGAGAGGAGTTTCGCGAGAGTACACAAGGATGGATATAAAACATATAATATTAGACCAAAAACATATAGTGGATGACAGACTAATAATGTAAACCATAATGTAAAACATAGGATAACTAAAAATTTAGAAACTGTATACCCTAAAGTATGGACCACAATGTAAGCACAGATGTCACCTTGTTTGAAAGCTATTGTCTTAGAGTCTGTACATCAGTTTCAGTAAATATAATATGAATAAGTTATAAGATTATCGCTGTGGAAGGGAAAAGGTTTTATGGTGGATGTGTGGGAGTACTGTATATTGTATATATGAATTACTGTGATCTAAGGCTCTTGTGAAGAGAAGCTCAGTAATTAGGAAAAAAGAAAAGAAAAAGATAGGATGTAGAATTTTTCCAAATCAATACGTATTCTAGATCTAACCTTTAAACTCATCGCTATATTCCATTTTACTAGTAAGGGAACCTGACATTATATTGGGCTTCACTTTTCAGGAAGTTTTGGATCACAGAGTGGTTCAACAGTGGAGGCAGAGGAATACTGGTATGGGATGTTATGGACAGGCGATATATGGTTGACAGGGAGTTATACAGGGCATATGTCCAGGGTGCATGGTAATGTTTGGATATACTCATAGTGGAAACAATTAAAAACAACAGCTGGGGGGGTACTGGGTTCCTGGCGGGGGGTGCTCTGTCATGGTCCCTAGGGGAGCAGCAGCAGTTCCCCAGGTGCAACGGTAAGAACCAGGAAGGAATGAGGGTCCAACAGTGAGCCCCTGATACTAATGACTATGCTTGTGAGCCTATACACCTGAAATAAGAACAAGGCCTAGAGCAGCACTGTGCCTGGGAGTTTCCTCCTGACAGCCTTCATGTTACTCAAATGTGGCCAGTCTCGAAGCCAAACTCAGCATGTAGATGCAGTGCATTCCCCCCCGCGTGGGACACGACACCTGGGGATGAACCTCCCTGGCACCAAGGGATCACTACCAAGTACCAGCTGATGATGCAACTAGAAAATGACCTTGAATTAAAGGTTCAACATGGACCAGCAGAATGTCCCTGTCTACATATAATAATAGGATTTTAAAATGCTGTTTGACCTAATGTAAGGGGGAAATGGAAAGGAGAAATGAGTTTATATGGCTATGAGTCTCTAAAAAAGAGTCTGGAGGTTGTCAGAAGGATTGCCCTTATGCACACCTGAGCAGAGTCTCAGAGACAGATAAAGTAGATACAACCCCAGGTATTGGTTCTTTTGAGGGCTAAAGAGACCCATGGGTTCTATGGTCATGGCAGATGGGGTTCACTGCCATGTCAGTTGGCCCTTCTTTGGAGCTGGTGTTTCTGCGTGATGGAACTGGACTCAGATGGGATATCTTTTCACAAGACTTTCATGCTACTTTACTGGAATTGTAGTTGGTGCTGGGGTTTAAGATATATCTAGGGGATTTGAATCTCTGGACTGACAATATGATAGCCATGCCCTGAACCTCAACAGACTTCAACTCCTACACTCTGATTTATTGGACTTATCCCACTCAGCTAACATGGAGTTGAAGAAGGTCAACCACCACACCATGGAGCCTAGAGTGCCTACAACTGAAAGCAGGAGGATTGCATCCAGTATCCATGTGGAATCTAAGCCCCCTCTTCACATAGAAGTGCAATGGACACAACCAATCCAATGTCCACAGAGAAAATGTGGCATTGGTGTGGGAAAAGTGGCCATGGTGGCTTCTGGGTATGGGGAAGGGGAGGAAGAGATGAGATGTGGAGGCGTTTTTGGGACTTGGAGTTGTCCTGGGTGGTGCTTCATGGACAATTACAGGACATTGTAGATCCCCCCCAGGGCCCACTGGATGGAACATGGGAGAATATGGGCTATGATGTGGACCATTGACCATGAGGTGCAGCGATGCCCAGAGATGTACTTACCAAATGCATGGATGTGTCATGATGATGGGAGAGAGTGTTGCTGTAGGGGGAGTGGGGGGTTGGGGGCGGTGGGGTTGAATGGGACTTCATATTTTTTTAATGTAATATTTTTTTAAAATGAATAAAAAACCAATTGATATCTCATCCAGAAAATATTTATTATTCAAAGATCAAAAGATAATCAATGGAATTAACTCACAAAAAATATTTTACAGACTAATGCAAAGGATATGTTATTCATCGATAGGGTTCTGAAGGTTTCCTGGGAAAGACAGAATGCATCCCATGAGATCATATCTTCTTTTTTGGTTTTACAGTGTCAGAACAGAGGCAAGAAAGTGGAGAAAAGGGGTGAATTAAAAGGTAATGTTCTGCTCTTCCAACACACCTGCTCCAAGGTTAAACCAAACCCTCAATCCTTGACAGTCCAAGTCACGTTCATAGTGTGAGCCTGTTAGTTGTTAAAGACCCTCTCAGAGAACAGAGGTCCCAGAGGGCATGAAAACAAGGAAGACTCTCAAAACTTGGGACACTCTCATATCCTCCATGCGTCCTTGTAAAGAAAGAGGGAAGGTGCTGGAGATGCAGCAGGTGTGAGATGCAGTGAAACAAATCTCAGAGGATGGGAAGTTAGGAATTGAATGGCTTTCTAGGGACAAAGAGTTGAATTGCACTAAACCTGAAATTCCACCTGTGAAATAACGTTTATGCAGTTTAAATTGACATGGTGTTTGTAGTGATCACATGATACAATTTGTGTGAAAGTCCTTGATAAAAGATTGCACATTAAACATGTGTGTGACCCTCCATTGTTTCCCTTGATCATTTGACATCATTTCCTCATTCTGGGAGCTCTTAGAATCTATTTCACGAAAAGCCTCATTCAATGGGCTGCGGCATGCAGCCCCATAGCAGGTGTTTTACTCTTGGCCTCAACACATGTAACCCAGTCTCCTGATTTAGAGAGTTTGCCAGGGAGGTGTCGTGGGGACACCAGGTGTAAGTCCTCCTCAGAAAAGGTGATTCATCTCTATTCTTTCTTTCCTGCTCACCCTCCTGAACATGGCCTGTGCTATCTGGGCATTGAGAAGCACTCTAGGGTGGATAAGAAATGGGACCACAGAGAGATAATGTGCAGAAGGTTGGGGATTTGGTAAAATGTCTCCTAGAAAGCCAGGGATGCAAGGAATCATTTGGGACTGAGTCAGCAGCAGCCCCTCCCTGGCCAGGCCTGCTAGGGCCCCTGCCACCTTCTTCCTCTGACTAAAGTCTCTGCTTTGTTTCCTGCAGCCCCCTGTGCAAGTGACCTAGACCAGCCAGATACCCTCATGTTAACTGTCACACGTGGGCCTTTCCACCTCTGTGGGATGACCACCTGCCAAAGGGGGACCAGGTGGAGGCTGCTGCTCCCTCTCTGACCCCTTTGGTGGCTCAGTGTCTGTTCACCAGGCAACTTCCATGCCCACAGTGACCCATTTGTGACATCCCTTGCTGGGACCTCTCTTAGCCTTGCCTCTGGTGGCTCACTCTTCCCTCCGGGGGTACAACCACCTGCCCTTCTGTGGAAGGACCCTGCAGCACAGCTGGGGTTAAGACCCTCCCTCCAGGTGTTGTCTGTGAAGCCCACCCTCCCTTTAGAGACACCATCCTGGTCCTTTCCTTTTTTCCTCTTTCCCTCCCTTTACCTCTTTTTCCCCTCATCTCACCTGGCCACCCCATCAACATCAACATCATTGACCATTTCCCTCATTCCAGAATCTTCCCTGGCACTACCCCCCAATACCCCCCACATTACCATCCCTGTTTTTACCATCACCCTGAGAGCCCCCTCACCCCTGCCTCCTGGCTTCCCCTCACCCCACACCTCTTTTCCCATTTCTTGATGTTCCCATCACCCCCACCATGGGATGTTCCATCTCTGCCCCTGTTGGCTTCTAGCCCATTCCACCTGCCCTCCCACTGCTCCTCCCTTTCCTCACCCTCAGCCATGTCCTGCCTCCTACCCCTGTCCATGCCTTCCCTTGACTTGCCTTATGTCTCCCTTCTGCCCTCCTCTGTTCCTTCAGGACATCTCCAGAGGGCATGGGCAAGAGGTATCCCTCCCCCCATCCACTTGCCCTCTCCTGCACCTTAATTCAGGTCAATAACACCACTGACATCAGGGCCAATCACAGCCTGTCCAGGGGCACACTGTGCAGTCGCCCTCTATCCCTCATCCCTGAACACCTGGCTACTGCTGGTGCAACTTTGCAGCTAGTCAAAACATGGATGTAGAGCTACAGCTCAAGGCCTGCCAAATTGAATTGAACTTGGAATCAGGTAGGTTGGCTTCTGGGGCCTCTCACTGTCATGCCCATGGTGGGAATGGTGGGGACCAGGCCACTAACTCAAATGATGGGCCCTATTGGGAGACCAGGGGGAGCAGCTTCCAGCAGCAGGACCTCCCTAATCCTCCTTACAAAGAAGCAATATGACTACATTCCATCCACTTCTCAAATAGGAGGGCAATCTACAGCTCTCCTTAGAATATGTCCACCAGAAAAAGGGCTGAGGGACCCCCAAGGCCAAGGGAAGAGAAGCCCCACACCCAGATCAGAGATTTTCCTGACACCCTTTGTTCCATGATCCCACCAGGCCTGGAAGACAACCCCCAGGGTTTCTCAAAACCCAAAAGAATGACTATATTAGGATGGGCCCTTTGTTGGATTTTGAAAAAGAGAAAGACAAAGCACCCAGGAAAGTTGCAAGGAGGTGGACCAGCCCCTGGGATGTACTCTGACCCAGAAGAACATGCTACAAAGTTCAGGGACTCCCTAAAGCCAGCGTCAGCTTCTTGGAACCTAAACATGGAGCCTTAGGCTAGTTCAGGTGCAGAATGGGGCATCTGGAAGAAACAACCAGAACATCCACACAAAAAAGTGCACTTCAAGGACACCTCAAGTTGGGTACTTTATTTTCCCACCTCTCTCCCAGAGAGCTGCTGATAGATGCACTGATTTTCCAGGTGGGAGTCAAAAACCCAAAATCCTCAGGGAGGGTTTTTAAGTACAGAACTCTCTATTATGGAGGATGTTTTCCCTGCAACACCCGGATGCATTCTGAGAGCAATAAATAGTTATTCTTGTTTGAAGCCACTGCTTTTTGTGACAATTTGTGTTACTTATCAAGCAACTCATACACTGAACACCAAACAGTGGAAAAAGAAAAACAGGACAGTGGCCCACAACTCCCTTACAGTTTACGTAATTGGAGAATTTACCCCAATTTATAATTCTGATATTTGACTTTGTAAGTGGTGATAAGTCAACCCTAAGGCAAAACTTATATCTTGTCCAAAGTGAGTCATACTTAGCAGCAATATCTCAAAGTATTGATAGATTACTAATACTTTTATATAGCATATAAGAAATCCTTTGAGGGAAGCGGACTTGGCCCAGGGGTTAGGGCGTCCATCTACCACATGGGAGGTCCGCGGTTCAAACCTCTGTGTGGAGCTGGCCCATGTGCAGTGCTGATACGCACAAAGAGTGCCATGCCACGCACGCAGGGGTGTCCCCGCACAGGGGAGCCCCACATGCAAGTAGTGCATCCTGTAAGGAGAGCCACCCAGCGTGAAAGAAAGTGCAGCCTTCCCAGGAATGGCACCGCACACATGGAAAGCTGACACAACAAGATAACGCAACAAAAAGAAACACAGATTCCTGTGCCGCTGACAACAGAAGCGGACAAAGAAGAACATGTAGCAGATAGACACAGAGAACAGACAACTGGGTCGGGGGGGAGGGGAGAAAAAAATAAATAAATCTTTAAAAAAAGAAATCCTTTGTGTTTGACTCATTTGAATTAAATTAATCAAGGTTTATTGACAGTTTTGATTTGATGAAAAATGAGAAGACAGTTGAATAATGTGCTGAAGGGATATCTGTTACTGACAACTTAGTAGAGTGTGAGTCTTCAAGTTTCTTGGACATACACCTACCAAATCCAACACCAAGTATAGATTCAAATAGAAGGTACAAAAGAGGCATGTATAGAGAAGTCACAACTGAGTCCAACTCTTTCACACCCAGGAGCACAAACCCCAAAGAAGGGCCCACTGGCAAGGTACCAACTCCAGAGCTATCTGCCAAGGCCATAGGATCTAGGTGTCTCCAGAGCCCTCAGGAGCTCCACTATTTGGGGTAGTATCTACTTTGGCATTTTATAAGATCCTACTGAGACGTGTGTAAGTGTTACCTCTGGGATGACCTCCCGGCTCACTTTTTTGTCTCTTAGACATATAAATCCATTTTTCTTGACCTTTTCCCCCATTTATTCAAGGTCTTTTTCAGGTTGCATGTTCAGTGGTGTTTGGTAGTAATGCCTTAGTGCCAGGGAGGCTCATTCCTGGGAGTCATGTGCCAGACTGGGGAAGGTAATGCATTTCTATGCTGACTCTGGCTTAGAGAGAGGGCGTATTTGAGCAATATGGAGACTGTCAGGAAGTAATTGTTAGGTACCCTATAGCACTAGGCCAAGTTCAATTTCTACAGCAAAGGCTCATAAGCATAACTGTCAATATTAAGGGCCCAATGAAGGACCATCCTTCTTCACTAGTCTTTGCCCTGCACTTGGGGGATTGCTTCTGCTCCACTAGAAAATGTGGCAGAGCTCCCCAGGATGGGAATTCAATATACTTTTGGTCATTGTATGAATATCCACCCACAGTAACAATGTCCCATGAACATTTGAACACCTTTATGTACCTTATATGCATGCCCATGAGAACTTCCTCCCATATAACCCCCTTCACTGACACCCCACACCAATGATCCTACCCTTTCATAGCTGTAGACTTTCTGTTGTCCAAAACATCTTCAAAAATCAAGCCAAGAATACCACCAAATACAATTAATAGGAAAATGAAATAATAATGATTGGTTTAAAGATAAAAAATAAAATATGCAATGATTTAGAAAAACCAAAATGAAAATAAAATTTTAAACTTGGGATGTTAAAAAAGTAATGAAAAATATTTTTAAAAATTTCTTTGAACATTTTGCCTTTTACCACTGTAATATCTGTTATCCTGTATGTACGGAGATAGTTTCTTCCATTTGTTCCCCAATGTCTTAGTTTTTTTAAATTTTGTCTTCAAAGAAGTTTTAGGTCACAGTAAAATCACATACAGAACACAGGATACTTCCGTATACCAAACATCCTCCCCTTTCTTCCCTCTTCCCATATCAATAACCTTTTTATATGTAGATGTTACATTTGTTACAACTGACATACACATATTGAAATATAGCCACTGACCATGGTCAATGGTTTACATTATGTTCTACACTCTAGACCACACACAAAGTTTTAATGGAATTCAACATGGCCTGTATCCAGCATTGCAAGATTGTGCAGAATACTTCCATTACCCCCCTAAATACCCACTCTCTTCCATCTACTCTATTCCTCCCTTTGCCTCACTTGGGGCCCATGGTGGCCACCAGGCTTTACTCCTTGAAGGACAAGATATAAAGTTACTTGCAAACAAACTGGAACACATTGGTCTGTCCTCCCCTATTAGGAACTGTCCTTCTTGTTGACGAACACTCACCCCTCTGTTTGCTAATATATCAGGCCTCCCCAGGATGGAGGTCCAACTCCTTCTGCTCATTATGTGGGTCTCCAGCAACTGATACAAGATATTTTAACAAAAAAGATCAGCACACATTCTCTAGAATAATGCCTCAGGTGCACCCTGTCCCAAATGCCCACCATCTAACACCCTAAACCAGTAACCCTTCCTTATCATATTGCCAAAAGAGCTTTCCCAACATTGAAGTTTCAACCACATACCTGCCAATGCCCAGTGTTCACCTACTATCTCCCACAACTTGACCTCAGTTCCATGGACCAAACAACCCACCCTCCCCAGCCTAACCCCCATCAAACTTGTACCATCCAACCCAATAATATCACTACACCCCCATCATATCCCTTCACCCTATAGTTACTCAATTCTAACTTATCATAGATTTTGCCCATTTGGGCATTGGTTCATAACGTTCTCCTTTTCTATTTCCTGTAAACCTATATTCCAAACTCTATCTCTCTGATTCTGCTTGATTGCCTTAATTCATGTCAGTGAGGCTATGTAAAATTTTCTTTCAAAGCCTGGCTTATTTCACTTAGTATAATGTCCTCATGATTCATTCATGTTATCCATGTATTAGTATTGTATTCCTTCTTACAGCTGAATAATATCCCATTGTATGTATATATCACATTTTGTTTATCCATTCATCTCTTGATGGGTATTTGGGTTGACTCCAACTTTTGTCAATACTGAATAATGCTGCAATGAACATTGGTGTGCGTGTATCTTTTTGTGTCCTGTCTTTCTATTCTTCTGAGTATATACCTAGCAGTGGAATTGCTGGATCATATGGCAGATCCAAAGTTAGTTTTTTGAGGAAGTACTCAACTGTCCTCCATGATGGCTGGAAATTTCTACATTCCCAACTGCAGTGGATGAGGATTCTCATTCCTCCACATCCTCTCCAACACTTGTAGCTGTCTGTTTTATTAATAATTGCCAGTATAATGGGGGAAGAAGATATCTCATTGTAGTTTTGATTTGCATTTCCCTAATTGCTAGTGTTGATATGCATCATCTCATGTGCTTTTCAGCCATTTTTGTTTCTTCTTTGTAGAAGTGTCTGTTCAAAGCACTTGCCCCTTTTTTAAATGGTTTACTTCTCTTTTTACTTTTGAGATACAGGGTTTCTTTATATATGCTATATATTAGCCTCCTGTCAGATATATGGTTACCAAATCTATTCTCTCATTGGATAGGCTGTCTTTTCACTTTCTTGACAAACTCCTTTGATGTGCCAAAGGTTTGCATTTTGATGAGGTCCCATTTCTCTATTTTTTCTTTTATTGCTCATGTTTTCGGTGTGAAGTTCATGAAATAATTTCCTACTATAATTTCGTGTAGATGCTCCCAAAGTATTTAATTATCTTCCAAGATATTTAATGGTCTTGGCTCTGATATTTAGATCTTTAATTCATCTTGAGTTGATTTTTGTATAAGGTGTAAACTGGTGATCCTTTCTCATTCTTTTGGATATGGATATCCAGTTCTCCAAGCACCATTTTTTGGAGAGGCCTTTCTCTTCCAGTTGATTGGGCTTGGAGACATTCTGAAATATCAGCTAACTATTTATGTGAGGATCTATCTCAGAACTCTCAATTCAGTTCCATTGGTTGAGCTATCTATCCTTGTACCAATACCATGCAGTTTTGACCAATGTACCTTTGCAGAATGTTTTAAAATTAGATAGTGTGATTCCTCCAATTACATTTTTCTTTTTCAATACATCTTTGACTATTCAGGACCTCTTGTGCTTTCACATAAATTTCATAACTGTTTTTTTCAATGTGGTAAAAAAAATGCTATGTTGATTTTTAATGGGATTGAATTTAATTTGTAGATCAGTTTTGGTAGGATAGACATCTTAATGGTGTTTACTCTTATCATCCATGAACAGGAATATTCCTCCATTTATTTAAGTCTTCTTTGATTTCTTTTAACAGTATTGTGTAGTTTTCTGTGTATAAGTCACGTATATTTTTAGTCATTTATTTCTAGATATTTTTTTCTTTTATTTGCTATTGTAAATTGGATTTTTTCCTTGATTTTTTTCTCAGCTTGCTCATTTCTGTTGTAGCAAATGTTACTGATTTCTGTGCCTTGACCTTATAACCTGTGACTTTACTGAACTCATTTATAAGCTCTAGTAGCTTTGATGTCGATTTCTCAGGGCTTTATATGTATAGGATTTTGTCATCTGCAAATAGTGAAATTTTTACTTCTTTCTCCCCAATTTGGATGCTTTTCATGTCTTTTTCTTGCATACATGCTCAAACATGTAGAAAAAGACAGGAACAGTGATACTGGTTACCTTGTCTTGTCCCCAATCTAGAGGGAAAGCTGTTAGGATTTCACCATTGTATATTATGTTAGCTGTGGGTTTTTCATATACCCTTTATCATGTTCAGGAAATTTCCTTCTATTCCTCTACTTTGCAGTGTTTCTATCAGGAAAGGGCACTGTATTTTGTTGACTGCTTTTTCTGCATCTGTAGAGATGATCATGTGACTTTTTTCTTCTGATCTGTTCATGTGCTATATTACCTTGATTGGTTTTCTTATGTTGAAGCATCCTTGCATAGCAGAGATGAAACCCATGTGACCATGCTGTATAATTCATTTCATGTGTTGTTGAATATAATTAGCAAGTATTCTGTTGCAGATTTTAACATCTAGGTTCATTAGAGGGAGTGGTCTATAATTTTCCTTTCTGGCAGCATCTTTATTTGGCTTTGGTATTAGGACAAAGTTGGCATCATAGAATGAGTTAGGCAATGTTTCTTCTACATCTATTTTTTTGTAAGAGTTTAAGTAGGATTGGTGTTAGTTCCTTCCAGAATGTTTGGCCGAATTCACCTGTGAACTCATCTGGTCTTTGGCTCTTCTTAGTTGGGTGATTTTGGATGACTATTTCAATCTAATTACTATTGAGTTCATCGATTTCTTCTTTCATCAATGTAGGCAGGTCGTGTGTTTCTAGGAATTATCCATTTCCTCTAAATTATCCTTTTTGTTGGCATATAATTTTTCAAAGGATTCCTCTTATGATACTTTTTATTTCTGTGGGGTAAGTGGTGATAACCTCTATCTTGTTTCTTACTTTATTTGCATCTTCCTCTTTTTTTTCTTTGTTAGTCTACCTAAGGGTTTGCCAATTTTATTGATCTCTTTGAACCAGCTTTTGGTTTTATTTATTTTTCTAGTGCTTTTTTATTTTCTATTTCATTTAGTTCTGCCCTAATCTTCATTATTTCCTTCATTGTACTTCCTTTGGGCTTAGTTTGTTGCTCTTTTTCTAATTCATCCAGGTTTGTCATTAGGTCTTTGATTTAGCTCTTCCTCCTTCTTTGATATATGCCTTTATGGCTATGAATTGCCCTCTTAGTACTTCTCGTGATGCATCCCATAAGTTTTGATATGCCATATTGTCATTTTCATTTGTTTCAAAGTAGTTGTTTCTTTTGTAATTTCGTCCTTGACCCACAGTTTGTCTAAGAGTGTGTTGTTTAACTTCCATATCTTTGTGCCTAATCTGGTCTCTGGCCTTTACTATTTCCAGCTTCATTCCCTTGTGGTCAAAAAAATTAATTTGTATTATTTCAATATTTCTAAATTGATTGATGATTATTCTGCAGCCTAGTATGTGGATTATCTTGGAAAATGATCCAAGTGCACTCAAGAAGAAAGTATGCCAGCAACTCCAGAAGTGTGAGAGAATAGAGTTCTGTTGTTTTAAGACATCCAGTGTATGGTAACTTGCTATAGCAGCCCTACAAAACCAATACACTCAATAAATCACTATTTTTCCAAATGAACAATGCATTATGTTACAAATTTATGAATGGGTAAAATATCCATTTAAAGTGCATATTAACTCAATGAATTTTAATATAAGAAGCAAAACAAGTTAAGAATCATACTTTCAGATTCCACATAGCAACTAAGATTTAAACAACAACCTCTTGGCAAATTTCAGTATATCATCAAAAGAGAAAACTACAATTATCTACAAATTATTTTACAACACTTCTCCTTTCCCCAATACATACCTATATAAGGCAGGATATTCTTCATATACTTCAACAACAATAACAAAAAAACAAAATATTTCAACAGATTGAATGTAGCAACTGATGAGTTACCTGTATCCCATTAAAACAGGCATTTTAAAAACTGCAAAATCTCAATCTTTTTATTGAATAAAATATAGCTTTTTATTATAAAATAGAATATTTATGTACTCATGTAATGGGGATTTTTTGTGTGTGCATTAGTTCATTTTTCTCAGTTTTCATATATATTACAGTGACCATCAATAGATAAAGCCAACATAAATAACACCTACTTGAGGTTCCCAATAATTTTTCAAAATCTGAAAAGATGCTGAGGATGTAAGGCTTGAAACCCCTTTCTAGTCAATATTTTGCTGGAAGCCCTAAACAGGACACTAAGGCAGTAAACACACACATACACCCACACACATAAAAGAGACAGAGACTGGAAGGGAGGAGGTGACATCATCTATTTGCAGCCAATGTGATTATTTACATCAGGGTTTCTCAACCTTCATACTACATTCAGTTCAGAAAAAGTTTGCTCTGTGTGGCTGCCCTTTGTGATAAATCTGTTTAGTGGTATCTTTTTTGTTGTTGTTCTATATTTTTTATTCATTTTTTTCTTTTAAATGTTATATTAAAAAAATATGAGGTCCCCATATAACCCCCACTCCACCCCACTCATGCCACCCTTCCCACATCAACAAACTCTTCCATCATTGTGGCACATCCACAGCACCCCACAAATACATTCTGGAGAACCGCTGCAGCACATGGACAGTGGTCCACATTGTAGTGCTCCCTCACCATTAAATGCCAGGAGCTTTCTCCTAGTGGTGAGAATCAGAAATATCTTCAAATGTTACCAAATATCTCCTGGGGGGCGGGGGACAAAATAACTGCCAGGGGAGAACCAGTGGTCTTTCTTTAAAATCATTAGGAGTCTAACATAAAACCACCTGAGAAATATGTACATTTAAACTTGATGCAGAGTAGAAAATACACAGAAAACAATGAAATTCCTAGAGATTAGCAACAAGTTTTTGATAGATGAAATTTTAAAAATGCCTTCATATTTGCATAAACATAAAGTATTAGGAACAAATTAACAAAAAATTTAATAGCTGTACAATTAAAATGATTAAACATCACTAAATTAAAGAACATCTAAGTAAATGAAGACATGTTCATGAATCAAATTATTGTTTTCAAAATGCTCAGTCACCTCAAAAGAAATTTATATACTTAAACACAATCTCAATGAAAATACCTGAAGGCATTTTTTTGTGGGAATTGACAAGATGTTTTCAAACTGTATATAAAAATTAAAATGATTTAATATGCTCAACACAATTTTTTAAAAATAAAAAAGTTGAAGAAGTTAACACAATCTCTTTGCCACATGTAATACTTTAGTAATCAAGCTAAAGCCATGACATGTTTAGTTGTTTAAATCAGTGGAGTGGAATAGAATCTACAAATTGATGCAAACATATGCAATAATTCATTTTAATAAATGCATTGTTCTGTACATCAGTTTAGGTAGAACTGACATAATAACATATATAGTCTTTTAATATATAAAAATGGAATGTCCTTCCATTTATTTAGGTCTTCTTTGGTTTCTGTTACAGCATTTTGTAGTTTTCTGAATACAGGTACATTATGTCCCTGGTTAAGTCTATTACTAAATATTTGATTCTTTTAGTGGCCATTGTAAATGAAAATGTTTTTCTGTCTTCCTATTCAGACTGCACATTAGTAGTGTACAGAAGCACTAAGAATGAATCTTGCCCCCATCAGGTTTGATGAACTTGTCTATTAGTTCTAGTAGCTTTGTTGTGGCTTTTTGTTACTTTCTTCATCGTATTTTTCATGTTTTTTACTTTAAGCAATTCACTTATTAACCTGAAATTAATCTAAAGTTATATAGAAGATTTGAACAAGACATTTTTTTCAAGCACCAGTGGATTTTTAAAAATAACAATATATGGAACTTAAAATAATAAAATCAAAATGTCATAACCCACAGGCAGGTTGGATTCTGTTCAAAATATGGTTAAATGCAAATTAATAATAATGAATGAGCAAACTGAAAAGTCACAACATGTTTGGAAATTAATATATATTATCATAACTATCACATAGTTCAGATGTGAACTCAAAAAGGAATTTAGATAATATGTTAGAATTCATTTTTAAACACTATATATCAAAATATGTTGGTTACCAAAAATAAAATTTTAAGGAAAATTTCTAACTTACAATGCATGATTTAGAAATAAAGAATCACAGCTGTCAGTTACAAGAATTTTCCAAAATTGACAGAAAACTTAAACTCAAAGGAGATAAATATAAGGAAAAAGAAAACTCAAATTAATGAAATGTGAAAATAAGAATAAACAGAGAGGATGTACGGAAGCAAAGATAGATTCACTGGAAAGAGTAATAAACTTGATAAGCGCATTTTAAGACTGATCAAGAAAAACAAAGAGAGGCATAATTTCAACACCAGAAACTTAAAAAGACATTTTTAAACAAAATTTTCAGCAGATAAAATGAAATTTTCATTTAAAAATTAATTTTCATTTAAAAATTTATCATATTTCAACAGATAAAATGATATTTCAAAAGTGGCATGAATAGATTTTAAATGACATTTTCATTTACAACTTTATTTTTAAATGATATTTTCATTTAAAAACTTATATTCATTTTATAATTTATCATATTTCCAAAGATAAAATGATATTTCAAAAGTGGTGTAATAGATTTGGATACCTCAATGTAATGAACTCATTGTAATAAAATATTACCAAATCTGACATAAGGAGAATTAGGCAACTGAATTTAGAATTGCATTCACAATTTAAAATCAGAATCATGAACATTCCCATAGAGAAAACTTTAAGCCCAAAAGATTTCAATATACATTCAGCAAAAAATTTTAAAAAGGATAAAATGGTAGGGCCCCATCAAACAAACCACTAACATACCCATAGGTTAGATGTGCTAATGTACTTTTACCATTTCTTTTCATTTTCAAACATTCACAAACAAGTTTTACTAATTTTCCACAGATTAAACCTCAGCTTTCCATTCTCTGACCACATGCTATTGTGTCATGACATATTCTAGCAATTAACTCCAGGAATTTGCTCATTATATTTAGCTCATAATAGAGAAATCATAAAATACTTGTCCTTTTGTGCCTGGCTTGCTTCACCCAACATAATGTCCTCTAGATTCATCCATGTTGTCATATGCTCCATGACTTCATTTCTTCTGACAGCTGTATAATATTCCATCACGGGTATAGATGCAATTTGTTTATCCATTCATTGGTTGATGGACACATGAGTTGTGTCCTTCTTTTTGCAATTGTGAATAACATCACTATGAACATCAGTGTGCAGATGTCTGTTCATGTCACTACTCTCACTTCTTCTGAATATATACCTAATAGTAGTAGGCTGGTTCACATAGTAAATCCATATCTAACATCCTCAGCAACGACCAATGACTGTACCATTCCACATTCCCACCAGTAGCAAATAAGCATTCCTATCTCTCCATATCATCTTCAACACTTGCAGTTTATTTAAGCAAGTTCATTTTATTGATACATATTAATAAATGATAAATCCATCCAAAGACTACAATCTCTGGTATTCAGTGTAATCACATATTTGTGCATTCATCACCCCAGTCATTCCCAGAACTTTTTCATTGTTCCAATAATAATAATAATAAACAAAAAGAAACAAAGATAACCAATCACCTCTCAATGTCTCTATGCCACACCTGCTGTAAATACCTGTTATTCTTTTATCTTCTCTGTATTATACTTGTATTTAGAATTTGTAAAACCAGTCACATATATTCAAAACCACCCATATTCATGTTTTACTTGAGGTTTAACTCTCTTATACAGACTCATGTTTCGGTTCTTAGCTTCCCTTCCAGTAATATATATGAACTTAGACTTTCCCTTTCAAACAATGTCATACATGTGTAATAGTTTTGTTAGTTACAAACATCATGATATATTTTAATAGTATGTGGTTTTTTTCCTTTCAGGCTGCAGCATACTCTATACTATCTCTTGCAGTCTGGTCTTTGGGTAATATATTCTGCCAGTTTTTGTTAGTCCATGAAGACTTTGAACTCACCCTCAGTTTTGAAGGAGAGCTTTGCAGGATACAGAATTCCTTGGCTGGCAGTTTTTCTCTTTCAGTACCTTAAACACATCATACCACTTTCTTTTTGCCACGAAGGTTTCTGATGAGAGGTCAGCACTTAATCTTATCAAGTTTCCCTTGTATGGGATGCTTTGCTTTCCTCTTGCTGCATTTAGAATCCATTATTTACCTATGATATTTGTCATTCTGAATAGTAGGTGTTTTGGGGCAGGTCTATTTGAATTTATTCTGTTTGGGGTGAGTTTCCTTCTTGGATTTGATACTTATGTCCTTCATAAGGGTTGGGAAGTTTTCAGTCATTATTTTTTCAAATTTTCTTTCAGCTCCTTTTCCATTCTCATCTCCTTCTGGGACACCAATAATGTGAATGTTTGTGCATTTTGCATTGTCATTTAACTCCCTGAGACTCTTTCATTTTTTCCATTCTTTTCTCTTTCAGCTCTCCTGACTTTTCCAGTTCAGAAGCTCTGTCTTCAAAATCACTAAATCTTTCTTTGAGCAATTCAGTTCTGTTCATATGTGCCTCTAATGTACTTTTAATCTCACCTATCCTGTCTTTCATTCCTATAAGGTCTGTTACTTTACTTTCCAGGCTTTCGAATTGTTCTTTATGCTCTCCCAGTATTTTCTTAATATTTTTTATTTAGCTATGTTTTCTTAAATTCTTGGAAATGATTTAGGAGAGTTGTGTGGTTATCAGTGATTAATTGTATTAAATCCTGTATCTCTTCAGGATCTTTGGTTACTTCTTTTGGCTGGGTCATCTCTTGGTGTTTCCTAGTATGACTTGTACTTTTTGGCTGATGTCTAGCCATCTGAATATGTTGGTGAATTTACTCTGATGGCCAATTTCTTTATTGTCTACTATCCTTTTTCCCCATAGCTTTTATTTGATAATTGGTTCACATGATTTTATGTCTTTAAAATTGCCCAGTTATGAAAATCAGGCAAGGGCCTCACTAGTGAGGCACACAATTTCTCCCATGGTAGGCTACAGAGCGAACCAGGTTTTTGTCCATGCAATGTCCATATTGGCCAGCAGATGGAATACATCAGGGCACCTTTCCATGGAGGTGTTTCAGCCTGGGCTTTCCTGTGTTCCTGTGTTGAATCTCCAGAGAAGGGGTTCAAAGCAGGCTCTACTGGCCTAATTCACTAAAGAGAAGCACCGCAAGTTCCCCTCCATTTTCCCTCAAAACAGCTGTTGGGGATGAAGATGTCTGTTCCCCTCCAATTGGCTTCAGAAAGCCAAGGATTTTATCCCCAATTAATATCTTGGTGGTGGGAGAGCAGAGCACTTCCTGCTTCACTAGGGGCTTAGTAACTAAATTTGCCCTTTTGGCTTCTTGGTCTCTCTGTCCCTCACCCACCTGGAAGTTGTGTAGCTCTATCCTAATCTGAAGGCCCCCAGTTAGCTTTTGACCCTTTCTCAATTTTTTTAGAGCATTGAGTTATGCTTGTTAGTTTGAAGCCACCTTCCCACAGTTCTCATGTCCTATATTTTAAAATTGAAATAGACTTCACATACCAGAAAATTCACACTTTTACCATATACCATATACAATAGTTTATAATAAATGTACAAACTTGTGCAGTCATTACCATTGTCTATTTTCAAAAATGATAATTATCCCATAAAGAAATTTCCCTTGAGATACTGTACAGCCCCTTTCCCCCAATCTCCTGGCTAACAATATTCTACTTTCTTTATATATATATATATATTTGCCAGTTTGGGACATTATATACAAAATGCATCATACACTATAATAGCATGATATTGTATGATTTCCAAAAATAGATATTGGATTATGTTTGTAAACTGGTCTGTCCCTCCAGGCATATTAGAGTATATTGGATTCTGAGATTTTGCTTTTACTTGATTAAATAATGATTAAGGGTTTGATTGGGAATGTCACTAGGATGTTCAGTCCCTGTTCCCTTGGAAACCCTACTGCAGAGAAGGGAGTTGGAGTTTTGCTGTTGGTCTTTTGATGCTGGAGTTTTAAGATGGAGCCTATGAAGTGAACACACAGGAGAAGAACACAGAGGAATAGAGACAACTCTTTAGACACAGCAGAAGCCCTGAGGAGAGAGTCAGATCCATTTTACTGCTTTATCTGTAGCTGAGCTTGTCAGAGCACAGCAGCTTAGTGGAGGAGAGAAACTCAAGAATCCAGAAATCTTGGAAGAAGTCAAAAGTCAACTTGCCCCAACATATGGCAATAGATATTGATGAGGGAAGTAACTTATCCTTCATTGCCTGATGACTGTAAGCTTCTACCTCAAATAAATGCCCTTCATGAAAGTCAACAGTCCAAATTTCATAAAGGAATTTGGCTAGCTGGAAATAGAAGTAAGGGCTAATGCTGAAGTGAAGGCAGAAATTCTTGTACTGACTCTGAAACCCCCAGTTCTGACTTTTAAGTCTTCCAGCTGATTGTGTGAGGAGACTTCCCATATTGCAGAAGGCAATCTCCTTCTTCTGTAAAAATTTTTTCTAAAAACAGGATGCCATTAAAGTGAGAGATGTTAGTTCTTAATTTAGGTGTTTTATTTTCCCTGTCTAACCATAGATGATGTTAAAGCCGACTATAATGTCTTCTTCTTTTTCTGGTACTCAAAGAAGAATGGCAGTATAAATTTATGTATATACATATATCTATATACATATAAATTATATGCCTTTGTAAGTCATCTTAATAAAAAGGAAAGTATTATCAAATACAGTATTTTTTGTGTTGAAGAACTCCAAATAAAGCAAAACTATAATTTATTCTCAATTAATTACAGAATCATAGATTCTTCTCAAACATCTCCTGCATAAAGTGTAAACCTGTACTGTTCAGGCCACATACACCATCCAGAGAATGCCTTGTTTCTTTCATTCTGCCTATGATCAGCAGTCATTCTGCTGCAGCAAACCCTTCTTAATGAATTTTCAGTCTCAAGTATTTATTTGATCCTTAAAGAAAATTTAAGTAAGCCTAAAGGGAAATATATCAGTAATGCCATTTAGACAAAAGCAAAAATGGATAAGGTATTTTAAGTGTGATTTACCCACTTTTTTTAAACTGGGAAATAACTGATGAGTTTGAAACAATAAGGAATAAATTATTCTGGCAATAGGTAGAATCTAATTTGTGAAAACCTCCTTTCTGCCATTTTAGTTCACCCCATATATGCAGTTATCCAGATTATTCTACCCATACCTATTACCTATATTGCTTTTTTTTTTTTGCATTTTACTGCTGAAGATAATTGAGAATGGGTTACATTTCCCATTTTCAAAAGCCTTGCAATTTTCTTGCATGTTGGAAGCTAAAAAATTAAAGCTACCTTTCCCACACTCTCTTAAATTTCAAGGTCCCCATGTGGCTTAGCATCTACCAAACAAATGATCATCAGAGATTGTGCAGGGATAAAGGAACCCTGATCATTGTAACATGAGATGGTTCTTAAAGTGTTTGCCCAGGGTGCACACATCCTTTTGACTCACACTTATTGACTCACATTTCTTTCACAAGAGCAAGTCACCTGGCCTAGCCTTCATCACTTGCATATAAATTGCCCCCAGGAGGGGCAGCACATATTTGACAGCAATAACATCGTACTTTAAGCAGGAGAAGAGCACAGTCTTATTTATTGATATCAGGGAATAGATTATAGGGAAACAAAAATGGAAGAGTGAAGCTAGTTAAGAAATATTTCCAATGTCCAAGTAAGATATGATCGTGGCTTCTACAGAGCATTTGGAAGTGGAAAGAAAGTGATATGTTTTGGTGGTAGAGTCAACATGACTGGCTGATGGATTAGATGCTGAGGATCAAGGAAAGGAATCATTCAAAGATGACTCCTCTATGCTTTCTTTGGCCAATGATGAAATAAAGCGTGATCCCAAGAAAAGTTAGAATCCAGGAATGGGGGTTCATCATGAAGGTGAATCAAATAATTCTTTCCCCAACTATCACATCCAAGGTATCGGAGAAGATACATCTACATGATATACCACCCCAAGTGTTAAGGAGTATATAATACCTAGATTGTATAAATTGATCCAGGGCCAATAAAATATATTTAATTAACATATCATAATACTGAGTATAAAACTTAAAGGAGAAAGCACCAATAAGGGGAAAATGCAGCCTATCTATAATTTCAATATAGATTTCTTTGAAAAATCTAAATTCAAACTTAGTAAATTAAAATCCAAAGATTCTGAAAATAATGCACAATGACCAAATAGTGTGTAACCCATGAACGCAAGTGTGATTCAAAATTTAGGAAATCAGGGAAACGGACTTTGGCCCAGTGGTTAGGGCGTCCATCTACCACATGGGAGGCCCGCGGTTCAAGCCCCGGGCCTCCTTGACCCGTGTGGAGCTGGCCCATGCGCAGTGCTGATGCGTGCAAGGAGTGCCGTGCCACACAGGGTTGTCCCCCGCGTAGGGGAGCCCCACGCGCAAGGAGTGCACCCATAGTGAGAGCCGCTCAGCTCGAAGGAGGGAGCAGCCTGCCGAGGAATGGCGCCGCCCACACTTCCCATGCCACTGATGACAACAGAAGTGGACAAGAAACAAGACGCAGCAAAAAGACACAGAAAACAGACAACCGGGGGAGGGGAATTAAATAAATAAAAATAAATCTTTAAAAAAAAAAACAACAAAATTTAGGAAATCACTAAATATAATAATCACATAAAGAGTTTAGAAACATCAATCATATTACCCCTCTCTCTCCTAGGATATATATCAAAGTCTTTGTTCTTGGAATTTCTTCCCAGAAGTTTCCTCTAACAGGGCTGTTAGGCTAAAACAAGGTCATTCAATTACTTTCCACTCAATTTTTCCCAGTCTCTCTCTCTAGTGAGTAATTTATAACGCAGTGATCTCCAATCTAACTGACTCTCAGTTTAATGGTCCCCTGACTTTTCCACACAGGATTAACTGCCTTAGGGGAATTCCACAGACAAGGCAATGAGTGCTTTTGGATTGTTTCATTTCATGTTTTTTGCTTATTTTATTCACAATCAGCAGTGGATGAGAAAGGCGGGGATAAACACATCTTGTAAAAATCAAAGGCCACTAACTACTGACAACTAATTGGAGTTATTTACTTCTTCATTTATCACTTACTCAATAAATATTTACACTTTCTCTAATACATTCCAAACACTGTGCAAGGAAGTGGGAGTGAAAGTTCTTGAAGTTCTTGAAGAATTTTGTTCTTTATAGGAATATTATTTTAAAAGACTATCCATATAAACATAGGGTAGATATATATAAGAAAAAAGAAAAAACGATAACAAGGTACAAGTTAACTGAAAACAAAAATTCACAAGATATTTTTAATTAAGAGAAGTTTGGGATGTGATAACATAGCCAAGTGATTGGCTGATAATCTTGTATGTGGACCATGTAAGTTCAACATGGATAGAGGCTACTAAGAAAATAGAGAACCGAGATATTTTCCAATTTGCTTTCTATCATTTGTGGTTCTAGCAGGAAACAGATGGTGCATACTTTAATTATGATTATTCACGGAAGATTTAATAAAGTGACTAACTCCGAAGATGTAAATAGGGGGTAGGGAAAGCACCTCCTGGGGGTTTTTCCAACTCCAGATCCAAGAGACCTGGGGAGGTATTCATCCTGTAGTTCTGGAGAAAGGACTGCAAAGGTGGCAGCCAGCCTGAGACAAGCCAACAGAAAGGCAATCTGGAAAAAAATAATATCCGGACTTCATCTTCCTCTTCCCCACCCATCTCCTGCTTGGCTCCCCATTGGCCAAATCCACCTAGAAGTTAGAACAAATGTTAAATTACTACAGATTATCCTCTCCAAAACAAAGAAGGAGAGCGAGTAGACCTAGAGGGAAAAAAGAGAAAAGGAAGATATCCACCAAAGTCCTCTCAAATAGGATATAATTTAAAAAAATTTTTAAGTGTATAGCTAAGTACTATGATCATGAAATCCCATAGAGCAGCTGCATTATAATTCATTAGTGATGCTCTAAGCAGAGCCCATGTGGCATATAGTGTAGCTCTATGAATCCCCACAGATATGAAACAGCAGGGGATATCTTTTTAACTCCAGGGATTCCACGGAGTGAATTCAGTCTTCTCAGTCCTCTGCTTCCCCCTCACCCTGGAGCTAGAATTTGGAGATGTCCTCTTGGGACAGGTGCCCTCCCTTCAACTGCCACCAAAAAGCAGTTACTTCAGAAAAATCAGGCATGAGATCAAGCTGGAGAGCTTCTTCATGGAAGAGCTGACAGACCAGTGTGTCAGGCAAGAGGCCCTCTGCCTGTGCTCCTGATGCTGGACAAAGCAGCCGCCTCCCTGACACCTGGAGGTTCTGTGTTCACACGGAGCCTCCTCCCTCCCCAGGGCCTTCACCTCAAACTGCGCACTCCGCGCAGACGGAAATGATGCTTCTAAGTAGGATGGGGACCAACACCGCAGCCAGAGGTCTTAGGCCAAGGATGTTCCCTACAAAAATGGTGTTAAGTTCACCCCGCAGTCTGCCTTGGGCACAAGCCTACCCCAGGTACCCTGCTTTATGGGTGGACAGCCACCATTTTTTTTCAGTCCATCAACATTTCATACATGTATTGATTTAGTTGGATTCAACTATTGCATTTTATAACTGGTTTTGTGCCTGTTCCCTTCTGTTTTTTTAAAATTCCATCCTTGTTTTGGATGAGTTAAGTATTTTTAGACTTTCATTTTAATGTCTGTTGTTTTTTTTCCCTGTACATCTTTGCGTTATTTTCTAGTGGCTGATCGGGGCATTAAATGTTTATACATCTTCAACTTTTTGCCGCCTAACAAGAGTTGACATTAGATCATTTCTACTAAAATATAGAAACCTTTTAATTATATAGGTATATTTAATCCCCTGCCATTTTGTTACATTTCTTCTATGAGCTATATCTGAGAACCTAATAAACCCCACAAGACAATATTACGACGATGCTTTAAGTAGCCATATGCGTGAGAATGAATTTAAGAAGAAAATGGTTTTTTATATTCAATTATATTTACCTTTTCTCATGCAGTTCAAGCATTTTTGGAGATTGCAATTTCTCCGGTATGGTTAACCTTCGAAAGTTAATGTTTTTGGGTTTTGGTTTTTTGTTTGTTTGTTTTTAAATAACCCCAGGCTGCTTGGGAGGAGCCAGAGTCCGTGCAAGAGAAGGTGCGAAATTCAGCTTACTGGGGCGCTGATCCTGTCCACGTGACAAGTGCCTGGCCGACTGCAGCACTCACCTGGTTAGTGCAACAAGCGCCCCCGTGGCTGCGCTGCGAGACCGCACCCTGTGGCCCGCCCAGCTCCCGGAGCTCGCGTCCCACGGCTTGGGTGCCTTTGGGCTCCCCCTCTCCTGCCAGCTGTGCCACGCAGCAGGCTCTGGGCAACAGCCCCGACCCGGGGTCTTTGAGCAACGAGCCCGGCCTCCCCATGCGCGGCCCAGAGGCGGTTGCAGCTAAGTTGGGCACCGGCTGCTCCTTAGGCTGGCGCCGCCGCGTGCCCTGGGGGCGGCTCGGGGGCTCCTGCCCGCCCCCCTCTGTCCGCCGCAGGATGCCTTTAAATCTTTGTTTTAATTACACTTGCATACTTTATGCTTTGCTGAATATAAAAGTCGGGGTTGGAGGTTTTTTGATGGTTGGTCAGTTTGTTTTTTTTCTTGTTGAACTTTACAGTGAAACCATCTTCTAGTCTCTACAGTTTCTAACAAATCAATTTTCCCAGTTTATAATAGATCTGGGTTTTTCCCGGCTACCTTCAAGATTTTGTCTTTATCTTTGGTTCCCACCAATTTGACGCTTATGCTCTGGTAGGCTTTGTTGTTTCCAAAATCATCCAGTTTGGGTTTTGCTAAACTTTAATCCGTAAATTTATATCTGTCCCCAAATCGAGTCATTTTCAGGCTTTTAAGCAATGTTTCTGTCCCATTCTCTCTCTCCTTTTCTAGGAAACTTCCCAAATCTTAGATCATTAGAAATTGTCTCACAGGTTCCTGAGGTGTTGTTCATTTTCTCAAATAAATTTTTTCTCTCAAATTTGAGAATTTCTATTGATTGATTTTAGTTTTTTAAAAAATATTTTATTATTGTCTTTCTTTAAAAGATACATAGCTCACACAAACGTTACATTAAATAATATGAGGTCTGTTGATTTATTTTTAAGTTCACTGACTCTTCCCCATCTCCGTTATTCTCTTAAAACCATTCAGTGAATCTTTATTACATATAATGAATTCTTTCAGTACTAATATTTATTTCAGTTTCATAATTTTCTTTTCTTTGCTGAGGTTTCTTATGTTTTCACTACCTTTTCTTTACCTTGCTTAACATAGAATTTTGCCCATCAATATATATATTTTTTACAGAAAACGTTTGCAATCTAAGAAAAAAAAATTACTTCATTTTTTTTAAAAAAATTGAATTCTTGGTTACTAGAGGAATTTGGGCATATTTTTGCATTTTATTATTTTTATCAAGTAGAATACTTTGGGGTTTTAAAATTCTAAGTTAATGAAAATAGCTGGTGTAGAAGTGGGGTTGGTTAGGAGATGAGCTTCTTTGACCTCTGATGGACTGATTGTTCCAATTATTTAGGAAGAGATGGGATTGGGTTACTTATTAAGAACTTATATATTGAAAGATAATTTTAAGTGATAAAGGCCAAGAGACTCAAAAAGTAAATGTCAAAAATATCCATTGAAATTCTACTTATAATGTAAAAAGCTAAATATCTAAAGATACAGCCATTTAAAGATATAGCCATTTAAAATAATATTACAGATTTTTTAAAGTAATAATATGAAGACACATGAACAATTGTTATAACATGAAAAATGTAAGAAGTCGAATATAAAATTGCATCTACAACATGGTTACAATCCTGTAAAATTATGTTACCAGGTGAATGAGGACTGAAAGAAAACTAATAAAAATTGGGCAGTGGCCACCAGATTCTGAGGGATGGGAAAGGGAAGAAGAGGTGTAATATGGGGGCATTTTCAGGACATGGGAGTTGTCCTGCATGACATCGCAATGATGGATACAGGCCAGTGTATATTTTGTCATAACCTACAAAATTGTGCAGGACAGAGTGTAAACTATAATATAAAGTGTAATCAATAGCTTAACAGCAATGCTTCAATATATGTTCATCAACTGTAACAAATGTACCACACTAATGAGGGATGGTGTTCATCTGTGAAGGTGTGGGAAGGGGAGGGAGTGGGACATATGGGAATACCTTGTATGTTTTCTGTTACATTTATGTAATCTAAAGCTTCTTTAGAAATAAAATTAATTTTAAAAAATTGTTTTTGATTTTTTGGGAATATAAATTGTGATTAATATGTTATCTTTTAAGGTTCTATAAATATTATAATGTTGATTGTGTAATAATATCTGAACTTATTTTAGTTTGTTTTTCATTTAAAAATATAATGAATGAGCATGTATTGATATAGGCTATGCATGGAGGGTGTTTATCTCTTCATTGGTAACCTGAACTGTGTGTCAGGCAGCGAGAGCTGCAGCGCTGCCTTTGGTAACCATTGCAACAACTCCAGTCCCCAAAAAACAAGCAATGTAAATTCTATAAACTTTAAATATTCAGTAAGAATGCAAACCAAATGTGTTAAAAGCTTATATGGAATGTATGAAGTTCATGCTAAAAGTTAACCTAGAATGTGGGGGTTTGTGTTAATTCAAACTTATTGAGCACTGAAACAAAGGATCATTTAACTATTCCTCTGTATAAAAAGAACTGTAAAATCTTATTCGGGGCTTGGGTTTTAGATGAGAAGCTCCCTGAACCTGGCTGGTCATAAATAAATTATTTTTTCTTTCCCAAAATTATTACTGAGTCCTGGCCTTTCCATATGCAAATAATTGAAACTCTCTCAATGTCTACAACAATATTAAGCTCTAGACTCATATTTAAACCTTAGGTTTAAAATGTGAATTATAACTGTAGAGCATACTTTTCCTTAAAAGCCGTAATGTCTTCTTTATTTGAAGGGTTTAATATTGTTCTGGAGACCTGCCAAAAGCAACTTGAAGAACCAAAAGTACTATCATTCATTTATCAATATGTATAAAAAACCTAAAGTAAAAGGAAGAACCATGAAGATTCTAGAAGAAACTGTAGGAAAATGTCTCAAAGACCTGGTGGTATGTGGTGGATTCTTAAAGGAGATAAGAGGAGGATAGAAATGGACTACTGATGTTTAATGTATATAAAAGTTTTATTTAGCTTTACTGTAAAAGTGTGGAAAAGTATAGGCTGGATCATAACAAATAGTAACAGCTAGTTTATAAATGGGGATGTGGCTGAAAATGGTAGTCTAAGGATGTAAATGTAATTGACAGAATGCTGGAAAATAATCTAGGAACAGAATAGCACGGTAAACCAAGAGGTGGATGAGAATTGTGGTTGATAGTACAGATGCAAGAGTGTCTTTTGTGAGCTAGAATGTACGTCACTAATACAGGGTGGTGGAAATGTGCAGAAGCATGGGAAAAACACCACTGGAGTGACCTATGGACTGTGGGTAACAGTAACAATATAATATTCTTGCATCTATGCCAAAGACGTACTGTGTTGATAATGGGGCAGTTTGGAAAATGTGTGCCAAATGTACACTCTGGACATGGTAGCAATCAGGTGATATTATCTTATTTGTAACTGATGTTCCTCCACAGTGTGGTATGTTGATAGAGGGATGTTGTTTAGGAATTCTGCACATGTACCTAATTGTTTTATAAATTTATGACTTCTGTCATAAGAAATATATTTTTAAAATAAAAATAGGGGAGGTTGGGGGAAAAGTACACCAAATGAAAGATAAGGACTGTAATTAGTAGTAAGATTTTGACAATATTCTTTCATAATTTGTAGCAAATGTCTCACAACAATGCAAGATGTTTGTGGAGGGTTGATGTATCAGACCCTTGAATGATGTTATGCATGTTTGCTTTGTAAGTTCAAAACTTTTACTATACACTTGTAGCTTATGTATGTTCATATATAAATGATATAAATGATAGGGTGGGTTGGAGGAAAATGCTTTGGTTAGTAGTAATATTTTGAAAATGCTTTTTAATCCTTAATTAAAAATGTTTAACAATAGTGCAAGCTATGGATGGTAGGGTGTGTTATGAGATTCCTGTATGATGGTAGAGATGTTTGTTTTCTAAGTTCACAAATATTACTATACACTCATTGTTTATGTGTATTTATGTATAAGTGATATAAGTCAATGAATTAAAATATATATGTATTAATATTTAAATAATAAAATGTTTTGCACACAAAAGTATGGATCCCCATATGCCCCACTCCCCACACATCCCACCCTTCCCCACATTAACAACTTCTTTCATTAGTGTGGTACATTCATTGCAATTGATGAACACATTTGGAGCATTGTCACTTATCATGAATTATAGTTTACATCATAGTTTATCCTCTCTCCCACTCAATTCTTTACATTATGGGAAGACACATAAAGGCCTCTATCTGTCATTGCAGTGTCATTCAGGATAATTGCAACTCCCCCAAATCCCCCATATTGCATGTCTTCCTCCCTCTCTCTGCCTTCAGCACCTCCAGGGGACCCGGTATCCACATCAATGATACAATTTTTTCCATTGCTAGAATCCCAATAAGTCTGTAGTAGAATACCAGTAAGTTTACTCTTGACCATATTTTATTCCCCAGTCCCGAGGATTCTGGGAGGGTGATGTGCACTCCACCTCTAATTGAGAGGGGGCCTCATTTCCATATGGTTGATGGATGGGACTCTCTATCTTGTAATTGTAGTCTCTCTCGGTTCCTTGTTATGGTGGTTGTCCATTCTTATCTCCTTGTTAGTTGTCCCGGGTGAGTCCAATGAACTGGAGAGTAGGTGTGGCAACTCCATTGAGGCCCAGGGCCCAGCTGGCACAGGACAGACCAAAGACTCAAGTCTCTTGGGCATACACCTACCAACTCCACTGCAAACTATAGCTTCAATAAAAGGGACAGAAGAGGCATGTGTAGAGAAGTCACAACTGAGTCCAAAGCTCGGGAGCACATACTCTGAAGAAGGGCCCACTGGCAAGGCACAAAACTCTGGAGCTATGTACCATGACTGTAGGATATGAGTGTCTCCAGAGTGCTCAGGAGCCCCACTATTTGGGATTGTATCTACTCTGGCAGTCTATGAGATCCTGTTGAGACGTGCATAACTGTTACCCCTGGGATGAACTCATGACTCAATTTGATGTCTCTTAGCTATATGAAATCATTTTTCTTTACCTTTTTCCCCTTTTATTCAAGGTCCTTTTCCAGATGCAATGCTACTTGCTGCTTGGTAGTAATCCCTCAGTGCTCATCCCTGGGAGTCATGCCCCACACTAGGAGGAAGGTAATACATTTATATACTGAGTTTGGCTTAGCGAGAGGCCACATTTTAGAGACTTGAAGGGTTTTAGGAGGTAACTCTTAGGCACCCTACAGTACTAGGCTAAGTTGTAATTTCAAAAGCAAAGGCTCATAAGAATAGTCATCAATATCAAGGGCCCATCAATGGACCACCTGTCTTTACTAGTCATTGTCCTGCACTTGAAGGATTGTTCCTGTTCCATTAGAAAATGTGACAGAACTACCTAGGATGGGAATTCAATATTTTTTTGATTATCGTGCGAATCTCCACCCACTGTGACAATGCCCCATGAACATTTGAACATAATTACATTACTTATATGTATGCCCAGGTGAATTTCCTTCCATGTGTCCCCCATCATTGATACCCCAATTCAATGACTCTCCACTACCACAGTTGTAACCCTTCTGTGATTCCAAACTTCAAAATTGAAACCAAGAATAATTGCCAAATACAATTAGTAGGAAAATGAAATAACAATGATAGGTTTAAACATAAGAAATAAAATACATAATAATTGAGAAAAACTGAAACCTAAATAAAATAAAAAATTGGGATAGTAAAAAAATGAAAAATATTTTTCAAAAATTTTGATGTTTTGCCTTATATTGTGGTAATAGCTGTTGTTCTGTATTTACAGTGACATTTTCTTCCATTTCTTCCTCAGTGTCTTAGTTTTTTTCATGTTGTCTTCAAAGAAGTATTAGGTCACAGTAAAGTCACCTACAGAACACTGGGGACTCCCATATATCCAACATTCTCCTCCTTTCTCCCCTTCCCATATTAATAACCTTTTAAATATGGACAGTACATTTGTTACAACTGATGTACAAATATTGACATATAGCCACTAACCATGGACAATTGTTTATATTATTTCTACACTCTAGACCATACACTTTTAAATTTTTTATGAAATCCAATATGGCCTGTATCCATCATTGCAAGATCATTCAGAACACTTCCATTGTCCCCTAAACACTCCCTCCTCCATCTACCCTATTCCTTGTTCCCCCCCCTCAGTGACCACCAGACTTCACTCCTTGAAGGACAAGATTCATAGTTGCAACAGTTCTGTGGGCTTGACACACTGTCTGTCCTCCCCTATTAGGAACCTGCCATGCTCTCGAGAGACACCCACCCCTTTTAGAACATATTGGCGTTCCCCAGGATGGGAGTTCAACTCCTCCTCACTCATTATGTGGGTCTCCATCTAATGTAACAACACATTATGACAAAACAATCACTCACACCTTCTCTAGAAGACTGTCCCAAGTGTTCCCTGTCCCAAAAGCACTCCCATTCAATACCCTAAACGAGTAACCCTTCCTTGTCATATTGCCGAGAGGTTTCCCAACATTGTAGTTTCAACCACATACCCACAAATCTCCAGTGTTCACCTGCTTCCTCTTCCAGCCCTCTCCCCAGTTCCATGGGCTGATCATCCCACCCTCCACCCCTGTCGAACTTGCACCACCCAACCCAATCGTATCAATACACCCATTGTATCCCTTGACTGTACAACTACTCACTTCTACCTTATCGTAGATTTCACTATGTGGGCATTGGCTCACAATCTTCTTCTCCCTTTCTATTTACTGTAAACCTATCTTACAGACTCTAGCTCTCTCAGTCTATTCAATTTGTTTAATTCGTATCAGTGAGGTCATATAATATTCATTCTTCAATGCCTGGCTTGCTTGACTCAACATAAGGTCTTCAAGATTCATCCATGTTATCCCATGTGTTAGTACTATATTACTTCATACAGCTGAGTATTATTCCATTGTATGTATATACCACATTTTGTTTATCCATTCATCTGTTGACAGGCATATGGGTTGATTTCAACTTTTGGTAATAGTGAATAATGCTGCAATGAACATTGGTGTGCATGTATCTTTTTGTGTCCTTGCTTTAAATTCTCTTGGTATATATCCAGCAGTGGAACTGCTGGATCATATGACAGATCTATAGTTAGTTTTTTGAGGAACCCCCAAACTGTCTTCCACAATAGCTGGACCATTCTACATTCCCAACTGCAGTGAATAAGGGTTCCCATTCCTCCACATATTCTGCAACACTTTTAGTCTTCTGTTTCATCTCTAATGGGAGTAAGATGACATTTCATTGTAATTTTGATATGCATTTCCCTAATAGCTGGTGATGTTGAGCATCTTTTTGTATGCTTCATAGCCATTTGTATTTCTTCGTTGGAGAAGTGTCTGTTCAAATCACTTGCCCATTTTTTAAATGGGTTGTTTGTTTTCTCTTTTTTTTTCCTTCAAGATAGGATTTCTTTATATATGCTAGATATTAGGGTCCTATCAGATATATGGTTACCAAACATTTTATTCCATTAGGTACGCTGTCTTTTCACTTTCTTGACAAACTTCTTTGAGATACAAAAGTTTTAAAATTTGACAAAGTTCCATTTATTTATTTTTTTCCTGTGCTGCTTGTGTTTTGGGTATGAAGCTCAGGAAACCATTTCCTATTACAAGTGCCTGTAGATGCTTCCCTACATTATCTTCCAAGGTCTTTATGGTCTTGGCTTTTATATTTCCATCTTTGACTGGTCTTGAGTTTATTTTCGTATAAAGTGTGCAATGGTGTTCCTCTCTCATTCTTATGGATATGGATATTCAGTTCTCCTGGCACCATTTGTGGAGGAGGCTACTTTCTGCCAGTTGAGTGGGCTTGGTGGCCTTCTCAAATATCAGATAACTGTATATGTAAGGATCTATATCAGAACTCTCAATTCCATTTCATTGGTAAGTATGTCTATCCTTGTGTCAAACATGCCATTCTGACCACTATAACTTTGTAGTATCTTTTAAAATCAGGAGTTTGATTCCTCCAATTTAATTTTTCTTTTCCACTATGTCATTGGCTATTCAGGACCACTTGTTCTTCCAAACAAAAATCATAGTTAATTTTTCCAATTTGGTAAAAATGCTGGGTTAATTTTTATTGGGATTGCATTAAATCCGTAGGTCAGTTTGGGTAGGACAGACAACTTAATGAAATTTAGTCTTCCTATCCATGAACAGGGAATATGCTTCCATTTAAGACTTCTATGATTTCTTTTAACAGTGTTATGTAGTTTTCTGTGTATAATTATTTTACATCTTTAAATTTATTTCTAGGTATTTGATTTTTTCATTTACTGTTGTAAATGATATTTTTTTCTTGATTTCCTCCTCAGATTGTTCATTATTGTGTACAGGAATGTTACTGAATTTGCACATTGATCTTATAACCTATGGCTTTACTGGACTAAATTTATAAGTTCTAGAAGCTTTGTTGTAGATTTCTCTGGGCTTTCTATGTGTAGGATCATATAATCTGCAAGTAATGAAATTTTTACTTCTTCCTTCCCAATTTGGATGCCTTTTATATCTGTTTCTTGCCTCAGTGATCAAGCAAGTACTTCTAACACAATGTGTTACATAGGAGCATTGACAGTAGGCATCCTTGTCTTGTTCCTGATCTTAGAGGGAAAGATTTTAGGATTTCACCATTGTTATGATGTTAGCTGTGGGTTTTTCATATATGCCCTTTATCATGTCGAGGAAGTTTCCTTCTAATCCTATCCTTTGCAATATTTTTTTCAAGAAAGCGTGGGTATTTTGTCAAATGCTTTTCTTGCATCTATAGAGATGATCTTGTGATTTTTTTAATGCGATCTATGTGGTGTATTACATGGATTGATTTTCTTATGTTGATCCATCCTTGCACACCAGGGGTGAAACCCACTTGGTCATGTCGTATAATTCCTTTAATGTGTTGTTGAAGATTAGCAACTATTTTCTTGAGTATTTTAGTTTCTAGGTTCATTAGAGAGATTGGCCTATAATTGGTATTAGGTAATATGGGCATCATAGAAGGAGTTAGGAAATGTTCATTCTACTTCTATTTTTTGGAAGAGTTTAAGCAGGATTGGTGTTCTTTTTGGAATGTTCAGTAGAATTCACCTGTGTAATCATCTGGTCCTGGGCTCTTTAGTTGGGAGGTTTTTGATGACTAATTCAATCTTGTTGCTTGTGATTGGTCTCTTGCGTTCATCAATTTCTTCTTTTATCAATAAAGACTGCTTGTGTGTGTCTAAGGATTTGTCTATTTCTTCTAAATTATTCTTCTTGTTGGCATATAATTTTTCAAAATACCCTCTTATAATACACTTTATCTCTGTGGGGTCAGTGGTGATTTCTCCATCCTCATTTCTTATTTCGTGTATTTGTGTCTTCACTCTTTTCTTCTTTTTCAGTCTATCTAAGGGTTTGTCCATTTTATTGATCTTTTTCAATAACCAGCTTTTGTTTTGTTTTTCTCTATTTTTTCTTGTGCCTTCTCCCCCTCTTTCATTTAGTTCTGCTCTAATCTTTATTTCCTTCTTCCTACTTGCTTTTGGCTTAGATGGTTGTTCCCCCCCACCCCAATTCCACTATGTGTGTTGTTATGTTTTCAAATTTAGCTCTTCTTTTTTTTGATATATGTGTTTATGGCTATGTATTTTCAACTCAGTACAGCTTTTGCTGCATCCCAGAGGTTTTGATATGTGGTGATGTCATTTTCGTTTGTTTCAGGTAGTTACTGATTTCTTTTGCAATTTCCTCCTTGATTCACAGTTTGTCTAAGAGTGTGTTGTATAACTTTCATATCTTTGTGCCTAATCTGGTCCTCTACCCATTACTGATTTCCACCTTCATCCCATTGTGGTCGGAGTAATCACTTTGTATAATTTCAGTCTTTCTGAATTCATTGAGAGTTTTCTGTGCCCAAGCATGTGATCTATCTTGGAGGATGATCCATGTTCCCTTGAGAATCGATGTGCACTGCTCTATTTGTGTGTAATATTCTGTATATGTCTATTAGGTCTAGATCCTCAAGGGTATTATTCAAAATTTTTGCTTTTTTGTTGATTCTCTGTCAAGATGTTCTCTCTAATGTTGATAATGATGTATTCAAGCCCATTATTATAATTACGTAGGCATCTATTTCTCGACTTAGCTTTCCCAGGGTTTGCCTCATGTATTTTGAGGTTTCCCTTGCTCGGTGAATTAATGTTTACAATTGCTCTTTCTTCTTGAAAAATTACACCTTTACTAATATGCAGTGTCCACCATTGTCTCTTAAAATAGTTTTGCATTTAAAGTCTATTTTGTCCAATATTATTATCACCTCTCCCACCTCATTTTTGGTTGTTGTTTGATGTAAAATTTTTTCCAGCCATTCATTTTCAGCCTTCTTGAATCCCTGGGTCTCTAGTGGATTTCTTATAGACAACATATAGATGGGTCATATTTCCTTATTCATTCTGTCAATTGTGCCTCTTGGCTGGAGTTTTGAATCCTTTAACATTCACAGTTTGTACTGTCAAGGAATTATTTACATCAACCATTATTTAGGGGGGTTATGATGTCACATGTTTTTATTTACTTTTTAATTTTTTACACTCTCCTTCCACTCTCTATATCCTGTTTTTTCCTTTCAACCTGCTGTACTCCCCTCAGTATTTCTTGAAGGGCAAGTTTCTTTTTGGCCTACTCTCTTAATTTCTGTTTATCTGTGAATATTTTGAGTTCACAATCATTTTTGAATGCCAGCTTACTGGATATAGAATTCTTGGATGGAAATTCTTTTCTTTTATCAGCATGACTTTGTACTACCACTGCCTTCTTGCATCCATGGTTTCAGAGGAGACATCAGCACTTAATCTTATTGTATGTGATGGTTTTCTTTTCTCCTGCTGCTTTCAGTATTCTCTCTTTATCTTGAGCTCTGGACAATTTGACAAGTATATGACTTGTACTGGCTTGTTAGGATTTATACTGTTTGGGGTATGCTGCTCTTCCTGGACATGTACATCCATCTCACTAAATAGGGTTGGAAAGTTTTCACCTATCATTTCCTCCAACACTCCTTCTGTCCCTTATCCTTTCTCTTCTCCCTCTGGGATGACTATAATGCATATGTTTGTGCATTTCATATTGTTGTTCAAATCCCTGCTGGATTTTTCCTATCTTTTTATATATTTTTTCTACAGTCTTTTTTATTTCAGATGTACTGTCTTCCACATCACTAATTCGTTCTTCTGCCTATTCAAATCTGCTGTTATGTCTTTCCAATATATTTTTTATTTCTTGGATTGTGCCTTTCATCACCATCATATCCATTATCTTTTAATGTATGTTTACAATTTCTTCTATGTTCTCCCAGTGTTTTCTTAATATCCTTGAACTCTTCCTTCACTTCAAATAGTTGGTTCTATAAACTGGGTCTTAAGAATATGACTTTAGGGAAGTGGACTTGGCCCAATGGATAGGGCATTCACCTACCACATGGGAGGTCCGAGGGTCGAACCCTGGGCCTCCTTGACCTGTGTAGAGCTGGCCAATGCGCAAAGCTGATGGGCACAAGGAGTGCCGTGCCACGCAGGGGTGTCCCCCGTGTAGGGAAGCCCCATGCACAAGGAGGGCACCCCGTAAGGAGAGCTGCCCAGTGCGAAAGAAAGTGCAACCTGCCTGAGAATGGCGCTGCACACACAGAGAGCTGACACAACAAGATGACACAACAAAAAGAAATACAGATTCCCGGTGCCACTGATAAGGATAGAAGCGGTCACAGAAGAACAGGCAGTGAATGGACACAGAGAGCAGACAATTGGGGGGAGGGGAGAGAAATTTTTAAAAAAGAAAATGACTTTACTAAAAGAAAAAATAGTGAGTCTGGGATCACACATATATTTATGGAAATCATATTCACCAACATCCTTTTTCATCTTAGAATTCCACATTTTGTTTATTGTTATCTAATTAACACTCTGATTTAACATAAATAAATCTTTTTTGCAGTTAAACCAAGGATATTTGGTTGGTTGCTGTCATTGAACAATATCACTATGTAAAAACTGTTAATAGAGTTGTGGAAGTTTGTCCAAATTTTGTTGACAGAAGGTATGATGTCTTCCCATAATCCCTAGGATTGTGAATATTATAGGATAACAGACCCCCCCGTAATTATGCTGTTAATTGGAAAAAATGCAATTTTACAGATGTGATTAAGGTTACTAATCAGTTGACATTGTGTCACTCAGAAGGGAGATTATGGAAAGGGGAAAGTAAACAGTGAACTATTCAAAAGCAGAGAATGTATTCCAACAGGGTGCCAGAAGAGAAATCAGACTAAGTGTGAGAAGTCAACATGCCATTGCTGGTTTGAAGTTACAGGGAGTCAGGGAGCTGCACAAGGAAGAATTCAGGCAAATTCTAGGAGTTAGGAAATGAGGACTTCATATGCAGGCAAGGGACTGTTTTCTGCAATGTAAATGATCTTCAAAGTAGGTTGAAAATTCAGAAAATTTCAAGATAATCAGCACACATTTTCACATTACCTAACAGTCCTGTCATTAAAAATTCTCTGATCATAAGCAGAAATCTTTACCATTCATATATTTATCTATTCAAACTGTCATATGCTGCCTTCTGCCAGTGACCTGTTTGGGGGTATAAATTGAGAATCTTATAGGACTTTGGGTTTAGGGATGGGAGGGGATATCCTTAGCTCTTTTTTTTTTAATTGACTTTGTAATAATATTACATTAAAAATATATATATGAGGGCCCATTCAACCCCACCCCCCCACCCCAGCTCTCCCCCCCCCCCCAGCAACACTTGTTCCCATCATCATGACACATCCATTGCATTTGGTAAGTACATCTCTGGATCTCTGGGCATCGCTGCACCTCATTGTCAATGGTCCACATCATGGCCCATACTCTCCCCCATTCCATCCAGTGGGCCCTGTGAGGATTTACAATGTCCGGTGATTGCCCCTGAAGCACCATCCAGGGCAGCTCTGAGTGTCTGCTTTGACTTCTCAATATTAAGAGGATGGGAGGAGGGTGACAGTGGTGGCGTTTACCCACCCATTTCTGCGTTTCAGCACTGCACCTGCTCAGAGATCTAGTTAAGTAGTTTTTCATCATCTATTTTTAGAAGAAGTATAACAAAAATGCATTAGTACATTTTGGAGCTATTCAAATAAAGGCTCAATATAAATTAGACTTTATCCTGCTCCTTCTCATCCTTTAAAGTTATATATGTGTGTGGATGGAGAAGAGGCAAAAGGGGGGTCCTGAGATTAGAAAAGGAAAAGATTCCATTCAGCTTGCAAAGTGGGTAAATTTGAAGTAGCTTTTATAGTACACAAAATTTTGAGGAGGAATTTGGAGGTGATGGGGCCCTGTATTGACAGTCAAAAATAATACAATTTCTGATGATGAGGAATAATTGCCAGTTGCCCCAAGAATCTTTTCCCAGGCAGCTGGAGTTGGGGAGAAATGCATTGCTTCCCACCTCTCTGTGTAGCCTTGGTGGAATTCTACAGAGGCCCAGCTACTTTCCCTCCTCCACCTTCACAAACTTGAGAACAGGAAGGTACTAGAAACTTCCTGGTCTGTGGAGCATAGGTAGAGAGAAGGTAGGGAGGTGGCGGTACTCCTGTTCACATACCTACCTCAATGGAAATTTGACTTTGCTCAATGTCCTGTATAACAACCCTGAACTACTTCTTCTCCTCCACCCTCAGAGAGGGAAGACAGCTTATTGTGAAAGATACAAGTGTATGGCTAAGTATGGAGTTACCTGGGCTAGGTGGCTGTTAAACACCATAAGCCTGGGTTTGATGTATGTGTGGAATTGGGGAATGTTCAGGAAAGCAGTATTCCTTATCTTCTTCCACTTCCTGCCAAAGGGAGTCTAAAGAGAAGGGATAGCAGAAAAAAGGTACTACCAAAACTGAGAGGTGAAGAAGCACATGATATTTTCACCTTAAACAAGGTATTACAAACAATCCACAAGTATTCACTTTCCAAATTCTCATTGGGAAGTTACTTTAAATGTAGGTACATAATCTTAGACCTCAGGGTGGGACCATGTGTCCATGCCTACCTCCACTCAGAAGGGGGTCTGGAACAGGAACTAGTTTCTGGTGCTATCTGGACACAGCGCTTGGGTGTTTCTTTTTTTTTTTAAGACTTATTTATTTATTTATTTATTTATTTATTTAATTTCCCCCTTTCCCCTCCTCCAGCCCTTTTGTTTTTGCTGTGTTGTATTCTCTTCTTATTTTCTGTCCTCTAGGATTCCCCAGGATTTGAGCTTGGGGACCTCTGATTTGGAGATTGGTACCCTGTTAATTGCGCCGCCTCAGTTCCTGGCTTCTGCTGTGCTGTACCTTTGACTCTCCCTTTGTCTCTCTTTTGATGTGTCATCATCTTGCTGTGTGACTCACTTGCAAGGGCACTGGCTCATCACACAGGTATGCATTCGGGCACTCATGCGGGTGCTCATGCGGGCACTGGCTCACCACACGGGCACTCAAGCAGGTACTGGTTTGCTGTTCAGGCACTCTTTCTCTTCTTTTTCACCAGGAGGCCCCAGGGATGGAATGCACATCCTCCCATATGGTAGGCGGAAGCTCTACACTTGAGTCACATCTGCTTCCCAGCTTGGGTGTTTCTTAAGGAGACAGTCCTTGATGTCTTCTGGGCTTGGTGGTGTGGAGCCTAGAAGTAGGATAGGTTCTACATATGTATTCAGCATAGTTGTAGTTTAACTTTGAACTCAACACTGAGGTCATACAAGTAGTAGGTACCTTGAGGTATGCAGTCACCTCTCCACATTGTCTTCAGAGTGGCTGGCTTGAAAGTTCAGTCAGTGGCACTGGAGATAATGTTTCCTGTGTGGCCACATAGAACACCTTAAGAAAAGTGAAGCATAAATTTAAGACAAGGTTTTGTGTTAACTGAGTGGAATAAAGAAAATGAAGAGGGAGAAAATGACCAGCTGGTGAGAAGGAATGCAGGTACCCCAATAAACACTGATTCGCTCTCTCTCTCTCTCTCTTTCTCTCTCTCTCTCACACACACACACACACACACACACACAGAGCTCCAAGACTCAATTCATTGTGCCTGGCCAGTGCTCTGAAAGGCACTTGTTGCCATCTCTGTAGATTTCACATAAGCTTTGGAGTTAGGTTCAAGAAAAATGGGTGCTAACATTAGAATCCCTCTTTCTGAGCAAGGGGAATTCTTCCCTTCCTTCTGTCCCTACTCGATAAGAATGGCTAAGATCTTGTTGCCATTATACTATTGCCCCCAGTGTGATTGGCTTGCTGCAAATTGATCTTTCTAAATTAGGTAGAACCATTTAAATCTCCCCTGGTTCAGCCTCAGGGCATTAACCACAGGTGTGTCAATACCTTACATAAAGAGTACAGTGGTTTGGGGATCACTGGATCCCTACTCAGCCCCATGAACTCTAAACCACAAAAGTCACCAGATGGGTCAATGTCTGTCCACATCTACGTTGTTTGGCTGAAGCTTGTAAAGGGCCAGATAGAGCAACTTCTTGCCTCATTTCCCTGTCTACAACCTCCAGTACAAGGTTAAATAGCAATAATTGCAATCTCTATCCTTTTCTTGTTTTGATCTTAGGTTTATTCTACATCTGGTATTTGTAGACTTTTTGTAGATGGGATTTATCTGATTTAGATAGTTCCTTTTGGTCTGCTTATCATGAAAGGGTGTTGGATTTTGTTAAATGCTCTTTCTGTTGATACAATCAGGTTTGTTTGCCTTTAATTCACTCCAATACTTTTGAAGATAAGGGGTATATAAGATCATGTATAGCTCTGAGAGTAATAAAAGTGTGGACTGGGAGTCCAAACATAATTGCCTCATTTGTTTATGCCTCAACCATCAATATTTTTTTTAAACTTAGATAGACCCATTTCATTCCTTCATTCATTCAGCAGACATTTGTAAGTTCCTGTATGAAGCTAGGTTTCTTGTGAAATGCAGGAATTACATAGAAAAGACGTAAGCAGGACAAATATAATTTATTGTTTGTTTTTGTATGACCTGAGAGTTAAAATTGATATCCATATTTTAAAGGGTTAAAAAATAAAAGGAAGCATAATATTTCATGCAGGAGAAAATTGTAAGAAACTCAAATTTCAGTGTCTGTATATAAAGTTTTATCAGAACATAGCCACACTCATTTATTTATGTATTGTCTATGGTTATTTCTGTGCTAAGATGTCAGAGTTTGTAGCAGCAACAAAGTCTATCTGGCCACAAATCCTAAAATATTTACTGCCTGTCCCTCTACCGAAAAAGTTTACCAACCCTTGCTGGTGACGCTTCAGATGCAGGTTTTAAATTGAAGTGACCTCAAGAAGGAGATGACTAAAAAGTATTCAAGACAAAGTAATACAGAGGGTACAATAAGAAGCCAATGGCATTATCATTGTGTCCAGGAATGCAAAGGAATTACGAATGGAAACTATCAAGTACCACATCAAATGAGAAGAGTATTTCCCAGAAGATACTCATTAAATACTGAGAAACAACTTCACCAAACAAAATAATTTTGTGGCAGACATTTCAATCAGAGCAATTTGAGGCAGGGAATATAACAGAATAATGGGGTGTTCTATCACAATTAGGAAGAGTTATAAACAAACAACCAAAAAAGACATGGCAAAAAGTGTGACAGAAATGTGATGATAAATTTGAGAAGCCACATCATGAAAAGCATTTTACATCCTTGAGTGGGCTTCAATTTCATCTATTTTCACCATAGGATCTGAAGTACTCAAATTACATGACCCGGTTTATAGGTTAGAAAATATGTTTGATGAATGGATTTTTTTTCAGCAGAGAAGATTTGAGTGATGAATTTGAAAGCAAGTAGAAGTGCTAGAATAGTTAATAGGAAGAGAGAAAGTGATAATGGTAAATGTTTTGAAAAATATTCTGTGAGATAATTCACTGAGATATGGTGGGAATATTGCAAGGTTGCTTTAGAGAGATGCATGTTAGGGAGAGGAATTTTATGGTGGCTGTGATTTGAGCATGCATGAAGTTATGTATGAGAAAGTAGAGTGGGAGCCATTCACTCTAAGGAATGGTGGGGTAGTGAAAGGAGATGTACTCTAAATAAGGTAGGACAAAATTGAATCAAAGGTGTGTGATGCATAACAACCTCAAATATTATGAACCACACCAGGCACTCACACTTTGATGAAGGAGGTGATGACAAGTTTATAGCAGGTATTCTTGCAGATGAGGATGATCTATCATGACGGATGAAATGTATTTTTTAGTAATAAACTGGGTTGTCTTGTAAGAACAAGGAGGTAAAATCGTAGTGTGTTTGAGGACAGTGAGAAGAGTGAGTTTTGGATACATTCAGGAGAATGTGGCATTGGGTGCTTCTCTTAAGGAAAAACTGATATTAGCATCTTGAGTGAAAATCAGGTGAGGACACATTACAAGATCGTGTGTAAAAGCAAAGGAGTAACATAGCTCTAAAAAGCTAAAAATTTTGGCATATGCCTTTTATAGGCAAAATAGCAGAATTCCCATGGTTTGCAATTTCAGTATAGTCTTTGAATCCACATTCTTTCTCAACTAGGAGCCAGGTTGCTGGATGGGGAGCAATGCATTTTTTTTTTTTCGTGTTTTTGTTTTGATTAGGGAATGACATGGAGAGAGAAGAGGTTGGAAATGTGGATGTAAATCATGTTACAAAGTGCCTATATAAGAGTGAAGGTTTGAACTTTATTTTGAGGATATTGAGGACCCACTGAAGGAATTTAGGAAGGGATTTAACTTGATGAAATTTGAGTTTCAGAAAGTTCACTCAATATAAAATTGTGGGTGACATATGCCTGAAGACAGAGACTAATATCATGGAGCCCTCTAGTGTCCAATAGGAGTAGACAACTGCAGCGAATGTGAGTTCAGAAAGACTTCACTAGGGAATGGGACTTGGCCCAGTGGATGGGGCATCTGTCTATGACATGGGAGGTCCTCGGCTCAAACCCTGGGCCTGCTTGACCCCTGTGGAGCTGGCCCACGCGCAGTGCTGATGTGCGCAAGGAGTGCCATGCCACGCAGGGGTGTCCCCCGCATAGGGGAGCCCCACACGCAAGGAGTGCACCCTGTAAGGAGAGCCGCATAGCGTGAAAAAAGTGTAGACTGCCAGGAGTGTGGCCGCACATGGAGAGCTGACACAGCAAGATGACCCAACAAAAAGAGACACAGATTCCCATGCCACTGACAACAGCAGAAAGTGGACAAAAAAGGACACACAGCAAATGGACAGAGAGAACAGACAACTGGAGTGGGGGAAGGGAGGAGAAATAAATAAAATAAATCTTAAAAAAATAAAATAAATAAAATTTTAAAAAAATAAAGACTATAATTAAAAAAAAAAGAAAGAAATCACTGGAAGTAAAATTGAAAAGGGTGGCAAAATGAAGAGATGTGCTGTTTCTGCTAATAACTGTTCAATAAAGAAAGAATACAGAAGCTCAGTATTATAAAATAAAACCACTTTATCATGCTGAAATATACCTAGGATCAGAAATTCAGAACATACATAGTGGGGATGGCTTTTTCATCTCCACAAGGTATGGTATATCTCCAATGGCTAAGGGCTGGGATAACTTAATTCACCAGTTCCATGTTCTAAATCTACCACATATGTGAAAGGAAGCGTCTACATAATTTTCCTAAATGAAGTGCTGGGGATTGAATTTAGGATCTTGTACATGGGAAGCTGGAGCTCAAACCCCTGAGCTACAACCACTCTCAGTATAATCTTGACATGATAGCTCAACTGTAATGCAATATTTAAGTGGCCTCAATAATTTTGGTCCTTAATTTCAATTAATTACTCAATGATTTCTATTGGGTACATTGTAATCATTCAATAACTGCTTAAACTTTTATTTGGCAGTTGCTATTTCAGAAATTTCTTCTCCACTTATTATTTCAGCATTCTAAAAATCATGCTGTATATAGCTACATATACCCATAAGGACATTGATTACATCTTTCTTTGGAACATATGAGGCAAAATATTTGAATTATTTTAAAAGCATATATTTTGACCAAGTCCTGAATGTGCACAGAAGCAAAGTACAGAAACTTATGATTTTATATGTATCTGGTTGTGTATAATGTCAGAGAGTATCAAATTAGTTTTTACCTGCCTGAGAATAATTTTGACTTCCTGATTTCGATAGCACTTAACTATTAAAACTAATCTATTCTTTCAATGATATAAATGTCTACTGAACAAATTATTGAATAGAGTGATTCAAGCTTTGGTGAATGAATCTAACATTATAATATATTTTGGAACACATATCTTCTTAAATATGTAGGTATGGCAGTTTGATATTATTTATGAATTCCAAAAAGAGATATTATGTTTGTAAACTACTCTGTTTGTTAGTCATGATACCCCTTTGGATATATTAAATTCAGAGGTTTCATTTTTACTTTATTAAATCATGCTTAGGGCTTTGGTTCCACCATGACATATAATGACCTGGTGTAAAGGGGGGGGTGGAACTTGGAATTTTACTACATGATTTTGCAAGGATGGATACAGACCACATCAAACTGATCAAAATCTATAAAAGTGTATGGTTCAAAATGTAACACACAATGTAAATCTTTGACAATGGATAGTAGCAATGTTTCAGTATTTGTATATCAATTGCAACAAATATACCATCCACTTGTAAAATGTTATTAATAGGAGAAAGGAGAAAACGTAGTGCATGAATGGTAAATGGGGATCACATATATTCTGTATGTGACTTTTCTGGAACTTAAGCTTCTTTGAAAAAAGTGAAAAAAATTTGACTCTGGGTGAATAAATGGAAACAAATGTCACTGTGCATACAAGACAACAGATCTTAGAGTGATGATAGTCATGATAATTTTTAAAAATTAATTTTTAGTTTTTTTCATTATTTCAAACTTGCTAAAACATTTTTATTTTATTCATATTTTAATACTATCATTATGACATCATTTTACCCTTAATTGTATTCAGTTATTTTGTTGACTTCAATTTTGAAGATGTTTTGGATAACTGAAGGGTTACACCTGTGACAGTGGAGGATCACTACTGCAGGGTGTCAGAGGGGAGATGCATGGGAGGAGCTTCACCTGGGGTACGTATTCATAAGGAATATGAATGCGTTCAAATGTTCATCAGGCATTGTCACAGTGGGTGGCAAACCACACAATAACCAAAGAAATATAGAATTTCCATCCTGGGGAGGTCTGCCACATTCTGTATTGGGACAGCAAGAATCCCCTGAGTAAAGGGGCAGAGACTAAGGAAGAAGAGGCCTTGATTTTGATGACTGTACTTATGAACCTTTACTTTGAAATTGAAACTTAACATAACATTATAAGGTGCCTTAGCACTACCCCCTGAGAACCTCCTTCTTGCTCAGATGTGGCCTCTCTCTAAGCTAAATTTCAGTGTATAAGTGCATTACATTCCCCCCAGTGAAGGCATGACTCCCATGGATGAGCCTCCTGGCACCAGGGGATTACTAGCAAGCACTAACTAGCAATGTAACTGGAAATAAACCTTGACCAAATGGGGGAAATTGTAAGACAAATGGGTTTATATGGCTAAGAGATTTCAAAGTGAGTCAGGAGGTCATTTCAGAGGTCACCCTTATGCATGTCTCAGCAGGAAATCATAGACTGCCAAAGTAAATATTACTTCAAATAGCCAGGCTCCTGAGGGTTCTGGAGACATCCAGACACTATAGGTAGGGCAGACAGCCCAGGAGGTTGGCACCCTGCCTGTGGGACCTACTTTGGAGTTTACAGTCCCCAGTGTGAAAGAGTTGGACTCAGCTGTGTTTTCCCTACACATGGCTCTGTTGCCCCTCTATCTGAACATATATTTAGTTGTAGAATTGTTAGTTGTATGTCCAAGAGACTTAAATCTTTGGGCTGTTCATGTGCCAGTTGCACCCTGAGTCTCAACAAAGCTGCAACACCTACTTTAAGGAGAGTTTTAAGAGCACTATTGATGAATACAGATAAGAAAATTAGAGTTCCATTTCTTTTAGAGTCATTTTCATTCTGAACCTTTGGAAAAGACTTTTTCTATATTTACCAGTCCATTTGATAAATGCTCATTTAAAACTATGTGCATAATACTATTATTTTGGCTGGTTGGATTTCTCCTGTAATGGAATCAAATTGGTTTCTGTTTATACAATGGGTCAACCTACAGGAAGCTGCTAACATAGTATTTCAACTTACTAGTTGATTTCCCCACTATATATATTATGTATCTTAAAGTAAGAACACCGTGACAATACTAAATAAAAATGTCTTAAACAGTATCTCACACAAATATTCCAGTGATTTATTAGGTCACCGAACTAAAAGTTTTAAAATTATATTTGAAGCATGGGTGCATATTTAAATACCAAATTGAAATTACAAAATTAATAAACCCCACTGTCTTCTTAACCATATTTTAATAATTATAACTCCTTTTTAAAAATGAGACTTCTGTATGTTACTGGCAAAAATAATAATGTCTTGAATATCTTAAGTCACTTTCAGGCATATTTTTAAATTTATTTGAATGGATATCACAGTTTTAGATCATATTTTTTTAGGTAAGGTTATAATATACTAACTTTGTATAATAGATTCTTATACAGCAGAACAGGAAATATTTTCACTGTATAAATACAAAAAAGATTCATATTTCACTTTGCAAAATATATTCCTAGATTGATTACTTAAGGCTCAGAATTCTTAAATATTAATTGTTCAACTTGGTAAATTTTTAATAAAGATGCCTAGAAGTTGTTCAAGATATCTATGTTTTTCTCTGAGATTCTTAGGAAGTCTACAGGTTGAAGTCTTTGAAGAATGTTTTATGGTAAACTTGCCCTTATATACTAATCAAAATCTGAGAAGACTAACCAATCTGGATTAATACAATTCATTTTAAGAGAGGACATTGGCTTGTCAACAGAGTTGACAACCATAGTTTATTCAGAGCCAACCACAGTTTAACTGAACACTACTAGAAAACAACCCCATTATTCTAATGAAACAAGGATCTAAATTTTTAAGGAAATAGAAATTTTCATGGATAAAACAACTATTGTTTTAAAATAATTCCCTCTGCTCATTTTTTTGTAAAAATTAAATCCAGTGTGGAGAAGATAATAAACACTTTAGATGGCTGTTAGAAAATCACTTTAATTGGTTTTAATATTTACTCAATGATCTAATTTGACATGAATTTCATGTTTTATTCTTTATGTTCTATTTTATTATTAGAATGAAGAGAGATATAACAGTAAAAGTATTCTAATAATGTAATTAGAAAAGGTGGCATCAACTTGAAACCATATTTTAAAAACATATATATATATATATTTTTTCACCCTGACCTGAGCATTTATTTCTATATTTAGAAAATGGGCTTGAAAATACAATGAAATCAAATTAAATTTTTTATTCCATTTTTTATTTTAAGCCAAGGATTTACCATCAAAATATGAATTCAAAGACTCAGATTAAAATTGCAAAGTAATTTATACATGTAAAAACATGAGTTTAAATGGAGTGCTAAAGGTTTATTATGGGAAGCTGCTATGGCTCAATATGTTGGGCTCCTGTCTACCATATGGGAGGCCCTGGGTTCACATCCTGGGGCCTTCTTGTGAAGGCAGGCTCACCCACACTTCATGGAGAGCCACTGACCTGCCAGCTCTGTGGAGTGCCGCCTGGCCTGCAAGTGCCGCAGAAAGCCAACTCAGCAAGGTGATGCAACAAAAAGGGAGACAAGTAAAAAACACAGAAGAACATGCAGTGAATGGACACTGAGAAAAAAACAACAAGCAAGCTGCAAGGGGAGGGGATGTAAATAAATAAAATAAATACACACAGAAGAACACACAGCGAATGGACACAGAGAGCAGACAACAAGCAAGATGTGAGAGGTGGAATTAAAAAAGGTTTATTATGAGACATAATAAGGCTATACAAAGTGTTATTAAATTAATTTTTAAAAATTATAATTGTATGTAATTATATATTAGACTAATATCAGGATTGAAGTTTTCAACTAAATATTTTTTTACTTGTTTTCAATGATGTAGAATGGTAAAATACAGAGGTAAAATTAATATTTTAAAAAGTAGACTGATGAGCTTCTTTTACTCCTTCACTAGAAATTTTTGCCTCATGGAATATAAGTATTTAGCATTTCAAAGGTCCACAGAGTTGGCAATTTCATTATTTTTCTTTCAAAGGTATTGTATTTTTAGTGTTAGAATATTAGTTTTAAAGTAACTTTTCTGTTTCATTTGCATTCTTCATAAACAAAGTACTTGATCTATTTATTTTACCTTGATATTGCAAAAATTCATAAGAAGTCATGAAAATTAGGTAGCACACAGAATTTTAAAGGTAGCGATCCCACCTTAGAATTAGAACATTCAAAAATCCAGGTCTCCCTCTCTCACTACTCTCCATTAACTTCATTTCCAACATCTCCTAAGAAACCCCCAACATCATGCACTATTAAACTAGACCACTTTTTAAATTTTTTCCTAAAAGTATTCCTACATGTCTTTGCTTATATGCATGATGGTTTGAAGCTATTTGGACCCCAGAAAAGTATGTTCTTAAAGTTAATCCATTCCTGTGGGTATGGACTCATTATAAGTAGGATATCTTGCTGAGTAGGATCTTAATTTAAATATGACCCATCTCATCAGGGTGGGTCTTAATCCTCTTACTGGAGTCCTTTATAAGAGAATGGCATTCAGACCAAGAGAAGTAAGCCATGGAAGCAAGAAGCTGAAAGCAATGAAACCCTGAGGAGAAGGGAGACACCCACAGATACAGCGATGGACCTTGCCTTGTGGCAGAGGAGTCCAGGATCTGTGGAAGCTGGTTGCATTGCCTGAGGATGTCTTGATTTGCCCATTTTTCTCAGCCTTGAACCTGTAAGCTTGTAAAGTAATGATTCCCCATTGTTAAAAGTCAACCTATTTTATGGTATCTACTTGAGCAACTTTAGCACTGTTCTTCTAGTTAGAATGTTCCCTTCCTCCAAGTATGAAACTACTACATATCCTTCTAGAACACACTGCTTCTTCTAGTTAGAATGTTCCCTACCTTCAAGTATGAAAAATCCTTCAAGGCCCATTACGAAACTGAAATTTTAAAAAAATATAAATTAATGTATGATAATTATAAAAGTTAAAATGATAGAAAATATCTAGGGAAAATTAATACTCTTCCCCCCTTCTAATCTCTCAGTTTAATGTAACCCTTCTACAGTTAAATGCTACTGCCATCATAAAGATTTATTTACTTGATCACATTCAAAGTATGTGTCATTCTTTGTACATGCAATTCATTTTCCTATTCTCTTTGAGTCTGGTTTTGTATATAAAAATTTGTGTTTTATATATCCTGCCATAACCCACTGAATGTACTGGGGGAGAGTGTGAACTACAGGGTAAACTATTATCCATGGGGTGCAGCAGTGCTCCAAAATATGTTCACCAAGTGCGATGAGTGTGCCACAATGATGGGAGAGGCTGTTGGTGTGGGAGGAGTGGGGTGGGGAAGTGGGGGTCTATGGGAACCTCATGTTTTTTAATGTAACAATTTTTGAGTTGTATACATCTTCAAAAAATACAATTTACAAAAATGATGGGGATGGGGGGATGAGGAGTGGGTTATATGGGAACCTCTTACGTTTTTTAATGTAATGTTCTTTGTGATTTATTAACTTCAATGAAAAAAGTTTAAAAATGCACACATTGTTTTAAAGAGAAAGAGGAGTTGTAAAACACTCTGTACAGTATCACACCACTTTGAAAATATTAATTATTCCTATATATACACGCATCATAAACATATAAAATTAGGAATAAGTAAAATAGTGGAAAATACAAAAAAATTGTGATTATTATTTTGTTACCCTTTGTATTAGTCAGCCAAAGAGGTGCTGATGCAAAATATCAGAAACTGGTTGTTTTTTATAAAAGGGTATTTATTTGGGGTAGGAGCTTACAGTTACCAGGCCATAAAGCATAAGTTACTTCCCTCACAAGTCTACTTTCACATGTTGGTGAAAAACGGCTGCCGACATCTGCGAAGGTTCAGGCTTCCGGGGTTCCTCCCTTCCTGGGGCTTGCTACTCTTTCCTCTGTGGGCTTAGTTCCTTTGGCTCCAGCTTAAGGCTGCAGCATCAAACTCCAACATCAGAACTCCAGCATCAAAAAACCCTCAACTCTGTCCTTTGCCATGCCTTTTATCTGTGAGTCCACACCCATCAAGAGGTGGGGACTCAATGCCCTAATGACATGGCCCAATCAAAGCCCAAATCATAACTTAATCATGCTCAGGTACAGACCAGATTGCAAACATAATTCAATATCTACTTTTGGAATTCATAAATGTGTCAAACTGCTACACCCTTATAATGCCCTTCAGGACCAGGGTTGTTTTTTTTTTTAAGCTCACTGGTATTTGGTGTGTTCCTGAAATACCAAATAGGCTAAGTTTAGCAAAAGTTTCAATAAATATTTGTTGAGTTAATTAATGAATTATTGAATATGTTCATTTTAATATTTAATGTGTTAACATACTAAAAATATGAATTGCTCCCAAGAAAAATTATTAACTTACCATCGCATATTGGAAAAAATATTTCCAAATTCTGTTGATCCTATGCTGACAAGGGAGGACTGGATGGCCTATTAAAATGTACCCAGAATAATACTCAAAAGATATTGATTGTCCAACACCATAATCTGAGTTGATCATATACCCATTTTGAAAAGGAGGAGGATCTGGGCAGTTCTGTAATTCACAGAATGAAACAAACAAAGAAATAAAATTCACATGTGAAATTAAATTAGTCTAACATTTAGAGGAAGAATATGATTATAAATAGCTTTTTTAAAAATTTTTTAATGTTACATTAAAAAAATGAGGTCCCCCATATAACCCCACCCCCTTACCCCACTCCTCCCACATCAACAACCTCTTTCATCATTGTGGCACTTTCATTGCATTTGGTGAATACATTTTTGAGCACTGTTGTACCACATGGATAATGGTTTACATTGTAGTTTACATTCTCACCCAGTCCATCCAGTGGGCCATGGCAGGACACACAATGTCCAACAACTGTCCCTGCAGTGCCACCCAGGACAACTCCAGGTCCTGAAAATGCCCCCACATCATATTTCTTCTTCTCTCTCCCTACCCTCAGCAGCTACCTTGGCCACTTTCTCCACATTAATGCTACATTTTCTTCCATTATTAATCACAAGAGTTCCAGAATAGAATATCAATAAATCCACTCTAATCCATACTCTATTTCTTCATCCTGTGGACCCTGGGATAGTTATGTCCCCTCCCTCTCCATATCAAGAGGGGGCTTAGATTCCACATGGATGTTGGATGCAGTTCTCCTACTTGCAGTTGTAGGCATTCTTGGCTCTTTGGTGTGGTGGTTGACCTTCCTCACCTCCCTGTTAGCTGGCCAGAGTAAGTCCAATAAACCAGAGGGTAGGAGTTGCAAGTCTCCTGAGGCTCAGGGCCTGGGTATCACATGGACAGTCCAGAGATTCAGGTCCCCTGTGCATACACCAAACCCCAGCACCAACTACCGGTCTGGTGAAAGGAACAGGAGAGGCTTGTGAACAAAGATCACATCTGAGTTCAACTCCATCACACTCAGGAACACAAACTCCAAAGTAGGGCCAACTGACATGGCAATGAACTCTATCTGCCATGACCATAGAACCTGTGGGTCTCTGCAGCCCTCAGAAGAACCAATACCTATGCTTGTATCTACTTTGGCTGCCTCTGGGACCCTGCTGAGGTGTGCAGAAGAGCAACCCCTCTGATGACCTCCTGGCTCTTTTTTGGAGACTCATAACCATATAAACACATTTGTCCTTTCCATTTCCCTTTTCATTCAGGATCAAAAAGCATTTTTGACACTTGATATTACATGTAGGCTGAGATATTCTGCTGGTCTGAGTTGACCCTTTTACTCAAGGTCATTTTCTAGTTATATCATCAGCTGGTACTTGGTAGTAATCCCTCAGAGCAAGGGAGGCTCATCCTCAGCAGTCATGTCCCATACTGGGGGGAACATAATGCATTTACATGCTGAGTTTGGTTTCGAGACTGGCCACATTTGAGCAACATGGAGGCTCTCAGTAGGTAATTCTTAAGCACCCTGCAGCTCTAGGCCTACTTCTTATTTCAGGGGCACATGCTCATGAGCATAGTCATTAGTACCAAGGGCTCATTGTTGGACCATCCTTCTTTATTTGTCTTATCCATTGCACTTGGGGGATTGTTGCTGTTCCATAGGGGAATGTGATAGAACCACCACCACCCCCCCAGCTAGGAACTCAGCACTCCCTCAGTTGTAGTTTTTAACTGTAACCATTATGTAAATATCCAAACATTTTTATGTACCTGTATACATGTCCTGGAGAACCCCCTTCCAAACATGTGTTCCCTATCAATAACATCCCACCCCAGTATTCCTCCCCTGCCATAGTTGTACCTCCCTGTGATCCAAAACTACTTTGAAAATGAAACCTAATATATTGCCAGGTTCCATTAATAGTAAAATGGAATATACTGATGGGCTTAAAGGTTAGATATAGAATACATACTAATTTAGAAAAATTAAAGTAAAAATAAATGTGGGCACCAAAAAATTAAAAAACGAAAGCTTTGCTTTTGATGTTTTGCCTTTTATCACTGCTATAAGTGTTGCCCTGTATGTACAGTGGCAAGGAAATTTCTTCTATTTCTTCCTCAGTGTCTACATTCTTCCTTTTCTTTTTTTTCTAATTATTAAGTTTGTTTTCACAGAAGTTTTAGATCACAGTAATTCATATATACAATATACAGTACTCCCACATATCTGGCATTGAACATTTTGTCCCTTCCCCAGCAATGATCTTTTTACATGTTCTTATTATATTTGCTGCAACTGATGTACAGATATTGAGACAATAGCTTTCAAACCTGGTTACACTTGGATTTACATTATGGTTTACATTTTAGCTTATAGGCTTTTATACATTTCTGGTATATTTAACATGTCCTATATCCATCTTTGCATAATCATGTGAAACACTTCCATTGTCCCACAGTTACACTGATTAAGTCTATTCAGTACCTCTTTTTCCCTCCCCTCAGGGCCCACAGTGACAATCAATCTTCATTACTTAAAGGACCATATTCAGAGATACTTGCAACAATGTTGAGGGCTTGACATGTTCGACTGCCCTAACCCACTGGGAGCCACCAATTCTCTCAAGAGATAAAATTCTCTCTATTTTAGAACATCAGTCCTCCCCAGAATGTGGGTGTACCTTCACTCTCATTGTATGGGTCTCCATCCAATGATATAACCCACTATGACAAAATGAGCACTCACTTCCTAGAAGCCTGACATGTGTCAAATTTTCTTCATTATCTTAAACAGGTAACCTTCTTGATTATATTTTTAAAAAAGTTTTCTCAACATTATACTTTCAACCACATACCTAACAATCCCCCATGTTCAAATGTTCCCCCCACTCTCCCTCAATTTCTTGAGCAATCTTACCCATCTCCCATTCCTATTCCCCCTCAATCCTGCAAAGCCCCACCCAATGGTATCACTATGCCCCCATTTTATCCCTTCCCATAGATTTCACCCAGGTAGGTGTCAGCTTGCAACCTTCCTCTACCCCCCAAATTACTTTAAGCCTATTATCCAGTCTCTAGCTCTCTGAGACATATCAGACATTGTCTTTCAATGCCTGGGTTGCTTCACTCAACATAAGGTCCTCAAGATTCATCCATGTTATCACATGTGTTTGTACTGTATTCATTCTTATGACTGAGTAGTATTCCATTGTATGTATATACCACATTTTATTGATCCACTCATCTGTTGATGGGCATTTGGGTTGATTCCAACTTTTGGCGATAGTGAACAATGCAGCTATGAACATTGGTGTGCATTTATCAGTTTGTATCCTTGTTTCCTGTTCTACTGTGTACATGCCCAGGAGTGGAATTGCTGGATCATATGGCAAATCTATAGCTAGTTTTTTGAGAAACCACCAAACTGTCCTCCAGAATGGCTGCATCCTTCTGCATTCCCACCAGCAAAGGGTGAGTGTTCCCATTCCTCCACATCCTCTCCAGCACTTGTAGTCTTTTGTTTTTTTCATAGCGGCCAATCTTATAGGAGTAAGATGGTATCTCATTGTAGTTTTGATTTGCATTTTCCTAATAGCTAGCGATTGTGAGCATTTTTTTCATGTGTTTTTTAGCCATTTGTTTATCTTCTTTGGAGAAATGTTTGTTCAAATCTTTTTCCCATTTTTAAAATGGGCTGTTTGTCTTTTTATTTTTGAGATAGAGGTGTTTCATATATATGCAAGATATAAGTCTCTTATCAGATATATGGTTACCAAATATTTTCTCCCATTGTGTAGGCTCTCTTTTCACTTTCTTTTTTTTTCTTTTAAAGATTTATTTATTTATTTAATCCCCCCACCCCCTCCCCCGGTTGTCTGTTCTCTGTGTCTATTTGCTGCATCTTGTTTGTCCGCTTCTGCACGGGAAGTGTGGGCAGCGCCATTCCTGGGCAGGCTGCACTTTCTTTCATGCTGGGCAGCTCTCCTTATGGGTGCACTCCTTGCGCATGGGGCTCCCCTACGTGGGGGCACCCCTGCATGGCAGGGCACTCCTTGTGCGCATCAGCACCGCGCATGGGCCAGCTCCACACGGATCAAGGAGGCCCGGGGTTTGAACCGCGGACCTCCCACATGGTAGATGGATGCCCTAACCACTGGGCCAAGTCCGTTTCCCTCTTTTCACTTTCTTGACAAACACCTTTGAGGTGCAGAAGGCTTTAATTTTGAGGGAGTCCCATTTACCAATTTGTTCTTTTGCTGCTCGTGCTTTTAGTGTGAAGTTCATGAAGCCATTTCCTATTACAAGGTCCTGTAGAGGGTTCCCTACATTGCTTTCCTAAGTCTTTATGGTCTTAGCTCTTATATTTCGGTTGTCAATCCATCTTGAGTTGATTTTTTTATAAGGTGTGTGTTGGTAATCCTCTTTCATTCTTTTACATATGGATAGCCAGCTCTCCAGCCATGATTTGTTGAAGAGGCCATTCTCTCCCAGTTGAGTGGGTCTGGTGGCCTTGTCAAATATTATATGACTGTATATATGAGGATCTATATCAGGACTCTTAGTTAGGTTCCATTGGTCTATGTGTCTATCCTTGTGCCAATACCATGCTGCTTTCACTACTGTAGCTTTGTAGTATGTTTTAAAGTCAGGAAGTGTGACTCCTCCAATTTCATTTTTCTTTGTCAATATGTCTTTGGCTATTGGGGGCCCCTTTTTCTTTCCAAATAAATTTCATGGCTAGTTTTTCTAGTTCATAAAGAATGCTGTGTTGATTTTTATTGGGATTGCATTAAATGTGTAGATCAGTTTTGGTAGGATAGACATCTTAATATTTAGTCTTCCTATCCTTGAACAGGGAATCTTCTATTTTTTTAAGTCTTCTTTGATTCCCTTGAACAGTGTTGTGTAGTTTTCTGTGTAAAAGTTTTGTTTACATCTTTAGTTAAGTTTATTCCTAGGTATTTGATTTTTTTATTTACTATTGTAAATGGTATTTGTTTCTTGATTTACTCCTGAGATTGCTCATTATTGGTGTACAGAAATGCTACTGATCTTTGCTTATTGATCTTATAACCTGCAACTTTACGGAGCACATTTATGACTTCTAGAAGCTTTCTTGTAGACTTCTCAAGGTTTTCTATGTATAGAATCATGTCATCTGCAAATAATGAAATTTTGACTTCTTCCTTTCCAGTGTGGATGCCTTTTATGTCTGGTTCTTGCCTCAGTGCTTGAGCAAGTACTTCTAAGGCCATGTTAAATAGAAGGGGTCATAGTGGGCATCCTTATCTTGTTTCTGATCTTAGAGGGAAAGATTTTAGGATTTCACCATTGTAAATCATGTTAGCTGTGGATTTTTCATACATACTCTTTATCATGTTCAGAAAATTTCCTTGTATTCCAATCTTTTGCAGTGTTTTTATCAAGAAAGGGTGCTGCATTTTGTCAAATGCTTTTTCTGCATCTATAGATATGATCATGTGATTTTTTGCCTTCAATCTATTTATATGGTGTATTATATTAATTAATTTTCTTATCTTGAAACATCCTTGCATACCAGGAATGAATCCCACTTGGTCATGGTGTATAATTCGTTTAATGTGTTGTTGAATCTGATTAGCAGGTATTTTGTTCAGCATTTTGCATCTAGGTTCCTTAGAGAGATTGGTGTGTAATTTACCTTTCTTGTGGTGTCTTTGCTTGGCTTTGGTACTAGGGAAATACTGGCATCATAGAATGAGTTAGGCAATGTTCTTTCTGTATTGATTTTTTGGAAGATCTTCTTATAAGTTATTTTTTTTTTAAGATTTATTTATTTCTCTCCCCTTTCCCCCCACCCCAGTTGTCTGCTCTCTCTATTTGCTGCGTGTTCTTCTTTGTCCACTTTTGTTGTTGTCAGCGGCACAGGAATCTGTGTTTCTTTTTGTTACATCATCTTGTTGATCATCTTGTTGTGTCAGCTCTCCGTGTGTGCGGCACCATTCCTGGGCAGGCTACACTTTCTTTTGAGCTGGGAAGTTCTCCTTACAGGGTGCACTCCTTGCACGTGGGGCTCCCCTACGCTGGGACACCCCTGCGTGGCACAGCACTCCTTGCACCCATCAGCACTGCACGTGGGCCAGCTCCGCATGGGTCAAGAAGGCCCAGGGTTTGAACCGTGGACCTCCCGTGTGATACACGGATGCCCTAAACACTGGGCCAAGTCTGCTTCCCAATAAGTTATTAAATTATATCCTTAGCTTATTATAAATCACAAGCAGAATCTAGAAATTTTAAGGTGAGTTAAAACTTAGAGTTAAATGTCATTTTGTGAATTTATAAATTTTATAAAATGATAAACATAGATAAACTATCTAATTAAGCTTGAAATGTAAATCTCTATCAGATATGATATCCTAACCTCAAAAATATTTTTTATTTCTTAAATTTAATCTGTCTTTATAACTCTGAGTTATAGAAAATCAATTATAATAAAAGCTAATGTTTTATAGGGACAACTTTTAAAAAATGTATATAGTTAGAATTGGGTGTCAAATCAGGAAAATATTCAGTGAACCAACCAGAGGCTTGGCCTAGTTGAGGATTCACCAATTCAATGCTTAGGGGGTCAAGCAGGCCACTTCAAAGAGCAAAGCATTCCAGAAGCCACAGAAAACTTTTTCACTTTTTAAGTAAATGCTGTCTCACTCTGAAAGAGTCTATCACTCTGACACCTCTTCTGAAAGTCCCCATATGTGAATGCCGAATGAATATTTCCAGATTCCAATACTGTGAGAGAAAAAGGAAAGGTGAATCTATGTGTATTTCCCAAGTTATGTGAAATCTACTTCTAAATACTGACAATACTTAGCATATTTTACAAGCCACTAAATACAAAAATTTTTCTGGTCTAGATGATTCCTAACTGTTTTTGTTTTTGGAGAGTGACCTAATTGGTAGCTTTTGAAACTATATAGACATAGCTTTAATGAGCCAATTTGGAAAATATCAAAAGAAGTAAAAAAAAAAAAAACATGGTTTTGAACTACAGAGCTTACAAGTTATGTAAGATAAAATATAGTCTCTTGGGAAACGGACTTTGGCCCAGTGGTTAGGGCGTCCGTCTACCATATGGGAGGTCCGCGGTTCAAATCCCAGGCCTCCTTGACTCGTGTGGAGCTGGCCATGTGCAGCGCTGATGCGCGCAAGGAGTGCCGTGCCACGCAAGGGTGTCCCCTGCGTGGGGGAGCCCCACGCGCAAGGAGTGCGCCCGTGAGGAAAGCCGCCCCAGCGTGAAAAGAAAGAGCAGCCTGCCCAGAAATGGCACCGCCCACACTTCCCATGCCGCTGACGACAACAGAGGCGGACAAAGAAACAAGACGCAGCAAATAGACACCAAGAACAGACAACGGGGGGGGGGGGGGGGGGAATTAAATAAATAAATCTTAAAAAATATATATATATATATAGTCTCAAAAATACATGATAAACAATACTAGGATGGAATCTAATTTGAGTTTTTTTGTGGTTTAAATAAGGAAGGAAAATTAAAACTTGAAATCAGTACACCAAGTATTCAAAAGGGGGAGATTTCTTGAAAGGATTCAGTGTTAGCAGTGATAGACAACCTAAATAGTGGTTCATGGTTTAAGACATATAATTATATAGTTTTTCCATGGCTCAACTATTAAGGTCATGCTAATGAAACAAGTGAAGATTACCATCTAGTGACCAAATTTGAAATGATGATCAGGAACGAAATGTTGAGCTTTTAACAGAATGTATTTAACTAGGAATAAATGCAGGATTGCAACTTATTGGAGAAAATAAAAATTAAACAAAATAGGGAAGAAGTGAGGCCACATATACAGAAACATGAAAGAGAAGCATAGAAATAATAGTAAATATTATTCCATTTTAAAATTTTAATTCAAGCATAGAGCCAGGTGAAGGTAACACTAGAGAAGAAAACCGTGTTGAAGTTGAAGCCATCATCTCTCCTTTATGCCTGTGACAGCGTGCTAATGGCTTTTGGTGTGTTCCAAAATCCATTTTTGCATTGTAGTAATTTTCCTTTTACTTAAAATCCTTTAATGACTTCACATTGCACCTGATGAAAATCTGAACTTGTCCCAACCAACAATGTGAGTCCTGTGAATCTCTCAGACGTATCCCTCCTTACTTTCTAGTCAATTTTTCTCTGTTCTTTGCATCAAGCCTCTCTCCACCTAGAACACATTTCCCTTGCATTTTACAGGCTTGGCTCTTATCCTTCAATCTTAGCCTCAGTTCCACTACAAATGAATGGCAGCTCCCCAGGTCTCCCCATCACTTTCTTTGTATCACCCTAACTGCTTCCTTCAGAGCAGGTACCAATAATATTGCTTTTATTTTGACACACATCCTCACCCATGCCTGAGACTCTGTAGTAATCATCTAGAAGGTCTCTTTGCCTCCAGTCTCCCTTTGTTTTCCAAACCTTTTTCTATGCCTCATAAAAGCCCATCATCTACCCTATATATGATTAAGCTTTTTAAAAAAATGTGTATATATCTATTTTAATTCCCTCTTTAAAAACCTTCAGTAACTTTGTATTGCTTGTCAGGGTAAAAAACCTTTTATACATGGACTCTTTTGGAAATTTAGTGAAGTCTATTAATCTTCCAAAATAATACTTTTGAATGCTCCAAATAAAATTCATAAGATTGCAAAAGAAATCAAACATATTAAAATATAATGATTAAGGTGTGTTAAAAACCAAATATGTGGCATAGTACTATATGTGCTGTTATTTCATTAAATGACAGGGGGCAAATTTAATAAATAGCTGGTGTAAATACAAAATAGTGTATAAATAATATTTTGAGATATCTACAATAAGTTTAATAAGATATGAAATTATCTGTGATTTGGTGACAAAGTCACATATGCTAATATTTTATTAGTTTGGCTGTCTGTGATCAAAATTCAAGAATATGCAAAATATCAGTTAAAGTTTAGGGAAAATAAAGCTTAGATTGCAATACTGAATTCTATACATAGAGCCCTGGATCCAATTCTTAGAGAAAAAATTCAAGTTTTTAACACTGGGAGCAAATGACTTCAGTAAAAAATCATGCATCCTATCCAGTTTATTTCCAAACACTTCCTTCAGTCACTCAGAAATTTCTGATACTGATAAGTCCTTGACCAATCAGAGCTAATGATTCCCAGAAAGACTCACATGGTCCTTTTTATAAAGAACCTTCTCAGTAAAAACCTTGTATGTTTGCCTAATCTAATATATCATAGAGTGTGTTCCCCTCTACTGGATTCTTCCAAATGGCTGCAGATACTTCAGTTAAAGAAAGTCTCTCATTGGATTTAATTTGTATTCAAATATCTAGTGCTCCCACTAAATTATAAATAGTTTAGTGTTGAGAAATAAAAAGCATAACCTTGTGAAAATACCTAATAAGTCACCCCTGCCCCCACTTCTGTAAATCAGTCTGTGAAAACATCGCCTTGCAGGAAAATATCAAATGACTCCTGTCCCTGCATCTGTAAATCAAAGCACAGCCTTGCACCTGCATTCTGCTTTTGTAACCCTGCTTGCAAAATTTTGCCTAGCAACGCATTAGCCAATGAGCAAAAGTTATGCTGATCCCACTTGAAATCCTATATAAACCTATGAAAACTGAAAAACAGGACTCAGAATTTGGAGACTGACTCTCTTCTGGGCCCACACATAATAAATCTGTTCCTCCACTTCTGAGTGCTGCATTTGTGTTTCTTCTGTGGTTCAGTACTCCTGGCTTTGCTGCAACATTAACACAGCAACCAAGTCTTAATTTAATCCCTATATTTAATAGGATTTTTAAATCCAATTAGATAAATGGATACCTTCAAAAATTGACTTAAATTACAGTTGAACAGGTTTAGATTATAGAGACTTTAAAAATGTTATAAGATACTTTGTATGGGAATTTTACAAACTGGAATGATTAAACATAAATCCATACCCTGAAGCTAAGCTGATTTTACTGCAATTGTCATTTTTTCTTAGTTCTACCGAGACAGATCTACTTATTTGACAGAACTAGTATTTTATCAATAATGGAAGCATCAATCATAAGTGTTTACTGTTTATGCAGTAAATCTAACATAGCAAAACAAACAAAAGGAGTGACTGAAATTCTCTAGTCTAATTAGAAGAAAATAAAATATCGTTTATGTTTAAGTTTTTTCTGTTATGAAACTCATTTGATATTAGAACTTTAGTTATGATTTTATCTTTCTATTTCTAGCACTGTGTGGTTATATGTATACATCTTTTAAATGAATTGGAATCACTTCCCTTGGAAATATTCAAACTACCCTAATTAGATTTTAAATTGAATCAACAAGTCTGAAATATAACTGATTTCTTCATATTAGTTGACAATATCTACTGTGAAGTAAGTAAAAAGTAAAATTAGCCTTCAAAAGTTAGGTAAATATGTGCATGTGGTCACAGTCTGACTGTATTGCTGCAGCAGGTTGCCTAGCCATCCTCATCTTTCCCTTTTTCCTTAAGAGAGGAGCCTCACATTTGTTGGAAAAGGAATGTGTGGGTTGAAAAAAATTACATTTTCCAGCTTTTCTTTAGCAAGTTTCTGCTAATTAAATGCAAGACAAATTCACCACTTGAAACTCCTAAGGAGGCTCTTCAAAGTTGGTTGACCTTATTTTTTCTCTCCAGCCTTCCATTGCATGTCTGAATGTGGCTCTGATATTGGAGGTGGAACAGCCATCCTCCAACAAGGATGAAAAGGCAAAGCAAATCACAAAACTTTGACTCTGATATATTTCAATCAGTAGATTGGATAGCAAAGTCCAGTCTACCTCTGGACATTTCATTAGGATACACATTGAGAAGTCTTCAAGCATTTCCATTTTAAAAAGAATTACATATACATATATGTATATGAAATAATTGTGTTTGTTTTTAAATACAGAATTTGGAATAAACACCTTCAGAAAGATGCTTGTATTCATAAAACACCCTTTGGGAAACAACTCATCTTGTAGAAAGTCAGATACATGTGCAGGACAGTCTAGGGGATTCTTAATGACACAAAATCTATAATATCTTCATATCCCTGAAAATTGGGCCCAAACAATTCTTTCTACTTTAAGTTTTAATTCCTCAGGCACTAGGCCATGACTGAATAGTCTAGAGGCAAAGCCAATAAGCTTCAGGTTAAGATAAGAGAAAACTTCCCATGCAGAGACACTTCAGACGGGATAGCAGAAAACCAACCCACATCAAATCCACTCTCTTATGAATTATTAAACCTGGACACAGGCAGTTTTCCCTTAATTAAATCTGTTCTGCAGGTTTACTATCTACCAGGTGGAGACAGTAATGTCTTCCTGGAAACTAACATCAGATACACAAAGATGTGATTATAGTAAACATTATGAATGTGATCAACAGCACTGCATTATATATTTGAATGTGGTTAAAAGGGGATATTTTAAGTTGTATATATGTCATAAAAATAAAAAAAAAATCGATAGGACTGTACAACACAGAGAACCCTAAGTTAAACCATGGACTATAGACAGTAGTAAAATGGGCTTTCTTCAATTGTAACTAATGTACTACACAAATGATAGGTGTTAATAATAGGATGGTATATGGGAACTCTATTTTGGGTATGATTTTTCCATTAACCCACAACTTTGCTAATAAAAAGTGATTTCATTAAAGTCATCTTCTGTAAAAATTAAAATGATATCTATAGTGCAATATATATTATATAATTTTTTTAGCATGTCAGGATCTTCATTTCAAATAGAAAGTTTTAGATTAAAAAAATTAAAACAGGTTTCTTTTCAAAAGTAAACTGCTGCCTGAAAGAGTAATCATTTAAATTATTAACTTTATTTGCATATCAATACTGCATGGAAGAACTTCATATATCTATGTTAAAGACATTCTCAATGTTTGTTTATATATCATCTTTTCCCCCCAATTTGCTTAGTTTTTATAGAAAGGGGAATAGCGATCAAAGTTTCAATTGTTTCAGAATCAACAAGGGCAAAATCCTGTGACCAGCATCCATTAAAAGCAATGACACTTTTTAAAACACAGGAACGCAGGTATCCTGAAAAAGAAAAACATGAATATAATGGCAGAAAATTAGCATGGATGGAATCACATTGGAATATGTAAAGTTGCCTAATTATCTACTTATTTATGTCCTCTTTTTTTAAGGTGAAAGGAAAATGTGAAGTGAAGAAAAAACCGCCAGGAAGCTGGAAATAAGTCATGGAAGAGCTATATTTCTTGACCCTCCTGCTTCCTATATTGTTTTAATTTGGCTAGAATGTGAACTTGAAGATAAAATTATGGAAAAATAATTATTAATGCTTGTTGTTTCAGGAAAATGACAGAGATGTTTATATAACTTAACTTTAGAACTTTAGATTTATTTGAACTTTGTTTTCTGTTGTGTGTGTGTGTGTGCCCCCTAATAACTTTAGTGTTGAATCTTCACACTCATAAGCTGAATTTTAAATAACCACAGGTAATTTTGGTGGATGGAAAGTAAGGTAAGAGGCAGAAGCCCAAAGAAGACTGCCACTATCATTGATCATCATAGAGTTTTCTTTTATAGTCAAGAGAAAGATGAGTCAATATTTGGTCAAACATTCATAGAACAGATAAAATATTCAATTCAGCATTTGAAGTTTTTCAAATCCTTAATATGCATGACTTTGCACTTTCTCTACTGCTACCCCTCAGAGTCCACTTTTCCTCATTGTTGCTCACTTCATGTTTGTTTATTTTTGCATATATCATTATCTAACAATTTTCTTTCGGGTACTGGGAAGAGAGTCAAGTGGAGTACATACATACACTGTTGTTATCAGTACACCTGTGTTAATTGGAAGGCCCAGTGATTCTGTGTTGAGAATGATGATCAGATTCCTATACTAGTAGGGATTCGGAGTCTGCACACCCAAACCCAAGCTCATTCTCTCCCACATTTGGTCACTGTTGGGACCTTGGCCTCACTGGAAAAGAGAAGCCATTCTGAACAATAAAGGAATAACAATATAAAGCTGAGAGCATGATGAGAAGGGCAATTAAGAAGGGACTGAGAAAAGCAGGCTAATAATCTACAATGAGAGAAAAGATTTGTGAGAATGCACCCAAGGCTGGGCTTTGAGCATTCAGTATGTTAGAAGTGGAAGACAAAGTGTGGAACTTGAGAGGAGGAAGGATGGAATATACTGTGAGCATTAGCACAGAGAAGATCAGGTGAGGGGTTTGCAGAACTTGAGGCAGCAGCAAGTACTGGTTGAGAGCACAGGCTCTAGCACCAAAGGTCCTGGACTCAAATCCCCATCATTCTATTGACTAACACTTGGCCAAGATACTCAATGTCAAACCTCAGTTTCCTCACTACTAAGGGAAATGGTGATTTGGCCAACAGAGGCCTGTTGTAAGAATTAAGAAAACGATCCCTTTAAAGCTCCCAGAAAGTTCTATATAAGTGTTAGATAAATATATCATGGAGAAAGCTTCTGATTTTCAGAGGCCATGAAATTATATGATGCCTAAAAAATTACACCTGGATCTGTAAGAGGAGAGCCACAGCTGACATCTGGATTATGTAGGATACTAAGCAAAAAGCATACCATATCTTAAGACATGTGTTAGAAATATTTATGGAGAACATTTGACTCATAGATTTTTAGCAAAGCTATTTCAGCAGCCTCAGAACTTGAGTTTAAATAAGTGAATCAGTCAGGTGTCATGTCTATCAGACTCTGAATCCCTACTAGTATAGGAATCCCATCATCATGTCATGTCTATCCAAAAATTGTTATTTGAGTTTTCCCATAGTCAGTGTTCTTCAGATAAAAGATTTACTGGTTTTACAAACTGCGAGAGAAAATTGGACTTCTTAAACTTACTCTGTTATGATTTAAACACTATTTTTATATTAATGTGGTGACTAAAGCATTGAATTTCGAGTTTAAAGATTTTATCATTTCCCTTTCTTCATTAGAATGATTACTACTTTGGAGTCAAGAAGATTACTATGGGGTTGAATTTCAAATCATAATCTGCACATAGCTTTTCATATCTCCACAGTTTGTTCTACTTCCTTGAGTGTCATTTTCCTTATCTGTAAAATCTGCATACTGTCCACTTAGAATTTAAAAGACAAAGCATGGGATGTGGCAAAGAAGGAGTGCTCAAGAATAGCTACCACTGTCATTGTTTTTAATATACTAAAATATGGACATTTAACTCTTTAAGAACAATTCACACTATTTCAAGAAGATTAAATGAAGAAGTATTATGGGATTGAATTGTGTCCCCCCAAAAGATATGCTGTGGTACTAGCCCCTAGTACCTAAGAATGTGAACTTATTTAAAATAATGTCATTTCAGATGAATTCAATTATGATAAAATCAGATCTAATTGGAGGAGGGTTGACCTTAAAACCAACATGGTGGATCCCCATATAAGAAGAGAAGAGATGGAGACACATAAGGGAGAAGGCCATGCAAAGACCAAGACAGAGGAATTATGGTGTATGAGCCCATGGAGTGCCAAGGAATGCTGGCCACCCCCAGAAGTTAGGAAGAGGCACAGAAGAATTCTTCCCTAGAGCTGTCAGAGAGCATATGGCCCTCCTGAAGCTTTGCTGACTTGTAGACTCCAGAACTGTGAGAAATAAATGTCTGTTGTGTTAAGCCACTAAGTTCATGGTAACTTGTTATAACAGCCCTAGGAAAGGAATTAAGGAAGCATCTATGAAAGCACTAATAAAACACCCCTTTGTTTTACAGATTTTCTTAGCATAGAAATATTTAGTTTATGCAGACTTTTGTTCAATATGTAAAATTCATTGTGCATTTACTGTTTTGCTGTTTTGGGCCCGCTCCTTCTTAAGGAAACTGCTCCTCTCTCTCAAACTATTCCAATTTGATGAAGCCTGTTAATCACATTTTCTTACCATATGACCCGAGCTGAGCTAGTATAGAGTACCAACCTACCTGGTCTCAGAGATTGGACTTGGGGGGTGTCACTTAACTGATGCTGGTTCATACAGAATGTGTTCCTACAAGCTGCACTAGGGAAGAACAGTCCAGTTGCTGCTGGCTAAGGAAGGCTAGAATGTGGCCATCCTCACATCTCAAGTCCTAGATTCCAATCCTGCACACATTGAGCTGGAACACTGCACTTACTACTTAGACTAGCTTGAGTTGGGTTCCTGTCAGTTACAGTAGAAATAAAAAGTTTTCTTCCCTACAATTTTAATTAGATTTAGCCACAAATTAATGGTACTTATTTATGAATCCAGGTTAATCTAAGAATGTGATCAAGATTGTGTATCTTCACTATTTTACTTCTTACAAATGTACAAGCATATCTATAGAATTCAAAGTGAGAAAGGACTTAATTGTGTTCCTTTAGCTTCCTCCCTTTAAGGTTTGGGGTGGGAATGGAAAAAATAGAATGAAAATAAGAATAGCTTGGTACTGGTGTGTATTTCCATATTGGAACAAGGTACTTCCAGGGCTATTTGCACACATGGGTAGAACAATCAGTGCCCAAAGTAGTCACTGATAAGCACTGCAAATCCCACTATCTATGCTAAACCAGGATTTATTTAGTTTATGGAACAATTCCTAAAAGGAGTCCACTAAAACCCAAAATTTATGATGACTGGACATGTGATATTTGTGCCAGGATCTGCATTGGATAAGTAAATTGGCTAGCAATATCTGGCAATGAGTAGGGATTAAAATAGATTCAATTTAATGACACTGTCAGAACATAGAATTTAACTGCAGGTAAGCCTCATATAAATGCCTGTCTAAAATGCGGCTGCAGCACAGCATAAAGCCCCTTGGCATCTGCGGTAGTAGAGCATCAAGTATGGCAGGCACAATTATACACTGGGGACCTACTGTGAGTCTGGGAGTGGGCTTCATGCACACTCATGTGTGCATGAGCACAGAGCAAGGTAAAAATAGAAATGATTCCTCTCCCCGTGAGGTAAATTCTTTCTGATTAGACATTCTTTAAGATATAAATATATCAATTCCTTATCTTAATAAATCCTATGGAATATTGTCCACATGGGCTAATTAACACCACAGTAGCAAAAATTATTCCAAATTTCATTGCCTGTGATGGCAGGAGGGCCCTACTCATGGAGTTACTAAGAGACCCAGCCTGACTGAGCAGCCATTATCCTGGTCACTGCTGAACTCCACTTAAGGAAGGGATGGAAGCAGGAAGCATATTCTTATGACTCTCATTTTATAGGGCATTCACTCCAATGTCATCAGCCAAAGCAAGCAACTCCTCCACTTACTCTTAAAAGTGTAAGGCTGTGCTTCATGACCCTTATCCAGAAGTCAGGAGGATGGGATACATTTGGAGAGCAGCACCAATGGCTACCACCCACAGAGAAGTTCAAGGTGATGGGAAGCTTCACAACAGGAGATTAACTTAGTCTGGGTGATCAGAAAATGCCTCTTTTAGGAGATTATACACAAATTGAGTGTAAAATGATTAACTAAACAAGAATAGGGTTAAAGAAGGGAGAACTGCATGGGTAAGAGCCCATCAGTAGAAAGAATCATAGCCATATATGTTATTGGAAAGTCTATTTGGCTGAAGTACAGTGAGTGAGATTAAGGGTGGGGGAATAAAAAGCTGAGGGATTAGGTCTGTTACAGAATTTTTTACTGGGGATTGATCCCAGGAACTTGTACGGGCACTCAACCACTGAGCTACATCTGCCCCCCAAAGAGAGTTGGTGTTTTTTCATTTGTTCATTTGATTGTTTGTGTGTATGTGTGTTTATAGGAGGTAAATGGGACTTTGTACAGAGGAAGCAGGTGCTCAACCACTTGAACTACATCCACTCCCCTGTTCCAGAATTTTAACTGTAGTATAAGAATATAGAAAAGCATGGTAAAGGCTATAATCAAGAAAAGGACAAGTCACATTTTTCTTTGGAATGATGAGAGAAATAAGAATAAATGTGATAAAACCTTTGAGAGGCAAAGAATTTACTAGGAAAAAGGTGAGGATGGTTTAGACTATTAATGGTAACGGAGATAGAGAAAATGAGATGGATTCCAGGAATATATTTGAGGTAGAGGAAAGGACTTGGTGATTGATTTAATAGTGGGGTGAGGAAGAAAAATGAAACCACAAATTGCACCCATGTACAGCTGAAACAACTGGATAAAATGTGTACCACTCACTTATTATGATGGACAACACCAGAGGATGAGCATATTTGGAAAGGAAAATTGTGAGCTCATTTCAGTCACAGGCTTCAAGGGTCTCGGTGATACCAAGTGGAGATGTGGTATAGTGAGTTAGAGATCTAGTTCTGGAACTCAAAGAAATACTTGAATCAGGGATATAAATATAGGAGTTAATTATTACTATAATCATGGTCTTTGACTCCATGAGTGTTGGTGATCCTCAGGGAAAGAATATGATGGAAAAATATGGAACTCCAACTAATTCTTCTACTAAAGTTGTCAGAAGAAGACAAGAAATCAAAGAAAATAAGGGAATAACCAGTGTGATAGTATAGAAAACAAGAAATGATGTTCTCATTGAAACAAATGGGAAAAGTGTATTAGACCAGAAGAAGTGGTTAACAATTTTACTGAATACTTCCAAGAAAGATGAGAAATGAAGAATACCCAGTGGATTTATTCATCCAACTGAAAAAAAATGGAAGAACTTGTCAGTAGAATAGTGCTAAAGCCAGATTAAAATGATTAAAGCAGAAAGAAGGGTGGAAATTGAGAAAATTAGTGAAGATAATACTTTTGAATTTTTTCTTAGAGCACAGACACTGGAAGAAGATAAGGGACCAAAGATGCATACATATACATATATGTATGTGTATGTAAGTAAATGTGTGTGTGAGAGAGTGTGTATATATGTGTCTGAGAAATTTTTGAGTCTATTTTGAATGCTATTGGGAAAGATCTAGTAGAGATTTGATAGTTGAAAATGCATTGGAAAGAGGTTAACCCGTAGCTTAATTTTTCTGAAATAGTAGAAAGGAATGGAGCCTAGATCCTAGAGCATGGAATGGATTTGACTTTGGTAGGGGAAACATGCCCATTTAAATGAGAGAGAAAGAGCAGAAAATAGGTGCACATGCAGGTAGATTCATGGTTTTGTTGTGGGAAACCACTTCTAAGATGTCCTTTGTCTGTATATGAGTGTTTGCTTGTATGACTTTCAAATAGAAAGTGAGAGTGTTTGCTGAGAAAGAAGGAGTATGCATATATTTAGGTATCAATTTAAGTAACAATATCTAAGAGTTTAACATAAGTTAGTAGTCTTCTTCAGTATTAAAATATTAAAGCTCTGTTTCCAAGGTCAGTCTGGAAAATGAAGGAAAGCAAGTGCTTTAACCAAGCATTCCCCACAACCCCCACTCCTCCCACATTGACAGTGAGTGTGGTACATTCATTGTGTTTTCTGAGTACATTTTGGAGCATTGCTACACAGCATGGAGGGATGCTGTTTTAAGAATCATGTGTGTAGAGAGTTATGTTATGAGGTGATGATGCAGAGATAAAAGAAGACTAGAAATGAATCTGATACAGAATGCATTCTCAATTATAAAAAGTGATGGAGGTTTGAAAACTAAGCGGTAAAATTTTCTCTGCATCTGCAAAATATCAATAAATTAGTTAAACCCCTATCAAGTAACATTAGCAGGAATAACGATATTCCAAATGTCCATTAGGTCAAGAGAGCAACCACCATTATACCTACCCCTTCACTAATTTTGTAACTTCATGTTTTGAGGTGTATTTAATAGATTATAAAATTTATAACAGAAACCTAGTATATTACTTAAATTTAATCTGAAAGAAATTGTTCTAAAGCATAAATTCATCTATTATAAAAAGGTAAGGATGGTCATGCTGTTTTGTATGCATTTAAGTTGTTTTGTTTTGTTTTTTGTCTTTTCTGCTGGATGCTTTTTAAACCACAGCGCTTTGTAATATCAAATAATTTTAAGACATTTTGATTTGTGATATTTCATAATTCTTTTTTTGGTTATTTGGCCTTACTTCAAATACATATTTTGTTTAGTTTCATAGATTCTGATCATGAATTCAGACAATTTTGTTTAAGTGATTTTATTTCCCTGAATTATTCTCTTGCACTTTAGTTTATGAGTGAAGAGCATAAGGATTTATATCAAACAAAGTATCCTTCTCAGAAATTATATGATGGTAAATTTGGGGTGAGGGAAAATAAAGGAAATATTTATATCTATTCAAGAATAGGAAAACGGACTTTGGCCCAGTGGTTAGGGCGTCCATCTACCACATGGGAGGTCTGCGGTTCAAGCCCCGGACCTCCTTGACCCGTGTGGAGCTGGCCCATGCGCAGTGCTGATGTGCGCAAGGAGTGCCGTGCCACACAGGGGTGTCCCCTGCGTAGGGGAGCCCCACGCACAAGGAGTGCACCCATAAGGAGAGCCACCCAGCGCGAAGGAGGGAGCAGCCTGCTGAGGAATGGCGCCACCCACACTTTCTGTGCCGCTGACGACAACAGAAACGGAAAAGAAACAAGACGCAGCAAAAAGACACAGAAAACAGACCTCTGGGGGAGGGGAAGGGAATTAAATAAATAAAAATAAATAAAAAAATAAAAAGAATAAAACATTTCTAATGAGTTTTGAAAGGAAAGTGAGAAATAAGTGGAATAATAAAAAAGCTAATGTTTTTATTCTTTAACATATGGCAAGCCCTGTGCTTAACTTCTTGCCTGAACTATTTCAGTCAATCCACACCAAAATCCTATGATGTTATTTCAGCTTTAAAAATTTCGTTATTACTTTTTAAACTTTTATTAATTTTTTAAAATGCCCCTCTGCCTCCATGGCTCCCTCGTCTGTCTGTTCGTTGCCTGCTCATCTTCTTTAGGAGGCACTGGAAATTGAACTCAGGACCTGTCATGTGGGACACAAGGTTCCCAATTGCTTGAACCACATTTCCTACAGCAGTTTGAAAGTTGAAGCAATGAAAGATCATGGAGATTTATCCATTTTTGTAAGGCCAAAGCTCCAAAATGATGGAGGTGCAATTTGTGGTAGATTTTTCATTCTTTGCTTTTCTCTACTGTGATAATACGTAAAACAATGTAGTAAGTCTCTGTGGATCTGCTGTTGAAAATCTAATATTTGATCATTTCTGACCTATTCAAGTGGCAGTTACATATATTTCAAACTAATTGCCCATAGCTGTGCCACTGTGTGCCAGGTTGCCACATTAAAAGACTTTATTTTTATGCTAGCAGTGCTCTCATTACCCAAACTCTTTTTGGAAGCTCTCTTTAAGAAGTCCTTCAGAACCTGCCGTGGAGTCTTTTACCTTTTTTTCATCAAGGTAGAAAAGTTTTTTCTTTAGAGAGTAATTCAATACAAGAAAATATCTAGAAGACTCACAGAGGCAAGTATAGTGAATATGGCAATTGCTAAAGTCAGGGAATCATCATCTGGTTCCCAATAAGTGTGCAAAATAACAAGTTAAAAACTATATACTTTTGTGGTATAAGTCAAGAATTACAGAAAAGTTTAGAAAACATGAACTTTGTTGATATTAAAAGTATAACCTCTCAAGGTGAGTGCTTTGTGGAAGATACCAGATATTTGAAAAGTTTGGTATTCATTTTAGCCAAGAGTCTGCTGACTTTCTTTAAGACACCCTAGTAAATGGGAGTAGCATGCCTATATATCTATAGCCATAATATTCCTTCATTTAGGGCCCTTACAAGCTGCAATGAAAATATATAGAGAGGTTCAACTACAAGGAAGGCATATATTAAACAGACCAAATCAATGACATATACAGGGAAGCAGACTTGGCCCAGTGGTTAGGGCATCTGCCTACCAAATGGGAGGTCCGTGGTTCCAACCCTGGGCCTCCTTGACCCCTGCGGAGCTGGCCCATGCAAAGTGTTGATGCACGCAAAGAGTGCCCTGCCACACAGGGGAGTCCCCCATGTAGGACAGCCCCACACACAAGGAGTGTGCCCCATAAGGAGAGCCGTCCAGCATGAAAGAAAGTGCAGCCTGTCCAAGAATGGCACCACACATACAGAGGGTTGACACAACAAAGATGATGCAACAAAAAGAAACACAGATTCCCCGTGTTGCTGATAAGGATAGAAGCGTTCACAGAAGAACACACAGCAAATGGACACAGAGAGCAGACAACTGGGGGGGGGGGGGTAGGGAGGGGACAGAGAAGGGGAGAGAAAAATAATGACATATACAGGAAAGCAACATGAAATAAAGATGGCAGTTTTCAAAGTGCTAAATTTTGAGAATAATTTTTGCCAAAAATGGGGCAGTGATTATTTCTGAAACAGAAATATCCATGTAAATCTTGGGTTAGGGATTGAGATGCTCTTACATGGGTATCCCATAAAGGGCCTGAATTATAGAACTCACTGCCAATAGCAATGCCTGTATTGAATACAGGCCAAGATTTATGTTAATGTGAAGGCAGATAAATGTGTAGGCTTAGATATTGGGTACATTTCCTATTGCTCATAAAATAATAGCATAATGACTTGAGTACTTAGTTGTAACCACAAGTAATCCTTTCTTTTTCCTAAAAAATATAAGAATTGATGGATGAAGATGAGCTATATATCAATCTTTTATCCTTTGTCATATTTAAAAATGTAGTATGTGGACTTGTCTTGGTTATTTTACATTTGTTCCATGCTGCCATCAGTGTTTGCCTTTTCCCCATAGCTTACTTATAACCGCTTGATGGACTGACCTCCTACCTCCAATGTTAATCCCTTCCTTCTAAGTAAACAGCATACTTCAGGAATTTGGGGTAAATATGCTATGTCTAAAGAATAAGTTGTTTAATTTTATAAAATAGGTAGGGATTTCAAATGTTACTGGACTTATATTTGTTATTTTGTGCAGATTCATGATTTTTTCTAAAGAAAATATACAATTTTTACTAAAGGGCACCTGTCCTCCCCTGCTGGAGAGGCTGTAAGGTGTAGTGATGAAGCAAGAGAGTCTGACTAAATCCATCCCCGTGACAGCTCTGCTGCAGAACCTCAGTCAATTGCAAGAGCACTCTGTGATTTGTCATGATACGTAAGACAGTTGAGATTTCCTAAGCCCTGAGAACAATGTCTGACACTTAGCAAATTTAATAGAAACTTTTGTTATATAGACTGTGTTCATTAGTACTCTTACTTAATTACAAAAACAGAAAACAAAGCAGGACTTGAGATTTTCAGGTGCTAATAAATAAAATAGTATTTCTTTATTGAGTTCTACTACTAAAATTTCCCAGTTTGGATTAATCTACTGCTAAGATCTAGTATGGATTGTTTGTGAGTTTTCCAATGAAAGGTTGATGATTCTACCTCTCTGTACACCTTGTTAGGAATTAGAAGCAAAAACATGTTACAGTAGTGTATTCGTCAGCCAAAGGGGTGCTGATGCAAAATACCAGAAATTGATTGGTTTTTATAAAGGGTATTTGTTTGTGGTAGGTGCTTACAGATACCAGGCCATATTCTCCCCCTTTTCCCCCTTTCTCCCCTCCCACCAAGCTTCCCCTCCCCCTCCCCTGCCCTGCCCCGCCCACCAGCTGCGGCCAGTCTCCTGACTCCAGGCCCTGGCCACCCAGGGCCTGCCATTTGCTTCTCTTCCTGACCTGGCTCTTCCAGCTCCTGCCTTCCCGCCCACCTCTTGGCGCCCTCACCGCGCCCTTCCCCGTGCTTCCCGGTGCCCCTGCCCTGGAGAGAGGTCGCTATGAGTTCAAAGGGCCGCAGGCCGAGTCAGGACTTGAATATCCACATTGGCCAACGAAGCTAATCCTTGTCCCTGTGACATCAGCCATAACCTCGAGCATGGAGGGATGGGGCCTGAAATTCAAGTCAAGCACATCCAGGGTATGTCAGCGAAACTTCTATGACACCAGTAAGGCTGTGATTATCACATTCGTATTTTTGGCTGACAATTGCCAAATACCAGGTATATGGCTGCCATGATCACAAGAAATGGATACACAACCATCGCCCCAGACTTCCTTATGGCCATGGCACCCCGACTGGTCCCCCAGCCCAGAGTGGGTGAAAACGCGAAACGCCAGCAAAGTTGATAAGGTGGTAGACGCCGTCTTGAAGTATCTGAAACAACAGTGTCATGCCCAGAAAGCCAGCATCGTGGGATTCTGCTGGGGTGGCGTAGCTGTCCATCACGAGATGATGAAATACTCGGAATTCAGGGCAGGGCTGTTCCTCCATGGCATTGTCGAGGATTTTGAAGACATATGCAGTTTAAAGAAACCCGCGTTGTTTATTTTTGCTAAAATCGGTGCAGTGATTTCTCCTGAGCAAGTCTCTCTGCTGACCAAGAAGTTGAAAGAACACTGCAAAGTTGAATATCAAGTTAAAACATTTTCTGGGCAAACTCATGGATTCGTGCACCAAGAGAAGATGGTTCACCTGCAAACAAGCCCTACGCTGAGGAGGCTAGGAGGAATCTAATTGAGTGGTTGAATGAGTACGTTTAAAAGTGGCTAAGGGCAGGGTTTCTCAAAAAAGCTTCGGTTGGAAAATGTGCTTCTAACCACTTGAATTGTTTGATTTAATTTTCATTTTATATAAAACAGATAAAGGAATCCTAAAATTCATGATTTCATCTGAATCACAAATTCACTAGGAAATGATCATGTATGAAATGATTTAAATTCATTTTAACATTTATATTTAAATGCTTAAAAGTTTAAAATAAATTAATAGGTCAGTCTTTGCAGAGGTTGAATGATAGAATAATATCAGAACTATCAGTAAAACCTCCCCAGCAGCCTGGGTCTGGCCTTCCTGGTGTTTATTGAATACATCCATTCAAACGACCAATACAGCACAGACGTTAAGAGCATGAACTGCAAACCCAAGTAGACCAAAGCCCCTCCTAATTAGACATTTGCCTTTGTCTTAATGGAGCTCAATTTGTCATATTCATATACTGCAAGGGGAGTAGTATTGAGATTGAAATAGGGTTCAGTGTTAAGCTAATAAACTTATTTTTTAATTTTGGAAAAAAAATTAAAGAACAAGAAGATCAATGGTTTTGTGTTTCCTCTTGTCTCATGCTCCAATTTGGCTTTACACAGCTCTGAACATGGATGAGATTAAGTGGATTGTTGGAAAGTGCATAGAGATCTATGTGAAAATGGCAAGCAAAAGAATGGTAGTCTTTGAGAACAACTGGCCACAATAATGCTGGGACAACAAGCACAGATAATAACAATCATTGACATATGAAGTCATTATGGTCACCTTAGCTATAGACAAATATTTGAGTGGCAGAGACAACATATAGACGGTGGATTAAGTTGGGGCCCAAGTGAGAAGGGAAACATGCAGAGTTCAAAGAAGAACAAAGAAGAGCACCCTGAAATCCTGAAAACTGCCAGACTTCACACTTGAAGGTCTTCCTGTACAATGGAGGAGAAGGGTGACCACCTGTGATCCTCACGGGAGCTTTCAAATTCCCATCCCCAAGTCCAGGCTAACAGAGTACAGAGCCTTGGACTTCGGCTCTTCCTCTTTAAATACAATGTTTAGAAATGTTTCCTCTGAAAAGACAGTCTGAAAGTCCAGGCTGGATGGAAACATCCACAAGAACAGTCAATTTTCCATTTCTAAAACACTATCACCCCCCTCAAATCAATTCATTGTATTTCTGAATTTTGTCTCTGAAATCTTGGCTTTAATGAGGAGAAAGACCTACTGAATACTGCTAAGATTTTCAGACCAGTTGTGTTCATTCCTTCCCATAAACCAATAAACTGGACTTCTGATATAAATGAAATTTGAATTTAGAGCCTTAAGCTAAAAATTTTATGTCCTACCTGTGCACACTGATCTTAAGCCACTTATTGAAAAGGCTGCGTTACTACATGCAGTAAGACAAGATTCATGCTCAATCCTTATCATACCTCTCTTACATCATATTATTTTATAACATATAGTTTGAAAAAAACATTTATTTTTAATGCATTATTTAGATATTCATTCTTTTAGGAGGTACTGGGGATTGAACCCAGGAGCTCGTACATGCAAAGCAGGCACTCAACCACCGAACTACACTGACTCAGCTGAGGCAGATTTAAAAGTGCAATATTTGAAGCCCCAAGCACACCACCATTAGGCCGTTGACAATATGTGTGCTCAGCAGCACAATCAGAGAAGATGTGCCCATAGCAATGCAAAGGGGAGATGGTTAGTTCTGACGACGGACAGTTCCTGGCATACAAGAAATGTGGGACTGACACTGTTTAGAAGAAAATGAAATAAAACTCACTGACTGAAAGTATATTATTTAATGACTAAATGCTAGTGGAAAATATTTGGTTGTCCTCCTATGATATAATTACAAACATTAAAAAAATGCTTTCAAGAAATCCTGGAATAAATTTCTACTAGTTTCTATTAATGGATGCTATGCACTGAAAATATAGTGAATCTTCTCACTAAAAATAAAATCTTACAGTATCCTTTAATTTCTGCCATGCTCCTTTTCTAATACTTAAAGAGGATTAATTGAATTGGGTAAAGCAAAACTTTTTCTCAATCAGAAATTAAGCTTTTGGTCTGAGTGGCTGAAAATTATTTGGAAATACTCAGTTTTGATTAAAAAGGTAAAATATCAGCAACAGATAATTTGGAGCTGAAGAGAAGAGAGCAGCTGAGAAGCCCTGGGAGCTGAGCCTCATGCCAGCCTACGGCTGAGATTGAAGGAAGCTGGGATCATGGAGCCTTAGAGAAGAAGGAAGGTTGAACCCTCGCAGACCTGCCTACCATTTTGTTTCAACATGTGGAAAGTGATAAAGCACCTCTTATATTACCTTGAGAGGGACTCTTTAGGGCCTTCTGACTGTATGCTTCTACTCCAAACAAATACACTTTATAAAAGCCAACAACAACAAAAAAGTCAGCAACATGCCATCAGCTAATGAAATGATAACTTTTGTGGTTGTCTATTGCTCATGAACAAGTTGTTGGAATATTATGGTCCAGCAAAGGACTGAGTCAGCTCTTCCTTCTTCAGAGGAAATGGAGACTTAATATTCATTTTATTAAGAGACAGCCTCAGGAGCTGTGAATTAACATGCTTGAAATGAAATTAATCATAATTGCTTAGAAGTTTCCTGTTCCTTAAAATATTAATATATGAAGCTTTCAACATTCAACCTTCAGAAATACTTTTTATTATTCCTTTTTTAAAAATAAAAAAGCTGAGGGTAAAATTCTGATATGTTTTGTGCTAACATCTTTCTTAAATTGAAAGAGATGGTGGTAACTAGGTAGTTCTATGTACAGAGGTTTTTTTCCCGTAGTTGTGACTCCATGGCAGATCCACTTACTTATCTCATGAATGTCCATCTGCCATAACTGCATAAAGACAACTGAAAAACAAATCTTTAATTCATATTAAATAATCTCAACCATATTGTGAATGCATCAAATAAGAATTTGTACTAATGCAGTTATCAGTGATGAACTGATTCCCTAGACTTAGAAGTATTTTATACCTAGTTCATCTGCCCCAGAACTCATTCTCTCATACTTCCTGGTATTTTCTTAAAGTACCTACAGCAAAGGAAGACTATTTATTTTTAGAGAAGTCTTCACATTGTTTTCCCCCTAAAGTTCATGCTCCTCTATATCCACTACATTTTCCCTAATAAATTTCTTTATAAAATATATGCAAACATAAACTGCAAAAGTCATTAAAAATAATTTTTGAAGACTACCAATAAAAAAGCAATCTGGGTAATTTTCTGCTATTGATTTTGGTTCAAACATTTTATGTTAGAGATTCTACCTAAAGTTTTTATAAAAGATGTAAAACAAGACAGGGCCTGTGTATTTATTTACTAGTTTATTCCCAAATGGGAATTTTCTTTTTTCATCTTTTGAAAGAACACTAAACAGATCTAGAGGAGACAGAAATCATAAATTAATCAAATATGCAAGGTTTACTTTAAACATGCCATGCCATGGCATCACTGGGTCATATCTGTGGATCTCACCAAACATATATTTATAGATATTTGTGTATAAACTATGCCATGAAAAATGCTTTTCATGAATATCATGTAAGTTATACATGCTGTCATTCAAATATATTAATTTGTTAGTAAAAATTGTCAGCTCTTAGCAACTACAAAAAGCCAGAATCCTGTTTTGCTCATGTGAATGAAAAACAACAGCTTGTGAATTCAAAGCTTGACACTTACCTGTAATACAGAAGAAATAAGCTTAGTTTGCATTTGAAAAACAGCTAATAAATGGTCTGATTGGTTTCTGCAGATGTGTTTCACAGGCCTTTTCTCTAAGCAGCATATTAAGCAATTCATTGTAAGAAATGCCCTTAATAAGAATCATTTCTATTTTCTTCTCTTAAGGCTGTAGTGATATTTCTACATATAGTGATATTTCTAAAAGAGTGCTAATAGGAATGAGAATGTGACCCCTTAAACAAGGGAACGAATATGGACATACATGAGCAAAAAGAAATATCAAATTGTAGGAGCTGGGAAAAGAAAGAACATATTTATTTGGTTTAATTCAATTATACTGCAAGAAAGAAACATAAATATAGCACAACAGTATATATGGAGGTGGGACTACTGACATATATTTCTGTTATACAATTTAAGCCAAAGGAATGAGCTATGTGAGTTTTGTTTTTTCTTTCTTCAGAAAATGGCCTTGTAAATGAAACACTTGTGATGTGACTATAACACGTGAAGCAGAAAACGCTATCATAAAAAATCAATTAAAAGAGTCTTAGTTTGCTCGGTTAAACACTTATTTAGATAGCAGAATTTTACAAAATCTCCTTAAATGTCCAATGTAGAAACATTTGTTCAACATTGTAAGAATCTGTCCATCGTTTTATAGAGACAAAGTAATCATCACAGTCACTACTCAAATCTATGTCATGTACGTGGCAATCTTGTTTTTACAAAGGTGATTTTGTATACTGATAATTTGTTTCCAGTAATTAGCAGTGTTCATTGACTGAAATGTACTGGGCACCTTAAAGATATTTTCTCTAAAGTTGAAACATGCTCTAATTTCTACACAAGGGTCTGCTTGATCTGCTCCTGCTGACCTCACCGGCTCTTCTGCTCCCTCCCTCTAAACTTCCCCATCTGGGAAAGATATAGAAAAAATAGCACCCACATCATATGGTTGATTGAGAATTACTTGAGTGTAATCATTATGTGAAGTTTTGCACTCGGCATGGCACCCAATAATTGTTCAGCATTTGCTGGCTGTTGCTGATTCAGTCCTGTGAGATATTTACTCCTGCACACACGCAGACATTGGATTATGCTCTATGGTGTACCTGCACAGCTGTATTTTGGCAACTTCTTTCTGATGCTTATTCAGCCTGTTTTATGCAGCTGCAGAATATGATGAAAATAAGCACCCTTGAATAATTAGTTTCAATGTTGTAACATACACAGCCAAAAGTACTCTATTCCTAAATTAACTCAAGGGTACAAACAAATAAGATTTAATATATATCCTGGACTGTGGAATAAACACATTCAGAATATCAAGTTCTATTTTTGGCAGGAAGAATTATATAAGAATCATGCTAAATGACATAGAGAAACTATTCTGGGAGTAAGCTTATCTGTGGTTAAACTGCAAAATAAATAACAGAGATTTGACTACTCTTGCTATACATTGGTTTAGAACAAATATGCTCCTTGCCAGCGTTCATATAAAATGCAATTTTAAAAACTTGTAATTCATATTTCTTAAAAATTATCCAAATCTATCACCTGATTCCTTGCACACTATCTGGCACATGGAAGGCAACTGATGATGATTAAGTGAATTGCATCATGAGAACAGTTTTCAGGAGTAGCAGCTGTGGCTTAATCAGTTGGGCTCCTGTCTACCATAGGGGAGGCCCTGGGTTCATGTCCCAGGTTCTCCTTGTGAAGGCAGGCTCATCTGCACACCATGGAGAGCCGCTGGCCTGCAAGCACCATGGAGTGTTGCCCAGCCTGCAAGCACTGTGAAGAGCTGGCTCAGCAAGTTGATGCAACAAAAAAGGGAGACAAGTAAAAACACAGAAGAGTGAAGCGAATGGATACAGAGAGGAGACAACAAAGAAGCCACAAGGGGCTGGGTAAAAAATAAATAAATCAATACAGACACACAGAAGAACACCCAGCAAATGGACCCAGAGAGCAGACAGCAAGCAAGCCACAAGGGGGGGGGGGTGGGAATTTTAAAAAAATAGTTTGCAAAACAGAATAAACAGGTGGCTCTGAAACAGATTCAATAACTGAGTTGCCAGGACAGGACTTCTGGGGCTGGGGAGATACTATACTTTGTCCTTCAGAACTTTATATGCGTGGCTATTTGGAGAGAATACATTATGAAATAAACTAATTATGATGAGAAGATGCACAATTGGGCATGGAATAGTGCTTTACTATTTAGAAATTGTTTTCACATGATAATGAACACTACCAGCATGAACGGTTAATATGGATACTCTGATAAACAAAACAGGTGAAAGGAAATACATTAGTTCTTCAGGTGCAAATCTAGGGCTTTAGCTTTAAATAAGCTGGCCAAGGATTACTATGTTGGACCCTTTTTATGAATGCGAACTCAAAAGAAAAATACCTGCAATGTGTACCCCAGTTGATGCTGAAAGGAGAGAATGACATTGACCGTGTATCGATGCCCTGTTTTGATGCCATTGCCTGGAAGTGCTGGTTCTTGCCAGGCAGCAAGTCCTACAGCTGCAGAAACGCAAAGACAAAGATTTAGAAATTGTATGATATAAAGAGTATCTTTTTTTTTTTTTTTTTTTTTTTTTTTAATTTTTTTATTTTTTATTGACTTTGTAATAATATTACATTAAAAATATATATGTGAGGTCCCATTCAACCCCACCCCCCCACCCCCCCTCTCCCCCCCCCCCCAACAACACTCGTTCCCATCATCATGACACATCCATTGGATTTGGTAAGTACATCTTTGGGCACCTCTGCACCTCATATACATTGGTTCACATCATGGCCCATACTCTCCTCTATTCCATCATGTAGGCCCTGTGAGGATTTACAATGTCCGGTGATTACCTCTGAAGCACCATCCAGGGCAGCTCCATGTCCCTAAGACGCCTCCACCTCTCATCTCTTCCTGCCTTTCCCCATACCCTTTGTCCATTATGTCCACTTTTCCCAATCCAATGCCACCTCTTCTATGTGGACACTGGATTGTTTGTGTCCATTGCACCTTTATGTCAAGAGGAGGCTCAGATTCCACCTGGATGCTGGATGCAATCCTCCCATTTTCAGTTGTAATCACTCTAGGCTCCATGGTGTGGTGGTTGTTCTTCTTCACCTCCATCTTAGCTGAGTGTGGTAAGTCCAATAAATCAGATTGTAGGTGCTGGAGTCTGTTGAGGCTCAGGATCTGGCTATCACATTGTCAGTCCAGAGATTCAAATCCCCTAAATATATCTTAAACCCCTACATTAACTGCACCTCCAGCACATTAGCATGAAAGTCTTATGAAGGGAGATCCCATCTGAGTCCAGATTCATCACACATAAACACCATTTCCAAAGAGGGGCCATCTGCCCTGGTAGTTAACCCCATCGGCCATGACCATAACTCCCATGGGTCTCTTTAGCCCTCAAAGGAACCAATATCTGGGGGTTGTATCTGCTTTATCTGTATAAAGAGTATCTTTATGGCCTGAATAATAAAATGACCATTTTTTCTGTTGTTCTCCTGTTAGAAATGAACAGAGGTTTGAACTCTTTCTCTTATTTTACAAAGAAGGGTTTACACAATTTCAGAGCTTTAAGCTCATTTGTAAATATTAGCTTATTTTATTCCTATAACATAAAACCAAGTCTTTTTATAATGATAAAATTTGTTACTTCTATGCTTAGTATAAATCACCCTAGTTATAATCCATACATATTTTAAAGTGCTAAAAAAATTATTTGTAATTATATAGAAAACTCCATGACTTTCCTCTCGCAGTACTTTTTTCAAGCATACTCTGCAATCTTTATTTAAAAAATTTTAGTGTGAATAGGAATTCCATTCATCCAGAAAAAAAGTATGAGAACAGATAATTTATGTTCAGTAGTGCTCACTCTCTCTCTATTTAAAGACAATAAAACTTTCCCCTAAAATTTTCTGTAGACAGAACCAATATTTACAGATCTTGAAGCAATAATCAGGTACTTTACTAAACTAAATTGCTTTCAGGTCACTCACAAATGAAAAGAAATGCAACATGTAGTATTGGAATTCATCCTAAAATATCAGATAAATTAACTCTAAATATTACTTAATATTGCTAAAGAAATGCAACATGTAGTATTGGAATTCATCCTAAAATATCAGATAAATTAACTCTAAATATTACTTAATATTGCTAGTTATCTGCAAAAATACTTCCTATAAGAATAAACAAAGTATGCCACTAAGGTATTTTGTAGATGCAGAAATGCATTGAAAAGGTTGCTAAAGACCCGCTGACTTCAAATAATCTCTCCCACTGTTCCAGGGTGTCTTCTCACAACCTTTTTTCCTCAGGTTAAATATACCAATGGATTATCCAGGAAAGGTGAGAAATAGGGGAGAAAGATTACTCTAGAGCAGACAACTTAAAAATCTTTATATAGTCTTGAATTTTTAACACTCACACTAATGAATATTTCAGAAATGCTAATAGACTAGGACACAGGAAAGCAGTGAAGTAGGATAGGTGGATAAGGGTGAGAAAGATTACTTTATCCAGAGGAACACACTGGTATGAAGTGGTAAGAGAAGGTGGAGACAGTCCCAGCTCCATCATTTGCACAGACTAATGCAAAATGAAAATGTCTGTTGTCCCATCTTGTTCATGAGACTTAGCCACAGTGTGGCTGCTACAGCTAGCACATCTCCTCCATTCACACACTTGCTCCTCTGTCCTTCTGGACTCCACTTACAAAACACAAGTTCTCAAAGACTAAATTGTTAACACTGCACAGTTTGCATAATTATGAAGCAGACACTGGATCTAGGCTAGTGAATCTGGTCAGGCAGCCATTAGAGGTACCAGATAAGTGAAGCAGGAAGGTCAAGTTGCCAAGAAACAGCCTTTGAGGTGCCCTCAATCTGTCTGCTTGGTATGCTGCTAATGGCAAAGATCCTCTACTTGCTTGCTATTCAAAACCTGGTACAGACCTTGCTAGAAATGCAGCCACAGGCTTACTTATTCAGCATGTACATTTTAATACCACTTAGATGATTCATATGCATTAAAGTTTGAAAATGATTGGTCTGCTTCACTTTACCCACACTCATGAGAGTATAAAACAAAGAAAGAGAAGTGAATCCCGTTTATCTTTGTTTGTTCATTTGAGAATACCAGGCTATAGAAATTGTGTCACTGGTACATAAACCAGCTGGAGAAGTTCAAGCCACAAAATACATTGATTCTATATGGGATGAGTATATAAGAGTTGTCTCATGAAGGTTTTTTTTCTTTTTATTTATTGATGAAATTAATTTCTCCCTAAATGGCTTCACTTTAGAAATCATAAATACTTTTTATATTAAGTAGCAATATCTTTTATTCATAGCTTAGAATTCCAAATCATAGAGGACTTTTCATAGAAGATAAAATTACTAATTATGAAAAATACAACCACTTAGATCCTTAACTTGTTTTATTAGTGTAAGTCTAATTTATCTCTCTCCATTTTTGATATTAGAATATAGATTTTAACTACATTTAAATTTCAACATTTTTCTATTAAAATTTGTCAGGTTTTCCTAACATATATCTCATTTAGGTTTTGATTTCACCTTGAAAATATACACTTAAAACACACTTGGTATTAAATTACCAACTAAAATTTGGAATATTAAAAATATAATTGATGGTAATACTACATAACCCTCATTTTGGAATACTTCAAGTACATATCAGGTGTGCTAGAGATCAGAAAGTACCAATCACACAATTTTCAAAAAAAGAAGAGGAAAAATATTTTGCAATTTTTAAAAAATGAAACATGGAATGTAATTCAAAATCAAATTCCAACTACTAAATTTTCTATCTCTTTACACCAAAGATAACATGTTTTGTTGTTTTTGTTTTTTAGGAAATACCAAAGAATTGAACCTAGGACCTCGTACATGGGATGTAGGCATTCAACCACTGAGCTATATCTGTTCTCCTGTGTGTTTTTAATTATTTATTATATGAGTTTATTATGTATTGATTTGCCTTGTATATTAATTTATTTTTATATTCTTCTACCTTCAATTCTAAGTCCAATTCATCCCCTTAAAAAATAAGCTACATTTACATCTATAACTGGAGGGATTACAGAAAATTTACTTAATATAATAAAAAATCATTTTAATCAGTGTTTAATATGGTAACACTTGGTAGTAGTTATATGAAGACCATAATATTTGAAATGTTAAAAGACACAATATTTGAAATGTTAAAAGAAATGCTATGAAGGAAGTTTCTTTCCCTCCTTCCTTCTTTTACTTTTTCACTCATTTTGCATATATTGGGCATCATTATATTTCTATTGTATGTTAATGGCAAAGAATAAAAAAGGTAATACATGATATTTGTAGGAGCACATTCTAGCAAATATCTCTTAACCTGTTAATATATATATCCAGAAATTGGGCTACAGAATGGGTAAATGATGGATATGATCATCTGCAAATATTTAATGAACTATCCTGGACTAATGTCCAACTATTTTCCATATATTGCATTTATCTCCTCATGATGCAAAATAAAAATAAAAATCTCCTGTGACACTAAGATTAACTCAACTCAGTAAAAATAGTGGATTGATGTCATGGGCTAAAACACAGGGACTTTTTTAGTGATATTTTTATGGTTGAGAATGATCTCAACAGCAGTGGGAATAGTTAAAGATGTAGGAGATACAGAAAAAGAAAGCAATTGGGTTTGAAGAGAAGCATGGCAATAGAAGTGTTAAAACATGTTACGGAGATAGAATTGTTAAAATATGACAAGAACAGAGCATAATAGTTTCCTGTGCTATAAAGAAGTAGTGGTAGGAGGTGGGGCAAGATGGCATCTGAGTGAGTACACCCTCTTCATCTCTCCTGCAGAGGACCGACTGAGTGGGGACGGAATCATGCCGGAGTGGGCTTTTTTGAGAACCTACAAAGGAAGAGGTATCTAGATGTTGATATGGAGAGATTGTGACAAAAGTTGTGCTTGCTCAAGGTAAAATTGCGAGTTTCTAACACTGAAGTTGGAAGCTGTGGGAAGGTAAAACCCTTCCCCTAGGGCTGAGGGCTACAGCATTTCCTGAAAACTCCTGGTCACGAGGCAGGTTTCTTGAGCCCCACATTCCCCAAATGCATGATCCCCAAACCCATGTTCCCTGAAGCCCCATAACCCACATTCCACAGACCCATGTACCCTGAGTCTGCATTCTCCCAGGCCCCTGCTTTCTGAAGCCAGCACTCTCTGAAATCCAGCATTACCCTAGCCCTCTGGTCTTGGACTAACTCTGGGAGTGGGAAGGTTTAGGTGGGAGGTGCAGAGGGGCCTGAGGAGTGCATTTCAATTTTCTGCTCTCCCTCTTTTTTTTTTTTTTTGAGCTTGTAGGAGCATACCAGCTGACTTGGAGAGAGCCTAGGAAGAGAGGAGAGGTGAATATTCTGAGAAAGCCCAATTTACCTAAACACCCTTGGATAGAAATTTGGTCTGGGAGAAGGTGGAGCCAGAAAATTGACTAGTCCCCCTTTAGCACACCTAAGGGAGAGGGACAATAGAACGTGCTTTGCAGGCCTCCAGTAGCATAGGTAGGGTTCTGGGCAAGGTATGGGTGCTCTCTCTCAAGAAATTAAGAGTCGTTATTTTCTGTGGGGAGTTGGTTCACCAGAGACCCATTTGAATCTCCTATGGAACCCCTCACACAACCTTCCTGCTGCCCTGGGAGAGAAGGAAGTGAGGAAGGGAGAAGGGGAAGGTCAGACTCCTAAGCAGTTTATTCAATTGCAAAGAGGATTCCTTGCTTGAGGCCTTGTGTGGTCTTTTTTTGTTGTTTTTTGTTTTCTTGTTTTTCCCTCCTCTTTATCCCCCCATGGCCCTTTTTCTTTTTTTCTTTTTTGCTTGCTTTTTTCTTTTTTTATATTAGGTGCTGCAGGTAGCACTTCTTATTTGCTGTGATTCCTCATCCTCAATTTCCTCTTTTCTGCGTGTGCTGATTTTGTCTACCAATGCTATCCCCTTTCCTTTACATCAGTCTATCCTCCATTATTTATTGTTTCTCTTACATTCCACCTCTCTTTGTTTAGCCCACAATTTTTAAAACTTTTTATTTCTAATACCTCTATTCTGTTTTCTACATATTATTCACTCTTTATATTATTGTTCTTTCTTCTCTCTTTCCCTCTCTCCTGACCACACTAGCTTTTTAATTCAGACTATATTCCTCCCCATATTCAGTTTACTATCTCATTACAGGTACTCCACATTTTTACTGTTATAACTCTACACTGGTTACATGAGTTTAATATCCATTTAATATCTCACATGGTTCTTCTGCTAACATTTACTATCAATACTATTATTATACTTTTTCTTTACTCATCGCCTTTGCTTTCTCTGCCCCTAATATCTTCCTTCAAGGGAACTTAGCCAACAGTGAGGAAATAGAATAAGAAGAACGACATGACAAGTAGAAGACTTAACACACACACAAAAACAACAGCTAATTAAACTGAGACAAGACGAAGCTAATCAACTGAATAAACTCATGAAAATAAAATGATCTCCAGACAGCAACAAAAAACTACAAAACATACCAATAATCAGGAAAAGATGGCCTAACCCAACAAACAAATTAAAAACCAGGAAGAGGAATGGGACATTGGACAACTAATCAAAGTTGTCAAAACATATATCATGGACCAATTTAATGAAGTGAAGGAAGAGATTAAGGATATTTAAAGGAAAACAGACTTGGCCCAGTGGTTAGGGCGTCCGTCTACCACATGGGACGTCTGCGGTTCAAACCCCGGTCCTCCTTGACCCGTGTGGAGCTGGCCCATGCGCAGTGCTGATGCGCACAAGGAGTGCTGCGCCACGCAGGGGTTTCCCCCAAGTAGGGGAGCCCCACGCGCAAGGAGTGCACCCATAAGGAGAGCTGCCCAGCGCAAAAGAAAGTGCAGCCTGCCCAGGAATGGTGCCGCCCACACTTCCCGTGCCACTGACGACAACAGAAGCAGACAAAGAAACAAGACGCAGCAAATAGACACAGAGAACAGACAACTGGGGGAGGGGGGGGAATTAAAATAAATAAAATAAATCTTTAAAAAAAAAAGGATATTTAAAAAACACTTGGAGAGCATACAGAAGAAATTTTAATCATATGCAAAAAGATAATGGTTATGATGATGAACAGCATAATTCAAGAAATGAAAAATACACTCTCAGCAAATAGCAGCAGATTTGAGGAGGCATAGGAAAAAATCAGTAATGTGGAAGGCAGCACATCTGAAATTGAACAGATAGTAGAACTGATGAATAAAAAGAAAGAAAAAATCCAGCAGGGTATTAGGGACCTGGATGACAACTCAAAATGCACAAACATATGCATTAAATGCAGAAATAGAGAGAAAGTAAAGAGGACAGAAGGGGTGTTGGAGGAAATAATGCCTGAAAACTTCCCAAACCAACTGAGGGAGATGGATGCACATGTCCAGGAAGTACAATACACCCCAAACAGCATAAATCCCAACGGGCCTACCCCAAGACACATACTAGTCAATTAATCCAAAGCTCAAGACAAAGAGAAAATATTAAAAGCAGCAAGAGAAAAGAGAACTATCACATAAAAAGGAGGCCTCATAAAATTAAGTGCTGATTTCTAGTGTGAAACCATGGAGGCAAGAAGACAGTGGTATGACATAGTCAAGGTACTAAAAGAAAAAAAATTCCAATCAAGAATATTCTATCCAGCAAAGCTAGCATTCAAAAAAGATGGAGAGTTCAAAATATTCACAGATAAAGATAAACTAAGAGAGTATGCCAACAAGAAACCTGGCCTCCAAGAAATACTAAAGGAATTTCTGCAAGATGGTTCAACATAGAATCAATGAGTGTAATACACCAAGTAAAAAGACTGAAGGATAAAAATCACATGATCATGTTTATAGATACAGAAAAAGCATTTGACAAAATACAGCACCATTTCTTGATAAAAACACTGCAAACGATAGGGGTGGAAGGAAACTTTCTGAACATGATAAAGGGTATACATGAAAAACACACAGCTAACATCATTTATAATGGTGAAATCATAAATCTTTCCTTCTAGGATCAGGAAGAAGACAAGAATGTCCATTATTACTGCTTCTATTTAACATTGTGTTAGACGTACTTGCTCGAGTACTGAAGCAAGAACCAGGTATAAAAGGCATCCAAATTGGAAAGGAAGAAGTCAAATTTCACTATCTGCAGACAATATGATCCTATACATAGAAAGCTCTGAGAAGTCTATGACAAAGTTCTAGAACTTATAAATGAGTTTAGTAAAGTTGCAGGCTATGTGCGAAATCAGTAGCCTATCCATACACCAATAATGAACAATCTCAGGTGTAAATCAAGAAACAGATTTACTATATTTAAAAATAGTAAATATAAAAATCAAATACCTAGGAATAAATACAACTAAAGATGTAAAAGACTTATATACAGAAAACCACACAACACTGTTCAAGGAAATTAAAGAAGAGCTAAATAAATGGAAGAATAGTCCCTATTCATGGATAGGAAGACTAAATATTATTAAGATGTCTACCCCACAAAAACTAATTTTCCAATTCAATGCAATCCCAATAAAAATCAACACAGCATTCTTTAATGAACTAGAAAAACTACGAAATTTATTTGGAAAGGAAAGAAGCCCTGAATAGCCATAGATGTATTGAAAAAGAAAAATGAAATTGGAGGAATCACACTACTTCAGAACATACTACAAAGCAACAGTAGTGAAAATGGTATGGTATTTTTACAAGGATAGACACACTGACCAATGGAACCAAATTGAGAGTTCTGATATAGATCCTCATATATACAGCCATATGATATTTGAAAAGGCCACCAAGACACTCAACTGGGAGAGAATGGGCTCTTCAACAAATGGTGCCTGGAGAAGTGGATATCCATATGCAAAAGAATGAATGAGGATTACCAACTCACACCTTATACAAAAATCAACTCAAGATGGATCAAGACCTAAATACAAGAGCCAATACCATAAAGACCATGGAAAACAATGTAGGGGAGCATCTACAGGACCTTGTAGTAGGAAATGGCTTCATGAACTTCACACCCAAAGCATGAGCAGCAAAAGAACAAATAGTTAAATGGAACTTCTTCAAATTAAAGCCTTTTCACCTCAAAGAAGTTTGTCAAGAAAGTGAAAAGACAGCCTACCCAATGGGAGAAAATATTTGGTAACCATATATCTGGTAGGAGACTTATATACTGCATAAAGAAAGAACTCCTATATCTCAAAAATAAAAAGACAAACAACCCATTTTAAAAATGGGCAAGAGATTTGAACAGATGCTTCTCCAAAGAAATAAAAATGGCTAAAAAGCATAAGAAAAAATGCTCAAAATCACAAGCTATTATGGAAATACAAAACAAAACTACAATGAGATACCATCTTACTCCCATAAGACTGGTAATTATTAAAAAAATCAGAGGACTACAAGTGTTGGACAAGATTTGGAAGAATGGGAACATTCATCCACTGCTGGTGGTAATACAGAAGGATCCAGCCATTCTGGAGGGCAGTTTGGCAGTTTCTCCAAAACTAGCTACAGCTTTGCCATATGACCCAGCAATTCCATTGCTGAGTATATACCCAGAAGAAGTGAAAACAAGGACACAAACTGATATATGCACACCGATGTTCATAGCAGCATTATTCACTATTGCCAAAAGTTGGAATCAACCCAAATGCCCATCAAAAGGTTAATGGATAAATAAAATGTGGTATATACATACAATGGAATACTACTCAGTTATAAGATGGAATACAGTACAAAACACATTGGATAACATGGATGAATCTTGAAGACCTTATGTTGAGTGAAGCAAGCCAGGCATTGAAGGACATACACTACATGACCTCTCTGATATAAAATAAGGAAACCTAGCTGTCTCAGAGAGCTAGGAACTGGATGATAGACTTAAAGGAAGATGGGGGGAGAGGAAGGTTTTTAGCTGACACTTACATGGGTGAAATCTATGAGAAGCTGTAGGTAAGTATTTGTACAGGGAAGGGATTAGACGGGGGCATAGGGATACTTTTGGGTGGGGTTTTGTGGGTTTGAGGGGGTCTAGTGTTGGGAGGATGGGTCAGTTGACCCAAGGTATTGGGGGGAGGCCTGGAGGGAAGAGTTGAATATGGGAGATTTTCAGGTATGTGGTTGAAGCTATAATGTTGACAGAACTCTTTGGAAAATATAATAAGGAAGGATTACCTGTTTAAGGTGCTTAAGGAGGGTCATGTGGCACAGTGGAAGGTTTCTAGGGAGTGTGAGTGATCATTTTGTCATAGTGTGTTATATCATTGGGTAGAGACCCATACAGTGAGTGGGAAGGTGAACCCACATCCTGGGGAGGCCTGATGTTCTCAAACAGAGTGAATTATGTCTCTCGAGAGAATTGGTAGCTCCCAATGGGTTAGGGGAGTCTAGTATGTCAAGCCATCAGCATAGTTGCAAGTATCTGTGAATCTGTTCCTTTAAACAGTGAAGATTGATTGTCGCTATGGGCCCTGAGGGGAGAGGGAGAGAGGTATAGATGAAAGCAAGGTAACTGGGAGACAATGGAAGTATTCCACAAGATCATGCAATGATGGAAATAGGACATGTTAAATTACATCAAAAATGTATAAAAGTCTTTAGGCTAAAATGTAAACCATAATGTAAAACATAAGGTAACTAAAACTTTAGAAAATTATACAGTCTAAAATATAAACCATACTGTAAACCAAAATGGAATCATGTTTGATAACTATGTTTCAATATCTGTACATCAGCTTCAGCAAATACATCATGAACATGTAAAAATATCATTGCTGGGGAAGGGGGAAAAGGGATTGATGTTGGAGTCCACTATATCATAGATCTGAATTACTGTGTTCTAAATCTTTAGTGAAGTTAAAATTAAAAATTAGAAAAAAAAAAGGATGTAGACATTGAGGATGAAATGAAAGAAATTGCCTTGCCACTGTACATACAGGGTAACACCTATTGTAATGATGAAGGCAAAACATCAAAAACAAAGCTTTATAACCTTTCTCATTTTTTAATACCCCAATTTATTTTTACTTTATTTTCATTTTTCTTAGTGTTTATTCTATTTTTAATCTTTAAACCCGTCTATTTCATTAACTGTACTTGGCAATATATTAGGCTTCATTTTTTAAGAAGTTATGGATCACAGAGAGGTTCAACTATGGCAAGGAGGGAAAACTGGTATGGAGTGTTATTGATGAGGGGCACATGTTTGGGAGCAAGTTCTCCAGGGCATATATGCAGGCTACATAAAAATGTTCAGATATATGTTGGGTATTTTCATAGTAGTTACATTACAAATGACAACTGAGGGAGTGCTGAGTTCCTAGGCAGGGGGCTCTGTCACATTCCCCAATGGAACAGCAACAGTCCTCCAATTACAACAGTAAAGACCAATGAAGGAGGAGGATCCAATGATAAACCCTTGATACTGATGACTATGCTTATGTATCTGTGTTCCTGAAATATGAACTAGGCGTAGAGCTGCAGATTGCATAATAGTTAACTCCTGAGAGCCTCCATGTTGCTAAAATGTGGCCACTCTCTAAGCCAAATTCACCATATAAATGCATTACCTTCCCACCAACATGGGACATGACTCCCAGGGATGAGCCTTCCTCGTGCTGAGGGATTACTACCAATCACTTACTGGTGATACAACTAGAAAGAGACCTTGAATAAAAGGGTCAACTCAGATCAGCCTACATGTAGGCTTTTTGACCTTGAATAAAAGGGGTAAATGGCAAAGACAAATGACTTTATATGACTCAGTCTTCAAAAAAGATTTGGGGGAAGCGCAGTTGGCCCAGTGGTTAGGGCATCCATCTACCACATGGGAGGTCTGTGGTTCAAACCTTGGGCCTCCTTGACCCTTGTGGAGCTGGCCCATGTGCAGTGCTGATGTGTGCAAGGAGTGCTGTGCCACACAGGGGTGTCCCCCCATAGGGGAGCCCCATGTGCAAGGAGTGCGCCCCATAAGGAGAATTGCCCAGCACGAAAGAAAGGACATTCTGCCCAAGAATGGCACCGCACACATGGAGAGCTGACAGCAAGATGATGCAACAAAAAGAAACACAGATTCCCATGCCACTGACAACAGAAGCAGACAAAGAAGAACACGCAGCAAATAGACACAGAGAACAGACAACCAAGGTGGGAGGGGGGAAGGGGAGAGAAATAAATAAATAAATCTTAGAAAAAAAAAGATTTGGAAGATTATCACAGGGGTCATGCTTACACATGCTTCAACAGAACCCCACAGACAGCCAAAGTAGATACAACCCCAGGTACTGGTTCTCCTGAGGGCTATGAAAACTCAGATTCTATGGTCATGGCAGATGGCTTTGGAGTTCAGTGCTGTGTCAGTGGGTCCTACTTTGGAATTTGTGTTCCTGAGTGTGATGGAATTGGACTCAGATGTGACCTTTCCACACGTTTCTTCTGTCATTTTTACTGAACCTGTGGTTGGTACTAGGGTTTGACTGGAATCTCTGGAATGTCCAAATGCTAGCTGGGCCCTGAGCCCTGATTCTTTGGACATACCCACATCAGCTAACAGGGAGGTGAAGATGGTCAACCACCACAGCAGGCAAACCAAGACTGCATACAGATACAAGCCAGAGAATTGCATCCATCATCCATGTGGAATCTAAGGCCCCTCTTGTTAAGGTAGAGTGGACATCACCTTCCCAGGGTCTACAGGATGGAGGAATAAAATATGAATTAGCCTGGACTTACTGATATTCTATTATGGAACTATTGTGACTAGTAATGGAAGAAATTGTAGCATTGATGTGGAGAAAGTGGCCATGGAGGTTGCTGAGGGCAGGGAGAGGGAAGAAGAGACGTGATGTGGGGGCATTTTTGGGACTTGGAGTTGTCCTAAATGATATTTCAGGGACAGATGCTGGACATTATATATCCTGCCATAACCCACTTAATGTACTGAGGGAGAGTGTAAACTATAACGTAAACTATAATCTATTCAGTACAGCAGTTCTCTGAAATGTATTCATGAAATATACTGATTGTGCCACAATTATGAAAGAAGTTGTTGAAGTGAGAGTAGTGAGGTGAGGGGTTGGGGGAGGGGATATATGGGAACCTCTTATTTTTTTAATATATCATTTTTAAAAAATAAAAGAGATCGTAGAACTAAAAAAATTAAAAACATAAAAATAAACAGCAATAGATATGAATTTTAAAAATTATTAATGTGTGTGGACTCCTAGTAGAAGATGGATTTTTTAAAAATTAAATAAAAAGGCTCAGGTCAACTGACCCCAGAGTGTGTCAGAGCCACTGAGCCTGCTCCTTTGACCTTGAAATCACTGCAGCCATAACCAGTCAGTCCCAGGACATCTTGCCACAAATGCAGACCAAGAACCCAGGTCCCTAGGCTTGATGAAATAGAAGAGTAGGGGATGGTTCCAGGCCAAGAGCCAGGATCAGTGGAACAGGTCAGCTGTGCTCTAATCAACTCTGTGCAGGAGAGGGATGAAATCCAGGTGACCTCTTGACCTGCATCTGTTGGAGGTAATCCCAAAGTCCCAAGATTTTACCTAAAAGGATAGTGAAGAAGAGGAAGTAAAAGTAGTTCATGTTTCATGAATTTGTAAATTAAATGCCCTTGTATGAAATATGAAGCTTAACCACTGTATACTTACATTCTTGTCAGTGTGAACCGCATTAACTTCTCTCAGTAATTAATTGTGTGTGTATATTTGAATTTTACGGCCCTTCGGTCTTCTGGGAAACTGGTCAGACTGGCTTGTTATACAAACTTACCCAAAATTTTCATGCCCATCCCTTTAATTTCAAACTCAGGCCTTTAATGAGTTGTGTTTTCTTTTTCACATTTGTGAACTTTAGCCCAGGCAAAAGAAAGCCACACAGTAATACTGACTTCTTCATTGTTGAGAATGGAAAATTTTGAAAATAGTAAAGGAGTAAAGGAAACCAAGGTTTCATCAGACTCTGAAAGCTATCTGCCTGAGGAATGGCATCTGTGCCTCCGGGACTCTTGCAAGAATAGATCTGAATAAAGACACACTCAGTCTATTGATGACCAAATTGATCCTGTTTTGGGAGGCATTTTTAGGCAACAGATCTTTCATCTCATTCCCTTTGTGAACAAACATCTGAAGAACATTGGGCCAGAATCTCATCTTTAAGAATATGTACTTTGGATCTGGAAGGGTAAAAAATAGCTTGCAACTTGAGGAAAGCTTGGTGTTTGGCAAAATACGAAGGTCTTCTTAGATGCTGACCTAGAGTAGAGATTGAGATGTTGCTTTCAGACTAATATTATGATTTCCATTATTGATCAAATATTTCAAACATAATAGAGGATCAATTTTCTTGGAGATCTACATAATAGTTTCCTGTGCAATAAAGAAATAGTGGCAAAACCTTCATAAGGAAAGAACAACTATGTACATTATGGAATCATAATCAAGAATCATTTGGGATATCTCCTGGGATACTAGCAACAGTGTAATGCAAAAAGTCAGTAACTTAGGAAAAAAAACAAATAACTTGAATTTTGAGGGGACAGGAGATGGAAGACTGAAGAATATTTTGGTAAAGAAAAAGGTTAAACTGTTGTATTTAATCATTTTACTAAGCAAAATGTGTAATAAGATATGACAAGAAGAAAGAAGGTATATTTATTTCCTGGCTGCTGAAACAAATATAACAAAATGGGATGGCATAAACAATGGGTTTTGAGGTTAGAGAGACCCAAAATGGAGGCATTGACAAAGCAATGCTTTCTGCCTGAAGACTGGCATTTTGGAAGCTTGCTGTCAGTGGTCCTTGTCCTTGTTTTTTTTCTGTCACATGACAGTGCACATGGACATATCTTCTTCTTTCTCCTCCAGTTCTCTGACTTACAGCTTCTTACTGCTTCCTATGGCTTCCTCTCTGTGTTCAATTTCCTTTGCTTATACGGTCTTCAGCCATATTAGGTAAAGGCCCACCCTCATTCAGTTTGGGCATGTCTTAATTACAAACATCGACAAAGGTTCAATTTCCAGATAGGTTCACACCTACAGAACCTGGAGTTGGGATCCAAACATATCTTTTGTGGGGGATATGAATCAATCCCCAATAGAAAGTAAAGTTCATAAATGTGAAATGTAAATACAAACCTCCCCTTTATGCAGAGTTTTAGAAGTATGATGCTTGATTTGAATGAGACCACTATTTTATGTTGTTGAACATGGCTGGCAATATCATATAAGTGACAGACAAAATTGTGAAAACAGTCATTTTGAAAGGTGCTTACTGGTAGAAGACATAGCTGAGTGGTTGAGCACCTGCCTCCAACTTATGAAGTCCCAGGTTCACTGCCCAGTACCTTCTTTATTAAAAAAAAAAAAAAGGTGTTTATTTTGACACAGAGATAGACATTTGGGAAGTGTGCAATAAAACAACTTCTAAATACCTATAGAATGCAGTGGTAAAGCACAGGTATATGATAAGAAAATTCACAATTAGTTTTACAGGAGAGACATATGGAAGTACATTTTCAGATAAGCCAAATTTGATAGGAAGATTTTCTACTTCTAACAAATCATAGCAAACTTCTATACTATACCATAAATGACAATGTAGCAAATACTGTGAAACAATGATTCCATAAAAGGTAGTTCACCAACCACCTGTTTCTGAGTCACCTGGCATACTAATTAAATTAAATACAATTGTGCCCATTCTAGAACAAGTCAATTAGAATCCATAGGGTAGATGTTAGGGCAAGAAAATCAGAATTTTTAGTTTACTTCCTAAGTACTTCATTTTCATAAGGTTTGGAACCTTAGAACCACTACTATAAAGAAGCAATACAAAAGAAAAAAGTTTTATGAACCACAGTGTTTTATTTAATAGTATCAACAGGTATTTATTTGATCATTTCAAATATTAAAATTTGGACATTTTAAAATATGCTGCCTTATATAATTATGATTAAATTTAATATCTCACAATAGATGTTTAAAATCTGGGACTCTAATCTGGGAAAGCAAACAAAAAAAAAAACAAAGTCATAAAAAGACAAGCACCCTAATGTGAACAGAAATACCATTTAATGACTTCACCCACCATGGACCAAAAAATGTAAAAGTAATGAATCAGACAAGAACGATAAGCCCCATCATGTCTCTGGAATTTATTTTAGACATTAATCCAAAACCATTACGCAAATTTCAAAATATAGTGTGTTTAAAACTTATAAATGAAAATTACTCAGAAACACATGATGAACATGCAATTTTTATCAAATATGTAGAAAAGGAAAAATAAGATTTTGTAGATAAAATGAGTTGAAATAAATTTGGACAATTTTCTTCTACTTGGCATTGCCTTCATATTGATTGACATAGCAGGTGGATTTTACTATCAGAAACTTAAAAAAAATGCTATTCTAACTAAATCTCAAAATTACAATGAATGAAGTAACCAAAGAGAGAGGAAAGCAGATCCAAGTGAGAGATTGATTGATTTGGATTATTTGTTGGGGAAAGAAGTCAAAGAATATGTATGTGAGTACTTGAACATGCACCATATAGGTAGATAATCATACACACTATAGAAAATTGGGAAGGCTATCCTCTAACTTTAATAAGAAGAAATCTTGTTCACACAGTTTAGTGAAAACAATTAAACAACAAATCTTCTGGAGATTCTGTAAAATTTCATCTTTCTTTATGTGCATTTACGTATAATACAACCTAACACAAAATTGTTGCCACCAATCTGTAAATCCAGAAACAGGTGGAGGAAGAAATCAGAGCTTCACTTAGGGAGACCCGTGTAAATTTGATGACAGAGAAAATAAATGACAAATGACATGGTGACATAGACATAGACATAATATAAATGTGTTATTCTGGACACAGTGTTTTGTACCCCATTGTTTATTTAATGAGTCGATAACCTTCATAACCACAAACGTTATTGATAGAGGAAAGTCCATTCATAAAAATAGCATCCAAGAAAATCAAAGCAAACATTCTTCCCCTCATTTATTACCTAAGAAGTTTAGAGTGTATATGGAGTTAAAACTGTTTTCTTTTATCTATAAATGAAACAAATGACAGGTTCAGTTTACAGATTATGAATGTTATTTCTATTCCTTCCTTTTATTAAAAATTTAGTTTTATTATTTTTATTATTACAGATTATTGTTATTAGATTGTTTGGTCTCTTGAAAACAGAGGGATTGTGTGTCCAGTGTTAACAGAGATGATAACTAAGGCGAAGTTGAATATTTTATGCCCCTCTCAGAGGTTCACAAAGTATGTTAGTGTATTAAAAACATTGAGAAATCCAGCAGGGATTCACCCTCTTCAACTTTATTTAACTCTGATTTGAAATATTTAGTTGATCACAGAGTAAATTCAGTCTGTGTACTACCCATTAATAATACGGTGAGCTAGTGCTCTACAGAACAGTTTGAGAAGCACTGATCTTCTCCAATATTCTCATTTATAGATAACATTGTCAAGTCTCAGAGAGGTTAAGTAATTTATTCAAGTTCCTATAACCAGAAAATGATATATATGGTTTAAAAACTGAGATCTTATAAATCTCAGTCTATTACTTATCCCACTAGTACACAATACAATCCTATGTGTCATAGCAAGGGTAAAATTGTCCTGGACCATCAACTTACTTATCTGACTTGACAGGAGTACAAAACACATATAGACAAAAGCTGTTGATCTTTGCTCATTAATATACATCCTGCTACTAGCTTGCTCTCTGAAAGAAGCCAAGATGTACTTGATTTGTTAATAAATACATGAAAGGATGACAAATTTTCACTAGAATGGTGGCAGTCATTAGTTTATTTTGGCTGCTAAATAATGTTTTTATATATTTTCTTTAATAAAGAACTAATGCTATGAAATGGGTTGCTTCTGATGAAACACATCTATTTATGAAATAACAATCAATAGGTTAAGAGTGCACAAGACATGTTACTCAACATCCCTCTCTTGCAGTGAAAAATGAAACATCTGGTTTACATAGGATCCTGAGCTGTGTGTTTATGGTTGATTTGAATTTTTTTTTTTAAAGATTTATTTATTTATTTATTTAATTCCCCTCCCCTCCCCTGGTTGTCTGTTTTCTGTGTCTTTTTGCTGCGTCTTGTTTCTTTGTCCGCTTCTGTTGTCGTCAGCAGCACAGGAAGTGTGGGCGGCGCCATTCCTGGGCAGGCTGCACTTTCTTTCGCGCTGGGCAGCTCTCTTTACAGGGCGCACTCCTTGCGCTTGGGCTCCCCTACGCGGGGGACACCCCTATGTGGCACGGCATTCCTTGCGCGCATCAGCACTGCACGTGGGCCAGCTCCACACGGGTCAAGGAGGCCCGGGGTTTGAACCGCGGACCTCCCATGTGGTAGACGGACGCCCTAACCACTGGGCCAAAGTCCGTTTCCTGATTTGAATTTTATGATTATTTTTGTGAATGGGAATTATTATTAAGGATATAGTTGTGCCTTTTTTTAATAGAGCTATTTATTACCAATGCCAACAACTTTTTGCACATGCAAATTTACTAGATACACATGTGACTCAAGAAATTTAGAAGATTAAATTTAGTTGGAATTTAAAATATCAAATATTGCATTGAACTTAGCCTCAATTACACAGAAATGAATTTATTGTACTTTATAGCATTTCTGAGTAAAAACTCATTTTATGTTTAATGAGATAACAATGACAATAATATTTTAAAGTCTTCTTAGGTTGTTTAATTTGTATATCAGTTATATTAAGGGGAATAATGACACTAAATGTAGACATTTAATATAAGTGAATATTTGTACATATACAATGTATTACAAATAATTTACATTCACATATTTTCTTGATTTTTTTATTTAAAAAGTACTAGATATTCAGATTTAATTAAAATCCTTAAGATTCAATGGCCAAATCAACAAGTAAACTGACTAAATCAAGCAGTTTTATTGAAATAAAGTGTATTTAGTAAAATATAGCCATAATTCCTATAAATGTGTCTTATTTTAAGATTTTAGAGCTGGAGTCAACAAACTACATACTGTGAGAAAACTCTGGCCATCCTTGTTTTCTTGTAGTTTATAGATGTTAAAATACTTATTATCCAGTTTCTTAAATAAAAATTTGCTGATCACTTGTTCTATACTATTTTATTTTATGCTCAAAATATAATCCTAAATTGTTTGATATAGCTATTTGATCATTATAATCAGACATTTTTGGTATTTATTGTTCCAGAAATTTGAGGAAGCATGCTGGATGAATACATATATTTACAACATTTAAAAACATAATGTCAGAAAGCTATGAAATAAATCACATTCACATTGAAAAAAACGTGAAATAATGTCACATAACAAAAGTTAATAACCTTTAACCACATTTCAAAGCAAAGGCAAATAATTAAACCATATGCAATTATTCTTTTCTAATAAATAAAGAAATTGATGGTGCAATAATGAAGGAATATTTTTTAAAATTTCTCTGTTGCATGAAAAATGTAGATTAATTTACTTAGTCATTCAACTGCCTGATTCATGCTTTACCCCCACCCCAATAGCCTCCCTCTTGTTTGCTTGTTGTTTTTGCTTATTGTTTATTTGTTGTTGTTGCTCATTGCTTTTACTCATCTGCTAATTTTTTGTTTTGTTCTTGTTTGTTTTTCTCATTGTCTGCTTGTGGTCTGTTTGTTTATTCTTTAGGAGATAATGGGAACTGAACTCTGGACTTCCGTGTGGGAGGGGGGTGCTCAACTACTTGAAGCACATCTGCTCCCTGCTCTTTGCTTTTGCTCATGTCTGCTTGTTATTTTTGTTCCTTGTCTGCTGGTTGTCATTTCTCATTGTCTTTTCTCATTGCCTACTCTTGCTTTTGCTCATTGTCTGCTCATGTTTTTGCTAAATGTCTGCTCAATGTCTGTGTGTTGCTTGTTTATCTTCTTTAGGAGACACCAGGAAATGAACCGAGGGCCTCCCATGTGGGAGGTGGGCACTCAACTACTTGAGCCATATCCACTCTCCCATACTTTTAAAAAGGAACATATTATGTCTAAAACAAAAAACAGTATACAAGTGTGAACAAGGTATCCTGAACTGGTACTTATAGTACAGGCTGCACTGCATAATTCTCTTACTTGTACCTCCCTGTTCTTTAGAATGAGATCCTTAAGATGAATGACTGTGTATCCCCACAACCTAGGATATCTAAGTCCTCAGCACAGAGTCACCTGTGTGTCCTAGGCATAAGGATAAAGGTTAACCACCTTCCCTGGAGAGCAGAGAATGCATAGATGATATCATAAACTATGATCTTCCCAAAGCCCTAAACATCCTTGGCAAAGGGCCCTCCTACAGCATAGTGAGAGCATCACCATACCCCATGTGTGCGCATCATGGGACCCTACCAGGATCTCTGTTCTCATGCCCTGTGGAATGTCCTAGTTCTAAAACCCCTGGCATCACTCCTCATTTTCCTCTCTTTTTTTTTTGTCTTTTATTTTTTTAATGTTACATTAAAAAAATATGAGGTCCCCATATACCCCACACCCCCCTCACCCTACTCCGCCCCCCATAACAACAACCTCCTCCATCATCATGAGCCATTCATTGCACTTGGTGAATACATCTCTCAGCACCGCTGCACCTCATGGTCAATGGCCCACACCATAGCCAACACTCTCCCACAGTCCACCCAGTGGGCCATGGGAGGACATACAGTGTCCAATAACTGTCCCTGCAGCACCACCCAGGACAACTCCAAACCCCAAAAATGCCCCCACATCACATCTCTTCCTCCCACTCCCTATCCCTAGTAGCCACCATGGCCACTTACTCCACACCAATGCCACATTTTCTTCAATTATGTGGAGTGCTATCTTCATTCTCTGAACTGCCACCATCAGAGATTCTCTTCTGTCCATAAGTCCCAATGAAACGTATGCCTGACTAAATGCCAGGTGTGTTCTTGGGTCTAGTGGCTGCACCAATTTGTGCCCTGTTGGAGTTGGATTATAACACTAGCCTTAGTAAATGCTTTCTTTTAAATGACTACATCATCATGAGCACCTATAGAAAATACAAACCAGTGGATAAATATGTAAAATTCAAAAATTATTCACACATTAAAGTGGTTAATTATAAAGATGTTTAAAATGGAATGTCAAAAGCAAGATATGATCAGAGAAGCATCCTTGATCTCTTTAAGCCTTTCCCCAGATTGGGTATATTAGTTAATAATTAAATCACATGAAAACAAAAAATGAGCCAATACAATTTACTGAGGTCAATGGGGAGATTAAAGAAGAAGGAGGGACACTTGGGGGATGCTAAAATTGTCTGTGATCCCAAAGGGATAACAGTCTAATTGGGTTCAAAGGACATAAAGAACAAAAAGGAGAAGAGAAAGACATGACCATGAATTGACATATTCAGGATTTAGAGAAGGGAACAGCTTGAGCAGTTCTAGAAGTGTAATAAGGAAAAGTAGGAAAAGACAGAAGGTGAGGAGAATGGAGTAAGCATTTGTTTGAAAATGAAAACTTATAAGGCATGTTTGGGAGACTACATCTGTCTGAATTAAAAGAAAACAGAGATAAATCAGTTGGCATTATGAAGAGTCCTGAGTGCCAAGAAAATGAGGTTGCATAATGGCACAGCACTGAAGGATTTTTTTTTTTTTAAGATTTATTTATTTATTTAATTTCCCCCCCTCCCCTGGTTGTCTGTTCTTGGTGTCTATTTGCTGCGTCTTGTTTCTTTGTCCGCTTCTGTTGTCGTCAGCGGCATGGGAAGTGTGGGCGGTGCCATTCCTGGGCAGGCTGCACTTTCTTTTCACGCTGGGTGGCTTTCCTCACAGGCGCACTCCTTGCGCGTGGGGCTCCCGCACGCGGGGGACACCCTTGCGTGGCATGGCACTCCTTGCGCGCATCAGCACTGCACATGGCCAGCTCCACACGGGTCAAGGAGGCCCGGGGTTTGAACCCATGGACCTCACATATGGTAGACGGACGCCCTAACCACTGGGCCAAAGTCCATTTCCCTGAAGGATTTTTAAGACAGTTATTAACCACATGATCAAAGTGACATTATGGGACAATGAAAAGTGTGGCACTGTGATGAAAAGAAAGGCAGAGACAGAAAGGCCAGTTAGAGAGTTTTCACTTTAGTTCAAGAGAATGGGAAGATTGTGGAGAACAGACTATTTTATTTGAAAAATAAACAAGTGCCATAAAAAAAAGAAGTGCCATAAAAAGCTTTATTGCTACTATTACTTATTTTAGCAAGTATTTCAAGATTTCATGATAAACTGTGATGAGTTCTCTAGGGAAGGAAGTTTTTATCTTATTTTCATTTATTACACAGAACATAAAGAACAGGCAGCATTGGTGAAGGGTCGCTGGGACAATCCAAAAGTTTGGGGAGTGGCCCTGTCCTCATTTCCACTTCTAATATCTCTCGACTCTCATAACTATCCCTCCGACCTGCCTCAATCCCATTTATATGACCAACATCCACTCCCCTGTGTCTAGTTCCTTGATCACAGAATCTAATAGGATTGAGTTGCTCATAAATGATTAATTGGTGGTTGGCTAAATCACATATCCATTAGTCATTATTTATTCCATTTCTAGCATCTTTATTCCCTAGTTTCTTATGATCAAAATTTTGCAAGACCTGTGATAGAATAGAGAATTCTTTCAAGTTTTAACATCCAAGATGACTTTGATAGTGTAGCATCATGAAATTTATTGTCTGTCATTTTAAAGAATATCCTAAAACCAAAGAAGTGACTTTAAAACAGAGTAATAATAATTTTAAAATGACTACAACTTGTTAATAAAATAATATATTTCTAAATATGAGGCCCTATTGAATTATATTCTCTAAAGGACAACCCCTTACATGTATCTATTATCTGGTCATAGAGTATTTATATGAATACAGAAAGGGTAAAAGCAGAGAATTGAAATTGTCTTAATAATTTATATATGTGCAGATAATGTAAGTTTAATGTCTATTAAAAAATTTCCCTGTAGTTTTCCCAAATGTGAACTTATAAACCCACTGTCTGAACAGTTTTCATTTTCTACAACATCAAGTAGTTACTTTATATGTAACATGTAGATTAGATTCAACTAAACAATATAGCACTAAATGAAAGCAAACTAAAAAATATACAGCTTTCAAAACCATAAAGAGAGCTGCATTATACAGAAAATAAGTATTCTTACAATCTTCAGAACTATGTAGATTCATATAATAAGCTAGAACCCCCAAATATTTCAGTTTACTTCACAATTTATGTACAAACTCATGTCCTAACGGTCAATGGAAAAAGAAGCACACTGTTACAAGTTGGAAGGTACAACATTTGCAGCAGATATTCAGAGAAGAAACTTGACAATAAACACTCCATAGTTGGTAACAAATAAGAAAACAAGGCATTAAGAAAGATGTAGGCAAGAGGAGTGACATAAAAAGATGATGGTGTGAGATGTTTCAGGGTTCCCTCCTAAATACAAAATCTTGAAACAACCAGCAAAAACTGACAGAACCTTCTTTATTTGAGTTTCCAAAAGCAAAGGGTTGCAGTAACTAGGTAAGTTCCAAATCTAGAAAAAGGTGATTTTAAAACTGCAGGAAAACAATTGCGGGCTCTTTCCTCACCTGCTTCCCAGCACAGTGTGAAGCCAGCCCACAATCTCAGTGTGGGTCTCTATTCCAGGTCCTGGAGAGAGCCCCTTTCTGTATACTGCTGTCAACCGGAAGGACTGAACCAGGACACTGTCTCAAACTCACCGTCCCAGAACCTGACCTGTATGCAGAAAGAACCCACAGGCAGCTAAATCAGTGTAAGAAACAATCAAATTCTAGAAGTCTGAGAAAAAGGATTATCAGCTTTCAGAGATACAGTAAACTATGTATTGTTTCTGTATTATTTCTGCTATTTTCCTGTAAGTTTGAAATTAATTCAAAATAAAACATTTTAAGTTAAAAATAAAAGCTATGTAGTAGAGTGATCAGGAGTAGGAAGAGAATTATTTCATAGGGAAAAGAAGGGACATCAGATCCCTGTAAAGAGGGGAAACACTAAGACCAAGAACAAATGCCCATGGCAAGACATACTTAGAAAAGACCAGAGAGGGCCCTGTTCAGACTGTTCTTCAGGTTCATTGTGAAAAGGAGTAAGCTCCAAAGGAGCTCAGTACCCAACATAAAGTCAATCTGCAGGAACTGTAGAAAGTATTGTTTGTTTTTTGTTTTTGTTAGTTCCTGGTACTCAAGGAAACCCTTGTCCAGTCATATCACTAGGTGGATAAAAGCTTAAGGAATAGACATTTCAAGGACTATTTTCCAGATTTAACATATTAAAATATTAAAATGTAATAGACAATTAAAATTTTTTTAAAAATTGGAGGAAAAAAAAGAGTAGTGGGAATGGAGAGAATGGGAGGCAGTAGAGATCCAACCTACCCTTCTTCCACAAAGGTTACTTTTTTCAATATGAGAATATATAATGTCAGCATATTTTGAATCAAATTCCATTTTCAGCCTATTCCTCCAATTTGCATGGCCAGTGGAATTGAGAGTTCATTTTATCCTCACTTAAGTAAAATCTTATTTTTATTGTCATACTTTTATGAAAAATATCTTAAAAAATAAAATAAAATGAACATTGTGCAACAAAAGTTTAAAAGGCATACATACAAAGAAAACAGAAATGATGGCCCAAACAAAAGATAAAGGTAAAACATCAAAACAGCTCAATAAAGACCAGACCATTCAAAGACATTAAACTAAGTGTTTTAACATATGCTCAAAGACCTAAAGAGAAACACTGAGAAAGAACTCAATCATATCAGGAAAATGATATATGAGAAAATGAGAATTTTGATAAAGAAAAAGAAATTCTAAGAAGAAGCCAAACAGAACTACTGGAACTGAAAATTACCACAACTGAAATTTTAAAAAATTACCTAGAGGGGATCAACAGAACATTGGCACTGGCAGAAGAGAGAATAAGTAAACTTGAAGATAGGATAAGTGAAAGGATTCAGTCTAAGATTAAGAAGAAAACAGAATAAATAAAAGTGAATAGAGCCTGTTGGACTTGTGGGGCACTACAAGGCATATCAAAATATGCCTTATCGGAGTCCCAGCGAAGAAGGACAGAAAGGGACAGAAGGAATATTTGAAGAAATAACAGCAGAAAACTTCCCAAATTTAAGAAAAATCATGCATATAAATGTTAGTAAGTTTAACAAAATCCAAACAGAATAAATGCAAAGAGATCCATAAACAGAAACATAATCAAACTTTCAAATGCCAAAGACAATGCAAATATCATGAAAGCTGCAAGAGAGAAACAATATGTCATGTACAAGGGGCCTTCAATAAGATTCAGTGCCAATATCTCATCAGGAACTATAGGGGCAATAAAGCAGGAGGACAACATAGATAAAGGACTGAAAGAAAATAATTGATGAGTATTTTATTTGTGGTGAAACGCTCTTTTAAAATGAGAGAGAGATTAAGACAACCCCAGATAAACAAAGCTGAGGGATATTGTCACCATTAGAACTGCCCTACAAGCCAATGTTAAGGTGAGTTTTTTAAATGCAAAGAAGACACAAGATATTAGATTTTATAAAGAGGAAAGAAAGATCTTTGGTAAAGGCAACTATATGGGTAATTATAATCACCAGTATTCTTGTATTTTTGGTTTGTAAGTCTACTTTTTACTCCTTACAATATCTAAAATGCAAATAAAAAAGCAATGATATATCTATGGTTTTGAACACACCATGTCTAAAGATGTACAAGAAACAACATAAAGGTAGGGGGACAGAGGAGTACAGTAACATAGTTTGTGTGTTATTGAAGTTTGGTATCAAATCAAATGAATATATTATAAATATAGGTTGTTAAATTTAATCCCTATGGTAGCCACAAGTAAAATGTCAAAATATTCACAGAAAAAATATAAGGGAATAAGGCAGGAATGGAAGAGTTGAGGGACAGAAAAGGCATAAGACTTACAAAAACAAATAGCAAAATGCAGAGGAAAATCCTTCTTTATCAGTAATTATCTCAAATTAAATGGTTTAACTTTCTAGACAAAAGGCAAACATTGGCAGTATGGACAAAAAAACATGACCTAAGTATATGCTCTTCTGCATGGGACTCATGTTGAATTCAGAGGTTGAAATTGAAATGATGGCAAAAAATATTCCATGAAAATAGTAAAAAAAAAAAAAGAACTGGGATGACTATGTTAATATTAGGTAAAACAGAACGAATTAAAAAAACAGTTACAAGAGGCAAAGGAGGACCCTTCATATTGATTAAAATGTTAATTATTCATGAAGATGTAACAATTATAAATGCATATGTACCTAACAGCAGAAAGCCAGAATATATGAAGCAAATATGGACAGATTTGAAGGGTTAAATAGATGGTTCTCCATTAATACTAGGAGACTTCAATATACCACTTTCAAAAATGGATAGACCATGTAGGCAGAAGATCAATACAGAAATAGAAGACTTGAACAATACTCTAAGCCAACTAGATGTAATTAACTAACTGGCAAAGAAAGAGAGAAGATGCAAATAAACAAAATCAGAAATGAACAAGGTAGCATTGATTCCAAACCCACAAAGATAAAAAGGATTATAATGTGGTATGAACAGTTCTATGCCAACAATTTAGATAACTTAGATGACATGGGAAAATACCTAGAAACACAAAACCACCTGAGCTGACTAAAGAAGACTTGGAGACCTTAACAAATCTATAACAAGTAAAATAATTGAGTCAGTGACAAAGAACAAAAACAAAAACTCCCAAGAAAGAAAAACCAGGACAGGAAGACTTCACTAATGAAATTCACTATATATTTCAAAAAGAATTAACACCAATCCTGTTCAACCACTTCTAAAACGTTGAAGAGAAAGGAACACTTTCTAACTCATTCTCTGAGGTCAGTATCATCCTAACACCAAAAAAGATAGAGATATAAGAAATGAAAATTGCAGAAAAACTTCCATTATGAATATAGATGCCAAAATTCTTTAAAAAAACAACAAGAAGTAGCAAATTGTATCCAATGGGATTATTCACCTAAGAGGGATTTATGCACGTAATGCAAGTATTGTTCAATATATGAAAATCAATCAATACAATGAACCACATTAATAGAACGAAAGCCAAAAAAAAAAAAAAAAGGCAAAACCAAAAAACCCAAAACACATGGTAATTTCAAATGACAGAGCAATGCCATTTTACAAAATCCAGCATCCATTCTTTAAGAACACTGTATTAGTCAGCCAAAGGTTTGCTGAGGCAAAGTACCAGAAATATGTTGGTTTATATAAAGTGTTTATTTGAGGTAGAAGCTTACAGTTACCAGGCCATAAAGCATAAGTTACTTTCCTCACCAAAATCTTTTCCCATGTTGGAGCAAGACGGCTACAGACATCTGCAAAGGTTCAGCCTTTCTCTTCCTCTTAAGGCTCTGTGGTCCCATATTCTTCCAGTCTTAGCTTTAGGCTGTGATAAGTCTTATCTCTCTCCCAGGTCCATTTCTCTCTGGGCTCAGCTGTTTGTTCTCTCTACTACGTCAGCTACAGACTATCAGGCTCTCTCTCTTCCTGGGGCCTCTGCTGTGTCTATGCAGCCATCTCTCTTCCTCTGTGTTCTTCTTCTTTGTGTATTTACTTCCTGGTGCTGCAGCATCAAAATACCAACTCTCTCCTCTGCCAAGTCATTTTCTAAACATCCTACTGATGTGGCCCAATCAAAGCCCTAATCATAATTTAATCAAGTAAAATGAAACCTCTGAACATAATACAATCTAATAGGTCCAGAGGAACAGATCAGTTTATAAACATAATCCACTATATTTTTGGAATTCATAAACAATGCCAAACTGCTACAAATACTCAGAAAACCATGAATAGGTGGAATCTTTCTCAACATTCCTCAACATGAAGAGAAGCATATATGGAAAACGCACAGATGTCATCATGCTGAATGGTGAATTACCAAAATTTTTTCCCCAAAGATCAGGAACAAATAAGGATACCCATTTTTATCACTACTCTTCAGCACTGTTCTGGAATTTCTAGCCAGAGTTAAGTAAGTAAGAGAAAAAAATATGTTTAGTTACCCAAATTGGAAAGAAAGAAAAAAAAAACTTTCCCTGTTGGCTGATGACATGACTCTACATATAAAAATCCTGAAAAATCTGCAAGGAAGTTACTAAAGATAATAAATTCAGCAAGAAGTAAAGGCACAAGACAATCTTAATGAAATCATTGGATGAGTTTACACTCATCAATTAATAATTCAAAAGGAAATCAAGAAAACAATTACATTTACAATTCTAGGAATGAAATTAACAAAGGATGTAAAGGACTTGTATACAGTACACTGCAAAACATCGCTTAAAGAAATTAAAAGAAGAATTAAAGAAGTCCTCAATAAATGGAAAAAGCTTCTGCATTCATGGAGTGGAATATTAAATATTGTTAAAATGTCAATATTATCCAAAGCAATTTACAGATTAGGTGTAATCCCAATCCAAATTCCTACCGCCTTCTTCACAGAAATGGAGAGGCCAATTTCCAGATTCCTGTGAAAGGGCAAAGGAGTTAGAAGAGATAAAATCACCTTGAAAAAGGACAATAAAGTTGGAAGACTTAAAATTTCTGATTTTTAAACACATTAGAAAGCTACAGTAATCAAAACAGTGTGGTACTGGCACAATGACAGACAACTAGACCAAGACTGAATTGAAATGAGAGTTGATCAATAAACCCCATTTCTATGGTCAATTGATTTTTGACAAGGATGCCAACTCTGCTTGATGGGGAAAAAAGTCTCTTCAACAAATGCTGCTGGGATAGTTGTAGATCCATATATACAAAAGAATGAAACTAGAACCCTACCATACACCATATTCAATAATTAACTAAAAATGCATCAAGGGCCTAAATATAAAACTAAAACTATAAAATTCATAGAAGAAATTATAGAAGAATATCTTCTGGACCTTGCATTCCTCAACTCTACAGGAAAAGCAGGAGCAACTAAAGAAAAAAATGATAAGTTGGACATCATCCAAATTTAAAAAACATTATGCATCAAAGTCATTATCAAGAAAGTGAATAGACAACCTATAGAATGGGGAAAAACATATTTTATAAGAGTTTAATATTAATACCTACAATATGTAAGTTCATCTAAATTCAACAACAAAGACAACTCCATTTAAAAGTGAGCAAAAGACTCGAATATATATTTCTCCTAAGAAGGCACTATAGCCAATAAGCACAGAAAAAGATGCTCATAATTGCTACCACCCACCCCAAGGAAATGCAAATCAAAATCACAATGGGATGTCACTTTGCACCATTACAATTAATAGAATCACTATTTTTTTTAAAAGCAGAAAAAGCAAGCATTGGCAAGGATGTGGAGATGCTTGCATTGTTGGTGGGAAGTAAAATAGTGCAGCACTGTGGAAAATGGTTTTGAGTTCCTAAGAGAGTTAAATTTTTAATTACCACATGACCTGGCAATCTCGTTATGAGATGTATATCCACAACAATTGTAAACAAGGACTACAACAGAAATCTGTAACCAATGTCCATAGCAGCATTATTCACAATAGTAAAAAGGTGAAAACAACCTAAGTATCCATTAACAGATGAATGGATTAACAAAATGTGGTGTACATATAATAGAATATTAATGCACCATTGTAAAGGAATTAAGTTCTGATACATACTACATGTGGACAAACCTTAAAGGCATCATCTTGAATGAAATAAACCAGACATAAAGGAACAAATATTGTGCGATCCATTTATATGAAATATGCAAATTCATGGAGACAGAAAGTGGATTACCGGGTATCAGGGGCAGGGATGAGGGTAGGGAAGGGGAAATTAATGCTTAATCAGTACAGAGCTTGTTTGGGGGGATGGAAAATTTTTGGTAATGGATTTTGGTGATGGTAACACAAACATTGTGGATGTCATTAAAACCACTGAACTGTGTATTTGAAACAAGTTAAAATGAGAAATTTTATGCTGTATATAAGTTGCCACAAAATTTTAAAAAGATGTTTATTATTTTATCAGCAATCTTTATTGACCCCACAACTTTGTTTTAATCATAAAATAATGTGATTCCTTAAAAATAAAAAACAAAATATTTTGAGTATTTATAAAAATTAAAACTGAAGGAAAACTTTAATCCCTTACACCTTCATAGGAAAATAATTGAATATATATTTTCAGAAATCAGAATATATTTGAGATGGTCAGAGTAGACTCTTTGGAGACAGAATTTTTAAGTACCCCTCTTTCCTCCCACATCTTGGCAGACAGAAATCTAATGAATTTTTCCAATCAAATAAAAATTTCACAGCAAAACTTTCAGCCATTCTTATTTCCCACTTTTCCTTATTCTCTACACCTACCATAATATCCTGTTACTTCTACCTCCCATTTGCATTTCAAATCCATCTATTTTCCCCTGTCTGCTCATACCTGTACAATCTTTGATCTGGAATATTGCTCCAGCTGCCTGCCTGATCAAGATTTTTCTCTTGCCAATCTCCATATTGTTCTCTACTTAATAAACTGTTTAAAATAAGACAGGAATCCGATCCTGTCTTACTTTCCTGACTAAAATCCTTTAAAGCCTTTCACTTGGCCTGAGAATAAAATCCTGACTACAAAGTCCTTTAACATATGGTTATACCTAATTTTCAAGCTCATTTCATGGCTCTTTTCTAACTGCTCATACCACTCCACTTACTCTAGACTTCCGGTTTTTTTCATAAATGTGCCAGGTAGGCTCATTCCCATCCACAGTCTCTATCCTGGCAGTTTCCTTTGAATAGAATCCTTTCTTCTAGGTCTTTGTGTGGTCAACCAGGGCACATTTTTTTCACCCTTCTTTCAAAGAATATTTCTGATCTAAAGTAGAGTCAGCACAGTTAATCTACATCTCAAACTGTTAATATGCTGAAAAGTGTTTATCACAATCCGTAACCATCACGGTTACTTAGGTGTTTTCTTGTTTATTTGCTCCATCACTCAAATGTAAATTCCATCAAATCAGAGACCAGAACTGTTTTGTTCTCTCCTCACTACTCTATCTAGAATATTCACAGTCTAGAGGATGGATCATGGCTATATAAGAGGTGTCCAAATAGTTGTTGATGAAGCAAGGATACCCAAAATTCACTTTTTTGATTATGGGTTGGAGGAGATGAAATAAAAGGCACATATGCACACTGCTGTGAAAGTCACTTCACATGGTAAATAACAAATTTAAAGTACTCTCCAATGAGTCACAAGTGCAAACACAACAAATCACAACTATAAATTTGGAATCAAACTCCTTTTCATGTGGGAAGCTCTCAAAGTAAGAATCAGCAGAATTTATTTAATGATTGACAATTCTCTCAAGTAACCACAGAGGAGCCAGCCAGTATGTTTAAAGTTAACGATGGGACTTGCCTTTTAAATAAGTGCAGACAGAGGAGGTGACTGTCCACAAGATTTGACTTTATGATAAAGCCATAGTTCTAGAAAATCTACCCTTCCCCTACCTTTTTCAAATCTATTAATTATTGAAATTCTAAAGATCATCAAATTTGTTAAAACCAATGGAGAAGCTTTGTGATAATCCCTTTATTTTTGAAGAGAGTAAAATGAAAAACTATGAAATAATTTATATAGCACCTTTCTCTTAAATTTAATACCAGTGAACATGTCCAAATATCCCAGGATATTAGTCTTATATTAGAGTCAACACCATATAAATCTGGATTCTCCTATTATCAAACAGTTAAGTTAATATTGAATGCCTTAAATTATAAGAGAAAATTCACATTTCTGTAAAGATCTCTTTGATGTGAGTTAGAAGACAGGACTTAGAATATTTTACATGTTCCCATGGTCCTTAGTGTGTCTCAAACAAGTAGGAAATAGGGAGACATGAATTGATCAAAGGGAATTTGAATAGGAAGCAGGAATACATTCTTTGCTCATCAAATCAAAGTTAAAAAAGCATCTTAACAAAATTTTTAAAAATAAAAACACAGAGAAAATCTCAATCATTGAATAATTAATGTAGAAATATGTATAAAAAGTGGCTTAACATGAGCTGATTAGGAAGATAAGTTAATTATGCCATCGAGTGAGCACTCATTTATAGAGTAACCATTTTGTGCAGCATTCAGAGCTGTCATTTCTGGATATCACTGAAGGAAATTTTCTGTCAGCATATTCCGAAGTATATCGAAACTCATTCTTATCCAACCTCTCATTACTCATCATTCAAGTTGAGAAATTTCATTAATACTGCTAATGTAATAGTAAAGTGCATTTAAATATATTAATATTCTACATGAATTGGTAAGGATTATTAAAATTATAGAAGGGTAACCTAAGTGGTCAATATTCAGTTATAATAACATATTATTATGATATTTAGTACTTTTCATTTTAAAAGGCTTAAGTCATTATCCAGATATATAATCCTCCTTTGGATGCTTTCACATGCCTGTTTCGAGACTAGCACATGAAGGTAATTAAAAGTAGTCCATTTTAAATTACTGAAAACAAGCATGGAGAAAAGTAATTTTAAAAGAACATCTTCAAGTAACATGATTTTAATAATAATTTTCTATTGGCTGATTTAAACATCCTCCTGAAAAAATTAATGTGAAGTATATCATATTCCCAACATTTTGTCAAAAATTGATGAACAATTGTCATCTAAAAATAATTTCTGTATTTTTTAGAAAATCTTTGTTTGAAGACTACTTCCCTCACAAGTGACAAATATCATGTAGAAAATAGCACAAGAGTTTACTTAGTTGTTATTTCTTTTTTAAAAAAGATTTATGGAAATACATCTTATTTAATGATTTTTCCTTTATTGCCAGACGATTCAAATCTAAATTTAATGCTTAATAAGCTAGGTGGCTAGAGATATTTATATCCTTCTCTACAGTTTTGTTGTCTTTTTAAAACTTTTATTTCTTTTAAATAATTGTATTTTTGTATACATAATATTTATTTTAAGATGCAGCAAATACTTTTTGGAAAGCAAACTGGTTATCAAGTTTTTAAAAAGTCTAGATAATCATTTTGTTAATCATTTAAATATATAAATATATACCTTTTGAATAAGATCTTATCTATTCATGATATATAATTGTGAAAGTCGTCCCGGCGGGACACTGACAGGGGCTCGAGTACTGGTCAGGAAGGAATGTTATGGGACAAGAGACACGAAGGACGACAGCAAGACGGTGCTCTGATAAAGCTGCAAACTGCTGCCGCTGCAAAATTTTATTGAAGGGGCTGAGCATATATACTCTAGGGAGGAGGGGGGGTGGCGGGTAAGGACAGGTGGCGGTCTGGGATTGGCAGCTGCTGTTGCTGGGGGAAGTGGCAGAGGTAAGGTGATTGGTTCTGGCTGTTACTGAGGGAAATGGCAGAAGTAAGGTTAGGAGGCAATTACTGATTGGTGGTCGCACTGACTGCCTGAGGCGTTGGCTGGGCGGTAACTGCAAGAAAGGGCACGAACCGTCCTCCGTGAAGGAGGCTGAGTATACTGTAGACCATTACTGTATCAGCTCTGGCAGCCATTATGTGCTCTTTGATATTGCTGAAGGCAAGTGCTGTCTTAAGCATCCCCAACAATTCTACTTAACTACTCCAACTTCAAATACTATCTCTCAGTTAGCAAAAGCATCTAGGTCTCCCTTGTTAATAATTATCATAGATCATGAAACATCTCAATACTACAGAGAATTATAAAAAATAATGTGAAGAGCAGCTAGGCTTTCTTCATAGACTTTAAGCACATGTAAACTATTTTTGCCTTGCTTATTTTAATGAAATAGTGGTTTGAGTGGTGGCCCTCAAGAGGATGTACATGCCCTAAACCCCAGAGACAGAATGTGACCTTGTTTTGAAAAAAGGGTCTTTGCAGATGCAGTAAAGTTAAGGCTATCAAGATTGGATCACCCTGGATATAGGGTGGGCTCTAATCCAATGACAGGTGTCCTTTTGAGAGAAAGGCAGAAGGAAATGGGACCCAGAGAAAGTCATGCAAAGAGTCATGTGAAGACGGACAGAGATGAGAATGCTGTGTCTACGAACCACGGCTGTGAAGATTTCCACCAGCCCAGAAGCTGGCAGAAGCAAGGAAGGATTCTCCTGGGGCCTTCTGAGGGTGTGACCCTGCCAACGCTGTGATTTCAGACTTTGGTCTCCAAATCTCCGAAAGGTTCGTTTCTGTTGCTTTACTCCAGCCATTTGTTACGGCAGCCCTAGGAAGCTTATCCGGAGGGCTTTCTTTTATCCTCAAGAAGCACACTTTAAAGATGTTACTGGATTGTCTTTCTCCCCTTTTCTAACTGAGTATGAATTATTAACCTGAAAAGCTTGAGACTAATGCATGCTTTTGAATTTTCCCCTATATGCATATATCTATGAACAATATCCACTTTCATGTTGCATCTTTTAAATGTATAGAAATGGCATAAGCTTGTACACTGCATTTTATTACCTGCTTTTCCCCCTGAGCATTAGATATGAAATGCTTGCTTGCATATGTCATCACCTGTGGCAACTGCTCTTTTTTTTTTTACACTTTTTAAATTAAAGTTAATAGATCACAAAGAATGTTACATTAAAAAACATAAAAACATAAAAAAAACACAAGACCCCACTCCCCAACCCCCCACCCCATCATTTTTGTAAATTGTATTCTTTGAAGAGATATACATCACACAAAAAAGTTACATTAAAAAATATGAGTTTCCCATATACCCTCCATCCCCCCGCCCCACTCCTCCCACACCAACAACCTCCTTCACCATTGCGGCACACTCATCGCACTTGGTGAACACATTTTGGAGCACTGCTGCACCACATGGATAATAGTTTACCCTATAGTTCACACTCTCCCCCAGTACATTCAGTGACTTATGGCAGGATATGTAAAGCCTAGCATCTGACCCTGCAATATCATTTAGGACAACTCAAAGTCCCAAAAATGCCCCCACATCACATCTCTCATTCTCTCTCCCTGCCCTCAACAACTACTGTGGCCACTCTCTCCCTGTCAATGATACAATTTCTTCTATTAGTAGTCACAATAGTTTTATAATAGAATATCAGTAAGTCCACTCTAATCCATATTTTATTCCTCCATTCTGTGGACCCTGGGATGGCGATGTCCTCTCCACCTCTCGATCAAGAGGGGGCTTAGATTCCACATGGATGATGGATGCAATTCCTCTGCTTGCAGTTGTTGGCACTCTTGATTCTCTGGTGTGGTGGTGAACCATCTTCACCTCCCTGTTAGCTGACCTGGGTAAGTCCAGTGAACCAGAGAGTAGGAGTCGGTTCGAGATTCTGTGCTGATGCATGCAAACTTACTTTTCAAAATTTAATTGCCAATGGTATTCTGAACTGAAAAACTCAGATTTTTGATACCTTTACTATTATAAACAATGTGGCTGCAATAAATCATCCTTGAGAATGTTTCCTTGTGTTCAGTTGCAAGTGCCTCTCTGGAGCAGATGCCTGGGTATGGAATTTCTGACTTGAAAAGAATGAGTATCCTTTAACTTATTAGTATCCTCTAATTCCCTATTCACGGCTCCAGTTCACACCCACACCGGTGATGTATACGAACTCAGATGACCACATTTTGTCCCAAAACTCGGTATTGTTGGACTCATAAATTTCTCATACTTTGATTAGGTAAATTGATATTATATGGGTTTAGTTAGCATTCACCTGTTAAGTATTAATAAACACATCATCGGAGGAAAAAGAGATGTCAGAAACACATTCCATGGTTTCTCATCGTAACGAGAGTTAGAGTGGGACCAAAACCACAGTTTTTGACAAAAGAGAGGATAACCACAATAATACACACACAAGGTTCAAACTTGCCAGATTTAGCTTTGGGCACTTAGCAGGGTACACAGCAGAGTAATAGTGAAATCTTACAGACCAGAAGATCGAGTGGCAGTACATGTGCGTTTGGGAAGCAGGTACCCTCTAATGTGCTACTTCAAGACCACAAAGATTACAGTCTTGATTCCAAATTTGCAAAATTTTTGAGGAAGGAGAGGAGCAGAAAGTCTGAAAGAAGTGACACTTAATCTGAAAAGACTTTCAAATGAGAATATCTAAATTATTGAGGTGTCATAAGTTTATTTAGTACTACTTTTAGGGCCTAAATTAGCATTTAGAAAATAGTCACTATAGAAACAAACTGAATATTTAGGCAAAATATTATTCTGTTTTATCTGCAGTATTTTAAAAATAGATTTTACTGAATATTTCTAAAGGTCTGGAAGTTGTCAATAAATGAATATATGATTTCTGCTTCTGATTAAATAAATGAACTTATTTTAAATGGCATAACTTAATGGTTTTGATGAGATTTAAAATTGCCAGAGCAGTTTCTTAATTTCTTTTTAGGCTGGCTCTTTTTTAATGTGTGCTGTTTACTGAATGAAAAAGCTTCTACTGATATCTCAAGAAGAGAAGAAATAAGAAAAAGAGCAGTAGGGACATCTGCTTGAGTCTCATTCTCTGAAACATTCTGCATTCTGCTTTTATTCATCCTTGTGGCATTGCTTTCTTTGAACTCAGTGAGTGCTCTTTGTGATGCAGGGATATAGATGAGTACAGAAGGCTGTGAGTTCAGCACATGGGCTGAAAATTAGAAATTTTTCACCTTCCAGAGAACTCAGTCTTCAAAGTGGTCTCTTGACTTCAATGGCAGACTTAAGACCAGAGGGCAGGATATTGAGGAAGAGACAAAGGAAGTACTTGAGTGAATGAAATTCTCACACAAGAAGTAGAGGAAAAAGCATGTCTTTATACTTAAGTAGCAGCAAGTTCAGAATTTTCCAGTATTACAAGGCAATAAAATTAGATTCAGTCCCAAAACTCACAAAAACATAGCTTTTGGATTGCTAGGATTAGCAAACTCCCACACGCACAAATATTTTCACTATGGGCTCCTTAATACAGACTTTGTTGGGAAACGGACTTTGGCCCAGTGGTTAGGGCGTCCGTCTACCATATGGGAGGTCCGCGGTTCAAACCCCGGGCCTCCTTGAGCCGTGTGGAGCTGGCCATGCGCAGTGCTGATGCGCGCAAGGAGTGCCGTGCCACGCAAGGGTGTCCCCCGCGTGGGGGAGCCCCACGCGCAAGGAGTGTGCCCGTGAGGAAAGCCGCCCAGCGTGAAAAGAAAGAGCAGCCTGCCCAGGAATGGCGCCGCCCACACTTCCCGTGCCGCTGACGACAACAGAAGCGACAAAGAAACAAGACGCAGCAAATAGACACCAAGAACAAACAACCAGGGGAGAGGGGGAAATTAAATAAATAAATAAATCTTTAAAAAAAAAAAAAAATACAGACTTTGTTATTAAAAGGGGTCATGCAGTTGGCTTTGTGTGTAGTATCCTCTGGGACGTTCATAACACCTCAGAATTTTCTGTCTAAATAGTGGAGGTGGGGGAATTTATCCCTTAACTATCAATCCCCGTTGGTTGAATCTTTGCACGGGATGTTATTTCTCTGCAAGTGGTATGAGCACGTTTTACTAGCATGCTTCGCATCTGAAGATCCTTAAGAGAGTTGAAGCCTCATGCACTAAAGACAAGATGCTGTCAAACCAAAGAGGAAAGTGGATGTGAGCCTCCAAAGAACTGTCTAAAATGCTTACGTCTTGGGATTAAGAAGATGTGATTCCAGGCACCACATGTGTCTGAAGCTGTCCACTTCTTGTACCATGCTGAGCTGTTCATGTTTTATATGAATTCTCCTATGTCAAAGTCTTTAAAGGGGTTAAATCTCTACAAAAGACTTGACACACTAGGATTAGTGAAACATGCTACAGAATCCAATCGTTGCTACTGTAATCGATAGTCATTTTCCTCTTGTGCCATCCATTCAAGATTTGCATCGCTCTCAACTAGGGCTGCAGCTGGAAATGGTCATCTGGTTATGTGATCTGAACCCTCATGCCTATGGGGACTGTCCTTGCTTATCTTCTCTTTTTTACTCCACAGTTCCTGTAATTTTCCATTCACCATTTTCACTGGCATGTCAATAAGTTAATTAGATAATGTACTGGCATGGAGGTACTGGTAGAAGCACTGAGTTCAGGAATAGCTGTCCATTCTGATATGGATTGGAATAAGTATGATGACTCAATTTGCTATCAAATAGCCATGGGTTTCACAATTTTAAGTGTGTGTAAGAAATATAATGCATTTTTTCAATTCCCACTTCTCAAAATCAAAAGAAGCCATATCTAAAGATCTACATCAAGATCTCATATAGATCACGATATGCTGGTATGCTGAGATTATCATCACAAATGGGAGAGACTTTGGGGAATCCTGAGATGGGAGTGAGCATGTGTAGATGTGGAGTATTCAGGAATAATTGGGAATGGAGATTGGACTTGATAGATTGCTTGCAAAAATGGTACCAATCATCCCTTCTGTATTCATGTCCATTGCAATGTGGCTTTGCATCTCCTACCTTCAAACCCTAAAAAATTCTGGCAGAGATTTGTGATTTACTTGGATTAGTAGAATGCAGCAAAAGTGATGATGCATTCACAAGCTCATCCAGAAAATGTCGTGGACAGAATCATGGCTACTTTAATAAGGAAACCAGCTACCAAGGGGATACATGCAGAACACGTTAAGTGTCGGTAGTATTTTTTGTGTAGGATTTATGATTTCTATATTGTTCTTTGTTCACCTATTTATTTTTCTCTTTTTATTATATATTAAAAATTTTAATTAGAAAGTTGTAGGTTTACAGGAAAATCGTGTAAAAAAAACAGCATTCCTGTATATCCCCTCATTGTTGATACTGTGCATTAGCTGTGGTATCTTTGCTACAACTGATGAAAAAATATAAAAATTGTACTAGCTATACACCCTCATCTACAGTAGGGTTCATTGTGTATCCAGCCCTATATTTTATGTTTTAATTTTTATAGTAATAACATATATATGACCTAAAATGTCCCTTTTAACAACATTCACGTCTATAATTCAGTGTTCTTAATTACACTCACAATAATGTGCTACCATAAACACCATCCTTTTCCAAAATTTTACAATCAATCTAAATACAAATGCTGTGCATTTGAGCACTCTCTCCCTGTGCCTTACCCAAAACCCAACCCCGGGTAATCTATAATCTAAATTTAACTCTATGAGTTTGCTTATTCTAAATATTTCATATCAGAGAGATCATACAATATTTGTCCTTGTGTTCAGTTTATTTCACTCAGCATAATGTCTTCTGTTGTCTGGAGCGAGGGCTCGGCCTCGCTTATGCCCGAGTCAGGGGGGGCTCGCTCCTGCCAAACCACCGGCGGGAGGTACTCCTGAAAGGAGCACCAGTTCTTCCAGGCGTGGGGGACGCGCGGTTAAAAAGGAACCACGGAGACCGCCTGAGCGCAAGAACAGGTCTGCTTTATTATGGAAGTGCACTAGGTTATATAGGGTTGAGAGGGAGGAGTAAGATGGAGGGAGGGCTAGCTACGGGGCAGTAGTGGACAGGCTGAAGCTGATGGACAGCCCCGAGGTAAGCAGTTACCGGGGAAGAGGGCAGATTGTACGTTGGCAATATGGGCGGGACTGGCGGGAAAGATAGCGACGGCTGGAAAGGGGAGGAGGGGTGGCGAGAGGAAGCAACAGTCTTCAAGGTTCATTCATGTATCACAGGTATCAGGACTTTATTCCTTTTTACAGCTGAAAAAATTCCAAATATGTATAAACTACATATTGTTTATCCATTCATCAGTTGATGGACAATTGGGTTATTTCCATCGTTTGTCAATTGTGAACAATGCCACTACAGACATTGGTGTGCAAATATCTGTTCAGTTCCATGCTTTCAAAATTTTTGGGTGCATATGCAGTAGAGGGATTTTCAGGTTATATAGTAATTCCAGAGTTAGCTTTTTGAGGACCTGCAAAACTGTCTTTCATAGTGGCAGCACCATTTTACATTTCCCCCAGTAATGAATGGCTGTTCCTATTTCTCTACATCCTTTACTGTATTTGTAATAGGAGCCATTCTATTGGGTATGAAATGGGATCAAATTGTGGTTTTGATTTGCATTTCCCTAATAGTTAGTGACATTGAGCATCTTTCATGTGCTTTTTAGTCATTTGTATATCCTCTTTGGAGAAATGTCAAGTCTTTTTGGGGTTTTTTAGTTGTACTGTTTGTCTTTTTATTAATGAATTTAGGATTTCTGTATATATTCTGGATATTAATCCCTTGTTGTACACACAGTTAACAAATATTTTCTCCCATTGAATAGGTTGTTTTATCACTTTCATGATAATGCCCTTTGATGCACATACTTTTTCTAAAAAATTATTTTGAAAGAAGCTTAAGATTACATAAATAGTACAACAAAAATATAGGGGGATTCCCATATACCCCAAGCATTCCCCCTCTCCCACTTTCCCCCCACCACCAACATCTTTCATTAGTGTGGCATATTTGTTACAATTAATGAACACATATTGAAGCATTGCTACTAACCATGGTCTATAGTTTACATTATATTTTACACATTGATGTCTTTAAGCAATGTTTTGTAGTGTCCTGTGTACAAGTCCTTTACATCCTTAGCTAAATTTATTCCTGGATATTTGATTCTTTTAGTTTCTATTGTAATGGAACTTTTTCTTGATTTCCTCCTCAGATGGCTCATTACTAGTGTGTAGAAATAATCCTGCTTTTGTGTGTTGATCTTGTACCCTGACACTTTGTTAAATTCATTTGTTAACTCTAGTTGCTTCATTGTAGCTTTTTCAGGACTTTCTATATATAGGATCATGTCATCTGCAAAGAGTGAAAGTTTACTTTTTCCTTTCTGATTTGGATGCCTTTTGTTTCTTTTTCTTCTATCACTGCTCTGGCTACAACTTCTTTCACAATGTTGAGTAAGCGTTGCAACAGGGAACATCCTTGTCTTCTTCCATATCTTAGAGGAAACACTTTGAATCTTTTACAAATAGAGTGTGATGTTAGCAGTGGGTTTTTCATATATGCCCTTAATCATGTTGAGGAATTTTCCTTCTCTTCCTAGTGTTCTAAGTGTATTTATCAAGAAAGGATGATGGATTTTGCCAAATGCCTTTTCTGCATCAATCGAGATGATCATGTGATTCTTTCCCTTCATTTTGTTAATATGGTGTATTACATTAATTGATTTTTTAAATGTTGAATCTCCCTTGTATACCTGGGATAAAACCCACTTGATCACAGTGTATAATTCTTTTAATGTGCTGTTGGTTCCATTCACTAGCATTTTGTTGAGGATTTTTGCATCTATACTTAAGAGAAATTTGTAATCTATTTCTTGTAGTATCTTTATATGACTTTGGTATTAGGGTGATGTTGGCCTGATAGAACCTGTTAGGTAGTTTTCCTTCCCTAATTTTTTGAAAGAGGTTGAGCAGAATTGGTATTCTTCTTGGAATGATTATGAAATTCACCTGTGAAGTCATCTGGTCTTGGGATTTTCTGTGTTGGGAGGTTTTTGATGACTGATACAATCTCTTTACTTGTCATTGCTCTGTTGAGATCTTCTATTTCTTTTAGAGTCAGTGTAGTTTGTTCATGTGTTTCTAGGAATTTGCCCATTTCACCCAGGTTTTCTAACTTGTTGGCCTATATTTGTTCATAGTTTCCTCTTATGATCCTTTGTAAATCTTTGGGGTCAGTAGTAATGTCTCCTCTCATTTCTGATTTTATTTATTTGCAGTTTCTGTTTTTTTTTTTCTTTGTTAGCTAGCCATGAGATTGTCAATTTTAATGATTGTTCAAATAACTAACATTTGGTATTATTAATTTTCTCTATTATCTTTTAATTCTCAATTTAATTTATTTCTGCTCTAATCTTTGATAATTCTTTTTCTTTGCTTTGGGATTAGTTTGTTCTTCTTTTTCCAGTTCTTCCAAGTGTGCAGTTAGGTCTTTGATTTTAGATTTTTCTTCTTTTTAAATTTAAGCATTTAGGGCTATAAATTTCCCTGTCAGCACTGCCTTCACTGCATCCCATAAGTTCTGATATGTTGTGTTCTTGTTTTCATTTGTCTCAAGATTTCCCCTACAATTTTTTCTTTGACTGATTGGTTGCTTAAGGATGTGTAATTTAACTACCATATATTTATTAATTTTCCTGTTCTCTTCCTGTTTTTGATTTCCAGCTTCATTCCATTATGGTCAGTGAAAATCTTTTTAAATTTATTGAGACTTGTCCTGTAAATCAGCATGTGCTCTATCCTTGAGAATGATCCCAGCACACTTGAGAAGAGTGTAAATCCCTCTGTTTCCTTGCAGCATACATTCAAGTCTAGTTCATTTATCACATTATTCAAGTTCTTCTGTCTAGATGTTCTATCTCTTGATTAGTGTGATGTATTGAATTCTCCAACCATTTTTGCAGAGATGTTTATTTCTCTCAAATTTTACCGTTGTTTGCCTCATGTATTTTCAGGTACCATGGTTAGGAGCATAATAATTTATGATTATTATTTCTTCTTGGTGGATTGGCACTTTTGTTAATACATAGTTTCCTTCCTTGTTTCTTACAACAGCTTTTAAAAAGTTTTGTATTATTTTATATTACCTTTTAAAAAATACATAGATCACACAAAATGTTACATTAAAGAATATGAGGTTCCCATATACCCCCACTCCCCAACCCCCACTCCTCCCACATCAACAACTTCTTTCATCAATGTGGCACATGCATTGCATTTGGTGAATACATTTTGGAGCACTGCTACACAGCATGGATTATAGTTTATGTTGTAGTTTACACTCTCAGTCCATTCATTGGGTTATGGCAGGTTATATAATGTCCTGCATCTGTCCCTGCAATATCATTCAGGACAACTCCAAGTCCCAAAAATGCCCCCATAGCACACCTCTTCTTCCCTCTCCCTGCCCTCACCAACTCTTGTGGCCACTGTCTCCATGATTTAAAGTCTATTTGTCCAATATGATTGTAGCTACACCAGCTCTTTCTTGTTTACTATTTACATGTAATATATTTTTCCATTCTTTCACTTTCAACCTATTTGCATCTTTGTGTCTTAGATGAGTCTCTTGTAAACAACATTAGTTTGATCAGGATTTTTTTTTAATCATTCATTCTGTTGATCTGTGTCTTTTGATTGAGGAATTTAATTCATTAACTTTCTGTGTTATTATTGTAAAGACTTACTTCAGCCATTTTGAACTTTGGTTTTTTTATGTCATACCTTTTTTTTTTTTTTGGTCTCTCTTTTCCTTTATTCCTTTATTTCAACCTTTTTTTTCTGTATAGTTTAACTTTGTGATCTATCTGACTGATACCTTTATCATTTCTGTTTTTGTATATTTTTAAAATACTCTCATTGCTGTTATGGTATAATATAACCATCCTATGGTTATATTATACAAACTACATCTATAATCTATTAATTTGAAGAGATGCCATCTTAGTTTCAATAGCATACCCATTCTATCCTCCTATATTCCTCTTTCCCCTATTTATCTTGCTTTTGTTCCAATTTATCACATTATATTTTCATGTCCATTTTCATGAAATATGCTTTTTCTTGTGTTCAATTGTATTCTGACTCTTATAGGAATAAAAGAGTATTGCGAGAGGATACTCTACAATTAGGTTTTTAAAATTTTTAAATGTTTTTTTAAAGACATTTAGAATACATAAATGTTACATAAAAAATATAGGGGATTCCTATATGTCCTGCTCCCCACACCACCCACATTTGCCCCCAGTAACAACATCCTTCATTAGTGTGGTATATTCATTGTAATTGATAAACATATTTTGGAGCATTGTCATTAAGTATGGATTATAGTTTACATTGTAGTTACACTCTTCCAAACAATTCTGTAGGTTATGGCAAGATATATAGTGACCTGAATCCATCATTGCAATGTCATTTGGGACAATTCCCAAGTCCCCCAAATGCCCCCATATTACACCTGTTTTCCCTCTTCCTGACCATAGAACCTCCAGTGGCCACTGCCTCCACATCAATTATATAAATTCTTTCATTGCTAGAATCACAATAAGACTATGTAGATCCAGTAAAAGTGACAGAAAGGTCACATCTGAGTGCAACTGCATCACACTCAGGAACACAAACTCCAAAGTCAGGCCAACTGACATGGCACTGAACTCCAGAGCCATCTGCCATAACCATAGAACCTGTGGGTCTCTGTAGCCCTGAGCAGAACCAGTACCTGTGGTTGTATATACTTAGGCTGTCTCTGGAACCCTGCTGAGGTGTGCATAAGCATAAGCATGACTCCTCTGATGACCTCCCAACTCTTTTTTGGAGGCTCATAGCCATATAAACTCATTTGTCCTTTCCATTTCCTACTTTTATTCAAGGTCAAAAAGCAGTTTTTAACACCTGATATTACATGTAGGCTGAGATATTCTGCTGGTCTGAGTTGGCCCTTTTATTCAAGGTCTTTTTCTAGTTACATCATCATCTGGTGCTTGGTAGTAATCCCTCAGCGCCAGGGAGGGTCATCCTGGGAATCAAGTCCCATCATGACCTGTGCTTGGCGCTGGGGTTGGTATACTCAGGAGACCTGAGTCTCTACTGCCCATGTGACAGCCAGGCTCTAAGCCTCAGCAGACTTGCAACTTCTACTCTTTGGATTATTGGGCATACCCCAGCCAGCTAACAGGGAGGTGAAGAAGGTCAACCACCACACCAGGGAGCCAAGAGTGCCTACAACTGTAAGCAGGAGAATTGCATCCATCATCCATGTGGAATCTAAGCTCCCTCTCGATATGGAGGTGGAGTGGACATAACAATCCCAGGGTCCACAGGATGGAGGAATAGAATATGGAGTAGAGTAGACTTACTGATAATCTACTATGTGATTAGTAATGGAAGAAATTGTAGCACTGATGTGGAGAAAGTGGTCACAGTAGCTGCTGAGGGTAGGGAGAGGGAAGAAGAGAAATGATATGGGGGCATTTTCAGGACTTGGAGTTGTCCTGGGTGATACTGCAGGGACAGATGCTGGACATTATGTCTTCCCATGGCCCACTGGGTGGAGTGGGGGACAGTGTAAACTACAATGTAAACCACTATCCATGTGGTGCAGCAGTGCCCCAAAATGTATTCACCAAATGCAATGAATGTCTCATGATTATGAAAGAGGTTGTTGATGTGGGAGGAGTGGGGTGAGGGGGTTGGGGGGTATATGGGGACCTCATATTTTTTAATGTAACATTTAAAAAAAGAGAAAAACAAAAACAAAAGACTATAGTAGAATACCAGTAAGTCCACTCTAATCCATAGTTCATTCCCCACTCCTGATGTTTTAGAGTCTGAGAGAGTCAAAAACTATCATGCCACTCCCTTCTCACCTGCCTGGTTTCTGATGAGAAATCAGCACTTAGTCTTATTGGGGATCTCGTATGTGACAAATCACTTTTCTCTTGCTGCTTTCACAATTCTCTCTGTACCTTCGGTATTTGAAATTTTGATTAGTGCATGTCTTGCTGTAGATCTATCACAATTTATTCTGTTTGGAATACGTTGTGTTTTTTTGATATGTATCTTTATTTCTTTCACAAGAGTTGGGACATTTTTGGCCATTATTTCCTCAAATAGTCTCTCTGCCCCCTTTTCCTTTCTATCCTCCTTCTGGGACACCCATGCCATATATTTTTGTGTACTTCATTTTGTCACTCAAATCCCTGAGATTTTTTTCTATTATTTTTCGTATCTGCTCTTCTGATTGCATGATTTCAATTGCCCTTTTGTCTTATGTATTTTTAATCTCTAGTGTATGTTTAACCTCTATCATTGTCTTATTCATCCCCATGATTTCTGTTTCTTTTTATACTTACAAATTCTTCTTTATGCTAAAAATTGCCTTCTTAATATCCTTTATCCCTTTATCCATATTTTCCTACAACTCCTTGAATTGATTTAGATTTGTTTGAATTTCTTTGTGTTCAAATTCTGAGTCTCTGCTGATGGCTGATGTGTTAATTTGTTCCCTTGACTGAACCATATCTTCCTATTTCTTAGTATAGTGATTTTTTGCTGATGTGTGGGCATGTAGTGAGCTTGATGAATTACCCCCGATGGCCAATCTCTCCCTGTGCTTTAGGGTTTTATTGCTAATTGGCTTTACATTATGTCAAAGCTCTTCTTTGATGCTTGGTCCAACATGTTTTAAACCTTGAGGATTGCCCTTTTTTAACTGTTCAGGTTTTTCAGCTCTTTTTCAACTGATTTGTTTAAACTCTCTCCCTCTTTCATGCCCCATTTTCCTTTACTTTTCAGTTGTGGGACCTGTCCAGTCTTACAGAAGTTCAGTTTAACTATACTGCCTTTTTTTTTCCCCGTGAGCCTTTTCTGCATCTGTTTTTTCCCTCTTAGTATATTCCACACAGGGAGCCAGACAGGGTTCATCCAGAAAGTGTCTTCTGTGTTTAGGTGGTGCAGCCACAGAAGATGAGCTGCATGAACACACCTCTGCCAACAGGTCTGCTGAGGTCTCTTTCCTTCCTTTTCCCCTGGGAACCCTTTGTATGCAGCCTGGCTTTCCAGCTTCTCTTCACTCTGGGTCTCAGGACATGGGTCTCTGAACCTGGAAATGCGCAGGGCTGTGACTGACTGCTGTGTCCCCATAGTCTCCCTCCATGGTGGGAGTGAGCCAGGCCACCCTGCCACGGCCCAGCAACTCCCAAGCCCTGCCGGACCGATAAGCAGGAGGGGCATGGACCAGTGACTCCAGGGTAGAAATTTCCTACCTGCACTGGAGATGACTTTTTTCTTTGATTCTGCCTTTGTGGAGTCCTTTTCCAGTTTCTAGTTCCTTCTGAAGTTCTAAGCAAGTGGAATTTGTTCCTTTATTAGCAATTTCTCCAGAGCATGTCTTATATCACCTCTCTCTTTCTTACCTTTTCAACATGACACCGCACATGCATTTGTACATTTTATAAGGCTTTTAGCACACAGCAAACATTCATTATAACTTGAAATAAGAAAATAAATATGGGTACCCTGAAAAATCTTTATCAGTTTGCCAGATGTTTTTAACATATGCAGTGTAAGAAAAGATCTGCTAACAGTGAGGAGATATACATTAATTTGGGTTTCTAACATCGCATAATGAAACTATTTTCTAACATCTGGTTGTAATTTATGAAACTTTCCTCCTTGCCCAGTCTCTGAAGTTATACACCAGAGTGAAGAAATTTAGAGCAAGATGCCAAGGCAATATGCTCTTTCCATTAATATGTTTGCCTACATTTATTGACTGTGTATGATACTACTTAGGATAATTTTTCCTTATAAGAGCTAATTTCCTTGTGTGAATTTGTTTAAATGATACCAATAAACTTTTGACATGTGCTGGGTTTTTCTGCTCTCCTTTGCCACAAGCAAGAACATTGAATCTGGTGACATTTCCTTACACAGGAGCATGATGAAGAGCTGCTTACCATTTTTTGCACCGATTGAAAGGTATAAAATATTGTTTACTATTGGCTCAATGAAATATTATCTTAAGTCCAATGCCTTATATTTATTGACCTGAATAATGTGCCTGATTTGTTACTTTCCATAAGGAAATATGCTATATTTAAAGAGAGGAAGTTTTAACCCTGTTTGTCAAAGGGATTATGTTAGTGTTCCATAAAAATAGAAAAGAAAAGGACATATGAATTCAAGAATCATTCTATTATTTAGTCCAAACAAATGATAAAGTACTAGCTAAAAACACAAGGCGAGAAGTGCAATGTAAATTATGGCCTATAGATAGTAGTATAATTGCAATAATGTTTCATCAATTGTGACAATGTTAACACACTAATGAAAAGTATTAATAATAGGGAAAACTTCATGTGGGGGGTATATGGAAACTTTTAATTTCTGTATGATTTCTTTGTAAAGCTACCACTGGACTAAAAAAATGGGCTTATTTTCTATTTATTGATTTCTACTCTTATTTTTTATTATTTACTTGTTTTCACATGACTTAAGTTTGTTCTTTTTCTGGCTTCTTAAGGTAGAAGGTTGGCTATTTGACTTAAGTCTTTCCTTTGCTCTCATATAAACATTAAAAAGTGTCCATTTTCCTCTAAGAACTGCTCTAGATGCATCCTGCAATTTTGATAAGTTGTGCCTCATTACGCTTTCTTAAACGTTTTCTAGTTTTATTTATGATTTTCAAGTGTTTTATAATTTAAATTTGTTTTGGTTAAAGAAAACACTACATATGATTTTAATATTTACAGATTTACTGAGACTTGTTTCATGGTCCAGTATATGATGACCATTAGTGAATGTTCAATATACATCTTAAAATAACATATTCTGCTATTGATGTGCATAATGTTATATAAAGATCCATTAGGCCAATTTGCTTGTTAGTGGCCAGGGTTATACTTATTGGTATATTCTCTACTATTTTATCAATTCCTGAGAGAAGAACATTGAAATATCCAACTATATTTATAGATTTGCTCCTTCTCTAATTCTGTCATTATTTGCTTTACATATTTTGACTTCAGATAATTAGGTGCATATACATTCAGAATTGTTATGTCTCATTATTGAAATGACACTTTCATCATTATGAGATACCCTTGTGCATCTTTGGTAAATTGCTTGTTCTGATTTTTATGTCCTGTGTTAATATAACCATGACAGATTTCTTAAAATTGGAGTCTACATGGTAAATCTTTTTCCATCCTTTTGTTTTACTTATACGTGTCTTTCTTTTAAAGTATCTTTCTTTGAGAAAGCATATTGTTGGATCTTATATTTTTATTCTGCCTGATTATTTTTATTCTTTTCCTTAGGGAGTTATCTAGATATCTAGTTATGTCTACAGTGTTATTAATATTACCATCTTGCTATTTATTTTCTGTATGTCTAATTTTTTCTTTATTTTTTTTCCATCTTCATGATTTATTTTGAATTGAGTATTGTTTAATATCACAATTTTATTCCTCTATTGGATTATTTCTTATACCTCTGTTTTAGTTTCCTAGGGTACTTAAAACAAAAACCATGAAATGGTTGGATTTGAACAAGAGAATTTAATAGCTTATAGTTTTGAGACTGAGAAAATGTCCAAATAAAGGTTTCATCAAGGAGATTCTTTCTTCCCAAAGACCATCTGCCAGTGATCCTTGGCAGCTCTGCAAGGCACGTGGCAGCATCTGCTAGTGTCTCCCTTCTCTCTGGGTTTTGTTGATTTTATCTTCTTGCTTCCATGCCTTTCTCTCTCTTCGTATATTTTTCTATTCATAAAGAACTGCAATGATAGGATTATGATCCATCCTGAATCAAGTGAGTCATACCTTAACTGAAGTAGCCTCCTCAAAAGGGCCTGCTTGCAATGGGTTTATACGCACAGGAATGGATTAGATTTAACGTGTTTTTCTGGGGTACCTACAGCTTAAATCTAACACAACTACTTTTTAAAAAAATTTTTTCATTGTAGCTCTGTGATTTACAATATGCATCTTTAACTTGCTAGAGTCTATCTTCAACTACTCTTATACTAATTATAATGTATAACATAAGGGACTTGTAACAATATACTACCATTTCCCACTCCCAGCCTTTGTGCTTCTGCTGTCATATATATTACCTGTATATATATAATTTAAACATCACAATATATTGTTATCTTAGAGGTCATTTCTAAACTCATCATAACTACAATAGATGAGTGACTGTAGATATATAGATCACCATTTTTCCTGTCCTTATTGCTGCTGTGCTCTGAGTACCAATAGCATTGATATTATCACCTGGGATTCCGTTATAATGCCATGGCTCTGTCCCCAGACATTTTAATAAGTTTCCCATGTATCTGTATTATAAAAATATTGTCCTATTTTTTGAATGGCAGTTTTCTGAGAAAGTTAATGACCAGTAAGGATTAAACAAATGATTTCTTTGAAACTGCCAAAGCCTTGACATACCTTGGGAAGTATTTTCTAGTTCCTTTTTGGGATTCAGAATTCCTTCACTTTTATGCCAGGTTCCTTTTCCAGATTTTTAAGGGGCATTCTCAATTTAACTGGATTTATATCATCATCCTGCCTACAATATAAACAGCCAAATTTGATTTTCCGAACAATTTTCCAGAATTTTTTTTTCTTTGCTACTAGGTAATCATGTTAGTTCCTGATTATCCATAAAAAAGATTGTAAACATCTGAGTGATAGAAGTTAACTGTGATGGTTAGGCTATTGTGTCAACTTGGTCAGGTAATTGTGACCAGTTGTTCGGTCAAGCAAGTACTGGGCTAACTGTAATACAGGGACATTTATGGACTTTAGTCACCATTGACTTTACTGCAGTGGTAAATCAAAGGTAGCTGGTTATAGTTACATTAATCAGGGAGATTGCCATCAGCAAGGAGTGATGCTTAACCCAATCAGTTGAATGCTTAAAAAGGGGAAGTGATTCCAGGATTGAGAGAGAATTTCCCAGCTTGTCTTTGGACAGCCAGCATCTCCCAGAACTCATCAAGGACCTTCACTGGACTTTCATTGCAGCTCCTGGTTGCAGCCTGCCTGCAGAACCTGGACTTGTGCACCCCCATGGCTATGTGAAAGACTCTTAGAGAACTGCATACTATTAACAGATATCTCTTATTAATTTTGTTTCCCTAGAGAACCCTGAATAATAGTTTGGTACCAGGAGTGGTTCTTCAAGAACAGAATCTTAAATATGGGGTATCTGAGGTGGTTCTGGGAGTTTTGTAATTGTCTCTCTACCTTAATTGGACTCAAGGGTACTGATGACTCACTTTCCAATAATGAAGAGGCTGCTAACAGTCCATGGTGTGTATTGGCAATTGAGATACACAAAATAGCATCACTGGATTCCCCTAATTCCATGCTTATAAGAAGCAAGGATCTGGGTGAGAGTGTTTTCAACACATTAACAGAGTTTTGCAGAGTCAAACAGTATAATAATGTTGGTCGACTTCTCCTAGATACCCTAGATAATGTTACAAAAGAAAGAGATGAGTTAAAGGCTTCAAATGTGAAATGTAAACACCGAATGGATGATGCAAATGTTTCTGTGTGTTTCCTGTACCCACAAGCTTGAAATATCTGAGAAACAACCTCAGACTTTCATTGTACGAGTAGCAGAGTTAAAAGGAAACTCAGCAACTGTGCATTGGGTAAAAAGAAATGACCAGACATTTTGGGGATTATTACATACTGGCTCAGAAGTGACATTAATTCCAGGAGACCCAAAACATCACTGTGGTACACCAGTCAGAGTAGCGGCTTATGGAGGCCAGGTGATTAATGGAATTTTAGCTCAGGTCCATCTCACAGTTGGTCTAGTGGGTCCACAGACCCATTCTGTGGTTATTTCCCAAGTTCCAGAATGCATACTTGGAATAGACTTACTCAGAAACTGGCAGAATCCCCATGTTTGGATCCCTGACTTGTGAAGTGAAGGCTATTATGGTTGGAAAGGCCAAGTGGAAGCCACTAGAACTGCCCCTACCTAGCAAAATAGTAAACCAAAAGCAATACTGGATTCCTGGAGGGATTGCAGAAATTAGTGCCACCATCAAGGATTTGAAAGATGGAGGGGTGGTGATTCCCACCACATCCCCATTCAACTTCCCTATTTTGCCTGTACAGAAAACAGATGGATCTTGGAGGATGACAGTAGATTATCATAAACTTAACCAGGTGGTGACTCCAATTGCAGCTGCTGTCCCAGATGTGGTATAATTGCTTGAGCAAATCAACACATCCCGTGGTATCTAGTATGCACCTGTTGATTTGGTAAATGCTTTTTTCTCAATTGCTATTGGTAAGGACCACCAGAAACAGTTTGCTTTTAGCTGGCAAGGCCAGAAGTATACGTTCATTGTCCTGCCTCAAGGGTATATCAACTCTCCAGCCCTAGGTCTTAATATTGTCTGCAGGGATCTTGATTGTCTCTCCCTCCCACAAGACGTAACACTGGCCCATTATATTGATGATATCATGTTGATAGGACCTAATGAGCAAGAAGTAGCAAAGACTCTAGGCTTACTAGTAAGGCATTTGCATGAGAGAAGATGGGGAATAAATCCAACTAAACTACAAGGTCCTTCCACCTCAGTGAATTTTCTAGGTGTCCAGCATGTCAAGCATGTCAAGATATCACTTCTAAAGTGAAGGATAAGCTGTTGCATCTGGCTCCTCCTATGACCAAAAAAGAGGCACAACACTTAGTTGGTCTGTTTGGATTTTGGAGACAACACATTCCTCATTTGGGTGTGCTACTCTGGCCAATTCACTGTGTGAACAGAAAAGCGGCTAGTTTTGATCGGGGACTAGAATAAGAAGAGAACTCTGTGTCAGGTCCAGGCTGCTGTGCAAGCTGCACTACCACTTGGGCCGTATGATCCAGCAGATCTGATGGTACTGGAAGTTTCCATGACAAATAGAGATGCTGTCTGGAGCCTTTGGCAGGCCCCCATAGGAGAATCACCATGCAGACCCTTAGGAATTCAGAGCAAAATCCTGCCATCCTCTGTAGATAGCTGTTTCCCCTTTTTCAAAACAGCTTTTGGCCTGCTATTGGGCCTTAGTAGAGACTGAATGCTTAACCATGGGCCATCAATTTACCATGAGACATGAGTTGCTATCATGAGCTGGGTATTGCCTGACCCACCAAACCACAAAGTTGGATGTGCACAGCAGCACTCAATAATAAAGTGGAAGTGGTATTTATGAGATAGGGCTCGAGTGTATCCTGAAGGCATGAGTAAGTTACATGAGGAAAAAGCCCAAATACCCATGGTCACCACCCCCACCATGTTATCTTCTCTTTCCCAGCCCACATCTTTGGTCTCTTGGAGAGTCCCTTACAATCAGTTGACTGAGGAAGAGAATACTCAGGCCTGGCTTACAGATAGTTCTGCACAATACCCCAAAATGGACAGCTGCAGCAGAGCAGCCCCTTTCTGGGATATCCCTGAAGGACAGTGGTGAGGGCAAATTCTCCCAGTTGGCAGAACTTCAAGCAGTGCACCTGGTTGTTCATTTTGCTTGGAAGAAGAAATGGCCAGAGGTGAACTTGTACACTGATTCATGGGTTGTTGCCAATGGTTTGGCTGGATGGTCAGGGACTTGGAAGGAATATGATTGGAAAATTGGTGACAAAGGGGTCTGGGGAAGAGGTATGTGGATTGATCTTTTTGAATGGACAAAAAACATGAAAATTTTTGTGTCCCATGTGAATGCTGAAGTGGGTAACTTCAGCAGAGGATGATTTTAATAATCAAGTGGATAAGATGACCCACTCTGTGGCTAATGCTCAGCCTCTTTCCCCAGGTACTCCTGTCATTGCTCAGTGGGATCATGAATAAAGTGGCCATGGAGGTAGGGATGGAGGTTATGCTTGGGCTTAGCAACACGGGCTTCCCCTCACCAAGGCTGACTTGGCTACAGCCACTGCTGAGTGCCCAATCTGCCAGCAACAGAGACCATACTCAGCCCCCAATATGGCATCATTCTTTGAGGTGACCAGCCTGCTACCTGGTGACTGGTTGACTACATTAGGACCACTTCCACCACAGAAGGGGAAGCGATTTGTTTTAACTGGAATAGACACATACTCTGGATATGGGTTTGCATTTCCTGCATGCAATGCTTCTTCCAAAACTACCATCCACGGACTTACTGAATGTCTTACCTACCACCATGGCATTCCACACAGCATTACTTCCAATCAAGGAACCCATTTCATAGCAAATGATGTGCAGGAATAGGCACATTCCCATGGAATTCACTGGTCTTACCATGTTCCCCATCATCCTGATACAGCTGGATTGATAGAAGCGTGGAATGACTTTTTAAAGAGTCAACTAGGTGGCAATACCTGCAGGGCTGGGACAATGTTCTCCAGGAGGCTGTGTATGCTCTAAATCAGCATCCACTCTATGGTGATGTTTCTCTCATAATCAGGATCCAATGGTCCAGGAATCAAGGGGTAGAAATGGGAGTGGCACCACTCACTATTACACCTAGTGACCCACTAGGAAAATTTTTGCTTCCTGTCCCTGCAACCTCAAACTCTGCTGATATACAGGTTTTAGTCCCAAATGGAGGAGTGCAGTCACCAGGGAACGCAACAGTGATCCCGCTGAACTGGAAGTTAAAACTGCCATCTGGCCACTTCCGGCTCTTCGTACCTCTGAACCAACAGTCAAAGAAGGGAATTACTATACTGGCTGGGGTGACTGATCCTATCAAGAGGAAATAGGACTGCATCTACATAATGTGGGTAAAGAAGAGTTTGCCTGGAATACAGGAGATCCTCTAGGGCATCTCCTAGTACTGCCATGTCCTGTGATTAAAGTGAGTGGAAAACTGCAACAACCCAATCCAAGCAGGACTAACATGGCCCAGAATCTTCAGGAATGAAAGTTGGGTTACCCCATCAGGCAAAGAACCATGGCCAGCTGAAGTGCTTGCTGAGGGTAATGGAAACATGGAATGGGTAGTGGAAGAAGGTAGTCATAAATATGAACTTCGATCACATGACCAGTTACAGAGACTAGGACTATAATGGTCATGAATCTTACTTCCTTGTTTCATTATTATGATGATTGTATAGGCACACAAAATCAATTTGTCTTCCTCCCCCAATTTTTCCCTTATCATATAACAAGTTGTATCCATTTCATGTCATAATATTTGAGGATATCAAGTTTGAGAGTGAAAATTATCCAAGAACTTGCACCCAATTCTGCATGGAATTAATACATTTCCACTTGCACACAGGAGAGCTGAACATTGATATATATATATGCATGCCTGTCACTGTTTCTGTTTAGAGACTAAGTATGGTTTAAGGTGATGTGTATAGTTGCTGAGTTGACAAGGGGTGGACAGCAATGGTTAGGCTATTGTGTCAACTTAGGTAATTTTGCCCAGTTGTTTGGTCAAGGAAGCACTGGGCTAACTGCAATACATGGGCATTTATGGACTTCAGTCACCATTGATTTACTGCAGTGATAAATCCTAGGTAGTTGGTTATAATTACACCAATCAGGGAGATTGCCATTAGCAATGAGTGATGCTTAACCCAATCAGTTGAATGCCTTAAAAGGGGAAGTGATTCCAGCATTGAGAGAGAATTTCCCAGCTCGTCTTGGACAGCCAGCATTTCCCAGACCTCTTCAAGAACCTTCACTGGACTTTCATTACAGCTCCTGGTTGCAGCCTGCCTGTGGAACCTGGACTTGTGCATCCCCACAGCTGCGTGAGAGACTCTTACAGAATCACATACTATTGACAGTTATCTCTTGTTGAGTCTGTTTCCCTAGAGAACCCTAATACATTAACTATCAAAGATTTATATCCAGCCTGCTGGCCCTCCAGAGAGGGAGTTAATCCATAGTGCTACATAGCTGTCATCACAACAATTGTACATTAATCTCCTGATCATCGAGGAATGGCTGATACTCCCAACACTGGAAGCCAAGTCTCAACCATATAGTCCCATTGCCAACACAAGACTTGATTCTGCCCACTCACCTTCAGTCACATCAGCAGAGGAGTTGCTATTCAGACGAGTTGAAATGTGCAGGGATAGACTAGGACTTTTGGCCAGTGTTTTGCCAGTCCCTCTTTATGCCAGTGGAAGTGCTGGTATTCTCATCGTGCAACACAAATCCTACAAATCCAAGAGTTAAGGACTCTTTCCCAGACTTTCCCCATCTCTCTTTCCTAGATTCCTGTGTATTATTTCAGAACATGCTGAAAACAGGGGATTATCACACTTGTTAATGTTTTTATATCCATGACTGTTCCACAAAGCCATGCCGACAAAGTATATTCTTTGCTCAACTGTCAGTGTCTCCATTTGGAGAATATTTATTTTGGACCTTATTAGCCCAATCACATCTCTTTAACCATTCAGAGAATATCCATTTTAGTTTCTGTAGATATGCTAAGATTCTTACAGGGTATTAGAAATATAAAATTGAAAATTTTCTATTACTATCATCAAGGCTTTCACAATCAATTAGGGAGATGCTGACAAAAATGATGGAAAACATGATGTATTAAAATAAAAATGAAAAAATGAACCAAATAGCAGAATACTCAATGTTTTGTAAGTTGAGAGAAACAGTCTGAAGAGTACATCATTTTTTTTTCACATTGAAAATGAATGAATTGCCATGCCATCTCAAGCATAATATTATGGAATTTTTTCTCCCCACAAGTCAACAATGAGTAGTATATAACTTTCCCAAGAATATACTGATATGTATATAAAAATAGAAGGAAAATAAGCAAAACTGGAAGTAATGTAAAAGAGGTACTCTGCATGACTCTCATAATCACATTTTCCCAACCTTGATGTCAGAATTCCTTTCCGACCTATCTCCTGATGTGCAGCAGTGGCAATGCCAATTTACACCTAAAGAATGGAAGAATTTCAGGCATTTCTGTCCCCAGGATTCAAGAAAACTATTAGGAGGGCTAGAAGGAGAAAAAATACTTTCCTAAATCCTCATTTCTTGCCTCAGATTAGAATCTCGAAATCCATTTTCTTAAAATAAATCTATTTATAGATTTGTTATCTTGCTTAGTGACCTCAAAAATACTGCAGAACATAGTATTCAGATAACACATGTTTCCAAGTTTTGATTTATTCCATGCCAAAAGCAGTATAATGTGTCTGACAAGGACAAAAAGGGAGATCAGTCTGGTGTCATATATTTTTGTTCTTCAATTCCAATGACAAATTGCCCTAATAATAAAATCCAGACACTCATGAAAACACAAGTACACAGACATAGACAGCACAAAAATACATGCCCCCAAGAACAGGGATCAATGCTGAGACGTAAGAAAGTTTAAACTCTGTAGTAAAGCAAGTCTTAACTTATACTTATATAGATATCTATTGATAATTAAGAGCTGTAGAACATTTTCTCTTTTTTCTATGGTGATTAGGGTTTAAATTTTTTGTATTATGGATTAATGATTATGTAGAATTAACTCTAGGATTTCAGTTCTTTTGCTCATCAGTACTTCCTGTAGACTTTTATTCTCTTTAATTATTCCTTTACTGAGAGTACATCCTGAGGTAACTCTTGAAGAGAAGAGTCTATGGATGATAAATTTTCTGAGTCCTTAATTTAAATTCCATTTTGGCTGGATGTAATTTTCTAGATCAAATTCATATACCCTCAGAAGCTGCTATATTATTTTCTATTATCCAGTGCTACCAGCGTCCATCCTAATGTCAATATATTTATTTTCTTTGTTTTTCTTTTGGAATTTGGAATTTTTCTTTTTTCAAAAAAAACATGTATTCTAAAATTTGTTGAGTCTGTTTTATTTTTAATTTGTTTTTCTTATGACTTGTGGGCTACACTCTATATTAAGAATCTCTTCTCCCCCAATGGGAGATTTCCTCTGTTGTTCCTCTGTTGTTTTCTATCCACTATTTCTATTATTTTTTCTTGACTATGTTCATCAGGTCATCTTTAGAAGTGATAATTTTGATACATTTGGCAATCAAATGTTTTGATTTTTAAGATTACTTATTATTCCATAAGTAATATAATTTCCCAAATCTCTGTGAGCTTTTAATTTTACATTTTCTAAAACTTTCTTCTTTTATATTTTCTCTGTGTTCTTGGTTATAGATTTTGAAAATTTGGTGTATTGGGATAGTTTCACCATATTGATTTTCCTAGCATGGCAATCATTTTAGTTTCCTAGCTGCTAAAGCAAATGCCATACAAGTTGGCTTAAGAAATGGAAATTTATTGGCTCACATCTTGAGACTAGTAGAAATTTAAAAATTGAGGCACCAGCAAGGTGGTGCTTCCTCCCCAATGACTGTAGCATCCTATGGCTCACCGCCAGTGACCCTTGGTTGTTGCATTTCCATCACATGGCAGTGCACATGGCAGCCGTCTTCTCTTTTCTCTCTGGCTTTAACTGACTTCCAGCTTCTGGCTACTCCTGTGGCTTTTCTTTTGGTCTGACTTTTACACTGTATAAAAGGGATTACAGTAATCTAGATCAAACCCAGCCTGATTCACCAGGGTCTCACTTTAACTGAATTGACATCTAGAGGAGATCTTATTTTTAATGGGACACACCCATCAGAAAGTGGATCAAGACTAAGAACATGTCCAAACTGGGGGACACAGTTCAATCCACCATAGTAATTCCTTGTCATCTTAATACCTGAAATATGGTCTCTTTTTGTTTTAATGGTAATCTAATGATTTAAGAATTGGGCTGCCCTTTTGGGGGAGAGGCACTCCCAGTGCCTCTTAAGAGTTCAACTGCACGCTCTCTCAGGGGAGCAGATGCTAAGATTGGATGAGATGTGCAAGAAATTTACTAGAGGTAACCCCTGTGAAGGAATCAGAGAAGGCAGGGAGAGCCTTCCCATCACAGTGCAGGTCTAACACCAGTTTAGGAAAGAGACATGGAAGTGGTCACAGAGTCACAGACTACAGCAGAGTTCTAAGAAAGGTTCTGCCAGCTGGATGGGAAATCTTTGGGATAATGTAGCTGCAGGAGGAGATCTGCTTCCGGCAGGAACTGGACTGCATTAGAGCCCCTGCTGTTCGGATTTGGACTGGAACCAGTGACAGAAAATGTGGTCTTGGCACAAACATGAAGGTGCAGGGGGCAGGAGCTGGTGCTGTCAGTCCACAGTGCTCCCCACAACAGGAGACTGTGGCAAATTTTCACGACTGCCTTGCCTGGGAAGGCACTTTCCCTCCCCAGCCAGAAAAGGCCTTCTCTTTCTTTTCCTGGAATCTTGACTTGAGGGCCCTGGAGTTTCCACTTCAGCAGCCATTTGCACCTGAATAGGCTTTGATTTGCAGACCTTTCTGGTATTGTTCCTTCATTCCTTTCATCCTTCAGGCACTTCTCAAAAATTTCTGGTCAAAGGATGCCAACATTCTGTATTTTTCCATTTTTTCATAGATGATTATTTTACATTTGTAGTATAGCACTTCTTTCCTTTCATAGCACGGGATTCCCTAAGAGTGCACTTGTGCACTCACACCTACAGGTAGTTTGAAATTATATCTGTGAGTAGTGCATAACCAGACTGCTCATCTGAATCCTTTGGGACATTTCTTAACATACTCCTGGCCTCACCCTTTACAGAGAGGCCTGAAATCAGGCCTGGGTACACAATTCCCTGGCTGAGATGCAACATGAGAGTGTGTCACTGTGTTAAACATACACACACACTGAGTGGGGGAGGAAAAGTAACATCTTGAAGACCTGTTACTTTTTTAAAAATTTAATAAACTTTATTTTTAAAGAGGTTTTGGATTACAGAAAAATTACATAGAAATTATGAGGGATTCCTGTGTACCCCCCTCCCTGTCCCACATCATCCCCTATTTTTCAAAAATGTAGCAATACAATTTATCATGATGTATCTGTAAAATCCACTCATTTAAAAAAATGACCAACTTGTGGTAAGGACTGACCTACCTGCAGTGATAATCTAAAAAACAAAACCATGACGTGACAATTAAAGGTGTTACTTTTAGCTGGGTGTGGCACACTGAATGAGGTGGTTTGTCCTGTGGATTCCTGGAGGTCTTATAAAGAGAACAAAACCAGAACCCAGTGTCAGAGGTGGCCCAGGAGAGGAGCTGGAAGGTGGAGCCAAATGAACCTCTCTTTAGAAAGGAGAGGGCATCGCCACGCATTGGGACAGCCAGGAACCCACCTCTTCCTGGTCAGCTGGGGCACCATGGGCTCTGGGAGGAAGCAAGCCTCCTCGCCAATGCCTTGATTGGACTTCTGGCCCCTAAAACTGTGAGCCAAAAAATTGCTGTTGTTTGAGCCAACCCATTGTGCAGTAGAAACCATAGCAGCCTGACAAGCAAAGTAGGACTTTCGCCTATTTGTTGCATTATGTAGAAAAGTCATTCTTTCTATAGGCAAAAAAATAAGATGACCTCAACACTTAAAGATTTTAGTTCAGGTAATTGTTTAATCAATACCAGGACATATGTAGTCACAGCTCTGAAACCCCAAAGATTTGCAGACTGCATGAGATAAAGGACATGTGAAACCCATGGAGGGTCTGGCTCTGGAATAAAAAATTCCAGAAAGGAATTATTCTTATAGTCTCCCTGCTGAAGAATCAAACCCTGAGTATTTTGACAGATTAATATAATAAATTATGGTTGTTTATTTTATTCATGATTTTGACCTAAAGTGTTGGGTTACATACTGTGGACAAGGTGATAGAGTTGGACTGAACAGTTCCAGAGCTCTGGCATCAGCTGTTTTCTTCTCAAGCTTTGCTTGGTTGTACTCATCATGTCCATTTTCATGTCAGCTGAGTCTGGATTATGAGTATCTTCAAAGACCAAGATACATGGGTGGGTTTTGTCTAGAATTATCCGTTGTGTCGTGGACGTGTATTTGGCATGATGCCACAGGTATGTCTGTGCTTCATTCCTGCCACCTTGCTCCTTCCATACTACAGGGTTTCTGCCATACTGTCTGCTGAGCATTCCAATTTCTTTATGTAGCTGGATTCCTGTTTGAACTCGAGGCATCTTGGTTAGAACTCTGATGTGTGCCCCCTTTCATTTCCCTGAGGCCCTTTGTCTTAACCCCTGAACTCATTTGCTGGCTGGGATGGACGTCTGTATATACACAGGGATTATTACAAGTGTAGGTTATGGCTTCTGCCTAGAATTTCCTGAAGCCAGTTCTCAGGTGAAAGATTAGAACTCTGGATATTGATGCAAACTGGAATGACTTCAGTTTATAGTCTTTACATTTTATCCCAGTGCCTGCCCCTTCCTGAGTCTGATATATAGTTTTTCAAGCTCCACAGGCAAAAGCAATTTTAATATAGTTTTCCATCCAAGTGGCTAAAAGAGTTAAACCTATTAAGAATGAGGATCCTATGACAGGAAATAGAAACAACCGTTTATGGGAAGCATAGCACTTCTAAATTTTCATTGGATAAATCAGATAAATATCTTGAAAAATGAAACCTAGTAAAGCAATATTATACCTATCTTTAACTTGAGACAATAATAATAATAATAGTTTGGTAGCGACCACATGGAGGCAGGGTCAGGAAAAGGGAGGCTGCAAGGAAACAGCTTGCCAGGGAATATAGGCGGTGGCTCAACTTCCCACCTTGTATACAGAGAAGGAAGAGGGAAAAGTGAGGTGAATGACCATCGGCACACAGTGACTCCACCACTAAAAATGCAAGTAGATACATGGCAAATACGTGGAGCAGTAAATATTAATATACCCACTTTACAGATAAGGCAAATGAGCCAGAACAAACCTCACCCTTGCCAAGGACTTTCTTTGGAATATGCAAATCAGAGGTCTTGGTATACTGAAGTTTTAGAAATTTTAATCAAGTAGTATTAACTTTTCATCTAGGAAAATATGAATTTCACCCATAGAAAAAGAGCACTAAAGAAAGCAAGCAATTTATGAAAACATAAATGATGTAAAGCTCAGTAGTAACTTTTTGTATTAGTCAGCTTTCTCTAGGGAAACTGAATTGACAGAAGATACCTGCAAATCCCGAGTCAATTGAGAAATCCCATTTTTAAGAGTCTGTATTAATACAGCCCAGTACCAAGCTGTATTAGTCGGAGTTTCCTAGGGGACCAGAAATGACAGGAGATATCTATAATTAGTATGAGATTTTAGAAAATTCTCCCACATGACCGTGGGGATGCAGAAGTCCAAATTCCGCAGGGGCTCTGATGAAGGTCCTTGATGAGTTCCCAGGAGATGCCCTGGCTGTCCGAAGCTGAGCTGGAAAATTGTCTCTGAATGCTGAAATTACACCCCCTTTTAAGGCTTCAACTGATTGGACAAAATGTCACTCATTGCTGAAGGCAAGCTCCTTGGTTGATTGTAGATGTAATCAGCCATCTATGCAAACTGATGATTAAAGTCCATAAATGTCCTTGCATTATAATTAGCCCAGTGCTTGCTTGACCAAACAACTGGGCACAATTACCAGGCCAGGTTGAGACCTTAGCCTAATCATCACACTTTCAATATGAAATTCTATTAAGTGGGTGATTTTTCTAAAAGTTTAATAGAAAAAGATAAATAACTCCTTATAACAATAAAATGGATTCAATTTGGAAATCAGTTTCATCTTTTTCTGAATTATGCAAGAGATGTTAATGCACAATTTTAGGAGCTGTGGCACTCAGGATTATTTTCTTGCATTTCCAAGGGAAGGATTTTTAAAAAAAATAGAAGTTTGCACAATTGAAGTTAATGATACTATATAGCATTCATCAATGCAAGTATTATGTTAGTAATTGAAAATAGTCAAAATGTATATGGATTATTAATAATATAAAACACAACTTTAAATGTTCTCAATTTCTTCATTCATTTAACCAGTGTCCCACCAAAAAAAATTTTTTTTTAAAAAGCTATAATATTTAAAGGTGTTTAACTCAAATAGAGTTAGCCTGTATTCTGAAAATGAATTATTACACACAAATTTTTAGAGTTCTAAATATAGACGTAAACATGTTAAAATTGTTTATAAAGATAAAGCTTGGATTGTGCTGTTATCAAAACCTGATTATATTTTTTTCTGAAGATAATATAAAAAGTTCTGGGGACTGTAGTTTGGTTTACAGTGTCCTGTAATTTGGTTAATATGTTAACTCCTGAATTCGTAGTATAGACAAATTTCTTAACGTTAGTACTATTTGATTTTGTTATCATTAAGTAATTTTTCACAGGTGCTAAATTACAATTTTGTGCACAGAAATTACATGTGATACGTGTGATACCCTCATAAATGTAGCATGAATTTTTCGTGATCAGCGCTACTGCAAGAAAGAATAATTTTTATGATAATTAGGGTATTATAATGAATACCAAAGAAATTCATGATGATTAATATTTGCACATTGGATAGCAATGAGTTCAAATTAAGAGATGTTGGAGGAAATTTTATATTATATATATTTTTCAATGATTTAAAATGGAACATAGAACCAGGTATTAAAATAATTTGCTCGTTTTGTCTCCAGTGATTGTCTTTATTAATCTATAATTCTCTGTGTTTGACCTGATCAGTTGAAATAGAGCAGATTTTATATCAAATGTGGCAATCCCTGTCCTTTAACTGCTGCGTTTTTACTGTATTACCATTACTGAAATACTTGAAATTATTACTATGACCTTATTTTGAGTTTTTTCTTGATCCTGCCCTCCATATGTATACATTTTCTTCTCATTTGTTTTTGATAAAATTCAGCACATATTTTTATTGGATTTCTCATATATTATTATCAGATTGTAATTTATAAGTCTATTTTGCTTTTAAATTTAATATTTAAAAGCATTCTAGATTTCATTTAATATTTAAAAGCATTCTAGATTCAATCAATATTTTCATGTTCCTACAGAAAACAAAAGAATATTAGAATAATTTACTCAAATTATCTCATCATCTCATTCATCTTTTATACTGTTTTCCAGTATTTAGTTCTAATATTGGAATTAGATGTTTGTTTTATTTATTCATAAGACATTAGGTTTAATGTCAGCTATTTTAAAAATGATTTTCTTATCTGTGCATGCATGTATGCTGTATATATGTTTTCTTCACCAACTTTGCTGTATGTTAATATTTGCAAAGAACCAACTTTATGCTTAATTTTTTATATTATTAACTTCTAGTCTAATCTTTTTTCCTCTTCTTTCTACTCTTGTAATTTTCTAATAATTGCATTGTGCTTTTAAGCATTGCTTTATATGCTGCATTGTGTTTTTAAGCACTGCTTTATGTGTATCACCCAAAGTTTGATATTGTATTTTGAAAGAATTATTCAAATGAAAGTTGCTAATTTTCTGGATAATAAGTTTTATAGCCCTTTACCAAAGTGACTGGCCAAAAAAAAAACTGTAATTTAAAGTTACATTATTATTGTGTAGTCAAATATAATTTCATACATTTAGACTTGTATTTGTTTTGAGAAGAGTTCTTGATTTTGTAGGAAATTGTTTTCAAATAAGAGAGAAACAAAAACATGGAAATATACATGTAAACTGCACTTGACCCACTCAGTTTGCAAAAACACAGATATTAATAGCTGAAAGAATTCCTTTTCCATGTCTATGTAGCACATAGGGCCCTCTTGCTCTCATGGCTGCTTCTGCTGCCAGTTTCCATTGCTGAAGTTGCCATCCTTGGTTCAGGCTGTCAGGATCACTGGAACCACATTGACTCTAGTGATTTTCTCATCAGCTTCTGTTCACATTTTGTGCATGAAATCTTAATGAGTTTGCTCAATCTTCCTTTATACCCAAATCCCAAATTTAACATAATCATTCTGTATCATTCCATGCCTACTGATTAGATAGACGTGTTGACAAATATTTCTTTATAATTATCAAACACAGTACTGAGTAGAGAGCATGTATTTTGGCATTATGCATGTTAATAAAATAATTTAATAACATAAACTGCTTTATCAGTAAAATTCATATCTTGCACGAAAGTATATCTTTTCAAATCATACATCTTGTGCAGCTGATGCAAGTTTTAAATCACCTATTTTCATTTAAAAATGCAAATGATGTTTGAAAACACAAAATTTTACTTTAAGTTTATCCCCAAAACTCATTTAAGAGAAAAAACTAATATGAAAATAAATGATATATTTTCTGAATTTTTAAAATTTAGGATGGATATTCATATTTTGATACAAAAAATCATAATGTGTTCAATGATAAGGTGTTATATACTCCACTGGTATTACAAATAGGTGGTCTATGCATAGTACTACTTTATTATAAAACTGAAAATTCAGAATTCTGAAACAAATTTGGCCCTAAGATTTCTGATTCATTATTGGTAAGGTGCACTGATATTTCTTCTTTCAAAGTACAAATTCTATGATTTTCTCTCCATGCAAATTGTGGCAAGTTATTCAATTTTTACATTATTAAATCTCATCAACTGTAAAAATAGAATAACAATGGTTCTTACATCCCAAAGTTGTTTGGAGAAGAAAAGAAATAATCCATATATGGCATTTAAAACAATTTATGGCATATAGAATGTTTCCATCACATTTTCTTATTATTCTGATTTTTATGCTTGCTGCTCTTTCTCCTTTCCCTTACCCTCCTCTCTCCTTGACTGTTGTATTCTACATCTTATAAACAAATCCTGTTCTATCAAGGATTTATTAGTTTGCTCTGTTAATGCATTCCCAATTAATCATTACTATTTCACATTCCAGTATACATGTTTATGCTTGAAGCAAATCAATACAAATGCTAACTTCCTTCCATTACCAAATTTTACAATTTCAAACTAATCAAGTTGGTAGTTGGTCAAGTAACTAAGGAATGGTAAAAATGGGGAGGATTACATGATGATTATGTCATTAAATTAATTTATTTTCAACTGTCAATTTCAATCAAAAATTTTTAACATATCATATTCAATATTTTAGGAATGTTCAAATATGTAGTATTTGTGGGATTTAAATTATAATCAAGAAACAAAAGAATGATAATGACAGCAAAGAGATAACATTTTTATTTACTTTAGTAATTTTGTAATCAAACATAATAAAAGGAAGTTTAAAAGGATATGTGTGTGTGTGTGTGTGTGTGTGTGTATGAATAATTTGGTATAGGGTCAGATAATTCCTTTGGCAGCTGAACACCTTGTGAGATTTTGGTTATTGAAAATTCCAAAAGATAAAAACACACTAGAGGGGACTTTCAGGAAGATGGTGTCAGAGTAGGTAGTCGTATCTCAACTATCTCATAAAAACAATGGAGGAAGGGCAGAAGGCTGTCCAAGGAAGATGCTTTGGGGATCAGCAGACCAAGAAAGTGCTGCACATCCTCCAGAAAGTTGAGGGACAGAGAGACAAGTCAAAATGAAAATCATGTGTTACTGGTCTCCACAGTTGGGAATGGGCCCATCCCCCAAACTTAAAGGAATGTTTTAGATAAAACCCATGGCTCCCTGTAGCCAAATGAGAGGAGAACAGACTTCTTCATCCCTTGGAAGAGGGAGGGTGCAGCAAAGGATGGAGAGTGGTTTCTCTTAATGAGTTTGGGCAGCAAAGCCTTCTTCGAATCTTGGTTCTGGACACACCAGAATCACAGTAAGTGGAGATTGAAAGACACACCTCTGTGGAAAGATTTTCTGACAAGTGCCATCTCACTGGCTGTCTGGGAACTGCAAAGAGAAAAAAATGCTTTTTGGAGTCTTTCATTTCAGACCCCTTGGATCAAATCTGCACCCATTAGCGGGTCCCTGGCACTATTTTGATAACTTATATGCTGGGCAATTTTAAAGATCTAGAATAAGTTGAACCAAAATGTCAAAGAAGAACCATGAAACAAAACCACAAGACAAGAGCAAGAAATTGACTGTCAGAGTAAATCCACCAATAGAATCATATGCTCAGACATCAGCAAAAAATTTCAAGCCATGCTAATAAACAGGAAGATATTGAACAGCTAAGGGAACAAACCAAAAATCCTGATAAGACACAGGATTTAAGACAACTAATCACTGAAAATCACACAAATTTCAAAGTCAAGTTGAAGATTTGAAGGAAAATATGACATAAGAGATAAAGGATATTAAACAAACTGGGCAAGCATAAAGAACAACTTGAAAGTCTGCTCAAAAAGTAACAGAGCTTATAGGAATGAAAGACACAATGGATGAGGTTAAAAATATATCTGAGGCATAGAACAGCCAATCTGAAGTGGCAGAAGAATGAATAAGTGAAACTGAGAAGAGAAAATCTGAACTTTAGAAGACAGAACAGATAGAAAATTGAACGGAAAAATTGAACAGGATCTCAGGAAATTGAATGATGACATGAAATGCAAAAGCATACATATTATTGGTGGCCCAGAAGGAAAGAGAAAAGGAAAGAAGCAGGAAGAATATTTAAGGAAATAATGATAAAAGACTTTCCAACCCTTATGAAAGATATACATATCAATATCCAAGAAGGAAAACATACTGTAAACAGAAAAAATTCAAATAGACATGCACTGAGACACCTATTATTCAGAATGACAAATACTAGAGATAAAGATAGAATTCTGAAAGCAGCAAGAGAGAAGCAAAGCATCACACACAAAGGAAGCTCAATAAGACTAAGTGCCTATGTCTCATCAGAAACCATGGAGGTGAGAAGAAGGTACTATGATGTAATTTAAGGTACTGAAAGTGAAAACCCACCAGCCAAGAATCTTTATCCAGAATAACTGTCCTTCAAAAATGAGGGTGAGTTTAAAATCTTCAAAGATGAACAAAAACTGAGAGAGTATGTTACCAAAAGACCAGATTTACAAGAGGTACTAAAGGGTGCTACACCCTGAAAGGAAAAGACAAGGGAGAGAGACTTGGAGAAGATTGTAGAAATGAAGACTATTTGGGAGGATAAATTAAAGGGTAAAAAGACAAACAATAGTCAGATATGACAATAGAAAGTCAAAGGATAAAATGGATGAAGTTAAGTAATGTCCTTATTATAATAACCTTGAACATTAATGGATTGAAATCTCCAACCAAAAGACATAGACTCACAGAAATGATAAAAAAGACCATTGAGACTCACCTCACATGTAAAAACACAATCAGGTTGAAAGTGAATGGTTGGAAAAAGATATTCCATAGAAATAGTAATAAAAAAAAAAAGATCTGTATTAGTGATAGTAATATTTGACAAAATATGAATTACAAAACTGGTATAAGAGAATATTTGACAACATATTAAATGCAAAACTGTTATAAGAGATGAAGAAGGTCACTATATATTAATAAAAGGATCAATTCACCAAGAAGAAATAACTATAATACATATTTATGCACCTAACCTGGGTGCCCCAAGAGGCATGAAACACATTCCGGCAAACTGAAGGGAGAAATACATATTTCTAAAATAATAGTTGGAGACGTCAATACACTATTATCGGCATTGGATAGAAAATCTGAAAGGAGGATAAATAAGGAAACTGAAAGCTAGAATAATGTGATAAATGAACTTCACCTAACAGACATTTACAGAGCATTATGTCTCAAAGCGTAGGATATATGTTCTTTGCAAATACTCATGGATCCTTCTCCTTGATAGACCATTTGATGGGTCACAAGACAGGCCTCAATAAAGTTAGAAAGATTGAAATTATACAAAACACTTTGTCTGATCATAGTGGAATGATGCTGGAAAGCAATAGTGGATAGAAAAAGGGAAAATTCATAAATATATGGAAATTAAACAACAAACTTCTAAATAATCAGTGAGTCAAAGAAGAAATTGCAAGAAAACTCAGTAAATATCTCAAGATGAATAAAAAATGGGAACAGAACATATCAAAACCTATGGGATAGAGCAAAATAGTGCTGAGAGGGAAATTTAAAGGATTTAATGCTTACATTAAAGAAGAAAGAGCTGAAATGAAGTCCTAATTCTACACCTTTTTGAACTAAAAAAAGAACAAAGCCAAAGGAAATAAACAATAAAGACGAAAGCAGAAATAAATTAAATTAAAAAAAACAAACAAAACAAAAGAGAATCAACAAATCCAAACATTGGTTCTTCTATAAGATAAAATTGACAAACCATTAGCTAGAATGACAAAGAAAAAGAGCGAGAAGATGCATTGACACGGCAGTAATAAGAGAGATCATAAAAGGATACTGTAGGGAGCCACTTGCTGTAAGACTTATCTACAGCCTCCTACAACATGGCGGAGTTTACAAATCTGCCCTGTTATTTCCTTATTCTTCTCCTCCCTGCTTTTTTGTTCTCCCCCTCCCGCCACTACTCAGGTGACTACAGCAATATGCATGCGCAAGGCGCGAAACTTCACAGACTCGGTGCGAACTGTTGGCCAATCCCCTCCTTGGACGTTTGCCACCCACAAGACCAGCCTATCACCTATGTACACGTTCCCTTCCCTCTCTATATATCCCCGTGTTTTACCCCCAATAAACGAGGCTTGATCAGAACCCTGTCTTGCCTCCATTCTCCTCTCGACTCCTGCCCCACCCTGCTTCTTCCCACAGGTCCCTGGACTCGCCCCTGCCAGCCGGAGCAGGATACTATGAACAGCTGAATACCAACAGACAATGGAGATGAAATGGATAAGTTCCTAGATATACAGGAACAAACTACTCAGATCCTAGAAGACACAGAAGACCTCAAAAAACAAATCACAAGAGACTGAAACAGCCATCTAAAACCTCTCCAAACTGAAGCTTTCAGGACCAGATGACTTCACAGGTGAATTTTACCAATCACCCAAAGATTAACTAGTACCAATTCTATTCAAGCTCTCCCAAAAAATTGAATAGGAAGGAATATTTATCAGACTAATTCTATGAAACCACCATCACCTTAATTCCCAAACCAGATAAAATTAATACAAAAAAATTGAAAATTACAGACCAATTTCTCTAATGTGTATAGATGCAAAAATCCTCAAAAAAATACTTGCAAACCAAATCCAAAAGCACATTACCATCATTATATACCACCTTCAAGTGGTTTTTATTCCAGGCATGCAAGGGTGGTTCAACACAAGAAAATCAATTAGCATAAAAAACCACATTAATAAATTGAAGAAGAAAAATCACATGATCCTTTTGAATGATGCAGAAAAGGCATTTGACAAAATACAGCATCCTTTCTTGACAAATCTCTCCAAAAGATAGGAATAGAAGGAAGCCTTCTCAACATGTATAGTGCATATATGAAAAACTCACAGCTAGCATTGGGCTCAATGATGAAAGAGCACTTTCTTGCTGAGATTGGGAACAAGACAAGGATGCTATCGATCATGACTGTTATTCAGTATTTTGCTAGAAGTTCTACCTAGAACTATTAGGCAAGATGAAGAAATAAAAGGCACCCATATAAGAAGGAAGAAGTAAAATTTTCACTATTTATTGTTGATAGGCTCCTATATAAATCCTCAGCATATGTATTCAACTTAATAGCAAGTTCAGCAAAGTAGTGGGATACGAGATTAATATGCAAAAATTAGAAGTCTTTCTATATGCTGCTGCTGAGCATTGTGAGGAAGAAGTCAGAAAAAATCCATTTATAACAAGTAAAAGAATCAAATATTTCAAATAAACTTAACCAAGGACATAAAGGACCTGTATTCAGAAAACTAAAAAGCATTGCTAAAAGAAACTAAAGAACTAAATTAAAGGAAGCGCATTCTTTGTTCATGTGTTGGAAGACTAAATATCGTGAAGATGGCAATTTGACCCAAACTGATTTACAGAGATAATGTAATCCCAATCAAAATACCAACAGCCCCCACTTTTTTTTTTTTACATAAGTAGAAAGGCCAATTAGCTAATTTATTTGGAATAAGGGGCCCTGAGTAGCCAAAAATGTCTTAAAACAGAACAAAGTTGGAGGACTATTATTTGCTCACTTTAATTCACATTATTTGGCTACAATGGAAAAAACAGCATCATACGGGCAGAAAGATAGACATTTTGACCAACGGAACCCAAATAAGAACTTAGAAATAGATCGTTACATCTATGGTCAAGAGATATTTGAGAAGGCTGCCAAGCACACCCAAATGGGCCAAAACAGTCTATTCAGAAAATGGTGCTGGGACAACTGGATGTCCATATCCAAAAGAAAGAAAAGAGCACCCCTATCTCATACCTTAAGAAGAATTAATCAAAATTTATCAAGGACTTAAATATTGAGGTTGCAACAATAAAACTCCTAAAAAAGATCTCATGGTAGGTGGTAGTTTCTTAAACATTACACCCAAAGCATAATCAAATGAAAAAATAGAGAAGTGGGACCTCCTCAAAATTAAATACTTTTGTTCTTCAAAAGACTTAGTCAAGTAAGTAAAAAGGCAGCCTATTCAATGGGAGAAAATATTTGGAAACCATATACCTGATAAGGGTTTGATAGGATGTTATATAGAGAGATCACAAAATTCAACAATAAAAAGGAAATATAACCTAAACAAATAAAAGGCAAAAGATTTGAATAGAAATTTTTCCAAAGAGGGAATAAATACATTAAAAAGTACATGAAAACAAATGTTCAACCTCACTAGCTATTAGGGAAATGCTGACCAAGACTACAACGAGATAACATTTCACACCTTACAGAGTGACCATTTGAAAAAAGCCAGAGAAATACAAGTGCTGGAAAGGATGTAAAGTATTAGGAACATTCCTTTACTGTTGGTGGGAATGTGTAATGGTGCAGCCTCTGTGGAAGACTGGGGAAACCTCAAGAAGCTAAATGTAGAACTGCCATATGATCCAGCAATTACATTACTAGGAATATATTCAGAAGAACTGAGAGCATGGGTGTGAACTGACACTTGCACAATGATGTTCATAGCAGCATTACTCAAAATTCCTAAAATATGGAATCAGCCCAGTTGCCCATCAACTGATGAATGGATAAAAAAATGTGGTGTATCCATACAATGGATTAAAAAAAAAGTTATGAACTTCAGGATATTGACAGCAGAGTATTAAACTACACTCAAGGGTCCTTAGAGGACAGAACCCTGCATGAGCACACAGATTGGATGCTCATCCCCAGTCAGGAGAAAAAATACTCCCTGACCTTGGGAGTGGATTTGAAAGCATGCATAGCTGCACCAATCACGGGGTAGATCCCAGCTTCGTGTGACTACTGAGCACTTGGCATGAGGCTGGTGTAACTAGGAATTTAGGTTTTAATTTAATTTTAACTTTAAATTTAGAAACTGAAGCAGTATAAAATGTTTGTTCTTTTTAACCCCATTTTATTGCTTTGACAGGACTGTATAGCTGCAGGGTGCCTAAGAGTTACCTCCTGAGAGCCTCCATGTTGCTCAAAATGTGGCTACTCTCAAAGCCAAACTCAGCATGTAAATGCATTACCTTTCCCCTAGGGTGGGACATGACTCCAGGGGATGAGCCGCCTGGTCCTGAGGGATTACTACCAAGTACCAGCTGATGATGTAACTAGAAAAAGACCTTGAATAAAAGGGTCAACTCAGAACAGCAGAATTTCTCAGCCTACATGTAATATCAGGTGTTAAAAACTGCTTTTTGACTTTGGATAAAAGGGGGAAATGGAAAGGGCAAATGAGTTTATATGGCTGTGAATCTCCAAAAAAGAGTCAGGAAGTCATCAGAGGAGTAATGGTTATGCATGCCTCAGCAGGGTACCAGAGACAGCCAAAGTAGATAGGAACCCAGGTACTGGTTGAGGGCTACAGAGACCTACAGGTTCTATGGTCATGGCAGATGGCTCTGGAGTTCAGTGCCATGTCAGTTGGTCCTACTTTGGAGTTTGTGTTCCTGAGTGTGATGGAGTTGGACTCAGATGTGACCTTTCTACACATGCCTCTTCTGTTACTTTTACCAGACCTGTGGTTGGTGTTTGGGTTGGTGTATACTCTGGACACCTGAATCTCTGGACTGTCCATGTGACAGCCAGGCCCTGAGCTTCAGCAGACTTGCAACTCCTACCCTCTGGTTTATTGGGCTTACCCTGGCCAGCTAACAGGGAGGTGAAGAAGGTCAGCCACCACACCAGGGAACCAAGAGTGCCTACAACTGCAAGCAGAATTGCATCCATCATCCATGTGGCATCTAAGCCCTCTCTTGATGTAGAGGGGGACTGGACATAACCATCCCAGGGTCCATAGGATGGAGAAATCAAGTATGGATTAGAGAGGACTTACTGGTGTTCTTCTGGGGAACTATTGTGATTAGTAAGGGAAGAAATTGTAGTACTGATGTGGAGAAAGTGGCCACAGTAGCTGCTGATGTTAGGGAGAAACAAGAAGAGATATGATGTGGGGGCATTTTCAGGATTTGGAGTTGTCCTGGGTGGTGCTGCAGGGGCAGATGCTGGACATTGTGTGTCCTGCCATGGCCCACTGGGTGGACTGGGGGAGAGTGCAGACTATAATGTAGACCACTGTCCATGTGGGGCAGCAGTGCTCCAAAATGTATTCACCAGGTGCAGTGAATGTGCCACAATGATGGAAGAGGTTGTTGATGTGGGAGGAGTTCAATACATGTTCAATATTAATTGAATATCAATATCAATTGAACAATACATGTTCAATATTAATCAGAGATGGAGAGGACACTATTTTGCAAACATGGGATTAAACAAAATATATTATTAATATTAATCTCACTTTTTAAAATTCTTTTCTAAATTAAAAAAATTTAAAACTTACTCCTTCCTCTCTCTCCTGTCAATATGCCCCTTTCCCCCTTCTCCAGTAACCTGTAATTTGCTTGCTATCTCTGTGGATTTGTTACTTTTAGACATCTTGTGGCTGTGATACCACACAATTTTTGTGCTCATGAGCCTTACTTATTTCACTGAGCATAATGTTTTCAAGGTTCTTCCGTGGTGCAGGATATTTCATAACTTCATTTTTCTATGGCTTTCCATCAACAAATATTTCAATTAAGAGATTTTTTTTCTACTAGTCCATGTAATACTGCTAAATGTTTCAAGTAGAGCATTCTGTAATAGCTATTATAAGCTAAATTGCATGTACGTACCACATTTTGTTTATCCATTCATTTCTTGATGGATTCGAGTTGATATCAGCTTTTGGCTATTGTGACCAATGCTGCTGTAAACCACTGGTGCACAAACTGGCAACCCTGTTTTCACTCTATTTAGGTTTATAACTAAAAGTACCTAGAAGTGGGATTGTCAGGTCATATGGTGATTGTGTGTATATTTACCTTTTTGAGAAACTACCAAATTGCTTTCTACAGTGGTTGCACATTTTACATTCCCACCAACAAGGAACCAGGGTTCCAATTTCTCTGCATCCTCTCCAACACTTATTTTCTGTTTTTAAAATAATAAATGGTGTCAAGTGGTACTTCACTTTGATTTTAATTTGCATTTTCCTAAAGGCTAATGATTTTGAGCATCTTTTCATGTGTTTATTGGACATTTATATATCCTCTTTGGATAAATAACTACTCAAGTCTTTTGCCCATTTTTTTTTTTTTAAAGATTTATTTATTTATTTAATTCCCCCCCCCTCCCCTGGTTGTCTGTTCTTGGTGTCTGTTTGCTGCGTCTTGTTTCTTTGTCCGCTTCTGTTGTCGTCAGCGGCACGGGAAGTGTGGGCGGCGCCATTCCTGGGCAGGCTGCACTTTCTTTTCACGCTGGGCGACTCTCCTCAGGGGCGCACTCCTTGCGTGTGGGGCTCCCCCACGCGGGGGACACCCTTGCGTGGCACGGCACTCCTTGCGCGCAACAGCACTGCGCATGGCCAGCTCCACATGGGTCAAGGAGGCCCGGGGTTTGAACTGAGGACCTCCCATATGGTAGACGGATGCCCTAACCACTGGGCCAAAGTCCGTTTCCCTCTTTTGCCCATTTTAAATTGCAGTTTGGCTTTTTGTTATTGCATGGCAACCATTCTATATTTTTTTGTAATATTAAGCCTTTATACAATATATGGTTTGCAATTATTTTCTCCCATTCTGTAGGCTGTCTTTTCACTTTCTTGATAATTTCATTGGATGTGCAAAAGCTTTTAATTTTGATGAAATCACATTATCTATTGTTCCTTCTGTTTCATGTGCTTTATGGTATCATATCTAAGAATCCATTGCCAAATTCCATTTCATAAAGATTTGCATCTAATTTATCTTCTATGAGGTTTATAGTTTTAGTCCTTATATTTAGGTCTTTGATCCTTTTTGAGTTGATTTTTGTAAATGGTGTGAGGTAGGGGTCTAATTACAGGCATCTTCATGTGGATATCCAAATTTCCCCACACCATATGTTGAAGATAATATTCTTTCCCCACTACATGTATCTAGCATCCTTGTCAAAAATCAAATTATGATAGATATATGTATCTACTTTCAGACTTAAATTCTGTTCACTGATTTGTCTATCTTTGTGCCATTACCATACTTTTTTGATTACTGTCATTTTGTCATACTATTTGAAATTGGGAAGTATGATCTCAACACTGTTCATCTTTTTCAAGACTGTTTTGACTATTCCAGGTCTCTTGCAGTTCCATATAAATTGAGGATGACTTTTTCCATTTCTGCATAAAATGCTGTTGGAATTTTAGTAGGTATTTCATTGGGTAACAATTGACACATTATCAATGTTAATTCCTCCAATCCATGAACATGGGATGTCTTGCCATTTAATTAGGTCCTTGTTAATTTGGAAGTATTTATGGTTTTCAGTATACAAGTTTTTAGTGTCCTTAGTTAAATTTATTCCTAGATATAATATTCTTTTAGATTAGGAGTTTGTAAACTTTTTGTTCCATGGACCCCTTTGCCAGTCAAGTGAAAACTATGGATCCCTTACTAAACCTATACTATACTGTGTATTATTTAATAAAAATATCACACCCACACCAACATGTCCCCATATGAATTATGTTTTTTTTTTAAATTTCAATTCAAGCTCATGGAATCTGGTTAAGAACTCCAGCTTTAGGTATTATTATAAAGGGAATTAATTTTTTATTTTCCTTTTCAGATTGTTCATTGCTAGGGTTTAGGGACATAATTTTTGCATGTGTGTGTTGATTCTTTTACTCTGCCATGTTGCTGAATTCATTTATTAGTTCTAGTAGTTTTCTTGTGGATTCCTTTGGAATAACAGATCATATCATATGCAAATAGAGATAGTTTTGTTTCTACCTTCCAATTTTACCTTTTACTTCTTTTTCTTGCCTAATTGCTCAGGCCAGAAGTTCTAACAGACTACGGAAGAACAGTGGTGAATTAAGACAAGTGTGCATACTTGTCTTGTTTCTTATCTTATAGGCAAAGTTTTCAGTCTTTTACTATTGAGTACGATGTTCATTGTAGTTTTTTCACAAATGGTCTTTATCATGTTGAAAAATTTCCTTCTCTTCCTACATTTCTGATTTTTTTGTTGTTGTTATGAAAGGGAGCTGTATTTGGTTGAATGTTTTTCAGCAACTATTGACACAATTGTGTGGCTTTTTTTCCTTTATTCTATTTATGTAATGTGTTAAAATGATTATTATATGTTGAACAAGACTTGCATTGCATTCTTGACATGACTCCCACTTAATATGCTTTTGGATTTGTTTTGCTAGTATTTTTAAGGATATTTCATCTCTATTCGTAAGGAAAAGTGGTCTATAATATTTTTTTTCTGGTGATGCCTTTTGATCCTGTACTTGTTTACTTTGCTCTTGTTTTTCTATTTCCTCAAGATGTAAATTAAGGTTATTAATCTGAGATCTTTGTCTTTTTTAATACACACATTAATAGCCACACATTCACCCTGAGTATTGCTTTTATTGCATTCCAAAGTTTTGGTATTTTGAGGGTTTTTTTATTTTCTAAATCTTGAAATTTTTTAAACCCATGATTATTTTAAGAGTGTACTGTTTAATTTCCACATATTTGAAATTTTTGCATTTTTCCTTCTATTATTGATTTCTAATTTTATTGCATTGTGGTCAGAGAGGTTTCTTTTTTATAGTTTCAATATTTGACCTGACCCGCGGATCAGTCGAACCGAGACCTGAGGGAGTGGGAATGAAAAAGGGACAAGAGACACAAAGAATGGAGACAAGACAGGATTCTGATCAAGTCTCATTTATTGAGGGTCAATCAGGGGTTTTTATAGCCAGGGATGAATGAGGTGGTACATACTGATGACAACACATGTGTCAGTAAATGATTGGTTAACTAGACTTTGATTCTTGCGCCACACGCACATGCAGATGGTTATTTGGCAACGTCCAGGAAAGACTTTCGTGCTCTTTAGGGAGTGCCCAATTGGAGCCCGGGGGAGTGGCATAAGAATAGAAACTTAATTGCTTCAGCAAGGGTGGGGAAACAGAAACTTAACGGGATTAGTATCTAAAAATAGCGCTTAGCAACAAGATGGCCAATACAACACCTGTGCCAGAGGCAGCTTCCCACAAATATTTAAAATTTGTTTGGACTTCTCTTGAGCCCTAGAACATGGTCTATCCTCAAGAATGACCTGTGTGCCCTTGAAAAGAATGAGTATTCCATTATTATTGGGTGAAGTGTACTGTATATGTAGGGTAGATATAGTTGGTTTATAGTGTTGTTAGGTGCTCTACTTCCTTATTGATCTTCCCTTTAGATGTGCTACACAGTGTTGAAAGTAGTGCACTGAAATCTTCATATATTATTGTACCATTGTCTATTTCTTTCTTCAATTCTGTCAGTGTTGGCTTCATGTATTTTGGCGCTCTACTGTTAGGTGTATATTTATTATAATTATTAAAACTTCTTATTGAAGTGAACCTTTTACAGTCATATAATATCTCTTTTAACAATTTTTAACTTTATCTTGGTATTAATATAGCCACCCCTTCTCTTTTTGATGACTATTTGCATGAAATACTTCTTCCATCCTTTCACTTTCAAACTTATTTGTACCTATGGTTCTAAGATGGGTCTCTTGTAAACAGCATAGAGTCGGATCATGTTTATTTATCCATTCTGCCAGTCTCTGCCTTTTGATTGGAGAATTTAATCCATTCACTCTTAAGGAAATTACTAATAAGGCAAGATTTACTTCTGTTAACACACTAATTGTTTTATTATGTCATATATTTTGTGCCCTCTTTTCCCCATTACTGCCTTCCTTTTCAAGATGACCTTCTATAAAGCCATTCCAAGTCACTTATCTTTTCATTCATTTAGACATTTTTAGACATTTTCTTTATGGTTATTCTGGGGATTATGTTTAGCATACTAAATCTATTACAATTTATTTGTGTTGATTCCAATTTCACCTCAATAGCCTGCACACACATAGTACCTCCATCCCTCCATCCCTCCATTTTATGTTGTTCTTACCACAAATTACACCTTTATGCATTATGAGCTCAGTAACAAACATTATTCTTTATGTATGTGAATGCTAAACCTTATTAGAAGTAAAACACAGCTTTATAAATGAAAAATGATATAATATTGGTTTTATATTTACTCATGTTGCTACTTTTACTGGAGATATTTACTTCTTAAGCCAGAATTGAGATACTTTCTAGTGTTGCTTCTGTTCAATATGAAGGGCTCCATTTAGGCAGCCTGGTGGTGATGAATTCCCTCAATTTCTGTTTGTCTGGAAATATCTTAATTTCACTCTTATTTCTGAAGCACAACTTTGCTTGGCATATTATTCTTGGGTTACTGTTTTTGTTTTTTTCTTTCTTTCTTGCAGCACTTAAATATATCCCTTCACTGCCTTCTGACCTCCATGGTTTCTCTTGAGAAATTAGATGTTAAACTTATTAGAGTTCCCTTATAGGTGACACATGACTTCTCTCATTTTTAAGATTCTGTTTTTGTCCTTAGCATCTGTCAGTTGATCATAATGTATCTCTGTGCAGACCTGTTGGAGTTAATCCTGCATGGCATTGGTCGAGCACCTGGGATTTGTATAGTTATATCTTTCATCAGATTTGGGAAGTTTTTGCCATTATTTCTTCAAATAATTTCTCTGGCCCTTTATCTCTGGCTTCTCCTTCTGGGATTGTTTATGATATGCCTATTGTGCTTGACTGTGTACCACAGATTCCACAGGCTCTCTTCATTTTTTTCTTCATTCTTTTTTCTTTCTGCTGTTCAGCCTGAACAGATTTGATTGTTTTGCCTTTGAGTTCACTAATCATTTCTTCTGCTTCCTCCATTCTGCTCATGAATCCTATATTGAATTTTTCACTTCTGTTATTATAATTTTTTATTACAGAATTTCCATTTGGTTCTTTATAATTTCTGTCTCATTATTGGAATTCTCATTTTGTTCATATATTGTTTTCCTGATTTCCTTTAGTTCTTTGTTCATGTTTCCATTTAGCTCATTGATCCTATTTATTAGAGTTCTAAGATCTTTAATTTAATTCAGGATACTGCTCTTCTTCTGGTATATTTTCCATTAAAATCCTTTTTCTTTCCTGTGACTGGCCATACTTTCCCGCCTCATTGCATGTTTTGTCATTTTTTTGTTGTTGTTGAGTACTGGCCATTCTGAGTTTTCTGTTGTAGTCACTTTGGAAAACTGGTTCTCCCATTCATCAGTCCACCAGACTAAGAAAAAGAAGAAAGAAAAAGAGAAGAGAGAGAGAGGAGAGAGAGAGAGAGAGATGGAGGGAGGGAGGGAGGGAAGGAAGGAAGGAAGGAAGGAAGGAAGGAAGGAAGGAAGGAAGGAAGGAAGGAAGGAAGGAAGGAAGGAAGGAAGGAAGGAAGGAAGGAAGGAAAAGAGAGAAAGAAAGGGCTAAAAATGGAAGGAAGAAGGAAAGAGTTAAAAATACTAACAAGCAACAAAATATTCACAAAAAATAACATGAAAAAAAAATGAAGCACAATGCCTCCTCAAATTTCTTGTTATGTGCTTGTGGGAGGCCAGAAGCTGCTGCTTTCAAGGCCCAATCCTAGGCCAGTGTCTCTGCTCGTCCTTCAGGGCTCCTCCAGATCCAGAAATATAAACAGAGAAGAAAACAATTCAACCAACTGAAAATCAAAGTAAAAGAAAAAGAAGGGCTTTGGCTCCATATGTCCCTGTAGATGCTGGTGAAAGGCCAGGAGACCAGTACCTACCCCAGGCCCTCAGGGATCTGCAAGACTAGATGGCATGAGAAGGAGTCAGAAGGAACCCAGCCAACCAAGAAGTGCACTGGGGCCTTACGTCTGGTGAACGCTGGGGTGAGGCCAGAAAACCTTGCTGTGGAGAGGGCTGAAACTAGACCAGAGTCTCTGCAGTGTCCTCAGGGATCTGCCAAACCAGGAAGTGTCCACAAAGAGAAGGGGGAAACAGCTAAGAAGGTAACTAGCTCTTTACATCCAGGCAGATGCCTGTGAGAGAGTGGATGCCCTGCTGCCCAGAAGGCGGAAACTGAGGCCAGCTTCCACGTTGGCCCACCAGGGATTCCCCAGAACATTTTCAACCTCAATCCCAACTTTTGGAGTAAGAGGTTTCCTTGGCCAGCACTGGCCCCAGATGGGCATTCCCAGAATCCAGGCTGCATTGCTCAACCACAGTCTAGCCCTTTCTGCAGTTGCTAAGTCAGAAGGCCTGGCCCAAGGCTCAGGCATTCATTTACAAAAGCTGAACACTGAAGCCTCTCGATTCCTCTGGCACTCCTAAAGTTGTTCTAAAGGGCCATTCTGGTTCCAAGGTGACCACCTTGTTAAGTCCAGTATCTTCTTCCAGCTCTTTCACTTTTCTAGAGGAGAGAGTGATTTGTAAAACTTCCTACTCTGTCATTTTGTACTTGTGCTCCACTGATTTTTTTGTGTTTAAAATATTACTACTAGAAAATTTTAAATTACTCATATGTCATGCATTATATTTCTAATGCTGACCTAAAGATTTAAAGACCTAAGGAAAATTGTCTTTTGGAGCTGAAAATCTTAAACTATATAATACATATTTTGGTCTTCCACATTTCTAAGCAATTGTATATATAAGAGGGCAGCAGTTCCAAATTCTAAATACACTAAATCTCACTGGACATGAAATCCAGAGTTTACTTTGCAACATAGCTGATCCACTAGAATGTCTGCATATATCCCAGTGCTTGACTTAAAAGTAAATTAATTAGAAAAAATCACTGGCTTTATATTTTGTTAACACAGATTGCAGGTGTCAGAAAAGCTGGAATCCAAGGGTAAAACTGAGATATGTACGTTCTTGGTATTCTGATGAAATGATTAAGTGTGTATAGAGAAAAACGAAGAGGGATGAATTTCACAGAATGTGGGCATGAAGAGAAATTATGAGAGCATAGGGAAAGAAGAAGAGAAGTAGTAAAATGTGGAACAGTTTATTTCCTGAAGCTGGACAGTTTCCAGAAAAAGCTTCGCCTGAATTAGTAAAGTGAATTCCACACAAGATTTGGATTTCCTTTGTCTGTTTTTTTCAGGCTGGCACAGTATAATAACTTAGTCCATTGAGAGAGCAAATGCCTAATGAGAGTAATGGATTCTCTATTATTCACTGGTTGTGAACTAATTACTGGGGAGCCAGACGGTACTTGATATATATGATACCTAAAGCACTTTTAGGACTGGAGCCTGGTGTAAACTGAAATGCAGGGCTGGGTCAGACTACAGGGCACATCTTAATCAATGTTGATCTTTAAAAGAAACATCTGCATTCGCCATTTGCAAACAACAGGTGGTGGTGGGGAACCAGTTCTCCCTGATAGCAGCCCTGGATTTAAAATCAGAAGTTATGTTATTCCCACTGAAAGTGCAAACTGATGCATATTTTTAAAAACCCTTTTGATCCTTGCCATTTCAAATCCTCAGAGAGAATTTCTGTCCTGTAATTATAATTATCTGTCCAAGCAGTTGCAAATTAGTACTAGGTATATGAATCTTGACCTGTCAAATGAGGACAGATTTGTAAATAGTTTCGTAAAGTGTCCATAGCCTTTATTGTTATTGTGTTATTGTGTTCATTATCCTCATCATCACCATCGGTATTATCATTTTCTAAGCTTTTAATGGCCAAACAATGGCACTGATATCAGTAGTTGATAACCACAAAAATGTGAATGTTAGATATTTGACTTCCTTCTCCCTCCACCAACATACTAACCTAAACCTTCTAAATTACACTTTGTTTGGCACATTAAAACATTTGATTTTACATTAAAGCATTAAGGGAATAAAATAACATGCATATTTCAGTCTTGTAGAATTACATTTATCCCCTTTTTATATAATGCCCAACTCTTGAGCACTGGCTTAGTTTGTAAAATTTCTCCTATACCGTAATTCCTATTTTTTTGCTTAAAAATTTTTTTTTGAATGTTTATGAAAAAAACTGAGTAAGAAACATAACCCAGTTAATTTTGTCTGGTATCACTTCATAAATAAATCAATGTAGATGAAATTTTAAATTCCTGGATATAAACCTGTGCCATTTCCGATTATCTCAAATTTTAATTATGAGTAAACCTTCTGACATAAAATAAAGTGCAATTGGATATTATGAATCCTCATGCCATCTCCTTTGAGATAAAAGACATGGCTCTAGACTGTGCCACCCCTGCCCCACACACCATATTCAGGTGGTCTTTCAAAAGGGAATAACCTAAGTATTGGGGATTCTGTTATTTTGAATTTATACATACCTAAAAGAACTCATTAAAAAAACACACCCAGATTTCAGTATTACCTTTTATTACCTTAGGTAAGGATAAATTTATTCCTTTTGTTTAATCCTTCAAATTAGTTAATGTTCTGTTTTAAACTTCCTTATTTCTAGTAAAAATTATCACATGCCAACCTTTGAAATGCACAAAGAATTTAGATATAGAGAATTTGAATGCAAGAATATATAGCAAGAATAGTGCTTAGTCAGTGTAATTTAAATTCATTAGAATACATGCCAGGAGATGCATTGCTTTGAGATTAAGTATGAATAGAAAAATCTGAAGATTACAGTAGTTTTTAATATTAGAAGTTAGGAAAGGGCTAAATATCAATGCATCGTCATATATTTATCACAACATGTCATCTCACCATGGATCTAAAGCAAGCTTTCAGAAAAGGAACAAGGCTTATTGAAGAGGGAGAACACTGCAAAAACACTGAACTCACAAGAAAATTCCACCATTAGCACTTGATTTTCAATGTATAAATAGACTCTAATAAACCTTTTAGTTTCAGTGTAGATTCACATACCATCTAATATTTTATGTGGCTTTCCTTCTTTATGACTCTCACAGTAAGGTAAACTTAATTTTAAACTCCAAACATACTTAAGGGAAGTATCTATTATCTGCAAATAAAATATAAAAACTGTATATAAAACAAAATATAAGCCAATTGTGGATGATTTCCTGTTTGGGACTATTTCATTACAATAATGCTGAAACATTTATGAAAGCATAAACTGTGACTCCTTTTCAGCACTTTAATCTCAGTATCAGCCACCAAACAAAGTAGCTAGCCAATAAGTATATGTTTACCAACTAGAAATCATGATATAAAAATACCTATAAAATTAAAGAAAGTTTACATGGTATCTGTTTAATTAAGGGAGAATGGTGATGGATGCAAATTAGTTTTGTTTGGCCAAGCTATTCCTTTCTTTGTAATTTTAATTTGGAAAAGCGTATACTTTATTTGCATGAACATAAAAAGAGAAGTTCCTGACTTTTGTATATTTCCTGGCAAAAACTCTAAAATATTACCAATTTTTGGGTATTCATTATCTTCAATAACTCAGTGACTTGTACGGGATTTTGTCTCACAAGGAGGAAGAGGTAACCCAAGACTAATGTTCCTCAGAAATTATTTAATGCAAATTGCTTATGAACCTGAGGAATAATAAAATAACTAGAATACTTCAGTCCAATGGAGAAATATATCACTCTCGGATACACACATCCACATACATATTTGTGTATATACACTCACATATGTATATATAAATATATATGTATACAAACTTGCTTATTATTAAACATACTTATTATCCATAAACAGAAGGGAAATCTTAGAATGCTACAATGCTACAATTTTAAAAATTACTCAGGATTTTCTTCAATAAATGTTCATCAATTGTAACAAATGTACCACACTAATCAACATCAATCAAAGATGTTGTTAATGGGGAAGAGTGGGGGGTAGGGATGGAGCTTATGGAAATCCCCTATATTTCTGATATAACATTTATGTAATCTAAAGCTTGTATGAAAGTATTAATAAAGTGAACTCTGAATTAGGTTTTCCATTGTTTATCTTTGCATCTAAAGTGTTCTGATTTATAGGATATGTACAGTACCTCACTATTTCTTTCCATCGCTTTCCACTAACATCAAATAGGTCATGTAATTAAAAAAAATAAGCCCATAGGATTTTATAGAAAATACTTTTAAAGGATAAGCAACTCCTGAATATATCAACTTTATTTCAAATAAGAGTGGGGATGGTAAAGAGTTTCTTTTATTTCTCCATGAAATTTTTAAGAATTATTTGTATATAGGGGTATCAGAATATTCTGTGGAGGCTATAAGGGAAGTAAATTTAGTAAATTATTTACCCCTTATTATGTTGCTGAATTTTATCTTATATCCTACTTGGAGATTACTCTGAGTTTGGACAGTTGTTCAAAAAAGTGGGTCTCAGTTGTTTTTTCAATTATCTCAAACCCTTCACACTATTAAAAATATATTGAGGACTCCAAAGCCCTGTTGTTTAGACATTATTTACCATATTTTATATTCACACAGAAAATTTAAATTGTTTATTACTTCATTTAAAAGAATAAAGATGTTAATATAAATAATGTATCTCTGATGAAAAATAATTACATTTTCTAAAACGAAAAGTGGTAAGAGTGGCATCATTTTACATTTTATATAAATTCTTTAACTCTGTGGCTTAATATATGGTAATTAGATTCCCATGTCTGTTTCTGCATTTAGCCTATTATAGTAATGTTTCGACTTAAAATATTGAGGTATCTCTGGCCTCACAATTAAATGAAGTTGGAAAAGGAAAAATTATTTTAATAATCTTTACAATTAATGGGGGTATACTTCTTTGATATTACATCAAAATTTGACAAGTGGTAGTCTCATATATTAGTTGCACTGTGAAATCTGAAAACATATTGATCAATTTTTGCGTACTATGTTACAATCAAAATCCATTGCCGTACTTCACTCTTGAATGGCTCTTCAACTACAAATTTTTTAGGAGTACCAGGGATTGCATCTAGGACCCTGTACATGGGAAGAAGATGCTCAACCACTGAGCTATACCTGCTTCCCTTGAATGGATCTTCTACACACAAAATGCTTTTGTAGTATTATGCATTGGTCATTTTGAAAAATATTGGTTTTCTGAGTTTTGATGATCCTGTAAATGTTAACACATTCAATTATAAAAATTTCCAAAAATAGCCGTTATTAGTATCACCACCATTCTTATTAGAAAAGTGGTTAAGCATTGAGAAGCTATCAAGAGTCCAGAGGTGAATAAAAAACTCCTCAATTGTAAATTCTGCATGTAAGTTCAACAAATTTTCAACACATACCCTTAGTCATCTTCACTGAAGTGATAGGCATACACTTCAAATTTTGAAAAAAATTTGTCTACTATATATATCTGGGTCCAAATTAGCATAGATTGTCAGCCAAAATTTCAAGTAAAAATGATGTTCAGTGGAAAAAAGCACCAGGCTCAGCTTGCAACTCAAATCATCGAACAACAGATCATACTCTGGTATGTATCTGGATTGTACTATATACACTTGTCATTTTGTCACACAGAATATTAAAATGTGTGGGATTGCGGGAAGATGGCAGAGTAGGAAGTTTCAGGAAGAAGTTCCTCCATCAGAACAATGATTAAACATGCATAACTTTCTGAATCAACTATTTTCAAACTCTGGAATCTAGAACAACACTATGTTCTTCCAGGGAAGATCTGAAGAAGATGCCAGGAAATCACACTAAACACTAGTGAATTGCACTCTCCAGGCAGTGGCTACTGTCACCCATCTCTCAGACTCATGGCAGGTAGCAGTAAGGTACACAACCCTGGCACTTTGTGCATTTTTCTGGTGCCAGGGTGGGATAAAAGACCAAGTTCCCCAAGATCTAATGGTGTACAATCTGATAGCTGATCACTGCTTTTGATTAGCTACTCCAGATCACTGGGGTGCCTAATTCTGATGGCAGCCATTCTTCCAACCTTCCCAGGCAAGAGCTGAATGAGTCTTAGAGAGCCTTCTTCAAAACTACAGAAAGGAGTCAAAGGGCTGCATTTACCAGGGCAAGTGTTAAATCAAGAAAACACAACGTTTAAACCATGGGAGGAACTCCTGGTGATGGCCCCTCCCTCACACTCTCCATAGGGCAGTGTGAAGCTCTTGAGCATTCCTTTTATGGGTTGCCAGTCTCCTTGCAGATGAGAAAGACTGACCTGGGAAACTCCTCTCCAGCTCGTCCCTCCTCCCAGCATCTGCTCTCCATGCAAAGCAGCTTAGACAACAAAAGCAGAATAAGAAACAATTAAGTCTGGCAGCCTGGGGCAAAGGCTTACCTGCCCTAAGCCCTGATGTGAAGCTCTGGGAGGGAGAGGATTGTTTTCTGGGCCAAAGAAGGGGCATTCAAATTCCTGTAAACAGGGGATCTCCTAAGGACACTACAAACAAGCCAAGAACAAGACCAGGCCCAAAAAAGACAGGGAGGACCCTGTACCTTGCATTTACCTTGGGCAGACCTTCTTGAATGTTCAAAGAAAATACAGGCCATTGCAGAGCCAATTTGTAACACTGTGGTAGGTGACTTTTACATTGGTTTATTTGGTTTTTATTAGTTCTTGGCCCTCAAGAAAATATATTTCATATCACTAACTAGATAGGAGGTACTCAAGAAACAGCTTAGGAACTAAATTTCAGAATTAACATTTTAAAATAATAAAATGTACATTGTACCACAAAAGAGTACAATATAAAGAAATAGGAAATGTCAGCCCATCCGAAGGAAGAGGATCAAAACAGAAAATATCAAAGAAGACCAGCCTGTGGAATTACCAGACAAAGAGTAAAAAAAAAATCCTCAGTATGTTCAAGAAAATGAAGTAAAATACAGTAGACTAACTAAAGAATATCAGGAAAACTCTAAAGGAACAATATGAGAAACTCAAGAGGGAGACAGAAACTTGAAAAAGGAACTGAACAGAACTACTGGTTGAACACCTGGTAAATGAAAAATTACCAGGATGATTTCAACAGCAGATTGGAACTGGCAGAAGAAAGAAACAGTGAACTCAAAGACAACTGAAATGCATCATGCTGAGGAGCAGAAAGAAAAAAGAAAGCAAAAATAGCCTGAGAGATCCCTGGGACATCATTAAGTGTACCAATACATGCATTGTATGCATCCCAGGAGAAGAAGAAAGAACAAAAGGAATAATCAAAGAAACCATGACAGAGAACTTCTAAAACTTAGCAAACAATGGGAATACACACATTCAAGGATCCCAGAGAACATCAAATAACATAAGCTTGGAAGAAACATAATGTCCCATTCCATAATGATCATAATGTTGAATGCAAAGGACAAGGAGAATGTAGTAAAAGCTGCAAGAGAAAAGCATATCAAAAGATGACTAACATCATTCATTAAGGCAATTCAAATCAAAACCAAAAGAAGGTGCTATTTCACACCCACTAGAATGGCTACTATTAAGAAAAGTAGAAATTTACAAGTGTGAGAGAGGATGTGCAGAAATAGTGAATGTTCATTAATTGTTGGTGGAATGTAAAATGGTGCAGTTACTGTGGAAACAGTTTGGCAATTCCTCAGAAATTTAAGTACAGAATTACTATTTGATTCAGCAATCCTACTTCTAAATATATATCCAAAAGAACTTAAAGCAGGGATGCAAACCAGTATTTTCACACTGATGTTCATAGAGGAATTATTCACAACTGCAAAGGATGGAAACAACTTAAGTGTTCATCAAATGATGAATAAAGTGTGATATATACATACAATGGGATATTAATCAGCCACAAATATTAATGAAGTCCTGATAAACACAACAACATGTTGAGTATAATAAACCAGACACAAAAGGACAAATATTGTGTTATCTCACTAATATGAAATAATTAGCGTAAACCAACTCATAGAGTCAGACGCTAGAATATAGATTACCAGGAGCCAGGGTGGTGGTGGAAAATGGAGATTTAATGCTGACATTGCACATTGTTTCTATTTGGAAGACTGGAAAATTTTTGTAATGAATGGTGGAGATTGTAGCAAAGCATTGTGAAAATAATTAACAGCACTGATATGTATATATAAAGGTGGTTTTACATTTTAAGTTGTATATATGTTACTACAATAAATATAAAATAATATCCATAGCACTGTACAACACATTGAACCCTATTATATTTATAATATGTAATTATAATAGTATAATTATAAAAATGCTGTTTCATTATTTGCAGCAAATATACCACACTAAAAGCAAGGTTAGTTAATAACAGGGTAGTTTATGGGATTCCTGTATTTTCTGTATGCTTTTTCTGCAAACTTACAACTACTCTTATAAAAAAAGAAAAAATGTAAGAACACATGCAAATAAATATGCTGATTCCCAAGTATTAATAGTTCATTTCTGAATTTGTGCAACATTTCAAGCGAAGACTCAAAACCAAGTGAAAACAAATTTTTGTCTTTGAACATTTTCTTAATAATACCATTACTTTTAAAATAAGTTTGAATGCATGCTTTAACAATACAAAGATATATACTCATGGGTCAGTATTTAATAATATTAATAATTTTTACTTCCTTATAAAGGATTTTTTAAGTGAGACTGTCTTTTGTTTCTTCCAAGATTGTGTAGCAGTGCAGAATAGAAGTCCTAGTAATAGTTGGTACTTGATTCTTTGGAAGGCACCCCAGTTTTACCCACCATTGCTTTTGCAACATCAGTGAAAATGTCAGCACCATGAAAAGGGCAAGTGTCATTATTACTTATTTTTGTATTTTTATGAAATAAAATTATTATGAGAATTATTGTAAAAACAGATTTGGCCTCAACAGGCTACACTTACATTACCTAGGGAATCCCCAATGGTACATAAGCCATAGACAGAATGGCTAGTTTAAGGTATTCTGTTTAGCACTTGTGCTTTAATACAAGGTATTAAATCTGGAACTGACAAAATATTATAAGAAATAATTTTCTGGGTGTGTAGGTGATCACTCCTTTTTATTTTCTCCTAATACATCCAATAAATAATTATAAAACTGAACCATTAACACTTTGTAGACTTTTATCTATCTGGCTCTCTTCATGAAATCATAAACCCAAGTGAAGAGAAAATTGCATTTCAAATGACAGTATCCGAGCACATTGCCAGGCATTTAGAATATATTTAATAAGCAATTATTTGAATGAATTGATAAATAAATGACTAACAATAGTAGAATAAACATGATTTAGAGTCATTAATCTGCATTCTTTATTTCACCACATTTCAGCTTCTTGATATAGACATCACACCTTTTTATTTTTGAGATGAAAATTTAACAGACTCAAGTATACATAATGACCCTCAAAGATACTTGCTATCTGATGAAAACCAGCATTAATTCCTTAATTCACTCCACTAAAAGCAATTATCTACCAAGAAATCCAAATCAGCATCCATTTATTTGTCATTATTTACTTTAATTTAGATATTCTGGTGTTGTTAAATCTCCTACAATAGTGGCAGGGTTAAAAAATGTGAATGATATCCAGGAAGTTATCTGAAATCTTTCTTAATTTGCAATGTGGTAGATAGTGATAAGCAGATTAATGGATTAATTCAATAGTCAAACATATAAAACATTTTTCCTTCAGCATTAAAGGGGTCAATTTTAGTTTTTTATTTGTAAACTGAATTATCACAGCTAACATTCTAAAGACAGGAAACATAGCATCCAATACTGTAGAACAGTTGAAATGAGATATCCCTTCTTTATTAATGATGGGGAAATATAGCAATATGTCATAAGTAAGGAAAATGAGTTGCTGATAATAAGAAAAATGTTAAAATTGGTAATAAAATTAGAAATTTTAAAGAAATTGAAAATCAAATAAATATTCAGAAAAAGCAAATTAAGATATTAATAGATAAAAATAAATATTGAATGCACTGAGTATTTAATGAATGCCAGGTATGTAGAATTTTTTCTCAGCACACTTATACTATATAAAAAATTAAAAGATGTCCCTCACACTGAAAGGAAATGATACCAGATGAAAAAGAGATTTATGAAAAGGAATGAAGAATGCCAGAAATGATAAATTCATAGGTAAAGGTAAAATATCTTTCATATTATTAAAATCTCTTCAAGACAATTCACCTTTTAAATAAATATCAAATAAGTGGAGTGTGGCATTTATAATACACATTGAAAATAAAATAGTTGAAAACAATGACAAAATGGCTGGGAGGAGAGGAAATGGAATAAAAGTATACTATTTTAAGTGAACATTAAATTATGTACTACCTCTTAAATGTAGATTGTGATAAGTAAAACATGTATATCATAAACCTAAAACTGCCATGAAACCACAAAACAAAGGGCCACAAAGAGATGATAAAGTGAATCAAAATTAATGTAAAGACAGAGAAAGATACAAAACAAATAACAGATAGGAAAAATAGAATATTATATTTTAAATCTTACATATCAATAATAACACTAAATATAAATTGTCTAGACATCCCAATTAAAAGGCAAGGATTCTTAAGATAGATAAAAAATGGAAAACCCAAAAATATGTTGCATACAGGAAAAACACATTAAATACAAAAACAGCATAAATACTAAAACAAAAATAATTGAAAAATATACACCCCCTGAATCAGTCAGGGTGCTCCAGAGAAAGAGAACTAATCATATATAGCTATGGAGAGAGAAATAAAAAGATAAATAGATATAGAGACTTATATATAGACATATAGGTTTATTTTAAATAATTGGCTCATACAAGTGAGGATTGAACTTTTAACATTTGTATGGCAGGCCAGCTGGATGGAAACTTAAGATTTTATATTGCAGTCTCAAGACAATCTTTGTAAAACCTGAGTTTTGCTCTTAATTAAGCCTTTCAACTTATTAAATGAACCTATCCACGTTACTGAATCACCTTTATTTAAAGTCAACTGGTTTTAGATGTTAACTACATCTACAAAATACCTTAACAACAACACCTAAGTTGTTTCATTGCATACAATTATCACACCATGATAGCATTCAACAACAGAACACAGAAGAGGTTTAATACATACCCGATTAAGTAGACTAGAGAGCAAAATCTATTACAAGATGTAAAATGGTAAATTTATAATGACAAAAGGACAAAGGTATCAATTTATCCAGAAGAAATAACAATTCTAAATATTTCTGAATCTAATAATAGAAGTTTAAAATACATGAAGCAAAAACTGAGAGGATATAAAGGAGATTTACACAATTCCTCAATTATAGTGAGAGATTTCAATATCTTTATCTCACTAATTGATAATACAAGTAGAAGATTTATCAGGAAATATAGACAGTCTTCACATTGCACACTTTCAATACACAAGTATTTCAGGTTCCATGGTTTAGTGAAATAATATGAGTTCTTCAACAACTCAGTTCACAGTTAAGTTACTATGGCTTTTTAACTGTGAGTTATTTAGTAAACTCAAATTTTACTAATACTAACTCTTGAGTTCACAAATCACTATATGGATAACAGAGGCCCATCATGACCAGTGACAAGTCACATCACTTCTTTCAAAGTCTGTCAGTGACAGGTCATGGTTCCTATGTTTTCAGTTCCTACACTGACAGCAAAGAATGTACATGTATTGCTTCCTTATCGCCCAGTGAAACACATTTGGCAGTTTACAAAAATAAATAGGTAAAGTGGGAGTTGGCAAAGATGTAAGAACAACAAAGAATCAAAAGTTGATTATGCAGGAAGTAGAACTTGACTTTGAAAATGGCAATATTAAGCAAAGATAGAACTAAACTTTGACCTGCATGAAGATATAGTATGAAACTTACTGAAAAGCATGACAAATATTAAATAAAAAGGAAATGTCATTTCAACATATTTCAATTTAAATTACTGGAGGGTAGGAAAGCCTTTTATGTTTGAAGTGGAATCCAATTCTTTGTACTGATCATCATAATTTTGGCTAGCATTCATAGAGAAGTATCAAATTATTTGCCACATTGAAAGAAAACAGTAATTACAAACAGACCAAAGAAGAACATTTTACTTCCAGTAGAGACTGGGTTCATGAATTCAGAAGTTGACACAAATTGATTAATGTTTAATACCTGGTAAACCTGCTAGGGCAGATAAGGATGCTGCAGTGAACTGTGCTCTAGATTCTAAGGTGTTATAGAAGAAAGAGGTGACCATGAGAATACTGACTGTGCTGCCATTCGAGAGATTCTAGAGACACAACTAGAAGAAGTTAGTGATGGAAAACTTCTTGAAATAAATGAGCAGAGTGATTGTGATAACTGACGTGAGAAAGTGTTTAAGGTTTTGACAAAAAGTTTTAAATGTCGTGGCACAATTGCATTTTTTTTGCCCTTAATATCTCTTTGCACTACTTCAGCTTGCAAGGTGATTTGTGTGGACCTGCACTGAAGTTTAGAGTGAAGACATGTGTATTAGCAGATATGAACCACATAATTAATCAACGTGAACTAACCAACATCAACAACACAAAACACATCTGGTTCAAGTGCACTCTCAGGATTTACCAGACAGACATATCCCGGGTCATAACACAAGTCTTAACATATTTGAAAGGATTCACATTATTCTAAGTATATTATCTGAGCACAATGGAATTAAATGAGATGTTCCTAACAGAAATAGCTAACATTTTTTCTAATATTAAGAAGCAGTATAACATATTATGGGACAAAGAAGAAATTAAAAGAGAAATTAGAAAATATGTTGAGGATATGGAGGGCTAGAATGATCATAGAATTCTTGTGGGAATTAAAGATGGTATAACTACTTTGGAACCTTTTGGCAGTTTCTTAAAAAGTGACATGTATATCTCCCTAAGATCTAGCCATTCTGCTCATCAGTGTTAACACAAGATAAAGAAAATAATAGTAATCATGTGTTCATACAAAGAACCCAAATTCATCAGCAAGTAAATGGATAAACAGATTGTGGTATATCATTTAATTGAAATTGGTCACCAATAAAAAGGAATGAACTGTTGATGGAGAAAACACCACTAATGAATCTCTAAATTATTATCAATGAAAGAAGCCAATAACAGAGCATGTGCTCCATGATTTTATTTATATAAAATTCTAGAAATGGCAAATTAATATACAGTGACAGATAGCAGATTGGGGTGCTTGAGATTGTTGGAAGGTAAATAAATGGGTGAGTGGAGTCGGTAACATAAAGAGATTATCAAGGGGCAGAGGAGCAGAGGGAAACTTCTGAAGATGATGTTTATGTTCACTATCTTGATTGTAGAGATGATTTTAGGAAAAAATGTAAAAATGTATCACATTTTACACTTTAAATATGTGCAGCTTTTATATGTCTTTTACCCTGCAAAACAGTCTTTAAAAATCAAAATACACTTTAGATTTTCTGTTTGCTTTATCTTCTACCTTAGGACCACATGCAAGATACTAAGCAACCCAAAAAAGCTATGCTTAACTCTTTGGATATCACATGGAAATTTCACAGGAAAAAAAATGCCTGACATGATTTTTGAAGGGCTGCTAAGCAAAGTTTGTGGTATAGAAAGAATATACAATGTGGTACAACCCAGAAATGAGGGAAGCCATGGTTAGGTAATGGAAATTTAAAAGTGGGAACTAGACAAAGAATGTGAGAAGACTTGTGTTTATGGAGAACACCCAGAATGGAAAAAAATCAAAGTAGTAACCAATAACTGAAGATAAATTCTAGATATAATCATTCAGAAAAAGGCAGCATTTTTTCACTGCTTTCCCTTCACTCCAAGGCTATGGACAGAATATTTAAAAATACTCAAAGACACCAACCTGATGATGATTTTTCATGGAAAACTGAGCTATTTCTAGAGAAACTGAAATGTGTCTATTACTAAAATCCTTGGATTTACCAAGAGGATATGGGTGCTTTAGCAAAATAAGAAAGTACGTCTAAAGACAGGGACCTTAGTTAGCATCATGAAGATTTTTGAGATGCATACTAAACTTGTAAATATTCATCTGGATGTTGCTGGCTGCCTTAGCTTTTTGGGCTGATATGAGAAATGCCGTGCAGTGTGTTAGCTTAGCAACATGGCTCCTGGTTTCAGCGGCGAGAAGGCCTGCCTCCTTTCAGGTCTGCAGTGCTCTGGATGGCTGTGGTTCTTGGGTTCCTTGGCTTTCCCATCTCAAGAAAACAGCTTCTTTTCCCTCCTTCAGCTTCCAGTGACTTCCAGCTTCTGTCCTCCCAGAGCCTTCTCACTATTCCTGCATTTCTTCTGCTTACGAAGGACTCCAGTAATCTGGAGTAAGACCAAACCTCTTAACAACATAAATGTAAGAATGCTCTTCTTTCACAAAGTGCTAAGACTATGCTGACACATGGGGAAAATATAACTAATGCAGCTTATGAATGATATTTAACAGTGAGAAGATATTTCATTTCGAAGGAACAATAGGGGGCATAAGGGTATGGGATTTTTCCTTTTGGAGTAATGAAAATGTTCTAAAATTGACTGAGGTGATGACAGCACAACTCTGTGAGGAAAATGTGAGTCACTGAGTGTACACTTTGAATGGATTGTACAAAGCATGGGACTATATGTGAATCCTGTGGTGGATGATGGACTGTGGTTAACAGAATATGAGAATGTTCTCTCATGAATGATAACAAATATACAATATTAATACAAGGTGTTAATAATTGGGTGGGTGGGTGGATAATACACCAAATATAAGATATGGGCTACAGCTAGTAGTAATATTTTTAATTAAAAAAATTTTAAAGTAGTTTTATATTACATAAATGTTGTATAAAAAATATAAGGGATTCCCATATGCTCCACTCTCTCCCCCTCCCATAATTTCCCACATCAACAACATCCCTCATTAGTGTAGTACATCTGTTAAATTGATGAATACAAGTTGAAGCATTGCTACTAATGATGGATTACAGTTTACATTACCATTTACACTCTCTTTCATAGTTTGTAACAAATGATTCACAACAATGCCAGGTATTGGAGGTGGGTAGCTCTATGGGAGCCTTGTAGGATGATATGTGTGTTTTATTTGTAAGTTCACAACTTTTAATATATATTTATCATTTATGTATGTTCTTATATGAATGATATCCTTCAATAAAATTTTATTTAAAAAATAAAAAAATAAAAATAAGACTTTATCTCATTCAACTTCGCCACAACCTAACTAGGAATAACTTCTTGAAGAGATTCTTTTTATAATGAGTTCAAACTGATAGGAATGCAGACCAAGTTCAAGAACATATCTAATTGGTGTAGATAATTCAATCCACCAAAACTACTGTCAAATCGTTCATCTCTCTGGTAAGATTCCTTCTCTTTTAAATATTTTCATGAATAGAAATGTTTATTACTTTTCTCATTAATACTGGGATGAAAATACTTGTATCATACATTAAAATTTCCTTTAAGAATATAAACATACAATTATAATATAAATAATATAAAATAAACCTATAATTTAAAAATCTTATATATGCTCTAAGACATATATGTGGATTTTTATAGATTTCCATGTGCATTTGCAAAATATAGTTTTAGTATATGAACTCAGATACGTGTGTGCATATTTGTACAACTTATTAAGAATATTCAGCCAGGCAGAAGAAAAATAAAACAAGTTATCAAAACCATGAAATGACAGACAACTATAGCAATAAAATAAGCACATTTTAATCACGATTGCAGGCTAAGGATAATACTGGGAATCATTAACTGATGAGTCTACTCATTCAAATTTTTTATTGTCTATTTCAAAATCTCATTTGCATGTATTTAATTAAGAAGTAATATATTTTGTATTAATCTTGAGAGCCCCAAAGAAGAATATTCATATATTAGTGGGCTCCAAGGAAGGGAGAAAAAGAAATGTGAAACAAACAGCAACAACAGAAGAAAATTTTAAAAATCCCTTTCCTTCAATATCTTACTTGCTCCCATAGTTCGTCTTGGTAGGCAACCTGTTTCTGACAGTATCAGGAAGGGTAACCTAGAGCTCTTGTCTCAACACGGAAGGCTATGTGACCTTGGGATCAGCCTAGGGACAGAGATTGGAGGTGACTAGTTAGGTCCATGACTAGTGGGTTGAGAAACCTTGACCAGTTCAATGTTACAGAAACACAGACACCTGAGAAAACTTCGGGGTATTTGCCTGCAAGCAAAACTCCACATAAAGTGTTCTACCTAAATGAACATTAATTTTTATAATTTAAGCCACTAAAAGTATATAGCTTCTCTAGAACTAGGTGGTTTTCTGTTACTTTGATGTTCCCTGCTTCCAGAATTTTAAAAAAGATCACCATTTTTCAATAGTGAAAAAGTCAGCATATTTTGAGTTTTGCTTGGGTGGAGGTAAATACAAAGTGCATATTCTCAAACAAGTGTAATTTATTTTTATATTACATCGGTTTCAATGATTTTGTTAAAATTCTAATTAGAGAATGTGCTATTTCCCAATAAATTCTTTTTAAGTTCTTTCCAATCATTATCTGACTATAAAATGGGATGCCATTCAGTATCTGCATTGGCATAAGCTTGTTAAATTTTCAGATCATTTATTCACATACAGTAAATGAGGGATCAAGGTTGAATCCTACCAGATGTCTTAAAACTAAATTATTTATTATGTATTTATATATTCCCTGGGATTGATAATGGCAGGCATTAAACTTTTTAATGTATTACACTACATGAACAAGTGATAAGGTCGTGACTCAGAGCTGTTATAATGGTGTTATCAACAACAGTGATTCGCTGGATTAACTAAGGGGTAGTCTTAAATTTTTTGTGAATATATGCCATACAGATGGACACAAATGTTGGCATCTTATTTACTTTGTTACTGGTGCTGTTTGACATCCTACCCCATCAAACCTTGCTTTCTCCTTTATTCCACCTTTCTGACCGTGATGAACCCACTCTGCACTTACATGGCATTGCTCATGCTTCTCCAAATGTGTGGAATTCTCTTACCTCAGTTGATGGTTCCAAATCTATTCATACTTCAATCCCAGCACAAACCTGGCCTCCCATATGAAGCCTTCACCAGTTCTGCTGGTATAGACTTGATCCCCTTCCATGTCTGTATGTTTATAGTGCATGGCATTTGCTCATAAACCCACTGTAATTCTCATTACAATTTTATTCTTTTCTGAAACACATAGTTAACTTTAGATTTAAAATTACATAAAATTTGCTGTAAATAAAAAAAAGATGCTTTTAATAAAGTTTATTTTTCTTTCTTATTTTGTTCCTTGTGTCAAAGGAAACTAGTTGTTTGTTTGTATTTCATAAATCCAGACTTTAAATTGCTAGGTCCTGGAGTAAGACAAAAAGAGGAAGAAAAAAATCCTAGCCTGATATTTGTTGATTCAACCAAACTTTAGTGAGTATATATTCCAACTGCTTTCACATACTATTTACTTTTTAAAATCCTCACAAACCTATTAAACCTTTGATCTCCAGTTTCCAGAGGACAGACACATGACCTTAAAAAGATGTGGCTAAGGTTACTCAGCTGGGAAGTGAAAGAGCGAATATTCAAAGAGATCTTCAGTAAATCACAACTGGCCTCACAACGCGTCACCATGGAGTAATGAATGAGATTCGCCATTGTAGGACTACTGTGTCCAACTATCATATCATCCTTTTATGGGTAAAGTGGAGGGTTTTGTTTATTTGTGTTTACCTTATCTCAAAACTAGCATTTGCTAAGAGGGAAAAAAAAACAGTTTTTCCTACTCAAGTAATGTACAATCTTTCCCACATACATATATAAGTAAACTGTAATACTTAAACATATTTCCCTAGAACATATCTAGGAGAACTCCCTGTCCTCTCGTCTGGATTTCCTGAAGTCAATATCATTTGATAATATGTGCTATGACAGAACATAAAGAGTTAAAGCATGTCCTGCTATTCCAATTTGTTTTTATCAAATCTTTATTTATACATGCCATGTTTAATCACTGTCCAACTGGAAATTAGTTACATATATTCAAGTGAGGCTTTCAGGTTTCTCTAGGGAGTAATTATCAATAGTCTCTAAGTTACTACCTTAAAGGAATTCAAAGTTATAATCCCAAACAAGCTAGGTAAATTGGTAAGTATGAAGATATTTTTCTGGTGAGAAATAGTTATGTTTGACACAGCATTCCCCACGGCATCTTATCATGCTGTAAAAGCATAAATATGTTTACAAGTGCCTCTGACAATTTAGCCAAAGTTGAGCTAAGAAAACAAGAGTGTAAAAGCTAGAATTAGTTATAAATTCCATGGACCAATTGCACATTAACATGGGATAAAATCACACTAAAATTGAGTGCCTATTTATCATGTGAATTCAATAAGATATGGGTTCTCCCTGAAGCACCAGACTCTGAGTGCAGAAACCATGGAAGAAAATGAATATGATGGGATGACTGTTCCTCCCAGCACCAACAAGGAAACTGAAAAGAAAAGGTCTGTTTTTGAGCTTTTTAAAATTGTGTCTTTTAAAATTGTATATGGTTTTGTAAATAATTCCTGGGTCATAACCATCTTTATCCTGAACTGAGATTTAAAATCGGTTTGTTCTAAATTTTTAGTCTCATGAAATACTTAAGCCATTACAAATCCTTCCATTAAGTTAGAAATTAGCTTCTCCATTGATGGGGCAACCTGGTGAAATGCAGGAATTTTGTAACTACAAATTATATTGAATACAGAGCCCCTTGAAAGCAGATAAACCTCTCTGGGGAACTCAAAATCTTTCAGTGATTAAGGAGATGAAGGAAGATTTAAAATTTTCAGTTTAATAGCAGGAAGAAATCACAGGACTAGAAAAATATCCCAGTAACCCCAAAATTCATAATTCTGAACATTTCAGTAAAACTCTGTACAAGTGCATCATCCTGGGGATCAAACAAATATACCAGGCAAATTAGGATATGATTCTAAATAGACTAAGCACTAACTTATTCACATAATGAGGATTATAGGTATAAATACTGCAAGTGTACAACCCATACAATTCATGTTTCTGAAATTAATTACATGAATTGGCCATGTCCAAATTCAGTCTTTGATCTCCACTGGATAGCAAATGATAATATGTTTTCTAAGGAATCACAAATGCACATGAGTGGAATAAAAATAGCAGTTGTTGCTATATTGACATTCCAGCCAATTACATGGGAAATCATTTGCCTATTTAATACAACCACTGGAATCCAATCATCTTACCCCTCAAACCTCTAGATCTCATTTTATTTGCTTTAGTGTTCCCTGAAACTCCTTTTCTTTTGTTTCATTTTCATATCAAAGTTTCCAAAAGATACATTCTTTTCTGTGCATGTTAAAGTGTAAAGGGGATTTGGCAAAATACAATGGCTTGGTCTGATTCTAGTTTATTTTTTATTTTTAAATGAAGCAGAACAGGGCTTCAAAAATGTAACTACTATTTGCTAAATGTCACCCACTTTCAGAGGATCTTTGAACATTTGGCAGCTGACATGAAAAGCATATTGGTCCTCAGAGATAAAACAAAAGAAGCAAATTATATGCAAAAGGTAACAAAGAAAGAATTTATGCTTCCATATTTTGGTAGGAAAGAACAGATGGGTTGTAGAAAACTCTAGAAATGTGAAAATGCTGTGCTATTTAATAGATTAGGAAGAATCAGAAGAGAGGGAGGTAATGATGTAAAAAGGGACTTCTAATATCGAAGCTTATCAAACCATATACTTCTTCAAATTCTTCATAATTATGATAGTATAACAAATTTCATAGGGTAAATAAGAGGGAAAAATAAGTGTCTGAAGGTTCTGTATCGGGGATCCTCCCTTTAAAGAGCTTATGTTAAAAAGCTGAGTCTCTAGCTGCCCTGGATTTACCTGACCATACTCTATGGCATTTTGCACCTTGTATGCCTTCCTTAAAATAGCCTAAATACACAGCATTACTCAGCTGGCGCTTTGCAGGTTTATAGGGGCCTGTTGACAATTGGAAAGTCTGCCCAGCAAAAACTGCATTGAGAGCTAGAAAAAAGAGAAATCCTCTCAGTACATTTCCTCCCTAGAGGCTTTTATCAAAATCTGCACTTGGCAGTTAATATCCACCCAACGCTGAATCAATCTGAGAACTGTATAATCTTTAACAAAAAGTATTATACATTCCCCACAATAACCAAAGGGTTTTATTCTTTCCCTTGGAACTGGAAGAATAAGAAAATAAAAAGTAGGGGAAAGAGTTCCATGGAATCATGCAAATGCCATTTATGTCTAATTTCATGGTATTTTTACTCATTTTACTGCTCAGTAGTGCTGTGGTGGCAATACGTAATGCATACCCTGATCCTCTTCCTCATAGGGTTAGCCAATCATTCATCAATCGTGCATATTGAATACTGGGAAAGAGTTTGAACTCACTTGGCATATTCATAATGGTTTTAATCAAGTCACTTCTTACGAAACTGTATAGATGTGATGACGTTTTTCCTTCTTACCTGGTAGCAGCTGTTCAGCCCACAAAATTTAAAATAGTGAAGAAAAAAATTCTTAGCTTTGGCTTCAGCTTCATGTTAAGTTCAGTTAAGTGGCCATGAGCTACACTGGACAACACAATCCTGAGGAGCAGTGACTGACAGCAGCTGATAATGACATGGACTCCCCATCTGCCATGCCTTTTAATAGAATGTGGACAAAGAAGGTGTGCTGAAAAATTGTGCTAAAACTCTGGTAAAATGCCATAACTTCCAATGGAAAGGTTTTATCTCTAAGAGGCCCTTTAGCAGAAATTTTCAACAGTGAGCATTTAGAGAGAGACTTCCTGGATCTGCTGCCTCCTCATCATGTGTGGAGGAAATTTTTTAACCTTTCTGTGCCAATGTCACCCTCTATAAAAAAGACAAATAGAAGTACCTTTGTTTTGGGTCAATATAAGGACTAAGTGGGTTAACATATAAAATGGTTATACTGGAGGCTGGGGCCTATTGAGCAAAATGTAAACATTAGTTAAATAAAGAAATAAATTTGTTAAAGATGGGATTTTCCAAAGAAAAACAACAAATTGGTGTGCACGTGTGTGTGTATCAAGTTTAACCATAAAAAATAGGATTATTGTGAGAAAGTGTATTTCCAATACAAGATATAATAATTTGTAAAATGATTCAGTCAGAGACAATGGCATTTAGTAGTGCATGCCCTGGAAGAAGCACTTATTTCATTCTTTAGATCTGCAAAATGGTCATAAAAATACCTATTTTCTAGGCTTATTGAAAGTGTAAGACCAACATTTATGAAACATCTGACCCACTCGAAGTTCTTAATGGATGACCATCATGTTTTTGCTGAATAGATCTTAGCTTACAATTAAAATATGGATAGTAAATCACATTTTGGAATTCAGGTGGGTGATGGATGGCATTTCTTTTCAGAAACCCATGTGTAATACAATAATTATTGACTACTTACATGGACCAGTTACCTTACTAAGTACTTTGGAAGTCTTGCTTCATTTGATATGGAAAGAAACCCCAAAGATAGGTACTCTGATGACCTACATTGCACATGTGAGGAAACGGGGGTAAAAAAGGTTAAGTAACTTGTGAAGGTTTCACATCCTGTGGGAAGAAGGATGGCAGATGAGTGCCCGCTCTGGGCTCCCGAGCACTGCTCACGGGGCTGCCTTAGCAGAAGTGAGGGAGGCAGGGGGCGCAGCGCTCAAATAGCTCTCCTTTAAACCCAGGACTGCCAACCACAGTCATCATTCCAAAGTGTCTGTGAGGGAGGAAGAACCCTGACATCTTGGTGACTGCCAGGCCCCGTTAATTGGTTCATGTAGATTTGACCGAACCTTTCACAAATGACTCAGTTCAGAATTCTAATATTACAAAATTAATTGGCTCTGCTCAGTTTGAGGTGTAGCATCATCCTGAGGGAGTTTGCACTGTGCTCTGAATTTAAAACAAACAGAAAAAATTCACCCTAGAATCTGGAAATCTGCCAACTTTGTGTGAAAATGAAACATGAAATTGTGTGTTTCTAAAACTGTTGAGTTTTCTCCTCAATAATTTACTCTGATAATGTTAGGCACAATTAGGGACCCTTCATTCCTGTAATTTCCAATCTATTTGTCTATAAAGATGTATCTTCCCCTATGCTATGTAATAGTGACAAATGCCCTTTCTAACATTTTATGTTTTCTCTTTACTTATTTATAACACTGTGCAGTACCATTGGCCATATGTCAAGGAATTTTTCTCCAATACCATTGCAGAATTGATAATGAATTTGTATAGATTAACCTGAAAACTTTATAAGATAAAAGTAAATATTCTGCTGAGAATGGGGAAGTAATCTGGAATAGATGATATCAGTAATTTCAGCTAATTCTATTAGTCACTCTTAGGTGGCTATTCCAACATCAACTTTTCCAAATTTTTACATGATGGGGGCAAAAGCTATTTAGATAGACATAAAAAGTTGACATTAGGGCACTATGTGTGACAAGTTATGAGCGGGCCACAAAGGGAGTAGCTATTTTCACTGGCCATAAGGAAGATGGGCCAAACAGCATCATGTTTCTTAGCATGCGAGTAACTTATTTCCTTTGTCTGCTGTTAAATTTCTAGAAATACGATACCGTGTTCTTACTGGAGATGAGGATCAAAAAGTGGTCCATTTCTTTATGAATTAAGTATTCTTCCTGTGCAGTGAAGCCTGTGGTAGAGGATGTGGAGAGTTTTCATTGTGGATGCACTCACCAAAAGGAGCGTTCAGCTCAACACCGAGAAGAGTTGTGCTGCCAAAAACACGGAGGCTTGGTTGTGCCCTGTGTGAAACCAAGAGTGTTGTCCGTGGATTGGGTGCAGCTGCTCAGAGGTGCTAGGAATTAAAAACAAGCACTTGGATGCGACCCCACTGGGCTTGTTGTTCTGATTACATCACCCAAATCAAAGAAGACCTGAATTTATGAAGCCTATTAGGGAATAACTCATCTACCATATATACATACATATTAATTTTAAACAGAACTATTTGAGACTGTATTCCTTTAACAGAAACTTCCTCTGATAGCCTACTCATCCACTACATGCACCCACACAGATATTAAGGAACATACCAGCAGTTGAGTTTCACACATAAATTAATTATTATTAAAAGAATTGACAAATAGGCCAAACACATTTTTCAGTTCAATCAAGAGGATGAATCCATTGATTCTAATTTGGGTGTTTGCACTGATTTTATTTTTACAATATCTATAAATTTGCTATCATTTTTGGGTTATTCCTCCTCCAAGAGTGGCTGAAGCTGCTGACATGGGTATTTTTCAGAATTTAGGCCTTTGTTAATTACATTTATTCTTTGACTTAAGCTCCCACACAATTGTACATGTTGTCATTAAGGCAAAATTTCAGCAGTAAAAGGAAAAAAATTCAACTTGCCATTTTTCACTAACATTACCTCAGAAAATTTAATTAAAAATATTCTCTTGCCTCTGTTAGTAACTCTCAGCCACATTTCTTTAGAGAGAATGGTTTGCTTGCTGTAGCAGTTTGATATGTTTATGAATTCCAAAAATAGATATTGGATTGTGTTTTTAATCTGGTCTGTACCTGGGCATGATTAAGTTATGATTAGGACTTTGATTGGGTCATGTCATTAGGGTGTTGAGTCCATGCCCCTTTGTGGGTGGGGACTCACAGATAAAAGACATGGCAAAGGACAGAGTTGAGGGTTTTTGATGTTGGAGTTTGATGCTGAAGCTTTAAGCTGGAGCCCAGGGAAGTAAGCTCACAGAGGAAAGAGATTCCAGTCCTAGGAGGAGAGGAACCCTGAGTCCAGGAAGAAGCAAGCCCTGGGTAGAAAGGAACCTTGAACCTGGAGAGCAGCAAGACCCTGTAAGAGAGGAACCCAGGAAGCCTGAACCCTCTCAGCAGTCAGCAGCCATCTTGCTCCAACACATGGAAGTAGACTTTGGGGAGGGAAGTAACTTATGCTTTATGGCCTGGTAACTGCAAGCTCCTACCCCAAATAAATATCCTTTATAAAAACCAACCAATTTCTGGTATTTTGCATCAATACCCCTTTTCTGACTAATAAATTTGCTTTTCTGATACTAGAACTTGAAATTATAGTAATTTTTGTGACTTGCATTTAACACTGCCACACAACTAGCTTTTATTACCACCTAGATTATCTCTTCATGAAAGTTTATCTCATTCACCTTAAGTCAGTATTCTATAAGGAGATGTCTTCCAGGTTGCTTTGTCCTGCCAGCTTGTGGTGGGCTTGTGATGGAGTCCTCCGTACTGCAATGGACAGAGCAGCTAATCAGCATTTGGAGGCTTTCAGCAGAAAGATTGACCCAAAATATGGCAGAATACTGGGGTCTATACCAGGGTATCCAAAGACAGCTGAAAACCAGTGAAAAAGTCAGTGACTGTGGCAACAAGCTTCTGTACCAGATAATGACATGCCAAGTAAATAGAGAACACAATCAAGAGGGGAGCACATCTTTTGGAAATGACCAGAGAGCAGCATCTGCACTCAGAAGTGGAATGGGACATGCTAACCTCTTCTCACACCAGCCTCACTACATTTTGCTCCTTTATAAATATAACAGGCATTTTAGAATGTTCACGTCTCATCTCATTTTACTTTTCTTTAAATGCATTAAAAAAAATAAACTCTAGCTAACAGACAACTATTGTGACATAGGTTTATTTCATTAAAATGTAAACAGGACCAAATGAGGGTAACATTCTTCCAAGGCATGGTTCTAGTTTCTATAGCAGGGAATTAACAAGTTATTGTTGATATCCTTGGTGTGAAAAAACTCAGCTCAAGAACTGCTTCTTCTCAAGCGGGTGTTTCAGTGTATAAAATACAGAATCACATCTCATGGCCATATACCAATATAACTCTTTTTTTGTTGGACAGTTGTAAGGATAATAATGCCAGGCAAAGACAGCTGCTGAGCTGTTTTCCTTAAAAGCTCACCCACCCCTGGTTTAGGCCATGGAGACTGAATTTGTTGCCTGTAACATACACAGATAACTATTTCTGGTCAGGATGATGTCCTCAGGAGGGCTGCTGTACTGCTACCCACTGGAGTCCCATGTCTGCCGGTCTGAATATTGTGTCTCATCAGCCTCTTAACTCTCTTCATAAAATATTCAATCGAATATCTGTGATTCTATGCTAATGGCAGACTTCTCCACTAAATTGCAGGCTCTATAAGAATAGGTACCACGATTGGCTTATTCCTCACAGCAGCCCCATAATTCTCAGGGGCCAGACGTCTATCGGAATTTAAAGGAAAATATGTTATCTGACTAATGCACTAATACATAAGAGAAAGTCTTTGTCTTGGGTAATTGCAAAAATTACACAAGGATTTGTTGAGAATGACTATATCCCACCCACTTTAATAAAAACCATATTCATTTCATTGTGGTGTTTATATTGAAAATACCACAAAGAATGGAAAGTTTGATTCAGATATCAGTGGCCAGGTCATCCTCATCAAGGAAATGGTGAGGTAGTGGTTTTGAATTATTCTCTTTGGATCTCTTTCTGTGTGTCCTCCCTGTTTCCTATGACCCACAGTTGTGGAGTCTTATTTATTACAGACACATATTATCAGCTACAGAGGACACTTGAACATTGCTAACATACTCAGTAAATTATACAGGCTTCAAGTACTACAATTGACTTTGGTGTTGGATATTTTTTTCCATTCCTATAAAATATTCTTGAGCTCTTTTCTGGGATGCAGATAAGTTACTTGAATACACTTTGATCCTTTTGGTCCTGTTTTTAAGATTTGTTAGGTAGAATGTCAGTTTGCAGTCTATTGGTAATTGTTCTCCACTATTTAGGTGCAACGTCTGAATCAAGAGGCTTCACTAGCCTGGGAGGTGGTAGTGGGCGCTGCACTCAGTGCTGTGTGTGAGGTGGCCACTGCTATCTTTGATCCCTCAGGTGGTTCTTTTCTTGGAGAGTTTCATCATGTGCATGTGTTCATCAGACCAAGCCTTTTTTAAGCACCAAGTATGGTAAAATGTCCCAAAGGGGGCTGAAAAATGTCCACTAAAATCTGTGGTTCACTTTTTCCAAAATGTTAGACTTACAGCCATTGCTGCTTCTGTGGCTCTGATATTTTTAAAGAAGTGATTTTTTATTTTATCTGGTTTATATAATTCTTTTATGTAGGAACATTGTTTGGCCATAGATTATTCTGTTTTCTCTAAAATACTCTATCTGCAGAAATTCATATGATTCATAATTTATAAAACTTATTGATAGATAATAAATGTATATGATTTACAGATGATATAGTCTCAAATTTATTTTATAGATTGTGTGGGCAATATAAAATTTTGTTTAACCAGGGCTTTTGCAGTAGCCAGATAAGAAATAGCTTTTGATTTGACCAGAGAAATAAAAGTGAATGTCATAAAAATCAAGGAATTTAGAAGATATTTTGAAGAGAGAGATAACAGGACTAGCTCATGGATTGATCTGGACCCAGAATAATAAAAGCAACATTCTGGTTTAAGTCTAGGCAACCGGGTTGATGGCTATGCCAATAATAAAATATAAAATATTATGGGAAGAATTGGGTGGAATATATGTTCTTACAAGAATTCCTTTAATAGCTGCAAATTTTAGACATTACCTAAAAATATTTTCTGTTAATTTTAACACTGTGGATATGTTAATATACTTTATCAGTACTGTCCTAGTTTCCTCTCTGCTAAAAGGAATATCATGCAATGGGTTGGTATTTTAGTTTCCCAGGCTGCTTAAGCAAGTACCATGAAATGGGTTGGTTTAAGTGATGGTCATTTATTAGCTTTTGGTTTTAGGTTAAAAGAAAGTCCAAATCAGGGCATTCTCAAGGCGGTGCTTTCTTCCTGAAGGCTATGGTGTTCTGGGGCTGGCTGCCCGCTTCCTTGGCTCCTGTGTCACTTAGCAAGGCACATGGCGGTATCTCCTGGTCTCTCCCTTCTCATCTGGGTGCCTCTAATGTGGTTCTTGCTTCCTTTGGCTTTCTCTCTCTCTGAACTTCATTCTCTTATAAAGAACTCTAGTAACAAGATAAGACCCATCCTGATTGAGGTGGGCCACACCTTACCTGATGTATCCTCATCAAAAGGTCCTATTTACAATGGGTTCAGAACTGGAATGGATTAAATTTAAGAAAACGTTTTTCTGGAGTACATACAGCCTCTTACCACCACAGTTGCCTTAAACAATGAGAATTTATTAGCTCATGGCTTTGAAGCTAGGAGAAGCCCCAAATCGAGGCATGAGCAAGAGGAGGCTTTTGCCTTAACAACTGTGGTATTCTGGGACTGCCTCTAGGTGACCTTGGTCATTGGCTTTTTCTTGGACCTTAGATTCTCCACACATGGCAGCATCTTCTTCTTTCTCTTCCAGGTTTTATTGACTTCACCTTCTTTTTGCTCCCCATGGCTGCTTCTTCTCTGTCCAATTTCCTTTGCATATAAGGACTTCTGCCATATTGGATTGAGGCCCAGCCTGATTCAGTTGGCCACACCTTAACAAGAAAAGACCTCATCAAAAGGTCCCACGTACAATGGGCTTACACCCACAGGACCAGGGTTAAGACCCGAACTCACCTTTTGTGGGGGACATGATTCAATCCACAATTACCTAAAACATGATATAGGAAATATTACCTCCATTTTCAGAAGAAAAGGTTTGATATGGGATATATTAAGTAACTTTCTCTAAGTTACATAGGAAATAAGTGGTAGAGCTAATATGATAGCCTAGCTCCTAATTCTAATATATATCACAGAAGTGGAAAATGTTAACTAAATAGTTGGATAAATATGTCTGCTTCCCAAGGGAGTAGTCAGGGTTGGAGACATAGATTTGAAAATCATGAGTGCATATATGAGAATTAAATCCATGAGATAGGATCAGACCAGTAAGGAAGAAAAGTATAAAAGAATTTGTTGTACAATGTTAACTTCTTAGTATGTAAAAAAACATTGAGTTCTGCTATCTGGATCTTCCAATGGGATATTCATCTCCATTTTATTGTGTATTTCATCTCTTTCATATATTACCATCTATTGTTCCTTAAATTAAAAATCTATGCAGGAAAGAAGTGACTATGTAAGATAAGGAAAAGTGAAAAAAAAAGAAAAAAGAACACTGAATGCATAGGATTTTAGCCTCAAGCATAAATGAAAGGGTAAAATACACTCATTATGCTATCCCATCAGCAAGAGTCAGGCAGTCATTTGAGCTCAGGGTTGTTGTGTACTAGTAGTGAAAGTCATTCAATTGTGTATGCTTGTCATTAGAAATTAAATTTTTAATCTCTGTTTCTAAACACAGCACTAAATATTAATAATTTTACTTGTATTAGTTATGAGTTATACCACTATGTCCTTATAATACCTATTACAAACTTTCATCTCTCTTTGCAAGTTCTCTGTACATCTCTAGCTCCCTGTCCCAGCAGATAACTTTCCCTATAAATTCAGTTTAAAACTTAGGTAAAATTTTCCAATTCCTGATCCTCTAGTCTATTTCCTACTGCCTTTTCCACCTAAATTGAATCTTTTAATTTTATTAATATTCCCTAGTTTATGCTCAATAACATTGATTCATCTATTAATCCATTGTCAATTTGTTTTTTCCAGTAGTTCATGCTTCTCTGTTTTCCCTCAGTATATACTGGAATTTCTTACAACTGGTAAATGGGAGAGCATATAACAAAAGAAAAACCTCCCTCAATACAACAACTCCTTCTTTTTACCAGTCTTTCTTATTGTATTTCTCACTTCAACAGTCAAGCTTCTTGAAAAAGTAGTTTATAAATTTTTTTCAGTTTACTTATTTTCTTACCTTCACACATCAAACATCAACTTATTCCCTCTTAAAATGTGCATGGTATTTCCCCCAGCTGCAGGTATAATCTATATTTTCTTTCTCTTGAATCTGGGCTGGCTTTAGGACTTGATTAACCAATTGAATGCTAAGAGTATGTTGGCATTTTCAAGGGTAGTATATAAGGAACCTTGCAGTTTCCAGCGAGGCTTGTGGGAACACTTCTGTGTGGAGCTAGCTACCATGTCTGAAGCCAGACAACCCTGAGACTTTTAGGCTGTGACAAGCCAAACCACTTGGAGAGGCCATGAAGGATAAGAGGCTATGCCCAGAGAAAGAGGGTGGTCAGAAGGGCCAGGCATGTGAGTGAGGTGGCCAGCTAGAAGATCCACCAGATCCAGCTACCTCTAAATGAACAAAAAACAAAGTGCACAGCAGAGTCCTCCTCAAATCCTGACCTCAAACTCTTGAGCAAGTTTCCTAAAGTGTTCCAGGTGACTTAACATTTAAATGTAAATCAGACTGACTTCTCTTCAAACTGCACTTAAATGTAACAAACAAACCAAAAGAAGGTTGTTTCTCCTAACTTAATGTGAGTAGCTAGTTAAGGTCTTTGGAAAATTTTCTGAATCCAGGAAGCACATTTCCAGTTGTAAAAAAGGAGACAATTATAAATAAGATCTAGTCAGGGAATGTGAACAATTCAAGGTAAAAAACAGGAACAAATATAAGACTCTTAATAGTTGCCCAAAAGCTTCATGGACACAAACCAAGAGGAAACCTAAAAGGGTGGCCAAAATTGAGGTGAACACTCTGGAACCCAGCTATCTTCAAAAAATGTGGGAGTTTGTGAAAGGCATTGATGACAATAAGAGACTTGTAAGTAAAGCAAGAGTTTTACAGATAGTTGCTTTTTGGGAAGGCAAACAGCCAAATTCCAGGAATGAAATGATTGAAGTTTACAGGTGGAGCTAATTAAGAACACCTGGTTGGAATAGACACTAAGAAGCTAGAGAGGGAAGGTAGTTCCTGACACCTGCATTTAGTTCTGTGGACATTTTAGAATTTTATAAACCACTATCAAGGATGTGAGGCATACACTGAGGCCGTGTTTTAGCGAACTGTCCCACTTACATTAGTATATCATTAAAATAAGTAATTTTCATAGTAAATCTACTTCTTTGTTACACACTATTTCCAAAATGTTTAGACTATGTTTTAATGCGAAGTACAACTGACAATTTTGCTAAAACCCTTTCTCTGTGTTTTAAAGATTTTTTGAGATTTCTACTCATAAAAAAGCACCTGGAGTTGTAAATTGTTAGCATGTTATAAAATGTACTTGTTTCACTGCAGTTCCTTTTGCTAATTGTCCACCAAGGGCTGATGGAAGCCTTTGGAAACTTTTCTGCAATTCAGCAGTTAAGCAAGATTTCCCACAGGCTCAGCCAAAAGGGGTCCCCTGCCTTCAACACCAAAATCCATATTGACAACTTGCCATCGGCCTTAGGGCTAAACCTAAATAGCAGAGCTTCATTCCCCAAAATAAATTCATGCAATCTAAACTTGGCTTAAAATGACTGAACTTTTAACACATTTTTAGAAATTCTTATTACAAAGTGAGTGGCTTTGATTATGTACTCTTGTCAGGTTTTCTTGTACTTAGGAACTATCCAAGTAAAGCTTCTGTTGAGATACTGACAACCCAACTCTCCCTTACCATGACACACAAGACTCTTCAAATTCTGATCACTACCTCCTTGTCCAGACACATCCCACGCTTTCCTACACACGGCAAAAGTGAAGGACCTACATGCCTTGAGAGTATATAAATAAGCATATGTGTGCATGTCTACCTGATTACACACCAGTGTGTCCATTTGAAATGCTCTCTCCTCACTAGTACATCTGTGAGCCTCCCATAATGTAATAATTAGACCAAAAGCTGTAAAGAAACAAATATTTAGGCAACACATTCCACGTGAGGATGTTATGTACTTCTAATAGTTTGCCCCACTTCAATCCTTCAGAACCACCTTGAGGTAGATATTTTTTTCCATCACGTCTGAGGAAGTGGGGGCTTAGGGCAATTAAGGAACTACTCAGGGTTAGACATACACTAAGTAACAGAACTGGAACATGAATCCAACCTATCTGACTTTTTGAGATAGCTTCCCAATATTCTTTATCGTTTTCTACAGTCTTCATTTAACGCTAATAGCAACGAAATAGGTTTAAACAGAATGGAAGTCCAATCTTGATATAACTGCACCATTCTCATTTTCACACTTTAGATTCTTATGTCAGACAAAGATAAAAATTCAATTTGCCTTGAATTCTTGCAAGAGTTGAGTCATTTTCATATGTGAAGAGTACTTTCCTAAAATAAGAAACAAGTGCCCATTCCTTTTGTGACTCTTTTCTGGTGTCCCAGACTTGCTAATTAGCTCTACCAAGTCTTGTGACATTTTCTTCTCACAGGGCCACAATGACTCATAAACAAAATTCTCTGATTAAAATGGTGATGCATGGAAGGACAGACATTAATGAAATATATATTTTTTTCAAAATAACTGAATACTGTAATTCTATTTGCATTAATGTTCTAGTGCTATTATCTTTAGAAGGAATCACCTGTCATGGCACATGTATTAAAATTGGCTCTTTTACTGTAATCCACATTCACCTGTAACATTGCTCATGCAGTAAACATTGGATAGAGGCATCAAAAGTTAAACATATCCACTAAATCATACATATTTTGTTGGCAAGAACAAAAATAGGGGCTGCTATTTATCAGATATTTTCAATATGCCAGTATTGATGGTGTATGTGTGCCTTCTAATTTTATTCTTACAATATACCTAAATTTTATTTTAGCAAGTAAGGAAAAGGAAAAAATAAATAAAACAGGAGTTAAGTAATTAGCCAAAGGCTATAGGATTCTAAGTTACATGGCTGAATTAAAACCTAGTTTCTTCTGACTCTAAACATATGGTAATTATATTGCCACCTTTCTGAAAATTGCATAAGCCTCTTTCTTCTTAGGCGATTGGTCAAAGTGCAGATTTCCTCTAGGTAGTTATCATGGAAGGTAACTCGACTATGTCTGTTAGAACAGTAATTTCCAAAGCTTGGTCTTCTGACCCCTAGTCATCCCAGAAGTCCTTAAAGGGAGCCTGAAATGTCAGTGAAATTTTCTTAATAATACTAGGACATTTTTGGCCTTTTTCACTGCGCTGACATTTGCAAGGATGGTATACAAGCAATTGCAGTAAAACTGTTGGCGTCTTAGCATGAATCAAGGCACTAGAATCAAGTTATTATTTTCATATCCCTCACTTCTGTGTACTTGCAATAAAAATAAACAAATACAAGCAAAACCAGTTTTGCCTAAGAATGTTCTTGGTAAAGCAGGAAAAATGTATAAATTTCATTAGTTATCAATCCATGAGCACACATTTTTAAACATCCATTGTGACAAAATGGAAGTATGTGTAAAGCACTTCTGCTACATACCAGAGTACAAGGTTATATCCAGGAAAACCACGTGCAGCACGATTGCTATGAGTTGTGGGATGATCTAGTAGCTTTATTCATAGAACAACATTTTTATTTAAAAGAATAACTTAGAGACCATGGAATCTCAGAACAAGTTATCTGGAAGCTATGTTCTTAAAAGAAATCAGGTGAACCTGTCATTTTAAGGGAAACAACTGACAATATTTGTGGCTAATTGATGAGATTCAGGCTTTTGAGAAAATTATAATTTTGGAAAATTTGTTTTTGCCATCATGAGTTTAATAGTTTCCTGAGAGAGGCCATTTGTTTTAAAGTAAGAGCACAAAAAATTAATTGATGAGGTTTCAGATTTCATGTTTTAACTAACCATTAGAAACCGTTATTTAAGGAAAGTTGAATGTTGGTGTAGTATCAAAGAAAAATATTCATCATGATCTGGAAAGTTTGTCAAAATATTCCTTTCTTTTCCAAATACATATCTGATTGAAACTTGATTTTCTTCATGTACTTCAATCAAGGCAGCATAGTAAAATAGATTGAAAGAAGAAGCAGATATGAGAATCCAGGTATTTTCTATTGAATCAGACATTAAAGACCTTTGTAAGGATATAAAAAATCATTGTCACTCTTACCACTAATTTTTTGGAAAATATAATATTTTAAGATATTAAACATACATGTATTTTGACAGACGGTGTATTTTACCATTTTTAATTAATATTTTCAGATAAGTTGTAGATGTACAGAAATGTACTACATAAAATATATAAAACAAAAGGTTCCAATATATCAACCACCCTATTATTAACACCTTGTGTTAGAGAGGTACATTTGTTATAATTAATGGATGAACGTTTTTAGAGATGTATTATTAACTCTAGTCCATTGTTTACAATAGGGCTCATTGTGTTATTGAAGTTGGGTAGGGCCTGTCCCCTGCGCTCAGGGGGCCACGGGAAGTCTGTGGCATGGGGCCCATCGGCGTGGTGCCAGGCAAGCCGGGAAAAGGCGAGAAGGGGCAGGCCCTGTGTGCACGGTTCCAGGGCACGGGCCAGAGGCAGGGCCCGCCCGACGCCGACAGGTCTAGCGGGCCTGGGGTCTTGGGCCCAGGCGCAGTGGGCGCGGGCCCCTGCGTGCCCCAGCCAGGTGTGGGTTGGTGCAGGGCTGCGAGCTCCAAGGAAGGGCTGGGTGGCCGCCGCCTGCGTGGCGGCCTGCGTGGCTGCGCCGCCAGGGAAGGGCGCGCGCGGTTTGGGGTTGGGGCCGGGGACCGGGGGCCTGCATACCTGGCCCTGAGGGCTGCGGGGAGCCGGGCTCGGGGCGGGCAAAAGGAGCGCGACCGAGAGGGAGGGGACGGCGCGTGGCAAGAGCCAGAGCACCCAGTATTCCCAGGCGGTCTCCCATCCAAGCACTAAGCAGGCCCGACCCTGCTTAGCTTCCAAGATCAGACGAGATCGGGCGCGTTCAGCGTGCTATGGCCGTCGACGCCGGCTACCGCCGCCGGCAGCCTCAAGAGCCCGCTGCGCGCCGCCGCGCTGCCAGCCGCCAGCCTTCCGCTCCCGCCCCGCCCCCGGAGGCTGAGGGCGGCCGCCTCCGGGACCGGCCTTTCAGCCCGCCGCCGCCGCCCGCCGCTCTGGCCCTACCTGGCCTCGAGCCCCACCTCCCCCGCACGCCACTGGCTCCCGGGACCCCCGCCGCTCGCCTGCCCACACATCACCGGCCCCTGCTCCGCCCTCGGGCCCACGGCGCGGCCACCGCGCCACCGACGGCTCAGTCCGTGGACGGCGCCCTGCGGACCCCCGACTGCCACGCGCACCCCTGGTGCCAGGCCAACCGGCCCCCGACTCTCCCGCAGCGACCGCCTCAGGCGCGAGCGCCGGCGCCCTCTGCCGGCCAGCCCTGCCTCACCACCCGGCGCCCGGGCCAAGCACCTGCCACCACGCCCAGCCGGCGCCCCTGAGCCGGTACCGCCCCGGCCCAGGAGGCGGGGCCAGCCCCAGTCCCGGCCTGCCGCCCACGCGCCCGCACGCCTCCGGCCCCCCACACACGCGCACACACGCCCCCACCCCGCACGCCTTACCCCCGGAGCTCGGGCCCTGGGCCCTCGGCCGTCGCAGCGGGTCCTCGCGTCCAGACCTCGCGCGCGGCCTCTGCCCTCGGCCGCCGGTACCACCCCCAGGAGCCACGCCCACCCGGAGGGGGGGGGGGTCGCCCCGCACGCCGCCCGGCCTTCACGCCACACAGCCGCGCCATGCGCGGGAGCGGCCGCTCTCCCTTGGAGCAGCGGCCACGAGCCGCTGTCGGATGCGGGCGGCCATGCTGGCTGCAAACGCCCACCGCGGAGCCAGGTGGAGAGCGGCAGGTGGCCGGATCGGGGCCAGGCTGTCCGCAGGCCTGCGCAGCTGGGGCCAGAGCACAGGCCCTTGCACCTGGCACCGGGGGCTGCGCAGCCGCAGCGGGAGGCCCCGAGGCGCACGCAGCGGAAGCGCCCCCGGGCCGCGGCGGTGGGCGTGGCCTCGGTGCCCGCGCACCTGCGCCTGGGCCCTGCCGGGCTGCCGTGGGCACGGGCCTCTCCTCGCAGAGGCCCTGGGCCGCAGAGCTGGGGCCCTGGCCCGCTGCCCTGCCACCCCGAGCCCCTCCAGGCGTCCCGGCCGCAGCCGGCCTAGGCCTCGCTGTCGCCGGCGCCTGCTGACGGCGGAGCTCGCCCAGCTCCTGCAGATGCGCCTGGCGGGAGGCGGGAGGCGAGGGCGACACGGCCGCCCGCTCGGCCAGACCTTCCAGAAGGCGCCTGGGCGCTTCCCGCCGGCGGGAGGGACCCTTGCAACCCGCGCCGAGCGCCCCGTGGGGGAGATCCCCTCGGGAGGCCGCTTCCTTCAGGTCTCCCGCTAGCGAGACCCGGCCTCCGCACACCTGCCCGCCGCCAGTGACACCCTGGACCGCGGGGCCTCGGTCTCCCAGCCGCGAGCCCAACTGGACGCGGAGCCGGGCTGCCAGGACCAGCGCCTCTGCTCGCCATGCCCTCGTGTGCCCTCGTGCCCCGAGCACAGATCCACGGGCCCTGCCATCCCCCCCGGGGGAAGGAGGCCCCGGGATGCAGCTGTGGCCAGGGGGGCACGGGCCAGAGGGGCAGGGGCCAGAGGCCTCGCGGGCAGCGCACCGTCGGATGTCCACCGGGCAGGGCAGGGAGCTCTGGTCCGAGCGGGCCCGCGTGGCGGGTGCTAGTGTTTGGGCTGGACCCGGTGGGGAAGGCACGGGCCCGAGACCCGGGCTCAGCCAGGGGAGACCCCCATTTCCATTAGTATGTACACTTTAAACGTTTTATGTAATTCTGTAATAAAATTCATTAACACCCACCTCCTTCCTAGTGACACAGTTCAAATGCTAAAAAACTGAAGCAAGATTAAGTTGAAACAGGTAGGTCCCTTATAGGATTATGAGCTCAGAATTCTGGCTAGTTACATGGACTGAAAAGTTAACTAAAAACAGGGATGGATGCAAACCATCTTTTCTTTTTTTTCCCCATTCTTTGATTTGCCAAACTGCCTCAGTTCAGTGAATATTCTGTGATGCAATACAAGTCTTAATATTGATTTCTGTATATGTATGACACATAGAGTCAAATAATGTTCTCTTCCATTATATTTGAAGCACATTCATTAGCTTCAAGCAGCTTGCAGCCAGCCTCATGGTGGAAATGCTTGATGAGTTGCTATAGAAACACAAATCAAAATAAGGTATAAAAGAAAGTTTCTTAGAAGAGATGACATAATTTGAGTTTTGTAGAAGATAAGTTAAGGATATAAAGGAAAGTTCATTCCCATCAGAGGCCTAACAGGATAGGAGTATATACCTTGCCTGGAGTTTTTCAGAGGAAAAGTGTGGCGACAGGCATGGGAGGTAGTTGAAGGGGAATTAGATATTATGCCAATGTGGTTGAATATTACTTTGAATAGTATGGGGAGATTGAAGAAATTTAAGCCAGAATGAATATATCACATATGGAGGTTAAAATAATTCCTTTGGGAGAAATATGGAATATATATTGCAGGTGAGAAAAATGTCAGGATAGCAGGAGAAAAACCATTTAGTAATAGTCAGGGAGAAAGGGTTGGATTTTATAGGAGGCAAGAGATAGACTCCAGCTATTCCTTGTCAGTCTCATAGGAATTTCTTCATGAAATGCTCTCCATTCCCTGACATTTATCTCCCAGGATTCTCTTCAATCTATTTGATATCTAGGATTAAATGATGTGAGCTGCCTCACAGGACAATCAGAATTTGTGTGTACTGTCATTACTCTGCATAGTCCTTATAGAAACGTTTTTGCTGTTACATTCATTCACATTCTATGTACTGACTTCTAGGCAAGGCTCTGTGTATTAAGAATTATGGTATAAAAACCAAAGTCATAGTCATGATAGGGCATGATGCTTGCCCTTGTGGTTCTCAAAATAAAAGAGAGATAAGGCATGTGGAAAACGTGTTAAAAGTGTGGACCATATTTAAGGAGAAAATTCACAACAGTAGGTGATCTCTTCCCCGGGGAGTGAATAGGAATCCACCTGAGATGTTCTGTTTGAACAACAGTTAAAAAGTGAACATGATAACCAGGGAAGAGAAAGACTTCTTCTATAAACAGAGGTAAAGTAATATACAGGGAAAAGAAGTATAGCACAATGGATTGTTTGGGCACCGGGTTTGTGTTAGGAGTACCGAGTTTTAATGTACATTTCTCCTCTGGATTGTCACTTCATGTTATAAAAGAATTGATGCTTCAATCTCAGCCTTGTTCATAAGCATCTAATGTGTCATCAAATGCCTATACATCTGTCCTTACATCCAACAAAACATCATTTCAGTGTCCAGAATGAGAAGAAAATACTATCGATAGTCGCACGTCTACCTACCTGACGGCTCTGCTCCGGCAGCAAGTGAAACACTGGCCTGCTAAAAATATCAATCTGCGCATTTATGCACTTCCAGAACAAACCTACCTCAGCTTGGGAGATCACAACCCTTCAAGGTTATCCAGAAGACCCTGTGTTTCTCTAACTCCAGCTTCAGAGGGTGAGGGGCAGGATTGGAGGACAGGAAAAAAGGTGATTATTGTCATTCCCTTGCCTAAGGACATCTAAGTACAAGGGATGAAGAAATCGGGCTTGCTCTATGTTGTTTATATAGCATTTAAAAGCTGTTCATAAAAAATCCATTGAGGAACTAATTAGTTTGCAGCTCATTTCATGTTTAAATACTTTGCCAACAATTTACCCCATATTTCATTTAAGCTGAAGTTGAATATCAAAAAGAAAATCTCTTCGGCATGGGCTTGATGCTAATTAACATCATTATGTTTCTTTCCTCATTCTTTTAGCTAAAGGGTTCAGAGGTGCTAAGTGCATACAAAGTCAGTCAGACACCGTAATACCATTTGTTTTTGAACAACAATTTACTCTAGCTTTAAAAAGAACATATTGTTAATGGGCTTTGCCAGTACTGCTTTTGGATGTCATTAAGTTTACGTGGGTTATGGCAAGACGGATAATGAAAGTATATTTGTATTAAAAAACAACTCAAATGTATCATCATTTCTCCACATCCATGTTTCTAACTAAATATTCCCTTTACCATAATAACGAATTGACAATGCATTTATTTAAACGTTCAATTTAAAAGCAGCTTTGGAGTTGATACAGTTATAGTGGTGAAAACAAAGATAACAGCAGGCTAAAAGCTTTGTGGAAATTGAAATGCTGGCAACCCCATTTAAATAATTTTGGTTCTACCCTGATTTGTCTTCCTTATATTAGAATAAGACTTATTCACCTTAACTGTTGCCAATTTGGAAAGTTTAGCTGCTCTTTTTTTTTTTTCCTTTTTTTTTTTATTAAACAGTTATTATGTGCCAGACACTGGATGAAATGCTTGCTTTCATTTTTTTTAATTTTTAGTTTTTTAAAGATTTATTTTATTTATTTCTCTCCCCTTCCTCCCCCGCCCCAGTTGTCTGTTCTCTGTGTCTATTTGCTGTGTCTTCTTTGTCAGCTTCTGTTGTCAGTGGCAAGGGAATCTGTGTTTCTTTTTGTTGAGTCTTCTTTGTTGATGTCAGCTCTCCATGTGTGCAGGGCCATTCTTGGGCAGGCTGCACTTTCTTTCATGCTGGGCTCTCTTTATGGGGTGCACTCCTTGCTCGTGGGGCTCCCCTACACGGGGACACCCCTGCGTGGCACGGCACTCCCTGCGCGCATCAGCACTGCATGTGGGCCAGCTCTACATGGGTCAAGGAGGCCCGGGGCTTGAACCGCGGACCTCCCATGTGGTAGGCAGACGCCCTATCCATTGGACCAAGTCCGCTTCCCTAGCTGCTCTTTTGACGCCAAAAAAAAATGCTTAGGGAAATCCCCGGACTTAGTAAATATTAATTAAACAACAACAAAGAAAAAAGAAAAATAATATTTTTTCTGAACCAAAGAACCAAGTTATGCTTTATCGTTATTTTCAAGAATGTTTCAAACCCAATAAGTGTGCTATAGAAGAAGTTTATGAAAAATACTACTGTACAAATACATATAGAAATAAGATTACTGTAAGAACAAATTCTATTTTTATGACATTTAATAATCTATAAAACAAAGGAAAAAACCTATTTCAGGTGTGTATTTAAATACCAACTGAATGTGAGGAAAATCAGGTGTTAAACACCCTTTAAATGAAATGATGTCTTTTATTTTAATTTGAGCTCATGTTGAACAAGTGTTTTAATATCTGATGCCTAGTAGACTCCATCAAGTAGTTAATTATGGTCATCTAGCCCTGACAACACAGGCACTCCAGCTATATACTAATTAGTTATATGGAAAATACAAACAGTAACCAGTGAACCAAGTCAACTCAGAACTAGAGGACAGCAGTTTTAACCAGAGCCATAAAGATGATTTAGTTAAACCTCCTCATATGTAGGATGAGAATCTATGTATTTTGGCTTTTAGATCATGCTTCCTTTCACACTGTATCATAATACTAGCCAAATTTGTCTCTTGTTGAGATCCCTGATTTACTGTTTTGCCCACATACTCTCTCGGTTTCTCTAAATATTACTTTATTCTCTCCTCCTATCAAAGTCTACTCTCAGGAAGAGAGTACCTTCATTTATATAAAGAGCCTATTCTAGTTTTTCTCCTGAATCATTTTTTTAAGAGAAAATATTCAAATTAAAGAAGAGTTCTGTTTCCAGGTAAGTTAGAGAAACTATTTGAGGATTCTGGGGGAAAAAAAACAGATTCTGGATTGAGGGAAAATACAAAATTCAACTATAGACTTCAAGAGGAGTTCTGTTTCCAGGTAATTTAGAGAAACTATTTGAGGATTCTGGAAAAAGAAACAAACAGATTCTGGATTGAGGACAAATACAGAATTTAACTATAGACTATGACTACCAGGGTGGGGATTGGACAAATGTGTGATTTTAAGGGAATAGAGTATTAGAGGTTTTTGTGATGATGGAACTTTTCCTGGATGCTAATTGTGATGATAGTTACATAAATCTAAAATTCATAGAGAGGAAGTACCAACAAAATCAATTTTACATATGCTGACTTAATATTTTAAGTGTAGTAAAAACGTGGGGAAAATACGAATGAGGGAACTGAAGTCCCAAGTAATGAAAGAGCACTTCATCCTTAAATTAATTCAGTTTTTAGGTCAACCATATCCAGGCAATAATAAAAATTGTTAGAGGTATAAGAATTGTTCAAAGAAGACTGCAGCCATATAAAAGTGGCCCACCATTTTTTTTGAATTGGGTATACATGGTACCGATAATTAGAGACTGGTAAACTTGATATTGTTGCAGTGTAATCTGAGGAGAAAAAAGTAAAATAAGAGTAAATTGTGATTGATTACAAAAGGAAACTATCAGTGGGATTCTTTTATCTAGTTAGAACTATATTTCATATCAGAATAGTCTCAATTTCTTTTTTGATTTCTGGGCTGATAGGTCTGGGAACAACCATAGACAATGTCTATTGACTTAACCTTCATAATAGATGTAAAGCTCACAGAAACCCACAGCATTCTACCATGGACAGAGATTCCTAGAGCATGAGGTCCAGGTCTCAGCACCACATTTTAAACAGAATAAATAAAGACATGGGTACATTTAGAGTGATGGATTTGGAGAATTAGCAAAATCAAAATAAACCCGATAACAATTACCAATTAATAAGACTGTGGTAGGAGTAAACTCATTACCTGATGTCAGGTACGCAATATTGTTGACGTGTTCATAGAACTTTATAGCTCGCAGCACTCTCAAGACTTTGAGGACTGTTAATAACTTGCTCTAGGTTATAAAGTAAGTTTCCAAGTTAAACTAAACTGTTTTTTCCCATGACCATTCTACTAAATCTCGCTTAAAATAGGGATGATTAAGTAAATGGGTGTGTTTAAACTATGGGAGGTGGTATTTACGGAGAGAAGATGAGGGTGTAAGAAAGCAGTCTTCAGATATTTGCAGCACCTGAACATGGAGATGGATTTAGTTCTTCAAATCCTGATTCACTGAGAGGATGATTACCAAGTGACTTCACTATGTTAGCAATGGAAGCAGTAGGAATGAAATGATAAATAATGTAGCAGCCTAATTCCAAGGGGGCAAAAAGAGGATAAAAACACAAGTTTTCTGAAATAGATTTACTAATATCAGGATTTACTTTACCAAAAACTAAGATTACACAAAAACAGATTTATCTACCTTTTAAAACTACGGGATTACCTACTGCTAGATATGTAGATTTAAAATGAAAGAATAAAAGCTACTTCCTTCCTTTTGAAGATGAAAATAACTTTTTCATGGTTGCATAGTTTTTTAAGATGATACTAGTTGTGAAAGAGAGTGAGCACACCTAACAGACCTAGAATTAGAATGCTAATCTTCATGTTTATTTATTTCAAAAATACTCCTAAGAGACCTATTCTCTGCTAATAATACATCAAAAGCCATGGACTGGATTAAATAAAATGAAGTGTCCCTGTAAATTACCTACGATTGCCCATGACAAAATAAAAGTTTGTAGTGTAGTTATCATTGTTTTTAGTTTTAGAAAATGATAAGCCAAAAAATGCAAGAAAAAGTAATAAAACCACCACCAGTAGATCCTCAGGTACCCTGTATTCAAATTTTTAATAGCCTTATGTGAATAAATGTGAGAATATGAATCCAAATAATTAAATAATATCTTTATTATTGGAATTCAAAGAAGTTGTTTAGATCATACATTTGTAAAGCATTCGTAAACAAAGTAGCCAATGGACCAAATAGAGTCAACACGTCTGTTCCCTAACATAGACCTATATTTGGAGAAGTCCATTGAAAAGACCGTGTCACGTTCCACTCTCACCCCAGGTGAGGGACCCCATGGTGTCCTGAGCACTGTTATCAGCCAACAGTTCACTGCGGTTATACCAGCTGCTACTGAAAGGAACTGCCTGTGGCCACCACAAGCCTCTTCACCTACCACCACAGTGAATCCCAAAGCTTCAGGAGGGGGACACGCGAGCAGACCCTGGAAACGCCAGTCATTTATTCAAACTAGAAGTGCGCATCCATTTATTTCACCTGATCAGATATTGGGGGATCTTAAATGCTTGCCACTTCCATTCGCTGGAAACCTCCTGAGAATTTTAGTATCAATGTGAACTCCTCCCTGAAAGCACATTTAAACTCAGCTCTTAATCTTAGCTCACAAAACCACATCCCTAATGGGTCATTTTGGCAGACAGGTGACCCTGCATCCTACTTCCCAAAACATACTTCAGAAGGCAGGAGGTTTCTAGATCTTGAATTCATTGCCATTCCCTCCTTCCTGGTTCCTTGAGGTAAACTGCCCTGGCTCCTGGAGCCCTGGGCTCAGTGTCAGCACTGACCCAACCCGACATCTGTGCCCCAGGCGGGCGCAGTGCCAGGAGCAGGAGCAGGAGCTGAGCCAGGACAAACCGCTGTGCCCGTTGTCACAGAACTGATGGTCTAAGAGGGAAGGCAGTAAGCAAATAAACGTGCACGTAAATAACTGCAGATTGAAATACGTGCACCAAAGGAAAGGAGTAGCTTGTCCAATGGGAGAATCTAAGAAAAAAAAACTAAAAAGCTGATAGCTCTATGTTTTCAGCAGTTAACTAGGTGAGGTGTTCAGCTGGTTAGGGAGGTAGGGTTGGTTCTGACCCAGCAGAAAACCTGAGCAGAGGATTCATGGAAGGAGGGAAGATTTTTTTAATTCTAAAAAAATAAAGTATTTAAAAATGTTTTAAAAATATATATGGATTAGAGTGGACTTACTGATATTCTACTATAAAACTATTGTGACTAGTAATAGAAGAAATTGTAGCATTGAGGAGGAAAAAGTGGCCACAGTAGGTGCTAAGGGCAGGGAGAGGGAAGAAGAGATGTGATGAGGGGGCATTTTGGGGACTTCGAGTTGTCCTAAATGATTTTGCAGGGTCAGGTGCTGGACTTTACATATCCTGCCTTAATCCACTGAATGTCCTGGGGGAGAGTGTGAACTACAGGGTGAACTATTATCTATGCGGTGCAGCAGTGCTCCAAAATGTGTTCACCGAGTGCGATGAGTGTGCCGCAATGAATGGGGAGGTTGGTTGGTGTGGGAGGAGTACGGTGAGGGGCTGGAGGGATACACGGGAACCTGTTATATTTTTTAATGTAACATTGTTTTGTGTGTGATGTATATATCTTCCAAAAAATACAATTTACAAAAATGATGAGGTAGGGGTAGGGAAAGGAGTATATGGGAACTTCTTATGTGTTTTATGTTTTTTAATGTAACATTCTTTGTGATCTATTAACTTTAATTTAAAAAGTGTAAAAATAAAAAAAAAAAAAAATAAAAATAAACCTGAAAATAAAGAAGGAAATGAAGGAAACGTCATGGCTGCAGCTCGAGAAGGAGGCAGCCGGCTGCAGTCCTGCAGGCCCTGGTGGACTCTCGAAGGACACAGCCCCTCTCATCGGAGTGGGGAGTTGTTGAAGGGCTTCAAGGTACAAGTGGCTGACAGTTCTGTCCTTTGCCTTTTCCACCAGATACGCAGAAGATGTTGGAAGCTTGTCATGGGAGGCTGTGGGTATGGGAAGGAGTAAGCATGACAAAGAATACTATGTAAATATGTAGGAGTACAATTTGTGTAAATACATTTAATAACAAGCAAATAAAGTAATCCTTGCTCTCAAAAAAATCTGCTTCTTCAAAATCTGAGTGCCCATGGACTCTACAAAAAGTGTATTTGCATAATTGAAGAAGTGCGTTGATGTGTTACATTTCTGGAGCCCTCGAGGGCCCTTCCCAGGGGTCTAGCTAATGGCACCAGTTGCTTCTCTCCATCCAGGCACACTCCATAAACATGGTGGCTAATATGTCTGCCCAAGGTCTAAATATCTGAAGAGTGAAGCTGAAATTTTGCCAGTATTCCTGTGGTTCCAAGGCTGCCTGAAGTTAACTGTGACAAACTAGCCATTTTAGTGAATCATCTGAGCAGTAGCCTCAGCAGCACTGGTGCAAATTTTTTCAAATTGACATGAAGGAAGTCATAGATCTCTGAGCTGAAACATGCTATAGTAGTTTTCTGTGTGCCAAGAAAGCTAAAGAAAATAAGGGTTTGTGTAGCAAGCCAGCATGAATGCAGAATTCACAGCAGAGCATGAATATACGAGCTTCACTTGCAGGATGGAGGATGGGTATATCTGCATTTACAGGAGGCTGGATTCTTGCAATGGGTTTTAAGTAATCTTAAAATCTATGGTTCATACTGGGAAATGGTAAGAAAACTTCAGGAAACAAAACAGGAGGAATGTTCATACTAAATGTACACAGGGCAAGTGACAGAAGTGACCTAAAAGCTAAATTGTCTGCAGTGTCACATGAATTACCTCAGTTAATAGTCATACCAGTTCTTGAAAGAAGTGGCACTATTATCTCTGTTTTACAAATGAGGCTATTGAAGAAGTAAAGTAATTTGCCCAAGTAACAGAATTAGCCATTTATTCAGTTAGAGTCTGAGTTATGAATTAGCTTAACCACAGTGCTATCCCTTGGGTTAAAGTTGGGCCCCGACTACGAAAGTGACCCCAAAAAAGGGAGACTCCCTTTCTGGAATATAGGAGACTTTCGGTTTAAAAAGATAGATTAAATACTGCAATTTGTTAAATTAGAAGTATCTACATTTAACTAGCCTCCTCCTAAAACTTATTTACAGACTCAAAGTAACTGCAAAACCTGTTGTCAGTGAGAAAACGAGGGGAGACCTTGGACTGCCTACTGCCGATTGCACTCAGATACTAGGCCCCTAAGGCAGCATTTAGTAATGCACATTTTTCAGGGAAAGACAAAAATCCAAGGATGGCACTATGCTGTACCTAACAAAAATAAAGGATTTTGAGAGTGTTACTTGACATAAGCTAAAAAAACAAAACAAAAAAAGAGGAGTTTTTTGCCACAGGAGGCACTTATTAAATATTTGACTAAAGCACCACAAATTAAAAGTTCTGACAAAGTAAGTATGGGTCAAATCCTAAGGTCTGTCTTTTTCACCAAGTGAAAGACCTCCATTATCTGCTTGTTTTCCACAGAAATCGTGCCTCACCCTCAATCTGACTCCTACTGGCTAAGTTTATCTATTTGCCCTTTATAACCTTTCTTGATTCTCTTTGTCTCTGTTATTCTCCACTTGCCTCCCATTCCCCAGCTTCCACATGTACCCAAATACATGCTTAGTTTACTTAATCTTTAACATGATTTGTTAATTCCATTACATGCATGCTGCATATGCTGCATATTTTCTCTCCTTAGATTTGAGTGTTTACCACTCTTCTACCCACCCCTGCCTCTCTCACTCTTCCCATTTGTAGCAGTTTGATATTTCTGGTGAATTCCAAAAAGAAATATTGGATTGTGTTTGTAAACTATTCTTGTCTTCTGGGTGTATAGACATATTAGGGTGTGTTGGATTTGGAGGTTTTACTTTACTTGATGAAATAATGACTAAGCCTTTGATTGGGCCACTTCAGTAGATGTTGAGTCCCCGCCCCCTCGGTGGATGGGAACTCACAGAGAAACTGCACCGCAGAGAAGGGAGGTTGGAGTTTTGATATTGGAGCCCGGGAAGTAAGCACACAGAGGGGCAGAACAGCTGAGCCCAGAGAGAATCGAGCCACGGGGAGAGAGACAGAGCCGGTATCTGATAGTCAACAGCTGGCCTTGTGGAGCAAGCAGGGCAGCTGAGCCTGGAGAGAAACAAGCTCCAGAAAGAGCGGAACCCAGGAAGCCTGAACCCTCACAGACGTCAGCAGCCATCTTGCTCCAACACTTGGCGACAGACTTTGGTAAGGGAAGTAACTTATGCTTTATGGCCTGGTAACTGTAAGCTTCTACCCCAAATAAATACCCTTCATAAAAGCCAGCTGATTTCTGGTATTTTGCAGCAGCATCCCTTCGTCTGACTAATACACCATTATGCCGATAACTTACCATTTCAAGAAAGTCTTCCTGGACCAATCTAAAGGAATCTGTTACAACTATTCTAGTAGAGGGTTGTAGAGAAGAAATAAATCAGGCCAATAAATATATTTCTTCTTTCTCCTTTCAGTAGGCCTCTGAAATAGAGAAAATTAGAATATCTGTGTAGCAGTACTTGCATTCAGGCACACTACACACACATAAGCCAGTCACACACAGACATGAGCCAGAGAGAAGCATCCTGTTTAATTATACAAGTTGGGTTTTTTATTATTACTTTTTGGTGTTTTTAACCAACTATTAATTAACTGATATGAATGGAAAATATGTCATTAATAATTTAACTCAAGTATTAGTTTTGGGGTTCTGGAAAACTAGTGAAACAGTTGTGCAAATATGTCCCTCAGAGAACGTGTAGACCTGCCGGCGGTAAAGAAAATGCAGCAAAGGGCTAATTTGGGGTCACACTCAAAACTCATTTCTGATAGAAGTTAGAAGAGCAACTACCTCTGGTGGTGAGCAATTCCTGTGAAAACGGACTGGGAAGCCAGGGACGGCCTTGTGGAGGCTGGGTCTCCCGACCTTGGCAGTTGTGTTTTTTTTTGTTTTTGTTTTTGTTTTTTTTGAGGTACCAGGGCCAAGGATTGAACCTGGGACCTCATAAGTGGGAAGACAGCACTCAACCACTGAGCCACATCGGCTCCCCTGAGCTGGTCTTCCCATTTGTTTGCTTGTTGTTTTGTTGTTGTTGCTGTTGTTTGTTTCTAGGAGGCATCAGGAACTGCACCTAGGACCTCCCATGTGAGGAATAGGAGCTCAACCACTTGAGCCACATCCACTCCTTGTCCTCTTCTTTTAATGAGAAATTATTGTTAAAAAAAAAAGCTCATTTTATAAAGTCAACATAGAAAGAGCTAGTTGTTAATGTATTAAAATCTCAAAAATAAAAAGATACCCAAGGTTGCTCCCACCAGTAAGGCATAGTGAAGGAAATTATGCCCATCAATTTCTCTCCCATTCTTTCACCCCAAGCCTCAGGCACAAACTGAAAGCAGTTCATTCGTATCTAAGAAGGAAAATATCCCTTGTAGGAAATTAGGTATATTTTCAAATATTCATTGACTATCTACTATAAGCAAAGGTAAATCCAAATTTAGGGACTTATAGTTAGTAGAAATACAGATGACTATTTAAAATAAAATGAATATATTTATGAATGCACAATTATTTACAGTATTTAAGTCTATACTTATTTATGAGGGGAGATTATAATAAATTACAGAATTTAGCAATATTAAAAAACATCACAAATCTGGGGAAAAATTTATTAGTTGCCTGACAACATCTCTAACATATATATTTGCCTGGATTTTCATCTGCGTGCTCTTTACCAAAACTATTATGATATCTTTTGTAGAAAAAATAAAAGATAATTCTTGCCTCCAACATTGTTGTCTGAAATGTGTTTTTTATCAATAAATGCTTAGCACTGTTTTTTGTTCTTCATAACTTATTGGGAATATGAATTACATTTACTGGATTGTAAAACTGGGGGGATGCTCTAAAGTGTGCTTTGAATATAAGCTGTAAGATTTTAGAATACTTCAATTATCTTGTGTGCTTGCTATCTGAAGTATTTTTTAAGAGATATTCAATACCTAGTTTGTTGTCAGTGTCCTCACTGCACTGGCCTATTTTAGTTTTAGGTTATCTTGCTCAATGTCAGTGTTTTGTTTCATATGATCAGGAGACTGAAAATATTTCCAGTGGGTTCGTATGCTCTAATCCTGTTAATTTATTGGCTTATCAAACATCAAGAGTTTATTGACCAGGCAAAGCTCATCTCTTTCTCTTAATGTGTTACTGAACTCGTATGATCTGTTATTTTGGTTAAAATTTATACCAAAATATTGCCATGTTTCCATTGTTTTTTTTTAAACTCATCTTTATACTTTTTCCATAGTGCTCCTTTTATCTGAATTTTCTGTTTAGTTAATTGTTGGATACACATGTACTACTTAGGGTTTGGCTGGTAAATGAAAGAACATAAACGTTTTCTTCCTGTGTCCACGCAGGCGTCGGCCCTTTCTCCCGTGCTTGACTGACCTGCCCGCGTCCTGGGCATCTGAGCAGCGGCTCCTCCGCTCCCGCGTGAATCCGCCGGTGGCAGGTGCAGGAGGCTGAGTCAGGAAGCCCCCAGGGCACTTGTCCTCAGCCTCAATCCACGTGCCAGGCAGGACCCAGGTGCATGGAGGACCTCCTGAAGGCGCTACCTTTAGTTAAGGGGTTGCCCGACGGAATATGGGACCCCTTACTCCAGATCCCTGGAGAGTTTTAGGGGCGGGATAAATTCAGATACAGAGAAGCTCCAGGGAGGAGCGAGAAGTCAGCGAGCACAGGCAGAGCAGACGCAGGAGAAGTGGGCAAAAGCCTGGGGAGGGCGCGGGCCTGGCACTGCAGGGAGGGCACCGCCTGGGCAGGGCATGGCCTGGCCAGCCCCTGGCCTTGGACTTCCAGCCTCAGTGACCTGGAACCTTCAGCCCCATTGTGCAGCCAGCGGGCGGCCTTTGTCCTGCGGCCCGGCAAGCCACGAGCCATGCGCTTGTGTTCCTAAAAGCTCTTCTAATGACAAGAGGACTGGGAATGACTCAACTGTACAGGAAAGTGACTCCGAAGTAAGGGAAGATATTCTACAAAGTCAAATGAAATAATTCAGCAAGTGAACCTGCCCTCAGCTCAATGGTAAAAGTGCCTGCGGCCCTCCAGGTCACCTAGCTAGAAGGGCAGGACCACGCGTGCTGAGATGAACGTGGGGAAGAGGCAGGCGTCTTACTGGTAGTGGATAAAATAGCTTCCTTTTGTAAATTTTACAAAATCGCGTAACCTTGTGACTTAACCATCTATACTCAAATTTCTGAAGACTTCCTATTGTCAAAATGAACCTGTAGCACAGATGTCTGGGCTCCTTCCCTGGAGGTTCTGATTGGACAGGCTTAGAGAAGGCTCCTGGATGGTTCAGTGAGTGTCCAGGTGATTCCTGTCCTTAGAAAGGTTTGAGCACTACCGCAGCCTCCGCCAGGGACAGGTGAAGCATAACACACGCGGCTACTCCTTCGTTGCACACCAGTGGCATGTGAGTCTAACTAACCTAATACGCAATCTGATTCACTGAGGCTACCACGTGTTTGTGTTTTTACCATCAGAGCCTGGGTGCGCTGGGAAGTTCTGCAATTGCTGAGGAAAGTGCCGGGAACCACATCCCTGGAGAGAAATGCTGCACTTTATGTGACTATCATAATTAAATGCATCCATCTTTGCATGCCTATTTACAACAATTACTGCTACAAAATTGTTCTCAATCTCCTACCCCGTGTATTTCAGGACCTAGAAGTGATGTGAGCATCTTTGTTCCCTGATGCTGTTTCTGAATCAGTCAGAGTTCAGTCTGGGAGCACAACCTCTGCAGTTGCCAAGATTGATTACAGGAATCAGATCACACACAAATGTTAAGGAGGAGGTGGAGAAGAAAGTTTCTGGAGGGAGGAGTGAGAGGATCAGACAAAGCTATGAGCCAGTTCTAAGTAATGGTACAGGTGGACCAGGGAAGCTTATAGAAAAATCAGAGGGGCCATACACACCCAGTACCAAAGATGGAAGTGCAAAGAGGGAGCTTGTCCACAGGAAGCTCCTACCTCCATGGCGCTACCATCCCTGAATCTGAGGCTCCTGCTGGCCAGCTGACCCGGGCGTCAGAAGGGGAGCCAGGTGTGAAGTGGGGGACGATGAGGACAAGTCGACCCAATGGGCACCTCAGGGGTGGCCTTCAGCTGCTCTGAGCACAGTGGCTTCTAGGGGTGAAGTCTGCATGCGTCACTTCGGCCTTCCAGATAGCGTGCAGGTTCGTCTTTGGGCTGACTTTAAATCTAGAACCATCCAGGGACAGGGAGTCTAGGAAATACACCAGCCAAACCACCTTGATATAGCACAATACGCTTCACTGAGGCTCTTGAAGAAATCCTTGTTCATTAGTGAATCCATGGAAATTTGTTAGTAAGTGGTATGCTGATGAATGTTTAAATGCCTGCGTGGTAGAAAAAAAATAAGTAAATAATCAAGACTTCATTTATAGTTTCTGCCAAGCTCTATCTGAAAAATACTCCTTCCAAGGTCAATTTCAAGCATCACTATGATGTCCCTGAATGCCAGGTTAGGAAGAGGTGCTAAAATTTGTGTCTCCTTAACTAGTGTGAACCAGTTGCAGCCCTCCTGTTTACTGATGACAGCAGGTATTCTTCTTTATCACTCTTCCTTAACTCAATTTAAGAATTAGCAAGAGGAATACAGGTTTTTCTCCTTCTACCCACTCTGCTGCGTTAAGACAGTTCTCAGTGACTTAAAAATCTATAGATCCTCCATTTTTCTTGATCTGTTTTTCAGGACAAATATTCATTCCTTCGCTCTAATTCAGTACTCAACTCATGATCTTACCATTACGTATGTGTGTGTATATATGTAATATATATTTATATCATGCACACATATATACACACATCATTACATATAAAGACATATGTATCTATATTATACATGTGGTGTATATATGGGCACATTTCTCCTCAATAGAAATGGCATGACCTGTAGTTGTAACTTAATACATTTTGAAGTCCACTGTGCTGGGCCTAGACTAAGCCCTTTCAGTTTAGAGATTTGTGTTTATCAGGAATAGGAAATTGTATTGAATTAATCTATGATAATCTGGCTATGTGTTTCTCTCTTCATCTCTCTTCCTAAAACTCTTGCCTCTGTGCTGTAATCAATTTTTTAAAACTCTATTTTCCAAGGAAATTATTTCTTTCATTTAGGTCTTGGAAAGCATTTGAATAGAGTTAGTTTTAATTAGTCTCATACTTTTACTCTGAGTAATAAGTCTTTGAAAATATTTTACACGGTTTCCTAATTTGAGTTTTATAAATTTATTTCTGAGTAAAGTAATATATCCATTTGACAAACAAAGCAATTTAGTAACCAGCATGAAGCATTCATGTACCTACTTAATATATTCAGATACTAATTGTATGGTTTATAAGTGAAATCATTAGGTTCAAAACACATCTGGCTAATTGTGCTTTTTTTTTTAACTTCTGCCCTTTAAAATTTGTTGTGAATGATATTTATTAGCAGTTAATGAGTGTCTTCTAAAATGCACTTGAAAAATCACTTTTTTGCTTGACGTGTTTTTTATTTTTATTTTGAATTTTACTTTTAAAATGTGTGTCTCTTTAAATAGTCTGTTGAATTTTGTAAGATCATGGTATTGCCTTATATTATCAGAATCATCAAGATGCCCAGGTTTTCATTCATTTAAAATCTTTATTTTTTAGCCATCATTTGCCAGATTATGGAAATTTATAATGTCAATTTAAACTCTAAATCTATGGCAACAAAGATCTGGAAATTCTGTTTCCAGAAAAATATGCAGAGTTAATAATGCAGACAAGGCATTTTGCCTTAGTACCAACCACTTGGATGGCTGCTCTCATAATTTTGTAGTAAACTTATTTTCTATCTCTCTATTTCCAAGTTTTTTCATTCATTTGTTCTAAAGTTTCATAAATAAGTTTCAGATACTTCGTGTGAAATTACGTAAACCTTTGCAATCTGAGCAGAAACATATTGGGAAAGTGTATTATTTCTCTTGTAATCACCTAACACCCATTCTCTTTGTTCCCTCTTTCTGAAAGTCCTATCAGTTAGGTGTAGGAGAGCTAATTGATCCTCACTGAAAAATGAGGAAGTAGGTTATAGATTCTTTAATCTTCTTCTTGTCCTAAAAATGTGTTGTTGTGTTTTTTTCCTAGTAAGAAGCTAAAACTAGAAATGCAATAAAATTTCACATGTAACAAAATCTCTAAATAAAAGCATTGAGGATTGTATCCCATTCCCCCTCCGTGCTCTGAGAGCCGGGGCCTCCACTGGGCGGAGAGTGTGGATCTGCCCCAGTGCCTGGAATGACGGGCTGCCTCCAGCAGGCGTGGAGGACACAGCATCAACCCACAGATGACACGCAGACTTTGGGATCTAATGGAGCTTTCCCTGATATGTTTCAGACTTGCTGTTTTCCTTCTAATTTCTTCCTTCTGCAATGCAAATATCTGTCCTAAGACTAGTCCCATCATTGTGTGTTGGAAGCAAATATCTTGTTTTCCAGGTTTCACAGGTCTATCCACAAAAGGAAAGGAAGTTTGCTCCAGCATGGACCATACCTATAACTGATTTTTTCAAAATATGTTTTTTTAAGGAAGTTTTGAACTTATAAAACAATCATGCACATGTGTGGAATTCCCATACAACACCCCTCCCCCAATACACTACATTGTTGTGGAACATTTGTTACAGATTTTGAGATATTATCAGACTGTTAAGACTATGATCCATAGCACACATTTGGCATACTTTTTCCATCTCTCCTATTATTAACACAGTACATCTTTGGCATGACGCGAGAGTTTTACAGTATTGCTGTTAATTATAGTCCATAGGTTACACTAATTGTACTTTTCCCAAGCTTCTCCACATTCTCACCTCCTTGCAATAGTGATGTACACTTGTTCTAGTTTACAGGAGGGCATTCTTGCATTTGGACTATTAACCACAATTCTCATCCACCTCTGAGTTCACTATGTCATTCAGTCCCTAGACTATTCTCTAGGTTTCTTTCAACTGACATTTACATCCCTAGACTATGCTTTCCAGCCACATTCCCACTTAAAAAACAGCTTCATTAGTTCTACTCACAGTAATGTGTTACCATCAACTTCATCCATTTCCACACTTTTACAGTCAAGTTAATTAAAACAAAACCTTCTACATATATTAAGCATCAGTATACCTTCTCAGCCTTCCTCTTATCTCCTAATAACCTACACTCTAGGTTTTAACTCCGTGTGATTATTCTTCATATTTAGTTCATGTTAGTGAGACCATGCAATATTTGTCCTTTTGTGCCTGGCTTATTTCACTTAGCATAATGTTCTCAGGGTACATCCATGTTATCACTTCTGTCCCAATTTCATTTATTCTTATAGCAGCATAGTATTCTATCATATGTATATAATTAGGAATAAACTTTTGTTTATCCATTCTTTCATTGATGGGCACTTGTGTTGTTACCACTTTGGGCAACTGTGAATAAAGCTGCTATGGACATCGGTGTTTATGTCACAGTTTTCAGTTCTTCTGGAAATATTCCTAGTAGAGGAAGTGCTAGATCATTCGGCAGTTCTATATTTAGCTTCCTGAGGAACCAGTAAACTGTGTTCCACAGAGGCTGCACCATATTACAATGCCACCAACAGTGAAGGAGTATTCCTATTTCTCCACATGCTCTCCAGCACTTACTGTTTTCTGTTTTTTAAATAATGGTCATTCTGTGAGGGTGAGGTGTTATTTCATTGCTGTTTTGATGTGTGTTTCCCTGATAGCTAGTGATATTGAACATTTTTTCATGTGCTTTTTTGGCGATTTGTATTTTCTCTTTGGAGAAATGGCTTTTTAAGTCTTTTGCCCATTTTAAAAATTGGATTGCTTGCTCTTTTATTGTTGAGTTGTATAATCTCTTTATATGAAGGAAATCAAACCCTTATCAGATATGTGGTTTCCAAATACTTCCATTGAATGGGCTTCCTTTTTACTTTCTTGATGAAGTCCTTAGAATCACAGAAGTATTTTTGTTTGAGGAGGTCCATTTATCCATGTTTTCTTTCATTGCTCATGCTTTTGGGGCAAGGTTTAAGAATCTACCACCTACCACCAGTTCTTGAAGATGTTTCCCTACATTTACTTCTAGGAGCTTTTGAGTTAATTTTTTTGTATAAAGTGTGAGATAAGGGTCCTCTTTTTTACTTTTGGATATGGATATCCAGTTCTCCCAGCACCATTTATCGAATAAATTGTTCTGCCCTGGCTGGGTGGGTTTGACAGCCTTTCAAACACCACTTGGCATAGATATGATGGTCTGTTTCTAAACTATCAGTTCTGTTCCATTGGTCTATGTGTCTATCTTTATACCAGTACCATGCTAATTTTTTTTTTTTACCACTTTAGCTATGTAATAAATTTATAGTTCAGAAGTGAGAGTCCTCCAACTTTGCTTTTCATTTTTAAGATGTTTCTGGTTATCTGGGGCCCCTAACTCTTCCAAATAAATTTGATAATTGTATTTTCTGTTTCTTTAAACAATTTTTTTGGGATTGCACTGATCTGGTTATCAATTTGGGTAGAAATGACATCTTAATAATATTTATTCTTCCAATCCATGAGCATGGAATGTTCTTCGATTTATTTAGTATTTTAAGTTTTGTTTATTTGTCTGTTTTTACCAAGGCATTGTAGTCTCCTAGATATAAGTGCTTTATATCCTTGGTTAAAAACTTAACCTAAATATTTGATTCCTTGGTCACTATTGTAAATGGAATTTTTTTCCTGACTTCCTTCTCTGATTGCACGTTACTAGTGTATAGAAACACTACGGATTTTTGCATATTTATCTTGCATCCTGCCCCTCTGCTGAAATTGTTTATTAGTTCTAGCAGCTTTGTTACAGATTTTTCAGGACTTTCTAGGTATAGGAGCATATCTTCTCCACATAGATCTTGATGCCATTTATTTCTTGTTGTTGGCTGATTGGTCTAGCTAGAACCTCTAGCACTAAATTGAATAAGAGTGGTGACAGTGGGCATCCTTGTCCTGTTCCTGGTCTTTGCAGGAAAGCTTTCAGTCTTTCACCATTGAAGAAAATATATGGCCTTTATCATGTTGAGAAAGTGTCCTTCTATCCCCATTTTTGTAGTACTTTTATCAAGAAAAGATGGTGCATTTTATCAAATGCCTTTTCTGTGTCAATTGATAAGATCACGTGATTTCTCTTCTCTGGTTTATTAATGTAGTGTATTATGCTCACTGAGTTTCTTGTGTTGAACCAAACTTGGATGCCTTGTATAAAGTCCACTTTGTCATGATGAATAATTCTTTTTAATGTGTTGTTGGATTTAATTAGCAAGTATCTCCCTCGGGATGCGGCTTCCTTCAGGTCTCCCGCTAGCGAGACCCGGCCTCCGCACACCTGCCCGCCGCCAGTGACACCCTGGACCGCTGGGCCTCGGTCTCCCAGCCGCGAGCCCAACTGGCCGCGGAGCCGGGCTGCCAGGACCAGCGCCTCTGCTCGCCGAGCCCTCGTGTGCCCTCGTGGACCGAGCACAGATCCCGGCCAACGGGCCCTGCCGTTCCCCCCCCCGGGGGAAGGAGGCTCCGGCCTGCTGCTGTGGCCAGAGGGGCACGGGCCAGAGGCCTCGCGGGCAGTGGACCAGCGGGTGTCCGCCTGGGAGAGCAAGGTGCTCGGTCAGAGTGGGCCCGGGTGGTGGGTGCTGGTGTTGGGCTGGACCCGGCGGGGAAGGCACCGGCCCGGGACCCGGGCTCAGGCAGGTGGGACCCGGCATCAAAATAATACTGTTTTTGTGAAATATAAATTCAAATAAACTAGAGAGATGGAAACAGATTAGCAGCTGTGTATGGTATTGGAAGCACAGAGAGACGGAGAGGAGACGAGGTTTTTTTGGTTGGCTGTTTTTTTAAATTTTTATCATTATTGTAATAAGGAAAATGCTCTAAAAATGATTGAAGTAATGAATTCACAACTATGCGATTACACCAAATACCACTGAGTGTATACTTTGAATGGATTTATTCTATTTAAGAGTTTCATTAAAATTGGTTTGTTAAAAAAATGAAGATAGAAATTCAATTAAAATAATTTAGTTGAATGGAAAGAGTGTAAAATAAGATTATTTTATATAAATAAGTTTTCTAACAACTTAAGAGTCAGCAAATTATAAAAATCAAACAACAAACTTAAGAGTCAGGCTGGCAATATACTTTCACATTCGCTTAAATTGAATTTCTTTAAATTTAAAACACATTCCCTTAAACAATGTGCATTTAATTTCAAAAAGACATTTTTTGAACTTTAACACAGTACACGCATTTCTTAATTTAACATCAAAGGCTTAGATCATGGCGATCTTCAATAGGCAGTGATATATAATTTTTCTATGACAAAGAAATCCAATTATGGACATTTCCGGGCTCTGAGACAATAATATTCTCGTGAGTGAGCCCATGTTAGCGGTTACTTTGCTTTGTCACTTATGTATTCTGTGAGAAAAAATAGCTATGTGCAAGAGCCATGTTGATGAATTTGAGGTAGTTTATGGTTGTGGCCATTGTGGATGTCATGGTTCTATTTGCATTTTCAATTAGAAAAAGTCATCCTGAAAATCCCTTAATTTATATTCTCTTTACAATATAATTTTTCATGTATTATAATGGTAGTGGAAAAAAGAGCATTCATTGTCTCATATTGGTTGTCTGTCTTGGTCCATTGACAATTGGATTTTTGTGCCTTTCTTAGTTTTATATGAAAATTTTGGGTCACTCTCTTCTTTTCCTCACTTCTCCCCAAGGGAAGAGGAATGGCCCTTCTGTTTAGTGAGAGTCTTATATTCATTGCATTGGTGTATAATAAGCAGAGCCGTTGTGGTGTGGTCCTGCCATTCAAACCATTATTTGAAGTCCTCTTTGTCTATTATTCTCATATGAATAGACCTCTCTCTTTCTTTCTTAATGTTTTGGCTGCTTACAGGTACCTTGGGAGTTCCATCTTTGGCCCTGCCACTTTCTGGGTAAATGAATTTGGAATCTATTTTATGTTTATTTCACTCTGAATCTTGGTGCATGCATGCCTCAGCATATAAGTAAGTCCCAAGTTCTAACAGGATAAGAGAAAAAGCAAGGCAAACAGGGCTTACTAAATTTACCCGAAGTCAGATTACCAACAGCCCTGCCTGTTTCAAGAGTTATAAGTTATTTTTCCAAATTTAAAATGCGAAATTTCATTTCCCTTCTGGCTAGTGACTTTCTTTTTATTCATTATGGTCAGATCCCTGAAGCGGTGAAGAATGAGAGTTTTAATGCCCTGTGAACTCAGCCACATTTCTTCATAATCTTAATTTCATGAGGGATAGAATGAATCTTAAAGTTTCATATTGGCTGACGTGCTCTTTCCATATATGTATGGATGTGTTTGGCATAGTTAGGAGCTGAGCAAGAATGCGGTTGAGTGTGCTGGTAGCTAGTAGGGTTGTGGGCTGAGGAAATGCCAGTGAAGCACATGCTTGGGAATTTTGTGAACAAAAAGAAAAATATGGAGGTTAACATGAACCAGATTTCTACCTGTCTGAGAAGAGCATTAGAAAAAATGATTATTTTGCAAGTTCACAATATCTGTAACAGAAATATATTTTAAAAATATAGTATGGTTTGGGGGAAAATACACCAAGTGTAAGATTAGGGATATAGTTGGTAGTAATATTTTGATGATGGATCTTGCATAGTTTGTAACAAATGTTTCACAGCAATGCAGAGAGTTGGTGGAGGGGTGAAATATGAGACCCCTGTGTGATGTTATATATGTTTAGTTTGTAAGTTCACAATTCTTACTATACACGTATTGTTTATGTGTGTTCATGTACGAATGATATACTTCAATAAAAATAAAAACAAAAATAAAAAAGTAAAAAAAAAGAAAAATGGCAAAGAGGAAGGATAGAATGAACCTCTTAGCGCTGTATTTGAGTTAGAGGCAATTTTGCATAAACTCATGGTTTTAATATTTTTAGATATTGAAATAAATAAAATGTGTGTATGTGTATCTGTGTGTGTGTACATATATAATGTATCCTACCTCTGACTTGTAGCAGGTATAGAAAGAGTAACAGCCTAGTGGCAATGAACAAACCAAGTACCCAAGTCTTTGTTCTTTCATATCACTGAAAACACCATTCTCCCTTAAACAAACAGTGTTCCTTGGAGAAATGCTGACTCCAAGACAGTGGCAGGACAAAAATACAAGATGAACAATTTTGTATAATAGAAATCTATGAAACCATGCTTATATAAATAAATGAATGAATGAATGAATTGGAGAAGAGTAAGTTTTCCTTATTATAGAATGCCACCTAATAAGTGTAGAAGGAAGATGGAATTAGATCACCATCATTTGATTCAGCACAGACTTTTAGCAGCTAAGGAAGCTAAAAATAGTGGGTAAAATTTTGATGAGGAACAGGACACTTACTAATCTCAATATATCACCCCATATCGTCAGAAGAGGAGAATAGTAACTTCGTAATACAGAAGAGGAGAATAGTAACTTCGTAATAGAGAAATCTAGCAGAAAATATCTTAGCCAAGAGGTTATGTTGGTAGCACCAAAAATGGGACATCATAATCAGTGGTTCACTGTTAAACCTGTTCTCAAAAAAAGAAATCCAGATTTGTAGCATTTGTCATTTTTGTGGTGTAAGCATGCCCACCATGCCAGATTTCAAGACATCAATATAATATCAGTGAATACACAGTTGGGAGGAAATGTGCTGAATTAGCTCCTGCAAGCATTTACAAGCCAGCTTCCGAACACAATTGACAATGTGCCATATGATACAATGTCCTAAGAAACATACAACATCAGGAAGTGGATGTGGCTCAAGTGAAAGAGCTTGCGCCTACCATATGGGATGACCTGGGTTCAATTCCTAGGGCCTCCTGGTGAAAAAGAAGAGAAAGTGTGCCCACATGGCAAGTAGTGCCCGTGCGAGTGCACTCCTGGTGAGCCAGTGCCCCGTGCAAGTAAATCATGCAGGAAGATGATGACACATCAAAAGAGAGTCAAGGGGAAGGTCAAGGTGAAGTGCAGCAGAAACCAGGAACTGAGGTGGCACAAATGACAGGGAACCTCTCTCCCCATCAGAGGTCTCAGGGTCGAATTCCAGTGAATCCTAGAGGAGAGAAAATGAGAAGACAACACAGACAGCAAAAACAGCGAGGTGGGAGGAGGGCAAAGGGTTAAAATAAATAAATAAATCTTCAAAGGAAAAAAAAAGGAAAAATATAGCATCACATTTGTGATAGCTTGCCAAAAGTACAGCTCCTAAATTTACTCATGAAGAGCGTGAGGCAAACTGAAATTGAAAAACATACAACAAAATAACAGTTTGCATTTTTCAAAAGTGTCAAACTGAAGAAAGATAAAGAATGAGGAAAACAAGAGACACGGTATTAAATGCACTGATTTTTTTGTAGGTTGAATCATTTTGAATTGAAGACATTGTTGGCAGATTGGTGAAAAATCAATGTGGTCTGTGGATTAGATGGTTGTGTTATCCCAATGTCACCCTTTTTTTCTAGAGAACTACTTTAAGAAATACAAGGGAATTTTTAGGAATATTGGGTTATCATGACTGCAATTTGTTTGCAAATTGTTCAGAATAAAATCATTTTATATGATAGATGGACAGATAGAATCAAGATGAATATATAGCTAGTAGATATATGGGAGTTGTTGTCTACTTGCAACTATTCATTTGAAAATTTTAAAAGAGTTTTAAGAAAACTCTATATGGAAAAAATGACAAATCAGTCAGAATATTAAGCAATCAATATTTAAACATTTTGTTCTGACAAAATTGTTAAACATTCATAAAAGATATATTAATCATATTTTAAAAGTTAGTTGTTGAGTAAAATACAAAAAAATGTAAGTCGGTGGCAGAAGTAAAGAATTCAGAACAAAAGATTCACTTGCTGACAAACTCCTTTAATCAGCTCTGTGCTTTGAGTTTTCACTTCCATTTGAGTAGTCCTATGTATCTGGTCTTTTATTGTAAGCCATTTAAAATCAAATTTGGAGGTAGATAGGTTATAAGTTATAAATGCAAAAAATATAGCAAAATTGGTGACAACTTGTAGCTGACAGTGTTAAGGGGAAGTAAATATTAGTGGGCTGAAGGTAGAATTTGTAGGGTTTATAATAAAATTTCTCCATTTTCTTAGTTATTTGTCTTTCTTTCTAGGTCACAGTAAAACAACGTGATAAACAGATTCTGCGTCTGGCAATTTAAAAAAATCAATTTTATTTCATACGGCAGAAATAAGCTCTTTCTTACAGTCGACTCAGTTAAGAGCCCAAAGCGAAAATCCAATTTGAGGAGGTGGAGCAGGGCATGCCCTCTCTCCAGCTCTGGTCTGGGGTGCCCAGGTAGGCAGAATCCTCTCAGCCCTCCCGGGATACCTGCATGTCTTTACAACCGCCTGAAGCATCAAGACCTAGAATTTTTGTAGAGTAGCAAATGATTATATGTTGTAACAGAATTACACACAGGACTTCTTATGAGTTTTCTTGTTGCAATTAATAACAGTAGAGGGAGCATGATACTTTAAATATACACAATACTTTCATATACACAATTCATTTATTACAAATTCCTACAAGAGAATTATTATCATTTTATCAACATAGGAATATATTTCCATTTTTTTTAGTGACTTAGTCAAGGTGCCAGAGCTAATTCCCATCAGTGCCAGGACTGGAAATAGGTTTTCTGATTCCCTATCCAGAACCCTTTCACAGTAATGCAACCAAGGAAAATGAACAAACAGAACAGTCAAACAACCAGTGCATGTGTATTGAATACCTACATGTGTGAATTACTGAGCTGTGGGATGTGGGCTTTCAAAAATAAAGATAAGTGAGGGTCTGATCTCCCAAAAAGGCTATATTTGAAAAAAAAAGAACCAAGTATAAAGCATTGTATGAGAAGTGGAAAGCTGTATCTTTCAATACAGAGAAAATATATCCCACTACAAACACGGGTGGCCAAGAGTGGTTTCTATGAGGGGGTGAGAACTGAACTGATTCTCATCTCCGTAACAGGACACCCATAGTAGGAAAGCAAGGAAGGACAACATTTCTTACAAGGATTTACAGTTAATTAAAATATTAGAGTAATGTGGTCAGAAAAGTCACAGATTAACACAAATCATAGGAAAGCCAGAAAAATGTAGTATAAATGGTACAATGTAAACTTTCTTGGTTAAATTAGTTAGATCTATAGTAATTTTGTATTTTCTACAAATATCAGCCAAAATATAAAAATAAAACCTAGTGAAAGGACAAAAGGACAGCAAACATCATAAATAGATAAAGAACAGGTGTTTTAAGTAGATATCTTTTTTCTTGGTATGGAATGGTTTAGAGCTGGTCCATCCACAGGCACAGTCCAGTTCTCCCTCACGTCCTTGCTTCTTTCCCTGGCCTGCGCAAGTCTCACTCTAAGTCCTTGGGATTCGTGGCCACAGAGTGGGCTCTATTATTCAGCTTGGCAGCCAGCAGTTTGCTTCTGGCAGAGGAGAGGGTTTGACTCAGGAAGATTGCTTCCTTGGGAACAAAGGCCTAGACTCTCCCACTTACTGCATTGCCCCATGTGCTTCTGTTAGTTACTATGTAGCTTTCAGCAGTAGTCTCTCTGTATATTTCTGCTCACCAGCAGGGAGAAACTTACAGCTTCTCCCCCCAAACTGTTCAATTAGAAGATATATTTACCAGGGTCATAAAGCAAAGGGGTAACACCTGAAGACATTTCAAAGTGTCTATCATTCAAAACACATTTTTTAGCATCCTTTGGGTGAACTATGCACTAACGATGCAGGAATGAAATGACTCCTGGAAGTCAACCCGCTTTGGCTGTGAGTAAATGGATTGCGGCACAAACCCTAAATCTCAGTCAGGAATCCGATTTCCAAATGCCCCTTTCCATGCACATGTGTCATCCACACAGGCTCACATATTATCTTGTAGGAGTGGATGATACATATTTTTCTCTCCTTTTCTCTGTTCCTACTATACATGCTGATAATGGTTTGAGATTCATAGTGTACTGATTGGCCAAAAATGCCAAAATGACTAGTTAAGTTTATATGTCCAAAATGTAGGTGAAACTTTTAAACCCAATGAAACATTTTTTTGTGTTAGTTGAACAAGAAGTCCTTAAGGTATTTTCAGAATGGAATTTTAAAAAAGCTGATTTGCATTTGTGACAGGTTATACTATTGTGAAAGTGTTTGCATCTCGCTCAACTGGTATTTTTCTCTTCTTCATTCCAGGAAGACTGCCAGATCGTTGTTAACATTTGGCTTGGATTAAAAGCAGCAGGTGTCCATTTTCTAGGGTAAAATCTCTTCCATCTTTGGACACTTAAAAGCCTATGCTCACTGTTTAAGAAGCTGAGAGGATGGTGATGAAGGCTCGAAGTTCAACAGGTTAAAATGACTGCCAAGATTGGAAGTCAGTGACCTTCCCTTGGCCCGGCCATCAGCCCATAATTTATCACGATATCCTTGCAGCACCACAAGGAGGTGGTAGTACCTCAGAATGAAAATGGCAGCGTGAAGTACTTAGGCTAGATTCTAGGGTCAGGGCCTTAACTGGCAAAGCGCATTCTGTAAAAATGTGCAAGAGAGTATTGGAAGCACTAGAATTCAAGGGATAATATGAGCTTGGAAAAGGAGGATATCGGGAATAAAAGCAGGGGACCAAATGTTGAGACTATTTAATATCTGGGGCAGAGAAGGACTCCTCAGTAATGCTAGAGATGAAATGTCCCCCCAACTCTATAGAATGGCCCACAGGGCATATTGAAGTTACTTCAGAGTTTAAATAAAAGAAATAGTCCATAGAGTAACGAAATTGTTATAAAATTCTTTGTAGTGATGAATGCACAATATTATGACTATACTAAAACAGTTGATTGTACACTTTTGATAGATCGTATGGCATGTGAATATATCTCAATGAAACTGCTTTAAAAATTAAAAAAAATAAATATTAAAAAATATGAAGAGAGAAGAAACACATATTTAAAGGAAATAGCCCATATCACATGTTTATGAACAAAATTAACAAATAATATGCATTTGTCAAAAGGTGTTTTGCATGCAGGAGGAGGAGTACATAGAATGGCAAATAGTGATTTTGAAGTTAAATTGATGGCGATTTCAGTAGTCCTGGTAAGATATGAAGGTGGCTTAGGCTAGCATGATGGCAGTAGAAATAAAGACTAGATGACTGAAACTTTAACAGTCTCATATTCGGTGTGGCAAGATTGGTCTGTTCATCTCTCTAAAGTATTTAAAGAAGCTGGTATTTTTTTAGCTCAGTCCTAATTGGGAAGCATTCTGCTTTGTCCTGAGTCAAAAAGTAATTGGTGTATTTGGAGAGGGGCCTAATAGATCTACATAGGTTGTAAACCCATGGTAGTTAATAGTGAATGGCTTAGTTAAGGAAGAAGTGGTTACTTTTGTACAAGTAGGAATAAGAAAGGGGAAATGGACTAGGGATGAGGTCAAAAAGCATTCTAGGCCTGCGGTCACCCCTCGGGCTGAAGTGTGGTTTGCTGGCCTGGCGGGGGAGCAGCCGCGGCAGGCCAAGCCGCTGCCCCCATAATAGGGTGGCTGGTCGGACTCACCGCCACCCCTGAAGGAAGGTCGGCATGGGCGCAGAGTGCCCTTGGGTCTCCCCTTCTCGGCAGTCATGCTTCCGCGGCCGCCCCTCCTCCCGGATAGCGCCACACGATGCCTTGTAGGGCGGCACCCTTCTTCTTCTTTCTCCCTGCGCAGGCGCAGGGCGGAAGATTCCAGTCTGCCCTTTTCCCCTCCCCCGACAGCAGCAACAGCCAGGCGTGGGCGGAAAAATCCAGTCTGCCCTTTTCCCCTCCCCCGACAGCCAGCAACAGCCAGGCGTGGGCAGAAAAATCCAGTCTGCCCTTTTCCCTCCCCCCGACAGCAGCAATAGCCAGGCGTGGGCGGGAAACTCAAGTCTGCCCTCCACCCCAGCAACAGCAGCCACCAATCCCTAAACCCTGCCCCTTCCCCCAGCAACAGCGACAGCCAATCCCTAACCACCACCCCTCCCCCATCCAGTACTGCCCACTGACCTTTCGCCGGCAACCAATCAGAACAGGGCGTGGCTTCGACAATCAGCCTTCCCCAGCCCCTATAAAACTGTTGCCTCTCCCTCAATAAAGTGGACTTGCGTGTTTACCTTGTCTCCGCGGTGGTTCTTCTGCCGTGCGCCCTCCAGTCCTGAGAGCCCCGGACAAGGGCCTGGCCTCCCTTGTCCCCAGTTCGTTGCCTGCTTCTGCGGGCGACCCCCTCGTCGCCGGCTTCTCCGGGCGACCCTGTCAGCCGAACCGCGCAACCCCTGTGAGACTGACCCCTCGTCTGCTGCCGGACCGACCCCTCGTCCGCAGCCAGACCCCACCTCTACCGACCGAGCAAACCGTCGCATAGGCCTATATTTAGGGAATGCCATGTGACAGGAGAAATGAATTGTGAAAAATAAAGAATGAGAGGAGGCTCAGTAGGCCAATTTAAGGAATTTGAAAGTCATCTTACAATGATGGGGAATCTGTGAGAATTTTAATATGACATAATCTTATGTTTATTTTATTTTTTTTATTTTAAAAAATATATAGTATATGAAGCTCTTAGGCAAGTTCCTTGGAAAATAATAAAAACTATTACTATATTTTTCTTTTTTTCCCCATTACTTATTATTATTATATTTTGAAAGTTACATTAAAAAAATATGAGGTCCCCATATACCCCTCACTCCTCTCACCCCACTCCTCCCATAACAACAACCTCCTCCATCATCATGGGACATTCATTGCACTTGGTGAAAACATCTTTGAGCACTGCTGCACTACATGGTCAATGGTCCACATTATAGTTTACACTCTCCCCCAGTCCACCCAGTGGGCCATGGGAGGAAATACAATGTCCAGTGACTGTCCCTGCAGTACCATGCAGGACAACTCCAAGTCCTGAAAATGCCCCCACATCACATCTCTTCTTCCCACTCCCTACCCTCAGCAGCTACCATGGCCACTTTCTCCATCTCAGTGCTACATTTACTTCCATTACTAATCACATTAGTTCCAGAAGAGAGTATCAGTAAGTCCACTCTAATCCATACTCTGTTCCTCCATTCTGTGGACCTTGGGATGGTTATGTCTGCTCCACCTCTGTATCAAGAGGATGCTTAGATTCCACTTGGATGATGGATGCAGTTCTCCTGTTTGCAGTTGTAGGCACTCTTGGCTCCCTGGTGTAGTGGTTGACGTTCTTCACCTCCCTGTTAGCTGGCCAGGGTAAGTCCAATAAAAGAGCTTTCTAACTGCCTAACAGCATATTAATTGGATTGGGACAAATGTAGGTTTAGTAAACATGTTAGAAAAAATAACCCTTATCCTGGTTAAAAGAATTGGTGGCTTGAACCAGATAGTTGTGAAGATGGAAAGATGGGGTGAGTGAAAGGGGGAGGGATTTAGGCAGCAGGCTACTAAGGGCCTGATGGCCTGATTAGAGAGCAGTATGGCATGATGGAGAGGAAGGAACTTTCCAATGCCAGGGTGTGGGTGGAGATTGATAGTGTTGTTGACTGAGACATTGAACAAGGGAGGTCAGCCAGAGGCAGGTTATGATCAGGTTTGGACACTTTCAGTTTATGAAGCCTTAGGATAATCAAGAGATAGCAGGAGTCCTTTCATGGAACTCTTTATTTAAAACTACTGGATGATATTGTGACATCGGTATTGCATAAGTAGACATGAAGAATTGTAGAGTATCTTATCTTTTCATTAATGTTTATATGTTTTGAATAATCAACTTATTTCTTTGTTCTACTACATAAATATTATTTTTTCATACATTGGAGTTATCTTCATCATATCTTCCTCTAATAATTTGCCTATACTGTGGTTAGTTTTATAGAATGGATAGTTCCTTGACAACTACTATGTACACAGTGCTTACCTAGGGAATAGATTTAATATATTAGAATATCAAGCATATGTGCTTCAGGAAAAAAAATGATTAAAACTTGCATAGCATTTTCCCACAGGACAATACATTGAGCCAAAATATTTTAAACTGACTCATGACCATTTTTCTTTATCTCAGCATCTTCCAGTGTAAGAGCTGCTTTCTCCCCCTTCTCCTTGGATCAGTAATTCTCCTGAGTTGCTGTGACACAGGCTAGGACATGTTAAGTAAAAAGAGCATTATATAAAAATAAACCCATATTTCCCTTTTCACACATTCTTTGTTGAATTCATTCACAGATCTCAGGGGGAACATGATTCAGTATGAGTCTCACAAAGAATGGAAAAGAGATACATAATCAAAAGCAACAGCTTAAAAATAATCCATTGGATCCACATCTCCTCAGACTGACTGCTCCCTCAGCCCCATTAGGCTGAGAATTTGTTCCCTCTTTGTACATGTCAAATCAAAACAAACAAACAAAAAAGGCAGAATATTACATGTTAAAAGAGAGCAATGTAGAAAACCAAATGCACCGTTAAAATATAATAAGATTTTATATTCACTGACATGATATAAAGCTAGTCACGTCTTATGCTTGCGCAGGGTAGAGAAGATGAAGTCGAACTTTCTGTTGTACCATCAACAGTAGAAAGACTCAATATATAGTGCTAAATGCCAATACTTACATTAAATCAGACAAACTACAGCGATTTATAAGCCTAAAAATAGCCTCACATATTTAATACTTGAAAGAGTGAATGCATTGGTTAAAGTGAAATCTACCTTATTTCTTATAGGAACCATGGTCCTAGCACTTCCAATTGACTCTACTTATATTTCCAATGGGATACTAGTGTGGCCACTGCTGGTTTTCACCTGGAATACAAAAGTAAGGTCCACTATTTCTGCTGCCAACTTTGTTATATTGAGGAATTTTCTTAAAGGAAAAAAAAATAAATTGACGTTCTTATTATCCAAGGAAATACTATTATTCTAAAACCGTGTTTAAGATTTGCATGTAATTGGATCTTAGAAAACCTGTCTTGATGACATATTTATTTTAAAAGAAATACTAATGAGAAAATTGAAAAGTCAATGAATGGAGTGCTTGTATAAAACACCTACTAAAATTTTGGATTGTTCGCATGAGAAAGTGCAAAAAATAGTTTGTAGATTACTAGATTTTCTCTGAGTCATAGCAGATATTCTTATAAGTGTCCAAAACTATAGAAAACCATAATTTCCAAGTAGATTATGGTTATTATATGCCTTTTTATTTCCAGTCTCAAAAGCTGTTAAAATCAGGACTAACAAAGGGCAGTATCTTCAGTGCTTTCATTCATGTATTATTTTTTTTAATTGGAAGTAGGCATTGCAAAGGAGACTCTAACCTCTTAAAAATAGATGTGTGACTGAGTTAATAGTCTGATAAATGGGATGACAAAGTTAAAAATCACAAATCTTCTTTGGTGTTAAATTGTGCATCTAAAAGCAAAGTAAGAATTTCCAGTGAGGGTGTGGTTTATTTTAGAACATGTTTTTGAGCACTAAAAATGCTTAATGTTGATATTCATCTCCTTTAATAAGCAGTTGCAAATAAGCAAATACATGGATAAGCTTTAATAAGTGATCTTATGAATTGAGATAAACAGTTTGCAAGGATGTAAATGCATGCATGTTTTTGAAAGGCCAGATTTCCACTAGACTCAAAATACAGGGCTGTTTCACATTCTAGTTAACTTTCCCTACTGATTACAGGAATTTGTATGCAACTTTTTTCCAATTTATTTGAAAAGGATCATTTTAATGACAGTATAAAATGATACTGTGGAAGCTATTTGTGTAGGATATATTTGGAAAAGTCTGTTACTTTAATACATTTTGTGAACATCTGTAGGTAGTAAATTATAAAATTGATTTATGATAGTCTTAATAAATTCACTAATATTTTAGCAATGTTAAAATTGATGAATGCTCTTTTCTATTCTTATTAAAATAGCTTCTGACATTTCATTCAGTTTTTATACAAAGAGGTGCTCATAAAATAATTTTTCTCCAAACTTTTCTATATACACAGATGGGCTTCAGCTCTAAAAATATAATTATCTACAACCTATTTATTAATAAAACATTATAATTCATTAAAAGAACAAGACTACTATATTTATCATTGAAATGAACCTTGTTCAAGAGTCTAAGATTTAGTTTAATTATTTTATTCATTTATGTTTATTTGGACAAACTTAAAATGAGCATTTCATGTGTTATTTCTTTTTTAAATGGTTGTTTTCTGATGCTCACACCATTCTGATGGTTCGTGTCATTCTTTACTTCCAATGGATTTATAGGCTGTCATTTCTCTATTCTAAAGGTTTGTTTCAGAGTTTGAGATATGGATTATATGAGGAATCTGTAGAATTAACCTTAATAAAATCTGCAACAAAGGGTACAAAGACTGGTGAAATAAGTTACCAACAGATTGCCAATGTTTTAAATTCATTACAATATTTTTTCATATACCTCAATGTATTTCCAATTTGCAATTTTCCAAACTGAGATTTTCCCTAAGATTTATATCCTACAACAATGATTAAAACAACAATAAGCACTTATCCACATCTTGCTTGTAGCATGTTACAACTGTTTTTTCCTCTCCCCTCACACAATGCTAGTGAGGCATTAGTATCCTGGGTATTTAAAAGTGAGAGAAGAGAACCTGAAGTGTTATTAACCTGCCCTGGTGACAGTCACACTGCTAATACTGAGAGAATACAGAGGCACAAAAATACACTTTATGACAAATACGCTTCACCAATTAAGTTTTGTAAGTATCCCAACTATCCTGTTATAACTATCCCAACTCCCATATTAGAAAGGAAGTGCGCAGATTGCCCTGTTTTACAATTGCGGGTGTTAAGAGTCACTAGTATTAAACATTGAATGGAACATCAAAGTGCTTGTGAGCTGGTGTTGGAAAGCAAGGTGGTCTGGCTTTAGGACCCTGTGCCTTTATGACTCTCCCACCTTTGCTTTCACCTGGGGAGCATCATTTTTCTCATTTGGAAATGGACAGTTAGGTCCTCTTAAATGTAATAGTCCCTTATTCTAAATGAAAGCTGGTAAGAATATCTCACACAGTAAACAATAACTTCATTCAAAGTGATAGGATGCAAAATATTAATGATTAACAAAGCAGTTCCAAGGAAATCCACTTTAATATGTATGGTGTAGATTTTCTGCTAACTTTAAAAATCTAGGTAAAACCTTGAAAGATCAGGATATTTGAAATGCTGCTTATATTCCTGCTGCCATCTATCCTCCTTTTTTATTAGTGGTTTGATTTGATACTTGACCAGAGTCAAGCAATACAATATACATATTGTCACTCTTGACCTGGCCTCTTTTCTGAAGTAAAACTACCAAAATAAAACAAAACAAAAGAAATGAACAAATAGCCAGAAAATTTAGAATACATATATGTAGACAATAATGATGTTAGTGTATCCTGGAAATTACAAAATCTGACCTGAAGGGATGGAACTTGCTGGGAGGAAACTAGAATACAGTAAATACTCTTAAATTCACCAGGAAAAAAAATGCATAAAGTATAATATGTACATATTTAGAGAGAGAAGGAGACTATACACATACACATACACATACACACACACATACACACACTCTCTCTCAGCTAAACTAAATATACATACTCAAGTAAATAAGAGTTTCATTTCAGCATGGAATTTGGTGAGAAGAAGTTTAAAAAGACTGAACACATGGGCCATGGCATTGGAATCTCTATCATTTATACGAGGTGATAGTATAACACTTAAAAAAAGGTTTGATATCCTTTCAGGGAATTTCTTTTTATTTGTATTCTGATGTGCTCTACTTTCTCCACTAACCCAATTTCCCTAATATTAAAGTATTTTAAAATAAAGCTGTAGTTCCTTTATTCTAAGAAAATCATTCATGTGACTAGCTACTCAACTTATGGACATATGTCTGTCTAGTTTTTAATTTCCTCATTATATTTTATTTTCCATGAAGGCATAATTATAATGTAATTTAATATTTTTGCTATGTTGTATCAAATGTCTTACTTATCAAAACTTTTAAAAGGGCACTAAGATATCTATGCATCTTGTATTAATTCTTTCATCATCTTTAACGAAAATGCTATGAGTCTTGTAGTATAAAGTTAAGTGCCTTCTTCACTGAGAGAACCCTTCCACTAGCTTCACAGGGAAATAGAAACAACAAAAATTTGTAGGGAAATTAAGCTATTTACATTTAATGTAATTATCAATATTAACTCAATTTAAAACTACCATCTTTCCAATTGTTTTCTATTTGACTCATTTGTTTTTTTTTCATTTTCACCCATGTTCCCTGCAGGCTTTTTGATAATTTAAGACTTTTGATTTCCAAGAGTACAGGGTTCAGAGAGATGCATGGTCATATGTTTGATGACTGTTCCCTCCACAGAACCCTGAGGAGGGACTCTCTCTAGGCTCCGGCTGTGTCCTGAATATTTCTCTCAATCACCTGGTGGAAAGGAAATGCATACTCCCCTTATGTCTGGGTCTTTGAGCTATCTGAGACCTACACCTGGCCTTAACAATTTGCTAAAATGTTAACTGATTTATTTTTACCTGTTTCCATGGAAGCTGGTGTCTGTTCCTCCTGTGCTCAGCTAAAAGTGAGCAGTTTGTATGTCCCAACTCTCCTTGAAGAGGCTTGTCCTTCTTTGAATTCATATTATATGTTTACCTTGCAGCATCAGCTCCCTGATGCATTATTAAGAAGTTATGATTTTATAGATTCTCTAGTATTTCTCCTTGTTAAAGTGGGATTGCTGTTTTATTTTGAAGATTTTACCTCATAAGTGGAAGTGGAAGTCATCATAAGGTCTTTTTTTTAAAAAGATTTCTTTCTATTCATTCATTCATTCATTCATTCATTTATTTCCCCCCTTGTGGCTTGCTTGCTGACTGCTCTCTGTGTCCATTCACTGCACATTCTTCTGTGTCTGCTTGTCTTCTTTGTTGTGTCATCTTGCTGGGCCAGCTTCCTGCGGGCACAGGCTACCAGCTTTCCACAGGCACAGTCCAGCTGGCCTTCACAATGAGGCCCTGGGATGTGAATTCAGGGCCTTCCATATGGTAGATGGGAGCCCAATCAAAGGAGCCACAGCCACTTTCCATCGTAAGTTATTTTTTAATTGTATGGGTCAACAATGGGTATATGGATAATAAGGTTTTTTAGATTAGCTATCTCAGTTTGCCAAGGATGCTGTAACAAAGTATCACAGACTATTTTTTATAAACAACACTAGTTTATTGGCTCACAATTTTGGAGACAGGAAGTCCAAAATCAAGGTTTCAGTAAGAAGATGCTTTCTCTGAAGTCTGTAGTAACCTGGTGGTGTCGTGCAGGCAGTCCATAACTCTATATCTGCCTCTGTCACGTGGTCATTGCTCTCCATATGTCTCCTGGTAATGAGTTTGAAATTTCCTCTGCTTATGAGGACTGCAGTCACGTTGATGAGATCCACCCTTATTCAATATGGCACCAACCTTAACTAATCACATCTTCAAAGATCCTCTTTACAAATAGGATCACATACAAAGGACTAGGGACTAAGACTTGAGCATCTCTTTGTTGAGACATGATTCAATCCGTAACATTACCGTGGAGAAACTTATTCTTGAACGATCATTGTTAAAAGAAATTATAATCTATCTATCTAATTATACCCACATAACTTTAAAGTAGTGATATAGTTTTTATCATAACTATGAAAAATACCAGAAGATTAGTAAAATAAATTAATTAGCAGGGAAATCTTACCTAGTTTGGATGTGTTTCCAATTTAGAGTTTGCTTGAAATAGAAACTATTCATTCTGAATAGCAATGCTTGTTACTAATCATATTTTTATTTTTAAGAACTTCTTTGTTAAATTGGACAATTGTTGTGAGTTTATACTCTTTGCTAAATCACTAGAGATAGTTAATTTCTGAGATAGCAGTGAGCCATCTAATACCATCACCTATTGGCATCTATTCAAAATCAATGTCATAAAACTGATCAGTTTATTTTACCTCAAGGGAAAGCTTGCAGCAATTATTCAAACCTGTTTTAGTGACAATGATTGGCAGTGATTCACATGGCACCAATGTAATTCTAAATGTGGAAGCATTTTTAATTTACTCCCTTTAATATCTTTTTCTGTTAACATTTACTACTGGCAAATGCACTAGAAAATTATACTGTACAGTATAAATCCCAGGTATCTTACAAAGCAGTCTAGCAGGCAGACACAGTCCAATGTAGAAACCATGCTCCTATGTCTAGGCTTTGGCCCTCAAATATAAAAGACTCTACAGATGCATTAGAACATGAAATATAAAATCTGTGGCAATGTCAGTTTCATATCCAAAAGAAGACAGAAATAGGGAGGAAGGAGAAGAAGGAACATGGAAGGATTGTTGGAGGAAGGAAGGAAAGGAAGGAAGGGGAGGAATAGAAGGAGGGGAGGGAGGGAAAAAGGGAAAGGAAAGGAAAAGAAGAAAAGGTAAAGAAAATAAAAAATATTGCAGTAGCAAATTTACATTATATTTATTCTGAGAAAAGGAGGAATTTGAATCAGTGATTTGTAGTTGTGAGAAAAAATAAGAAATAAAGTAAATATTACTTGTTTTTATTGAATGATATTCCTTTACAAGGTAGGATTAAATGAAAAACATTTTCCACATTTTTAGCATGTTTTTAATTTGTAATTACTGTAATTAGTTAAAATGATCTCTTACCATTATTAAACATATGAAATATTTTACTATATCATTGCTGATTTCATTCACAATTCAAAAATTTTGCAGATATTAATTTATTCAGAGCATTCTGAAATATAGTATTAATATGTCAAGTAAAAGTTCCTTAAAACTGATTAAGCCTTTCACATATGCATTTGTGTAATTGATAGATATGTAGTAAACAAACATTATATATCATGAATAGATAGATAGATAAGATCTTATTCAAAGGTATATAGTTAAGTGATTAAGAAAATGATTACCGGGAAACGGACTTTGGCCCAGTGGTTAGGGCATCCGTCTACCATATGGGAGGTCCGCGGTTCAAACCCCGGGCCTCCTTGACCCGTGTGGAGCTGGCCATGCGCAGTGCTGATGCGCGCAAGGAGTGCCGAGCCACGCAAGGGTGTCCCCCGCGTGCGGGAGCCCCACGCGCAAGGAGTGCGCCCGTGAGGAAAGCTGCCCAGCGTGAAAAGAAAGTGCAGCCTGCCCAGGAATGGCGCCGCCCACACTTCCCGCGTCGCTGACGACAACAGAAGCGGACAAAGAAACAAGACGCAGCAAATAGACACCAAGAACAGACAACCAGGGGAGGGGGGGAAATTAAATAAATAAATAAATCTTTAAAAAAAGTCGCTGACGACAACAGAAGCGGACAAAGAAACAAGACGCAGCAAATAGACACCAAGAACAGACAACCAGGGGAGGGGGGGAAATTAAATAAATAAATAAATCTTTAAAAAAAAAAAAAAAGAAAATGATTACCTAAACTTTTTAAAAACTTGATAACCTGTTTGCTTTCCAAAAAGTATTTGATGCAACTTAAAATAAATATTATGTGTACAAAAATACAATTACTTTAAGGAAATAAAAGTTTTACAAAGACAACCAAACTAAAGAGGAGGATGTAAATATTTCTAGCCTCCTAGATTAATAAACATTAAATTTGAATCTTCTTTCCAAAAATCTTTTTAAAAAAGGAAATAGCAGTTAAGTAAACTTTTTACTTGTCCTATTTTATATATGATATTTGTCACTTGTGAGGGAGGTAGTCTTCAAACAAAGATTTTCTAAAAAATACAGAAATTATCTTTACATGACAATCATTCATCAAGTTTTGATAAAAAGTTGGGAATATGATATACTTCACATTAATTTTTTCAGGGGGATGTTTAAATCAGCCAATAGAAAATTACTAAAATCAAGTTACTTTAAGATGTCCTTTTAAAATTCCATTTCTCCATACTTGTTTTCAGTGATTTAAAATGCACTTTTTAAAAAATCGATTAACAATTTAAACTTTATTAAGAAGCTTTATCAAAACCCACCCTAATAGTCAAATCCTGTTACAACTTAAAGGGGAATTTCCAATGTTTTTATTGGCAGTGGAATTTTGAACTGAACTTCACTGAAGTAAATGGTCCCCTGGGCTGGGCCTTTGGACTTTTTGATTATATGGCCTCTGCTGTAAAGGTGTTTTGCTCTAACTGGATTTGACCTCTTCCATGTAAGAAGATCTAAAGTTTAAATGCAAAGCATTTTTTTGCTAAGTTCTTCAAGGCCGTTAGCACTGCCCAACTTGTTCTCATGCTTATGATTGACAGTTCACAGAGGAATCAAGGTGAATTCATGGGAGTAGAGGAGAGATACAGTTAGGCAAGTCTTGTAAGGAGCTTCAAGCATTCTCCACTATCAGTATCGTCTGCCGTGCTCTCTAAGCGCCCGTGTGGGCTCTCGGCCGCCTGTGCTCTCCTGTCCGGGAAGAGGCTGCCGCCGCCGCCGCGGGCGCCGCTGTTACTGCGGTGAAGCCGCTCGGCCCAGGCCGCGGTAGCGCCCAGCCCGGATTTCGGGCTCCACGTGCGGCTAGACCCGAGCGGACCTAAAATAACAATGGGATTGAAGGAGCCCGCGCAGAGAGCAGGACAGCGGTTTCGGCAGCTCAGGATCCACCCCTGCGACAACGTGGACCAGCTCCATGAAGTGGCGGCCGCTGCCTGCCCGTGCTCATACTCACCAGCACACACACAGACCCAAACACACGGGCCGCCCACAGTTCTTAGCTAAAATGGACTACTTGCTATTTCCTATGTGTGCTAGTCTCAAAACAGGCGTGTGAAAGCATCCAAAGGAGGATTAAATATATGGAAAATGACTTAACTGTTTTAAAATGAAAAGTACTAAATATCTTAATAGTATATTATTTTAACTGAATATTGACCACCTAGGTTAGCCTTCTATGATTACAATAATCCTTATAAATACATGTAGAATATTAATATATTTCAATGCACTTTACTATTACATTAACAATATTAATGAAATTTCTCAACTTGAATGATAAGTGGGAATAAATTGATAGGTAATGAGAGGTTGGACAAGACTGAGCTTCAATGGACTTCTGAATATGCTTACAGAAAATTTCCTTCAGTGATACCCAGAAATGACAGCTCAGAATGTTGCACAAAATGGACTCTCTAAATGAGTGTTCTCTCGATGGTATAATTAACTTATCTTCCTAATCACCTCATGTTAAACTACTTTTTATACATAGTTCTACGTTGATTATTCAATGATTGAGGTTTTTCTTTAAAATTTTGTTAAGGTGCTTTTTTAACTCTGATTTGATGAGCAAAGAATGTATTCCTGCTTCCTATTCAAACTGCCTTCGATCAGTTCATGTCTCCCTCATTCCCTACTTGTTTGAAACATACTAAGGACAATGGGAACATGTAAAATATTGTAAGTCCTGTCTTCTGTCTCACACCAAAGAGATCTTTATAGGAATGTGAATTTTCTCTTACAAGATAATTTTAGGCATTCAATGTTAACTATTTTCTGACAGGAGAATCCAGATTTATGTGGTGTCGACTTTAATATAAGAGTAACATACTGGGATATTTGGACATTTTAACTGGTTTTAAATTTAAGTGAAGGGTGCTATATAAATTACTTCATAGTTTTTCATTTTACTTTCTTCTAAAATAAAGCGATTCTCACAAAGCTTCTCCATTGATCTTAACAAATCTGATTGTCTTTAGAATTTCAATAATTAATAGATCTGAGAAAGGCAGGGAAGGGTAGATTTTATAGAACTATGGTCTTATCATAAAGTCAAATCTTATGGACAGTCACCTACTCTGTCCGCACTTATTTAAAAGGCATCGAAAACTTTACACATACTAGCTGGCTGCTCTGTCATTACTTGAGAGAATTGTCAATCATTAAATAAATTCTGCTGCTTCTTACTTTGAGAGTTTCCCACATGAACTTGATTTCAAATTTATAGTTGTCATTTATTGAGTTTGCACTTGTGACTCATGGGAGAGCACTTTATGTATGTTGTTTACCATGTGGAGTGGCTTTCACAGCAATGTGCTTTTTATTTCATCTTCTCCTACCCATCATCAAAAAAAAAAATGAATTTTGGGTATCCTTGCTTCATCACCAATTATTTGGACACCTCTTATATAGCCATGATCCATCCTCTAGACAGTGAGTATTCTAGATAGTGTAGTGAGAATAAAACAGTTCTGGTCTCTGATTTGTTGCAATTTACATTTGAGTGATGGAGCAAAATAAACAAGAAAACACCTAAGTAACCATGATGGTTACAGATTGTGATAAACACTTTTCAGTAAATTAACAGTTCTGAGATGTAGAATAACTGTGCTGACTCTCCTTTAGAATGGAAGTATTCTTTGAAAGAAGGGTGAAAAAAATATGCCCTGGTGAGCCACACAAAGACCTAGAGGAAAGCATCCTATTCAAAGGAAACTGCCAGCTTAGAGACTGTGGGTGGGAATGAGCCTACCTGGCACAATCATGAAACAAACCAGAAGTCAAGAATAAGTGGAGTGGTATGAGCAGTTAGAAAAGAGCCATGAAATGAGCTTGAAAATTAGGTAAAAGTATATGTTGAAGGACTTTGTAGTCAGGATTTTATTCTCAGGGCAAGTGAAAGGCTTTAAAGGGTTTTTAGTCAGGGAAGTAAGACATAATCTGGTTTCTATTTTAAACAGATCACTTGGGCAACTGAGTAGAGAACAGTATGGAGATTGCCAAGAGAAAAACCTTGGTCAGGCAGCCGGAACAGTAGTCCAGATCAAAGATTGTATAGCTATGACCAGACAGGGGAAAATAGATGGATTTGAAATGCAAATGGGGGGTAGAAGTAACAGCCAGTGATGATAGACGAAGAGAATAAGGAAAAGTGGGAAATACGAATGCCCGAGAGTTTTGCTGTGAAATTTTTATTTGATTGGAAAAATTGATTTGATTACTGTCTGCCAAGATACGGGAGGAAAGAGGGGTACTTAAAAATACTTTCTCCAAAGAGTCCACCTTATCAAATACATTCTGATTTCTGAAAATATATATTCAATTATTTTCTTATGAAGGTGTAAAAGATAAAAATTTTCTTCCAGTTTTAATTTTTATAAATATTCAAAATATTTTGTTTTTTTATTTTTAAGGAATCATGTGATTTTATGATTAAAACGTTAAAGTGGTGGGGTCAATAAAGATTGCTGATGAAATAAACATCTTTTAAAAATTTTTATTGTGGCAACTTATATACAGCATAAAATTTCTCATTTTAACTGGTTTAAAATACACAGTTCAGGGGTTTTCATGACATCCACAAAGTTTGTGCTACCATCACCCAAATCCATTACCAAAAAATTTCCACCACCCCCAACAGAAGCTCTGTACCCATGAAGCATTCCCTACCCTCATCCCTGCTCTGCACACCCTGTAATCCACTCTCTGTCTCCATGAATCTGCATATTCTGGTTATTCCATATAAGTGGATCACACAGTTTTTGTCCCTTTATGTCTGGCTTATTTCGTTCAGGATGATACCTTTAAGGTTTGTCCACATGTAACGTGTATCAGAACTTCATTCCTTTTTAACAGTGCATTAATATTCCATTATATGTATACCACATTTTGTTTATCCATACATCTGTTGATGGATGCTTAGGTTGTTTCACCTTTTGTCTATTGTGAATAATCCTGCTATGGACATTGGTTACAGATTTCTGTTGTAGTCCTTGCTTTCAATTGTTGTGGGTATATATCTCGAAATGAAATTGTCAGGTCATGTGGTAATTCAAAATTTAACTCTCTTAGGAACTCAAAACCATTTTCCACAGTGCTGTACCATTTTACTTCCCACCAACAATGAAAGCATCTCCATATTCTTGCCAATACTTGCTGTTTTCTGCTTTAAAAAAATAGTGATTCTATTAATTGTAATAGTGTAAAGTGACATCCCATTGTGATTTTGATTTGCATTTTCTTGGGATGGGGGCTAGCAATCTTGAGGATCTTTTTATGTGCATATTGGTCATATGTGCCTTCTTAGGAGAAATATATATTCAAGTCTTTCGCTCACTTTTAAATGGAGTTGTCTTTGTTGTTGGATTGTAGGTGAACTTACATATTGTATGTATTAATATTAAACCCTTATGAAATACGTTATTTCACCCATTCTATAAGTTGTCTTTTCACTTTCTTGATGATGACTCTGACGCATAATATTTTTGTAAATTTTGATAATGTCCAACTTATCTTTTTCTTTCGTTGCTCATGCTTTTGCTGTAAAGTTGAGGAACGCAAGGTCTGGAATATATTCTTCTATAATTTCTTCTATGAGTTTTGTAGTTGTAGTTTTATATTTAGGCCTTTGATTTATTTTCAGTTAATTATTGCATCTGGTATGAGGGAGGGGTCTAGTTTCCTTCATTTGTATATGGATCTACAACTATCCCTGCACCATTTGTTGAAGAGAGTTTTTCCCCATTGAGCAGACTTGGCATCCTTGTCAAAAGTCAACTAACCGTAGAAGTAGGGTTTGTTGATCAACTCTCATTTCAAATCGATCTTGTTCTATTTGTCTGTCATTGTTCCAGTACTACACTATTTTGATAACTGTCGCTTTCTAATGTGTTTAAAATCAGGAAATGTAAGTCTTCAAACTTTGTTGTTCTTTTTCAAGGTAATTTTTTCTATTCTGACTCCCTTGCCCTTTCACAGGAATCTGGAAATTGGTCTCTCCATTCCTGTGAAGAATGAGGTAGGAATCTGGATTGGGACTGCACTGAATCTGTAAATTGTTTTGGGTAATATTGATATCTTAACAATATTTAGTCTTCCACTCCATGAACACAGAAGCTTTCTCCATTCATTTAGGACTTTTAAAATTCTTCTTTTTAATTTCTTTAAGCAATGTTTCACAGTGTTCTGTGTACAAGTCCTTTACATCCTTGGTTAATTTCATTCCTAGAATTGTAAATGGAATTGTTTTCTTGATTTCCTTTTGAATTGTTCATTGCTGATGTGTAAACTCACAAATGAGTTTGTTAAGATAGTCTTGGGCCTTGACATATTGCTGAATTTATTATCTTTAGTATCTTCCTTGAAGATTTTTCAGGGTTTTCTGCACATAGAATCATGTCATCTGCCAACAGGGAAAGTTTTTTTTACTTTCATTCCAATTTGGAAAACTAAATGTATTTTTTTTCTCTCACCTACTTAACTCTGGCTAGAAAATCCAGAACAGTGCTGAAGAGTACTGATAAAAATGGATATCCTTATTTTGTTCCTAATCTTAGGGGGAAAGATTTTGGTAATTCACCAGTCAGCATGATGACATCTGTGGGTTTTTCAAATATGTTCCTTTTCATATTAAGGAATGTTGAGGAAGATCCATCTATTCAAGTTTTCTGAGTGTAGCAGTTTGCCATTTTTTATGACTTCCAAAAATAGTGGATTATGTTTATAAACTGGTCTCTTCCTCTAGGCATATTAGATTGTATTTTGTTCAGAGGTTTCATTTTAGTTGATTAAATTATGATTAAGGCTTTGATTGGGCCACATCAGTAGGAGGTTTAGAAAATGACTTGGCAGAAGAGAGAGATGGAGTTTTGATGCTGGAGCCCCAGGAAGTAAATACACAAAGAAGAAGAACACAGAGGAAGAGAGATGGCTCCATAGACACAGCAGAGGCCCCAGGAAGAGAGAGAGCCTGATAGAATATAGCTGACCTAGTAGTTAGAGCAAAGCACCTGAGCCCACAGAGCAATGGGCTTGGGAGAGAGACGAGACTTATCACAGCCTACAGCTAGATTGGAAGAAGCTGGGAACACAGAGTCTTAAGAGGAAGAGGAAGAACTGAAAATGGGAGGATTGCATCCAGCATCCAGGTGGAATCTGAGCCTCCTCTTGACATAAAGGTGCAATGGACACAACCAATCCAGTGTCCACATAGAAGAGGTGGCATTGGATTGGGAAAAGTGGACATAATGGACAAAGGGTATGGGGAAAGGCAGGAAGAGATGAGAGGTGGAGGCGTCTTCGGGACATGGAGCTGCCCTGGATGGTGCTTCAGAGGTAATCACCGGACATTGTAAATCCTCACAGGGCCTACTTGATGGAATAGAGGAGAGTATGGGCCATGATGTGAACCAATGTATATGAGGTGCAGAGGTGCCCAAAGATGTACTTACCAAATCCAATGGATGTGTCATGATGATGGGAACGAGTGTTGTTGGGGGGGGGGGGAGAGGGGGGGTGGGGGGGTGGGGTTGAATGGGACCTCACATATATATTTTTAATGTAATATTATTACAAAGTCAATAAAAAATAAAAAAATTAAAAAAAAAAAAAAAAAAGAGGAAGAGGAAGGCTGAACCCTTGCAGATGTCAGCAGCCATCTTGCTCGAACAGGTGGCAACAGAATTTGGTGAAGGAAGTAATTTGTGTTTTATGGCCTGATAGCTGTAAGTTTCTACCCCAAATAAATATACTTCATAAAAGCCAACATATTTCTTGTATGTTGCATCAGCACCCCTTTGGTCAACTAATACAATTTTCTTAACGAATGGATACTGGATTTTGCAAATTGGTATTGATGTGTCAATTGAGATTACCATGTGTTGTTTTTTTTTCTTTTTCTTTTTCTTTTTTCTTTTTTTGGCTTTCATTCTATTAATGTGGCTCATTATATAGATTGATTTTCATATATTGAACAATACTTGTATTACTTGGATAAATCCCTCTTAGTCAGGTGTATAATCCCATGGGATTCAGTTTGCTACTTCTTGTTTTTTGATTGTTTTCTAGAATTTTGGCATCTATATTAATAATGGTAGTTGGTCTGCAATTTTCTTTTCTTATATCTCTATCTTTTTTTGTTTGTTTGTAGGATGATGGTTACCTCAGAGAATGAGTTAGAAAGTGTTCCGTCCTCTTCAGTGTTTTGGAAGTAGTTGAACACATTGGTATTAATTATCTTTGTAATATATGGTAAATTTCATTAGTGAAGTCTTCCTGTCCTCCTTTTTCTTTCTTGGGAGGCTTTGTTGTTGTTGTTGTTGTTGTTGTTGTTACTGATTCAGTTATTTTACTTGTTACAGATTTGTTAAGGTCTGCAATTCTTGAGTCAGTTTAGGTAGTTTTTGTGTCTCTAGGTATTTTCCCATGTCATCTAAGTTATCTAATTTGTTGGCATACAACTGTTCATATCACATTATAATCCTTCTTATTTTTTGTGGGGTTGGAATCAATGTACCTCTTTCATTTCTGATTTTGTTTCTTTGCATCCTCTCTCTTTCTTTGCCAGTTAATTACATCTAGTTGGCTTAGAGTATTGTTCAAGTCTTCTATTTCTATATTGATCTTCTGACTAGATGGTCTATCCATTTTTGAAAGTGGTATGTTGAAGTCTCCTAGTATTAATGTAGAACCATCTATTTAACCCTTCAAATCTGTCTATATTTGCTTCATATATTCTGGGTTTCCACTGATATGTGCGTATATATTTATCATTGTTACATCTTCCTGATGAATTAACACTTTTATCAATATAGAGGATCCTACTTTGTCTAATACAACAGTTTTTTTTTTCAGTCTGTTTTATCTAATATTAACATAGCCATCCCAGTTCTTTTTTGCTTACTATTTGCATGGAATATTTTTTGTCATCATTTCACTTTCAACCTACTGGTATCTCTGAATTCAAGGTGAGTCCCTTGCAGAAAGCATATAGTTAGGTCATGTTTTTTGTCCATTCTGCCAATGTTTGCCTTTTTTCTAGAATGTTTAACCATTTAATTTTAAATAATTACTGATAAAGAAGGATTTTCTTCTGTATTTTCTATCTGTTTTCGTAAGTCTTATTCCTTTTCTGTCCCTCAATTCTTCCGTTCCCTTATTTTTTTCTGTGAGTATTTTAAGACATTTTATTTGTGTTTACCATAGGGATTAAATTTAACAACCTATATTTATAATATATTCATTTGATTTGATGCCAAATGTCAATAACACAGAAACTGTTACTATACTCCTCTGTCCCCCTACCTTTATGTTGTTTCTTGTACATCATTAGACATTGTGTGTTCAAAACCACAGATATATCATTGCTTTTTTAATTTTTTTGCATTGTAGATCTTGTAAGGAGTAAAAAGTAACTTATAAACCAAAAATGCAAGAATAATGGCAATTATAATTACCCATGTAGTTGCCTTTACCAGTAATCTTTTTTTTTCTCTTTATAAAATCTAATATCTAGTCTTTCCATTTAAAAAACCTGCCTTAGCATTGGCTTGTAGAAGAGATCTAATGGTGACAGACTCCCTCAGCTTTGTTTATCTGGGGTTGTCTTAATCTCTCCCTCATTTTAAAAGAGCGTTTCACCACATATAAAACACTTGTCAATTCTTTTCTTTCAGTCCTTTATCTATGTTGCCCTCCTGCTTTATTGCCCCTATAGTTCCTGATGAGATATTGGCACTGAATCTTATTGAAGGCCCCTTGTACCTGACATATTGTTTCTCTCTCGCAGCTTTCATGATATTCGCATTGTCTTTGGCTTTTGACAGTTTGATTATGTTTCTGTTTATGGATCTCTCTGCATTTATTCTGTTTGGATTTTGCTGAACTTTCTAATATTTATATTCATGTCTTTTCTTAAATTTGGGAAGTTTTCTGACATCATTTCTTCAAATATTCCTTCTGTCCCCTTCTATCCTTCTTTCTCTGGGACTCCAATAACACATATTTCGATATGGTCTGTGGTGCCCCACAAGTCCCATAGGCTCTATTCACTTTTATTTATTCTGTTTTCTTCTTAATCTTAGACTGAATCCTTTCACTTATCCTATCTTCAAGTTTACTTATTCTCTCTTCTGCCAGTTCCAATGTTCTGTTGATCCCCTCTAGGTAATTTTTAAAAATTTCAGTTGTGGTAATTTTCAGGTCCAGTATTTCTGTTTGGCTCTTTTTTAGAATTTCTTTTTCTTTATCAAAATTCTCATTTTGTTCATATATCATTTTCCTGATATGATTCACTTCATTCTCAGTGTTTCTCTTTAGGTCTTTGAGCATATTTTGTACCATTTACTTTAATGTCTTTGAATGGTGTGGCCAAAAAGTCTGGTCTTTATTGAGCCGCTTTGTTGTTTTACCTTAATCTTTTGGTTGGGCCGTCATTTCTGGTTTCTTCATATGCCTTTTAATCTTTTGTTACACAATGTACATTTTATTTTATTTTTTAAGATGTTTTTCATAAAAGTATGACAATAAAAATAAGATTTTATTTAAGTGAGTATAAAATGAACTCTCAAGCCCACTGGCCATGAAAATTGGAGAACTAGACTGAGAGTGGAATTTGATTCAAAATATGCTATTATATATTCTCATATTGAAAAATGTAACCTTTATGGAAGAAGAGTAGGTTGGATCTCTACTGTCTCCTATTCTCTCCATCCCCACTATTCTTTTTTTCTCCTTCCAATGTTTTTTATTGTCTATTATTTTTAACATTTTAATATATTAAATCAGTGATGTAGCCCTAGAAATGTCTATCCTTAAGCTTTTATCCACCTAGTTATATGACCGGATAGGGGTTTCCTTGAGTACCAGGAGCTAACAAAAACAAAGAACATACAAACTAAAAATACTTTTCGCAGTTCCTTCAGGTTGACTCTGTGTTGGGTACTGAGCTCCTTTGGAGCTTACTCCTTTTCACAATGAACCTGAAGAACAGTCTGAACAGGACCGTGTCTGGTCTTTTCTAAGTATGTCTTGTCCTGGGCATTTGTTCTTGGTCTTAGTGTTTTCCCTCTTTACAGGGATCTGATGACCCCTCTTTTCCCTATGAAATAGTCTTTTTACCTACTCCTGATCACTCTACTAAATATCTTTAATTTTTAACATAAAATGTTTTATTTTGAAATAATTTCAAACTTATAGGAAAATTGCAGAAATAATACAGAAAGAATACACAGTTTACTGTATCTCTGAAAGCTGATAATCCTTTGTCTCAGACTTTTAGAATTTGATCGTTTCTTACACTGATTTAGCTGCTGGTGGGTTGTTCCTGCATACAGGTCAGGTTCTGGGACAGTGAGCTTGAGACAGTGTCCTGGTTCAGTCCTTCCGGTTGACTGCAGTATACAGAAAGGGGCTCTTTCCAGGACCTGGAACAGAGACCCACACTGAGATTGTGGGCTGGCTTCACACTGTGCTGGAAGCAGGGAAGGAAAGAACCAGCAACAGTTTTCCTGCAGTTTTTAAATCACCTTTTTCTAGATTTGGAACTTACCCAGTTACTGCAGCGCTTTGTTTTTGGAAACTCAAATAAAATGGCTCTGTCAGTTTTTGCTGGTTGTTTCAAGATTTTGTGTTTGGGAGGAAACCCTGGGACATCTCTCACCACCATCTTTTCATGTCATGCCTCTTAGCTAAATCTTTTTAATGCCTTGTTTTCTTATTTGTTCCCAACTGTGGAGGGTTTATTGTCAGTTTTCTTCTCTGAATGTCTGCTGCAAATATTGAAACTTCCAACTCGTAACAGCGTGCTTCTTTTCCCGTTGACTTTACAGCATGAGTTTGCACATAAATTGTGAAGGAAACTGAAATATTTGGGGTTTCTAGCTTATTATATGAATCTACATAGTTCTGCAAATGCAAGATATTTATTTTTTTTGTAATGCAGCTCTCTTTATGATTTTGAAAGCTATATATTTTTTAGTTTCCTTTCATTAAGTGCTACATTGTTTACTTGAATCTAGTCTATAATTGAACGTGTAATATAAATATTTGATTCTGCAGAAAACTAAAATTGTTCAGACAGTGGGTTTATGAGTCCACATTTGGGAAAACTACAGGGAAATTATTTAATAGACAGTAAACTTACATTATCTATACTTATTTAAATTATTAAGACAAATTCAATTCTCAATTCTCTGCTTTTACCCTTTCTGTATTCATATAAATACTCTATGACCAGATAATTGAATCATGAAAGGGGTTGTCCTCCAGAGAACGTAATTCAATAGGGGCTCATAATTCGAAATATATTATTTTACTAACAAGTTGCAGTCACTTGACCATTATTATTACTCTATTTTTAAAATCAGTTCTTTGGTTTTAGGATATTTTTTAAAATGACAGACCATAAATTTCGTGATGCTACACTATCATCTCTTGGATGTTAAAACTTGAAAGAATTCTCTATTCTATCACAGGTCTTGCAAAATTTTGATGGCAAGTAATTAGGGAATAAAAATGCTAGAAATGGAATAAAGAATGACTAATGGATATGTGATTTAGCCAACCACCAATTAACTATTTATGATAAACTGAATCCTATTAGATTTTGTGATCAAGGAACTAGACACAGGGGAGTGGATGTTGGTCATATAAATAGAATTGAGGCAGGTTGGAGGGATAGTTATGAGAGTCAAGAGATATTAGAAGTGGACATGAGGACAGGGCCACTCCCCATACTTTTGGATTGTCCCAGCGTCCCTTCACCAGTGTTGCCTGGTCTTTATGCTCTGCGCAGTAAGTGAAAATAAGGTCAAAACTTCCTTTCCTAGAGAACTCATCACAGTTTATCATGAAATCTTGAAATACTTCCTAAAGTAAGTGAAATTTGCAATAAAGCTTTTTATGGCACTTCTTTTTTTTATGGCACTTGTTTATTTTTCATTTTAAAATAGTCTGTTCTCCACAATGTTTCCATTCTCTTGAACTAAAGTGATAACTCTCTAACTGACGGTTCTGTCTCTGCCTTTTTTTAAATCACAGTGTCGCACTCTTCATTGTTCCATAATGTCACTTTGATCATGTGATTAATAACCGTCTTAAAAATCCTTCAGTGCTGTGCCATTATGCAACGTCGTTTTCTTGGTACTCAGGACTCTTCATAATCCCAAAAGATATATCTCTGTCTCTTTTCTTTTAATTCAAACTGATGTAGTCCCTCAAATGCCTTATAAGTTTTCACTTTCAAATAAATGCTTACCGCATTCTACTTGCCTCCTGTATTTTCCTAATTATCCTTATTATACTTCTAGAACTGCTCAAGATGTTCCCTTCTCTAAGTCCTGAATATATCAATTCATGTTCATTTCTTTCTCTTCTACTTTTTGTTCCTTATGTCTTTTGAACCCCATTAAATTGTTAGCCCTTTGGGATCATAGGCAATGTTAGGATCCCCCAAGTTTGCCTCTTTCTTCTTTCTTTAATCTCCTCATTGAATTCAACAAATTTTGTTGGCTCATTTGTTTTCTTGATATTTAATTATTAACTGATACATGAAATCTGGAGAAAATGCTTAAAGAGATCAGGGATGCAGCTGTGGTCATATCTTGCTTCTCACATTGAATTTTAAACACATATATAATTAACCTCTTTAATGTGTGAATAATTTTTGAATTTTACGTATTTATCAACTGCCTTGTATTTTCTATAGGTGCACATGATGCATGTAGTCATTAAAAAGAAAGCATTTACTAAGGCTATTGTTAGAACCCAACTCCAAAAGGGCACAAGTTGTGCAGCCACTAGACTCGAGAACACACCTGGCATTTAGTCAGGCATACGCTTCATTGGGACTTACGGACAGGAGAGAATCTCTGATGGCAGTTCAGAGAATGAAGAGAGCACTCCGCAAAGAGACAGAAAAATGAGGGGTGATACCAGGGATTTCAGAAGTTAAGACATTCCATAGGGCATGAGAACAGAGATCTTGGTAGGTTCACGTGAATCGCACATATGGGGTGCAGACATTTAGCAAAAACATGAGCAGACAATGAGCAAAAACAAGAGCAGGCAATGAGAAAAGGCAACAAGAAAAGATAACCAGCAGACAGTGAGCAAAAACAACAAGGAGACAATGAGCAAAAGCAAAGAACTGGCAGCAGATGTGCTTCAAGTCGTTGAGTGCCCACCTCCCACATGAAGATCCTGAGTTCAGTTTCCGGTACCTCCTAAAGAAAAAGCAAACAGACCACAGGCAGACAATGAGCAAAAACACACAAAAAAACAAAAGTTAAACAAAAAAATTAGCAGATGAGCTAAAGTAATGAGCAACAATAACAGCACATAACAACAAGCAAAAACAGCAAGCAAACAGATGACAGCCATCTTGGGGTGGGGGCAAAGTATGAATCAGGCAATAGAATGACTTAAGTAAATTAATCCACATTTTTCATGCAACAGAAATTTTTAAAAATATTCCTTTATTTCATTATTGCACCATCAATTTCTTAATTTTATTAGCAAAGAATAATTGTATATCATTGCATTATATATTACCTTTGTTATGAAATGTGGTTAAGAGTTAATAACTTGCAAATGTTAAGTAATATCAAAATCCTCTATGTCACTTTATTTCACATTTTGTTTCAATGTGAATATGATTACTTTGCATAGATTTCTGACATTATATTTTAAATGTTGTGAATATATATATTAGTTCAGCATGTTTCCTCAAATTTCTGGAACAATAAATATCAAAAAGATCTGATTGTAATGATCAAATAGCTATATCTAAAAATTTAGGATTATATCTTGAGCATAAAATAAATCATTATAGAACAAGTCAAGAAATGTTTATATAAGGAACTGGATAATAAGTATTGTAACATCTATAAACTATATGTAAACAGTTAGGGATGGAACGATTTTTCTCACAGTATGTAGTATGTTGACTCCAAGTATAAAACCTTGAAACAAGACACATTTATGAAAATTATGGTTATTTTTTACTAAATATTTCAATAAAACTGCTTGAAATAGTCCATTTCCCTGTTGATTTGGCCTGTGGGTTTTAAGGATTTTAATTAAATCTGAATATCTGGTACTTGCTGTATAAATTAAAAATCCAGAAACCATGTGAATATAAACTATTTGTAATGCATCATATATGTACAAATATTCACTTACATTAAATGTCTACATTTAAAGTCATTATTCATCTTAATATAGCTGATATACAAATTAAGCAACCTAAGAAGCCTTTAAAATATTATTGTCATTGTTATCTCATTTAAAATAAAATGGGTCTTTACTCAGAAATGCTATAAAATACAATGAATTCATTTCTGTGTAATTGAGACTAAGTTCAATTGCAATGTTTGATATTTAAATTCTAAGTAAATGTAATTGTCTAAATTTCTTGAGCCACATGTATGTCTAATAACTTTGCATGTGCATAAAAGTTGTTTGCATTGATAATAAATAGCTCCATGGGAAAAAAAGGCACAACTGTATCCTTAATAAGGACTGTGGGAGAGTGTGGGCTATAATGTGAACCATTGACCATGAGGTGCAGTGGTGCTCAGAGATGTATCTCCAAATGCAATGAATGTCTCATGATGATTGAGGAGGTTGTTGTTATGGGGGGAGGAGTGGGGTGGGGGCGGTGGGGGGTATATGGGGACCTCATATTTTTTGAATGTAACATTAAAAAAATGAAGAAAAAAAATAATTCCCATTCACAAAAATAATCGTAAAATTCAAATCAACCATACACACAACTCAGGACCCTATGTAAAGCCAGATGTTTCATTTTTCAGTGCAAGAGAGGAATAATTTGAATAACGAGTCTTGTGCACTCTTAACCTGTTAATTGTTATTTCATAAATAGATACATTTCATCAAAAGCAACTCCTTTCATAGCATTAGTTCTTTATTAAAGGAAAATATGAAAAAAAAAACATTATTTAGCAGGCAAAATATCCTTAAAGTAATGACCGACATCATTTTTTGTCAAAGTTCGTCATCCTCACAACCAATCCAATGTCCACATAGAAGAGGTGGCATTGGATTGGGAAAAGTGGACATGGTGGCTGATGGGTATGGGGAAAGGCAGGAAGAGATGAGAGGTGGAGGCGTCTTTGGGACATGGAGCTGCCCTGGATGGTGCTTCAGAGGCAATCACCGGACATTGTATATCCTCACAGGGCCCACTGGATGGAATGGGGGAGAGTATGGCCATGATGTGGACCATTGACTATGAGGTGCAGAGGTGCCCAAAGATGTACTTACCAAATCCAATGGATGTGTCATGATGATGGGAGGGAGTGTTGCTGGGGGGGGGAGAGGTGGGGTGGGGGGGTGGGGTTGAATGGTACCTCACATATATATTTTTAATGTAATATTATTACAAAGTCAATAAAATAAAATTTAAAAAAAAAGTTCGTCATCCTTTCATCTATTTTTTATTAACAAATCAAGTACATCTTGGCTTCTTCTGGACAGCAAGCTAGCTGCAGGATGTGTATTAATGAGCAAAGATGAACAGTTTTTGTCTCAATGGATTTGTAGTCCTGTCAAGCCAGATAAGTAAGTTAATGGTCCAGGACAATTTTACTCTTGCTATGACACAGAGGATTATATTGTGTGCTAGTGGGATGAGTTAGAAACTGACATTTATAAGATCTGGGTCTTATAACCACATTATGTCATTTTCTGCTTATAGGAACTTGGATAAATTAGTTAAACCTCTCTGAGACGTGACATTGTTATCTATAAATGAGAATATTGGAAAAGATCAGTGCTTCTCAAATGTTCTGTAGAACACCAGCTCCCTATATTACTAATGGGTGGTACAAAGACTGAATTTGCTCGTGATCAATTAAATATTTGAATTTCAGAGTTAAATAAAGTTGAAGAAGGTGAATCCCTGCTGGATTTCTCTGTGTTTTTAGTACACTAACATACTTTATGAAACACCAAAAGGGGGATAAAATATTCAACTCCCCCCAAGTTATCTTATCATCTGTGTTAACACTGGACACACAATCTCCTATGATTTCAAGAGCCCAAGCAATGTAATAACAATAATCTATAATAATAATAAAAATAATAAAACTAAGTCTTTAATGAAATTAAGGAATAGAAATAACATTTATTCATAATAGTGTTTATTATGTGGGCTGAAACTGTTCAACAGTTTATAGATAAAAGAAAACATTTTTAGCTCCATATACACTCTAGACTTCTTAGGTATTAAATGAGGGGAAAAAAACTGTTTGCTTTGATTTTCTTGGATGTTATTTTTATTAATGGACTTTTCTCAATCAATAACGTTTGTAGTTATGAAAAAGTTTATAAACTCATTAAATAAACAATGAATAAACAATGAGGTACAAAACTCTGTATCCAGAGTAACACATTTATATTATGTCTATGAGACCATGGCATTTTGTCATTTATTTTCTGTATAATCAAACTTACATGGATCTCCCTAAGTGAAGCTGTGATTTCTTACTCCACCTGTGTCTGGATTTACAGAGACAGTTGAAAATAATTCTGTCTTAGGTTGTATTATACTTAAATGCACATAAAGAAAGATGAATTTTTACAAAATATGAGTTTTTCCAAAAGATTTGTTGTTTAATTGTTTTCACTAAACTGTGTGAGCAAGATTTTTTCTTAATAAAGATAGAGGATAGTCTTCCCAATTTTCTATAGTGTGTATGATTATCTACCTATATGTCCAACTCAGTTGATCTCTCCACTTGGATTGCTTTCCTCTCTCTTTGGTTACTTCATTCATTGCAACTTGGAGATTTTAGTTAGAATAGCATATTTTTAAAGTTTCTAATGGTAAAATTCACCATCTCAATCAATATGAAGACAATGCCAAGTAGAAGAAAGTTGTCTAAATGTACTTCAACTCATTTTACCTACAAAATCCTGTTTTTCCTTTCTAAACATTTGATAAAAATTGCAAGTTTATCATAAGTTTCAGAGTAATTTTCATTTATAAGTTTTAAACAAACTATATTTTGAAATTTGTGTAATGGTTTTGGATTAATGCCTACAATAAATTCCAGAGACATGATGAGGCTTATTATTTTTGTCTATTTCATAGCCTTTACATTTTATGGTCCATAGTGGGTGAAGTCATTAAACTGTATTTCTGTTCAAATTAGGGAACTTGTCTTTTTATGACTTTGTTTTGTTTTCTTTGCTTTTCCACATTAGAGTGCCAGGATTTTAAACATCTATTGTGAGATATTATACTTAATCCTAATTATATGTCAGCATATTTTAAATGTCCAAATTTTAATATTTGAAATGATCAAATAAATATATCTGTTGATACTATTAAATAAAACACCATGGTTCATAAAATTTTTTTCTGTTTTATTGCTTTTTGATAGCAGTGGTAAGGTCTAAACCTTATAAAGATGAAGTGGGCTCAGTGGTTAAGCCCCTGCTTTGTATGCACGAGGTCCCAGGTTCCATCGTGGTAGCTACTAAAAAAATTAATTAATAGTAATATCAACTTTTAGAGCTGTTGTGAGAATTGATCTATTTATTTCTGCATATTATGTAGCATATCATTAACAAATACTTTCTAGTAAATATATGTGACCAAAATATAAACATTAATTTAATTTTTACTGAGAGCCTCCATGTACGAGGAACAGGTACATTTTGAGAAATTGTCTTTAAACTTAAGCAGATTCATGGTTAAGAGGGAGCAAAAGTCCCTTAAGCAACTAAAGTAAAATATTTGTATTACATGCTGTAATTAGATGCAAAATTCAGTTCTGAAGACTTGCTTTTCACTTAGCGTGGTAGAGTTATTTGAATTACATGTTTTTGGGAGACAAGGATGCCCTCGCGGGACTGACGCTGTTGTTCATTTAACAGCCACATGTGGAGGAACGTTGCCCAGCTGGGGCCGTGATCCTGAGTCCAGGATTTCCAGCAGCTTCCCCAACACCCTAGACTGCCCTAGGAAGATCTCACTGCCTATTGGCTAGGGTAAGTGAACACAGTTCACATTCTTAAAGTTCACCTTCTCATTTCTTCTATCTTAAACAGAATTAAGCTGAATAATAATTATGCCTACTTCTGTTAACACAACTGTGCCTTTAATTGAAAGTGGCTTACAAATTGAAGCTCTAGGGAATCACTTTTAAAACTAAAAGTTATTTGAAAAATCATGTTAGCTGTGCAGCTCTTTTCAAGGCAAATTAAATGAGCTGAATTATGATAAACTGGGCAGGTGAGGTGTAAAATGCAACTTCTCTAATTCATTTATCTATCTCTGTATTTATAATACCTCCTTTTCAAATTATCACCAGAATTCAATAATGGGTATTGTTTCTTTTGGAAATTTTTCAGACTTTTAAAATTCTAACATATTTTATGTTGAATATGACACACAATTTGAAAACATTACTCCTTCAGAAATATTTTATGAACTTTCAGGTTATCCACCTTAGTTAATACTTTTAATTGCCATGCACACTAAACTCCATTTTGACCAGTGTTCAGAGATGCATGGTCTTTGTGAAATTAGGATTCCCTCTCATTCCCTTCCTTATGAGAAAATGGTTTCTATTGCATCATAATGCATTAATTCACTATAATGACTGATAAAATCTATTAATCAAGGTTTTCCCCACATGAGATTTTCTCACGAGAACACACTCTAATAGATGTACCAATATGAGTGCTCACAAATATACTGATGTATAGTAATAGTGAACCGATGCATTAAATAGATGTTAGTTGAATGAGGACTGAATATAAGTGTGACTGAATCACTGCTCCAGAAGATGATTTTATTTTTCTATTAAGATTTCACAGGTTTGGCTTTAAGGATGTCTGCCTAGAATGGCAGTAGTAATATGACTATTGCATGGGACTGCCAGGACAGATTGCTCAGCAGAGTGGAGTCAAGAGGAATAATCATATGGCTATCCAGTTCTCCAGGCACCATTTGTTGAATAGGCCATTCTCTCCCAGTTGAGAGGGTTTGGTGGCTTTATAGAATATTATATGGCTATATATATGAGGTTCTATATCAGAACTTTCAATTTGATTCCATTGGTCTGTGTGTCTCTCCTTATGCCAATACCATGCTGTTTTCACTACTGTAGCTTTGTAGTATGTTTTGAAGTCAGGTAGTGTGAGTCCTCCAATTTCATTTTTCTTTTTCAATATGTCTTTGGCTATTCAGGGCCTCTTTCCTTTCCAAATAAATTTCATAGTTAGTTTTTCGAGTTCCTTAAAGAAGGCTGTGTTGATTTTTATTGGGATTGCATTGAATGTGTAGATCAGTTTTGGTAGGATAGACATCTTAATGATATTCAGTCTTCCTATCCATGAACAAGGAATATTCTTCCATTTATTTAGGTCTTCTTTGATTTCCTTGAACAGTCTTGTATAGTTCTCGGTGTATAAGTTTTTTACCTCTTTAGTTAAATTTATTCCTAAGTATTTGATTTTTTAATTTACTATTGTGAATGGTATTTGTTTCTTGATTTCCTCCTAATCTTGCTCATTATTGGTGTACAGAAATGCTACTGATTTTTGCGCATCGATCTTATAACCTGCGACTTTACTAAACTCATTTATGAGTTCTAGAAGCTTTGTTGTAGATCTCTCAGGGTTTTCTATGTAGTGGAAACAATTAAAAACAACAGGTAGGGGGGTACTGGGTTCCTGGCCGGGGGGGCTCTGTCGTGGTCCCTAGGGGAGCAGCGGCAGTCCCCCAGGTGCAACAGTAAGAACCAGGAAGGAATGAGGGTGCAACAGTGGGCTCCTGATACTAATGACTATGCTTGTGAGCCTATACGCCTGCAATAAGAACAAGGCCTAGAGCAGCATTGTGCCTGGGAGTTTCCTCCTGACAGCCTTCATGTTACTCAAATGTGGCCAGTCTCAAAGCCAAACTCAGCATTTAGATGCAGTGCATTCCCCCCAGCGTGGGACATGAAACCCGGGGATGAGCCTCCCTGGCACCGAGGGATCACTACCAAATACCAGCTGAAGATGCAACTAGAAAATGACCTTGAATTAAAGGTTCAATGTGGATCAGCAGAATATCCCTGTCCACATATAATAACGTGACTATAAAATGCTGTTTGACCTAATGTAAGGGGGAAATGGAAAGGAGAAATGAGTTTATATGGCTACGAGTCTCTAAAAAAGAGTCTGGAGGTTGTCAGAAGGATTGCCCTTATGCACAACTGAGCAGAGTCTAAGAGACAGATAAAGTAGATACAACCCCAGGTATTGGTTCTTTTGAGGGCTAAAGAGAACCACGGGTTCTATGGTCATGGCAGATGGGGTTCCCTGCCATGTCAGATGGCGCTTCTTTGGAGCTGGTGTTTCTGCGTGATGGAACTGGACTCAGATGGGATCTCTTTTCACAAGCCTTTCATGCTACTTTACTGGAATTGTAGTTGGTGCTGGGGTTTTAGATATATCTAGGGGATTTGAATCTCTGGACTGACAATATGATAGCCAGGCCCTGAGCCTCAACAGACTTCAGCTCCTACACTCTGATTTATTGGACTTACCCCGCTCAGCTAACATGGAGTTGAAGAAGGTCAACCACCACACCATGGAGCCAAGAGTGCCTACAACTGAAAGCAGGAGGATTGCATCCAGTATCCATGTGAAATCTAAGCCCCCACTTGACATAGATGTGCAATTGACCCAACCAATCCAATGTCCACAGAGAAAATGTGGCATTGGTGTGGGAAGGGTGGCCATGGTGGCTGCTGGGTGCGGAGAATGGGAGGAAGAGATGAGATGTGGAGGCGTTTTCGGGAATTGGAGTTGTCCTGAGTGGTGCTTCACGGACAACTACGGGACATTGTAGATCCCCCCAGGGCCCACTGGATGGAACGTGGGAAAGTGTGTGCTATGATGTGGACCATTGACTATGGGGTGCAGCGATGCCCAGAGATGTACTTACCAGGTGCAAGGATGTGTCATGATGATGGGAGAGAGTGTTGCTGTGGGGGGAGTGGGGGGTGGGGGCGGTGGGGTTGAATGGGACCTCATATTTTTTAAATATAATATATATATATTTTAAATGAATTTAAAAAAATTTTTTAAAAAAAGAGGAATAATCAGGCATGAAGCTGCTGGTGAGGGTATGGAAAGGTGTGCGCATGTTGAAATGCTGTGCAACACCAAAGAGAGAGGAGGAACATGGAGGACCATCCTCAGGGGGAGTAAACAGCTGTGGGAATTCATGTCTATTGAGTCCTTGAAGATTCACCCAGAAGGCATTGCGATAAGGAAAGAAGACCCTCTTCACATGCAAAAAAGATTACAGGAGTTCTCTTTTCCTCCCAGGCTTTTTAGTTTAGTTTCATTTGATTTTTCAAATAATAAACATTCTAAACATGGAAACGATGATTCTTCTCTGAACTTAATAAAACAGAGGGCCCTGAATCTACAAAACCAACATTGTCTCAGTTATTCTCAAAAGCTGTGTGGAATTTTCTTAGGATTGAGGTCTGAAGATAAGGACTTGGTTAGTCCTTTTCTTTAGAGTCAGGTATTAAGGTTTGTATCAGAGACACATGGAACCCAAGAGCTTTTCAACAGCAGATCTACAGAGGCTTTCTACATTGTTTTACATATTCTCATAGTAGAAAATAGCAAAGAATGAAAAATCTACTGCAAATTGCAGCTCCATCATTTTGGAGCTGTGACCATACAAAAATGGATGAATCTCTATGATCCTTCATTTCTTCAACTTTCAAACTTCTGTAGGGCATGTGGCTCAAGCAATTGGGCACCCGTGTCCCACATGACATGTACTGGGTTCAATTTCCAGTGCCTCCTAAAGGAGATAAGCAGACAATGAACAAACAGATGATGGAGCCCTGAGGGCAAAGGGGAACATTAAAAATTTAATAAAGAAAGAAAAGTAGTACAAGATTTTTAAAGAGCTCAAATAACGTCATAGGATTTTGGTGAGGATTGACTGAAATAACTCAGGCAAGAAGTTAAGCACAGGGCTTGCCATATGTTAAACAGTAAAAATGTTAGCTTTTTTATTATTTCAAATATTTCTCACTTTCCCTTCAAAACTCATTTGCAATGTTTTATTCTTGAAAGGTATAAATATTTCCTTTATTTTCTCTCACCCCAAATTTACCATCATAAAATTTCTGAGAACGATGATTTGATTGGTATAAATCCTTATTCTCTTCATTCATAAACTAATATGCAAGAGAATAATTAAGGGAAATAAAATCATTTGAACCAAATTGTCTGAATTCATGATCAAGATCTTTGAAACTAAGCAAAATATTTATTTGAAGTAAGGCCAAAAAACAACAGCACCAAAAAATTATGAAATATCATGAAACAGAATGTCTTAAAATATTCAATATTACATAGTATTGTGGTTTAAAAAGCATCCAGCAGAAAAGACAAAATAAACTTAAATGCATACAAAACTGCATTACCATCCTTAGCTTTTTATAATAGATGAATTTATGCTTTAGAACAATTTTCTACAGATAAAATTTAAGTAATAGACTAGATTTCTCTGCTATGAATTGATAATATATAAATACACTTCAAAACATGAAGTTACAAAATTAGTGAAGGGTAAGGTACAATGGTGGTTGATCTCTTGACAGAGTGGATATTTGGAAAATCACTAGTCCCATTAGATTGACTTTATAAGGGTTTAACTAAATTTTTTATATTTTGAAGATGCAGAAAAGATTTTACTGCTTAGTTTTCAAACCTCCATCACTTTTTATAATTGAACACACTTTCTGTTTCAGATTCATTTCTAGTCTTCTTTTACTCTACATCATCACCTCATAGCTTTAATTCTCTTCATATACGATTCTTAAAACAGCATCCCTCCATGCTGTGTAGCAATGCTCCAAAATGTACTCATCAAAAGCAAAGAACGTACCACTCTAATGAAAGAGGTTGTCGATGTGGGAGGAGTGGGGGATGCAGTGGGGAGTGGAGTATATGGGAACCTTTTATATTTTTTATTGTAACATTTTGTGTGATTTATGTGTCTTTAAAAAGAAAGATAAAAAAATAGCATTCCATGTCTTGTCAAACAAATCATGTTTTCATGTGCACATGAAATATTTTTACCTGGGTCACCTCAGATTCAATAGGTATAAAATTAAAACAATCACTTTCTTCTTCCCCTTTCATCAGCTTATTCCAAACTAGATTCTCTTATTTCATTATGTCATTATACCCGTAACACTACCATTAACATAGGTGCTCTTATTTCCTTGGTTTTAGTAGGAGGTGCTTCCCAGAATCTCCCAAATAATAAACAAACCTCAAATCTCTTTCCTAGAAATTTTAAGAAAGTACATTTGAGTTGAAGTTCAGGGATCTGTAGTTTTCAATCAAGAGCTCCAAAATCTTCTTTTTAAAACACAACTGGGAAACATAGCAAAGGTGTCCACTGTCTCTTTTCATTATTATTGCCCCTCTTCTTTAATCTCCCATATCGCTCCCTTTCAGTTCCCCAACCTGAGGATAGCGCTGAAAGATTTTTTCTAAATACAGCTGAGAAAAGGTCCCTGGTTTCATAGTGAGACAAGTAGGAGGGTAGAGCGGGTAGGCAATTATTCCTGCTGAGATCACAATAAATGTCTACCTGCAAAATTTCTGCTGCCAGGATGATCTTGACAATCATATGGAAGATAAAAGTAAAAAGATATTTTCTTGTTAATGTTGTGAAAAGACATATATGGAATAAGTAGTTTACATTAATAATGTACGGTGAACTAACTTTTCTTGACAGGTATATAAACTTGCACACTTACTACAATTCATCTCCTTTTGTCCACCCTAGATTTCCTGCTTTGGGAATTGTAGGGGAAGAGTGATCTACCACTCCTCTCCCTTTGCTCTCTCTCGGGATATAATTAAAAAGTAAAATGCTGGGTATATTTTTCCACATGCCCGCTATTATTAACACATGTGTCAGTATTGTACATTTATTATAGTTAATAAGAGAACACTCTCAGATTTGTACTGTTAACCACAGTCCATCTTCCAGTACGTGGTTCACAGTGTTATATAGTCCCATGCCTTATACAATCGGTCCAAAGTGTGCACTCAGTGACTCTCACTGTCATCACACAGTTGTAGAGTCATCCACCCAAGAAATCTTTAAATGTTTTCCTCAGTCCAAAACAATAGTTCCATGCCCCTATTGCTGGCCCTTGATACTTGATATAGTATCTTCTTCCACATTGATTCAAGAATAGTACAATATTGCTGTTAATTATAGTCCATAAGTTATATTAATTATATTAGTTGTAGTTTTCCCATGTATCACTATATTCTTATTGCCTTGTGTTAGTGACATACGTTTGTTCTAGTTCACAGGAGAACATTCTTATATTTGTGTGGTTAACCATTATGGACCATAGTTAGTGATAATAGTCTAATGATGTTCTTTTATAATCTGTAACAAATGTTCCACAGCAATGTAAGGTGTTGGTGACATACAGGACTTCTGCATATTATAAATGACTGTTTTGTAAGCTCACAACTACTCTAGTGAATAAATTTTAAAAATTTAAAAATAAAATGTTTCCTTGCAGTATCATCATAAATATCAGTACAGAAATTCTGGGAATATTACTTACTTAGGATCTAAAGAGAATGTTAGATTTATTGAGATTTATTGGCACATTTTGTAACAAGGGAAATAGAACAGTTCAGTGATAAATACTACTGTGTACAGGAATGTTTGGAGGAGGTGGAGTTGTTGAAATGTAGACTCCTCTTGCCGGGCCCTAGATTTTCTGATTCAGTTCCTATGACTGAATGAAATAAAGTATTCTGCATTTTCACCAAACACTTTTTGATGTTTTGGAGGCTAGAATCAGTATTCTGTGCACTTATAGAAGTGTGCTTTTAATGTTAGAAAGACAAGAAATGCACAAAGATTTTCATAAGAGACACATAAATATTTTGTATGGTGGAGAAATTGGCTTGGTGAAAAGAAATGTGAAAATCATAAGATTTTAGCAGCTTGTAAGTGGAGCTAGTATATTATTTAGTAAGAGAGAATGAACAAAATGTTCCTATTTTTCTTGTATAGAGCATTTAAAAAAATAAGTTTTATATAAAAAAATTAGCTACCTCATTTCTTAAAATACTTTCTGTAGTATCTGAATGTACAGCCCTGTTTCCTTCACTGGCAGTATTAATTTTTTATTGCCCATCACATTAATGATTTTTGAATTGGTAAGCATGAATGACTCTTGCTCCTCCAACTACTCTGAATAACGCCATTAATCTAGAATATGAGACATTATTGCCTATTCTCAAGCCTTTCATTCATAGAGAATTTTAACAGAGCATTTTTTTCAATTAGAGATGTTGTGGGTTTACAGAAAAATTATGCATTCCCTACAGAGTTCCCATATACCACCCTATTATTAGCACCTTGCATTAGTGCGGTACATTTGCTACCATTCATTTAAGCAAAAAAGAACATTTGTGTAAATGTACTATTAACTATAGTCCAACATTTATGATATGCTTCTCTGTGTTGTGTAGTTCTGTTTTGTTTTGTTCTTAAACTTTTATTCTAATAACATATATACCACAGTGCTTCAAATCTTTCCATTTGCCTGGATATACATCAGACTGTCCAATAGATTATCCAATTCATTAGTTAAAAGTTATCCGTTTAGTCAGATTTGATTAATCATACCTCTTTTCCATTTCTAAGAATCAGCCAGTTGTTTAATATGAATGGGCAAAAATGATTGGTTGCTTTGGTATCAAGGGAAAACCAGTTTCCTCTTCTCTCTTCACTCCAGTGACAACTATCCTACACACTGTGTCAGTGAAAGAATGGCAGCCTGTGTCTTGCAATGATGAAAGGCAGTTCTGGCAGAAAATATTTGATGCATGGGCAGTGTATGTGATGGTCGCTCATGTTTTGGGGCTCTGTGTTAGATGATTAGAATCTTAGCTCTATCAATTATTGGCTACTCACATTACAAAAATATTTTTTAAACCCTGTTATTTTAATCTTATAAATAGCTATAATAAAATATCAATCTCATAGAACTCTTTGGAGGATTAAGTAAATACAAATGCTTGACACAAGATAGGCAAGTTTTAATTGTTAATTGCTTTTAGTAGTTAAATCAAATTCTCTGATAACATGAGATAGTTTTCTTTCCTTTACACAAACTGGGGCTGCTGTTCTGTGTTACTTTGCATGCGCTCATTTAACTCAGAATTTCTGTCTGTTTTCTTGAAAGAGTACAATAAATAGAAAGCTAAGTATTCTGTGCTTTACATTTATAATTTAATAATCAGTGCACTAGAATTGCATATAATGCTGTCCAAAATCACCATGGTTTTTGACAATCAGGAAAGGCAGGGCTTTTACAGAAGATTCTGTAGAAACAGTTTTCAGTGAATTCTGTAACTATTAAATATTCTGGCTTGTATTTTTACCTGAAGAAGATGTGTAATAGAGCGATTATTAGTCATATGTTCTATCAATGATTATGAAGGTTTAGCTTTGAATCATTGACACATAGCTATTCAATTTTGGTCCAAGCACAGATGGAAAAAACCCTTGTACAGGTAACTCTTTAGGGGCACTTAATTTTCAATATGTAAGTAGAATTGGATGAAAATGTGTCGTGTAAATTCCACCCAAAGGCAGGCATTCAGATTGGTTTCTCTGCTGGAATAACATTAAAAAATATTCAGTGAGATAATAAAAGAATACTGAGGTTATTCTTATTTTAATCCCTTCATTTTGACATTATGCTGTCAAATCGAAAAAAAATAGCTGAAAATTAAATAGCTGAATAAATCTATCTTAGAGCAGATCAGAGCTGAGCTTTGTTCTATTTCCTAATATGTATTAGGTGGTTTGATATATGGATGGATATTTTACCCTGCTTAAAATGCTAATTCTGTTTATAGTACTGTAATTGTCATAATTGTAATTCCATTTCCACGTCAAGGTTAATTCTCAATCAGTAAATAACTATTTCCACTATTTCTTATACTTCTAAGATACTGGCATCTTTAATATTTTTTACCTTTTGATCTGCTTGCTGTCTTCCATTTCTTTCTTTTTTATGTTACCCATGAATTCCAAAATCCTTCATGATAAATACATCTTAAACCTGCAAATCCACCTTTAAAATTAGGCTATTCAAGCCATTTCTCTCCTATTTGATTTTCCACCCAAATGGAGAATAACATATTTCTAAATGGCCCAGTCTTGTCCTAGTTTTACATCCTATTTGATACTTTTGGGTCTACAGAGCAATGCCAGTACTTCAAAAGTTTGTTTCAGATTATTTTTGTGTCAGCTTTCACACTCCACCTGACTGGGATAGAGGAGACTGGGTATTTATGGAACTCTCTAGACGTCATGGGCCGGCATCCCTAGAGTAGTCACAAGAAAAACAGTGTCTAGTACAGCCTTTTTACTAGAGTCAAACCTTTTTTGCCTTATTTCTGGGGCATGCTATAAAGGAAACTCTTCTTAATTTGGCAATGGGTGTTGAGCAATGGGTGAGGCAATAAGTCAGAAACTGGTGTGTAAGCTACCCTGGGCCACCAACCCCTAAGGGCAGTGTGGAGGCTGCTATTTCACTGCTATTACTCACTTGACTTTTTCTTTCTTTTTCCTGCTTCCAGTGTTTCTCTTTTTTTGCAAATATATTTGCTAATCTTTACAGAAAAAGTATTTGCTCATTGAAGGCTGTTAAGCAAATATCAATAATTGACATTTTCAAATATTTACAGAAATGTTTTAAAATTAATTTTAGAGTAATTCCAATACTAAAAGGAAAATTGTGTATTGCATATGATATTAGAGTACCAGGACACGCATAGTCGGGGATATTCCTCATCTGATGATGATGTATTACTAATAAATAGAGCTGGACAATGTGATATGCATCCCATTGCCCATTCTAAAATAATTTTTTATTGATCTGGTAAAGAATACTTTCTTCTGCTTTTTGCTTCTTTTGCCTCTCCTTGAAACATTCCACATTTCTACTTCCTTTTATTTATTCTCCTCCAAACTAGATTGAACAAATTTAATACAAACTTATTTTATCTGAGGAGGATTAGAATATTTTTAACATCCTAAGATTCCTAGCTCTTGTCTATCATGTTTGGATGCTAGACAAGAAATTCTGACTGCTTTGTAAGTCAGAGTTGGGTTTAAATTCTAACTCTTTCTCTTCCAGTATTGCTTTGGACACAATACCTAATATTTTTGAACACCAGCTTACTTACCTGTTACATTCTAATAATAATATCGATTGCCTCGCTGGACAATTGTGAGGAAAAAATTAGTTAATAAATCTATCCTCAGTGATGATACTTGACAGCCTAAGTTTCCAAGGTTACATAACAAAGCACTACAAATTAGATGGCTGAAAACAAAAGAGATACATTGTCTTGTAGTTCTGGAGGCTGAACGGCTAAATTAAGGTGTTGGAATGTCCATGCTCCCTGTAGAGAAGTCTGTAGAGAAGAATAAGTTGCATGCCTCTCTTCTGGCTGCCGTTTGTGGCAGGTAATCTCTGGCATTCCTTGGTTTGTGGTTTAAGTCAACCTCTGCCTGCAGCATCTGAGTCTATGTCAACTTTCTTATTAGGAAGCCTACAGCCATACTGGATTAAGGGTTCACCATAATCCAGAATGACCTCATTCTAACTTGCCTAATTCCATCTGTAACAACCTTTTTTTCCAAATAAATTCACATTCTGAGGTACTGGGGATTAGGACTTCAACATATATTTTTGGAGGATGCAATTCCACCCATAACTTTAGCTTTACTATATGTCCAATTAGAAAAGTCCATTACATGTGTACTACTAATAAAGGGAGTTAATAGTCAGTTGGATTGGGGGAAAAATACAACAAATATAAGAAGCACACTGTAGTCAATAGTAGTATTTTGATGATGCTATTTCATAGTTTGTAACAAATGATTTACAACAATACAAGGTGTTACAGGTGGGGTGATGTATGGGAGCCCTGTACGAGATGCATGTTTGTTTTGTAAGCTCACAACATTTACAATACACTTATTGTTTATGTATGTTCATGTACGAAGGATATGATTCAATAAAATTTTTTTAAAAAAATAGAAAGGGCCGTTATTTACTATATTAGTCCTTGCAAAGATTTCTTCATAAATTATGAAATTGTTCTTCTTGGATGATTTTAAATTTTATTGAATAATTTTAGTTTTTTCTGTGTACTTGAGCTTTTTTTAACTTCCTTTTTCACCAAAATCTATTTTTTGTTAACTGTGTTTTCTTTCAATACCCATGTAAATTTTTATCCCTGAAAGTTTCTCTGAATTTACCTTTATGTAGGGTAACCAAAATAAGTATTATCCATAGCATTCCCAACCTAGGAAATAAGTATCAAACATATTAGGTGAAAAGTAAAAATAAAGCCACTGTCACCCATTAAAAAAAAAAAAAAAGAAACAGAAAAAGAAAAAAGCAGTAGAAGATCAGTGCAAAGTAGAGCTTTCTCATATGTTGGGAGAATATTATTTTAGCTCTGGAAGTTTTAGTTCACAGTTTCCTAACCAACTTGATTGCATGGATTTGTGTAAAGCCTAATGACTTTTCAAATCAAACTATTGAAATGTATTCAAACATTTCAGTCACAGTAATCACATAAATTTTCAAATATGACACAATCCCAGAGTAAATAACTCTAAATTATTTTTATTTTAATTTTCTTCTAAATTATCAACTACAGTATATCTACTACATAGATTAATATGATACCAGTGGTACCAGTCATTTAGACTGGCTTTCGGTATGGTGAATTATGCCAGGCTGTTAGACTGAATCATGTGAATTATGGTACTTTTTTTCAGATTGGATTTCTTATAAACATCAATAATTTTTTTGCATAAAATACAGTTGAAAATAATCACTTGCTAAACTAATAAATCTCTTGGACAATGCTTTGATCATTCAATTGGTTTAAAAGCCACTTAAAGTTTCTTACAGTTTTTAGACCTATAAGAGCTTCTGCCTTGATAAAGCTGTTGATTAACTTATGAATGCAAAGACATACAATTATTATAGACATGTGTGTATGTTTATAATAATTATAAAGCAAAATAATTGGCCTATATATCAGTCACTATTCTAAGAATTATACCCATATATTTTTATGATGCAGGTGCTATGATTATTCATATTTCACAAAAAGCTGACTTGGATGTTAATTGTAATAAAGATCATGCAACCACTAGTGGCAGAGTTAAAATTGAAGCAAGATCTGTTGTAATCCGAACTAAGTGCCCTAAGTCCTTACGCTCTTCTGTTTCATCGAGAACTGTTATTTTGGGGAACTAATATTTGAATTCTTTTTTCTAACATTTATTTTGTAAGTTTCAATATTAATTTTCATTAATTTTGCATATTTTTTCATAGATACCTGTGGTCAGTTTCTCAATTTTTCTACTGAAGCTAATCATGATAACCTTGAAATTCAAAATGGCCCTTATCACTGCAGCTCTATGACTGGGCAGTTCAGTGGTATAGATCTACCCTCAGTGTTGCTGAGTACAACGCATGAAACCCTCTTCCACTTTTACAGTGATCATTCACCAAGCCAGTAAGATTTTAGAGTGGCTTATCAAGGTAAGGAATCCAAAGTGCAAATGTGCCTTTGATGTTTATATTGCAGGTCACTCATTGGTTAATAAAGTGTAGAACGGAAATAATTTTTAATGAAAAAAAGTTGTCTGATCAGTAGAGGAGCTGTTGCTGTAGACTCTGCAGGCATAGCTGACTGCAGTTATTCTCACAGCTCCATCCACACTCCTCCTTTTTATACTCTCTCCTAAGGTCGTTGTCACTAAACTTTCAGACAGTAGTTTCCACTGTGTCTCCTCTTAACCAATTGTACTTTTTTCCTGTTGCTTTCTGACTACCGTAGAAAGGGTCAATTCATGGTGAAATTGGTCTGGCAGTGGCAGGGTCACTCAGCTCAAATTAATGGCTACAAGTACTATAAAGTCATGTTCAAATTATATGAGGAAAAAAAATCTCGGTAAATGAACTGTATCCCTTTCAGTCAATCTAAATATGAAATCATTAAGGAAGTTTGAATCAACATTACCAAAGAATTTTTGATGTATGAAAATGTTGAAAAATTTCATTTCATATGAAATAATTTAGCTGCCCTTTTCTTGAATATTGAATCAAATGAAGTAGAAAATGACAAATCTAGTGACCTTTTTTTAAAACTTGGTTAAAGCACTTGCTTTCCTTTATTTTCTAGACTGACCTTGGAAACAGAGCTTTAATATTTTAATACTGAAAGAGAGTACTAATTTATGTTAAGCTCTTAGATACTGTTACTGAAATTGTTGCATAAATACATGCATAATCCTTCTTTCTCAGCAAACACTATCACTTCTTATTTGAAAGGCATACAAGGACACACTCACACACAAACAGATAAAGGGCATCATAGAAGTGGTTTCCCACAACAAATCCATGAATCTTCCTGCATGTGCACCTATTTTCTGGTCTTTCTCTCTCATTTAAATGGGCATGTTTCCCCTACCAAAGTCTAATCCATTCCGTGCTCTAGGCTCTAGACTCCATTCCTATCTACTGATTCAGGAAAATTAAGCTGGGGGTTAACTTCCTTCCAATGCATTTTCAACTGTCAGTTCTCTACTAGATCTTTCCCAATAGCGTTCAAAATATACTCAAAAATTTCTCAGACACATGTATACACACACTCTCTCTCACACGCATATTTGCATATATATATATATCATATATATTAAAGCATCTTTGACCCCTTATCTTCCTCCAGTGTCTGTGCTCTAAGGAAAAAATTCAGAAGAATTATCTGCATTAGTTTACTCAATTTCCACACTTTCTGTTTTAATCATTTTGATCTGGCTTTAGCACTCTTCTACTGACAAGTTCTTTCATTTTTTTTTTTTCAATTGGATGAATAAATCCACTTGGTATTCTTCTTTTCTCATATTTCTTGGAAGTTTTCAGTACCATTAACCATTTCTTCTGAGTTAATACCCTTTTCCCATTTCTTTCAATGAGAACATAATTTCTTGTTTTTTCTGCTATCACATTGGTTATTCCCTTATTTTCTGTGCTTTCTTGTCTTCTGACAATTTTAGTAGAGGAATTAGTTGGAGTTCCATATTTTTCCATTGCATTCTTTCCCTGAGGATCACAAACACTGATGGATTCAAAGACCATGATAGTAATAATAATTAACTCTTATATTTACATCCCTGATTCAAGTCTTTCTTTGTGTTCCAGAACTAGATCTCCAACTCACAATGCCACATGTCTACTAGGTATTACCCATGCCTTTGGACTCTGTGACTGAAACGATCTCTACTATTTTGCTTGGCAAATATGCTCATTCTCTGGTGTTGTCCATAGTAAATGAGTGGTACATGTTTTATCCAGTTGTAAATTCGTGCCTTTCATGGGTACAAGTTTCTTCATCACCCCATTATTAAACCAATCACCAAGACCTTCATCCACCTCAAATATATTCCTGGAATCCATCTCATTTTCTCTATCTCCATTACCACTAATAGTCTTAACCATCCTCACCCTTTTCCTACTAAATTCTTTGCCTCTTAAAGGTTTTATAACATTTTTTCTTATTACTTCTCTCATCTTTCCAAAAAAAATGTGATTTGTCCTTTTCTTGATTAAAGCCCTCACTGTATTTTCCTATATTCTTATACTACAATGAAATTTCTGTAACAGGGGAATGGATGTAGTTCAAGTGATTGAGCACCTGTTTCCTATGTGCAAAGTCCTGTTACCTCCTATAAACAAACAAACAAATGTACAAATGAAAAAACACCAACTCTCTTTGGGGAGTAGATGTAGCTCAGTTGTTCAGTGCATGTACAAGGTTCTGGGATCAATCCCCAGTAAAAAGTTCTGTAACAGACATAATCCCTCAGCTTTTTATTCCTGAACCCTTAATCTCACTCACTGCACTTCATCCAAATGGACTTTCCAATAACATATATGGCTAAGATTCTTTCTACTGATGGGCTTTTAGAAATGCAGTCCTCTCTTCTTTAACCCCACTCTCCTTTAGTTAATCATTTTACACTCAGTTTGTGCCTCTTAAAAGAGGCATCTTCTGATCACCCAGACTAGGCTAAATCTCCTGTTGTGAAGCTTCACATCACCTCGGACTTCTCTGTGTGTGGTAGTCATTGGTGCTGCTCTCCAAATGGATCCCATCCTTCTGAGTTCTGGATACAGAGTCATGATGCACTGCCTTACCCTTTTAAGAGTTGGTGGTGGTGTTGCTTGCTTTGGTTGATGACCTAGAAGTGAATGCCCTATAAAATGGGAGTCATAAGAACCTGGTTCACTCTTCCATCCCTTTCTTAAGTGGAGTTTAGCAGCCACCAGGATGATGGCTGCTCAGTCAGGCTGGGTCTCTTAGTAACTCCATAAGTAGAGTCCTCCTGCCATCACAGGCAATGAATTTGGAATGATTTTTGCTACTGTGGTGTTAATTAGCCTTTATATTCCATAGGATTTATTAAGATAAGGAATTAATGGTATATTTATATTTTAAAGAATGTCTAATCAGAAAGAATTTACCTCACGGGGAGAGGAATTATTTCTATTTTTACCTTGCTCTATGCTCAGCATGAAGCCCAGTCCCTGACTCACAGTAGGTCCCCAGTGTATAATTGTGCCCTCCATACTCGATGCTCTACTACTGCAGATGCCAAGGGCTTTATGCTGTGCTGCAGATGCATTTTAGACAGCCCTTTAGGTTAAGTTCTATGCTCTGACAGTGTCATTAAATTGAATCTCTTTTAATCCCTACTCAATGCCAGATATTGCTAGCCAATTTGCTTATCCAATGCAGATCCTGGCACAAATATCACATGTCCAACCATCATAATGGTTTGGTTTTTAGTGGGCTCATTTTTGAATTGTACCTTCTGTTTTAGCAAAGACGGTGGGATTTGCAGTGCTTATCAGTGACTACCTCGGGCCCTGGTTGTTCTATCCATGTGTGCAAATAGCCTTGGAAGTACCTTGAGTAGAGCTACCAGTATTGAAATAAAAACCAGTACCATGCATTTCTTATTTTCATTCTATTTCTTCCATTCCCACCCCAAAACTTAAAGGGAAGAACCTCAAGGACCATAATTAATTCCCTGCTCACTTTGAATTCTATAGATAAGCTTATACATTGGTAGGAAATAAAAGAGTGAAGATACACAATCTTGATCAAATTCTTGGATTAACCTAGAGTCCATAAATAAGTACCATTAATTAGTGGCTAGATATGATTAATATTGAAGGGAAGAAAACTTTTTATTTCCACTGTAACTGACAGGAACCCAAATCAAGCTAGTCTAAGCAGTAATTCAGTGTTCCAGGGCATTTGGTGCAGGATTGGAATCTAGGACTCGAGATCTGAGGATGGCAACATTCTAGCCTTTCTTAGCCAGTAAGAACAGGACTCTTCTTCCCTAGTGCAGCTTTTTGGAACACATTCTTAATAGATCAGCATGAGTTATGTGACACCACTCCCAAGTCCAATCTATGAGACCAGGTAGATTGGTACTCTATATAAGTTCAGCTCGGGTCACATGGTAAGAAAATGTGATTAACAGACTTCTTGAAATTGGAATAGTTTGAGAGAGAGGAGAAGTTTCCTTAAGCAAGAGGGGCTCTGAAACACCAAAAAAAATAAATGCACAACAAATTTCTTTTTACATATTGAACAAAAGTCTGCATAAACTAAATATTTCTATGCTAATTAAATCTGTAAAATAAAGGGGTATTTTATTAGTGCTTTCATACATGCTTCCTTTATTCCTTTCTAGGGCTGTTATAACAAGTTACCATGAACACAACAGAAATGAATTTCTCACAGTTCTGGAGTCTACAAGTCAGCAAAGTTTCAGGGGGCCATGCACTCTCCGAGGGCTCTAGGTAAGAATTCTTCCATGCCTCTTCCTAACTTCTGGAGGTGGCCAGCATTCCTTGCCACTCCGTGGGCTCATGCACTGTAACTCCCCTGCCTTGGTCTTCACACGCCCTTCTCCCTTGTGTGTCTCCATCTCTTCTCTTCTTATACGCGTACCCACCATGTTGGTTTAAAGATCTACCCTCCTCCAATTAGATCTCATTTTATCATAATTAAATTCATCTGAAATGACATTATTTTCAAATAAGATCACATTCTTAGGTACTACGGCGAGTACCTCAACATATCTTTTGGGGGGACACAATTCAACCCATAATACTTCTTCATTTGATCTTGAAATAGTGTGAGTTGTTTTTAAAGAGTTAAATGTCCATATTTTAGTACATTAAAAATAATGACAGTGGTAGCTATTATTGAGCACTCATTGTGTGCCATATCCCATGCTTTGTCTTTTAAATTCTAAATTAACAGTATGCACTTTTTATAGATAAGGAAAATGAGACTCAAGGAGATAGAACAAACTGTGGAGATATGAATAACTATGTGCAGATTATGATTTGAAATTCAACCCCATAGTAATCTTCTTGACTCCAAAGTAGTAGTCATTCTATTGAAGAAAGGGAAATGATAAGATCTTTAGATTCTAAGTTCAATGCTTTTGTCACCACATTAATATAAAAATTGTGTTTAAATCATAACCGGGTAAAATTAAGAAGTCCAATTTTCTCTCAGAGTTTGCAAAACCAGTGAACCATTTATCTGAAGAACACTGACTATGGGAAAACATAAATAACTTTTTTTGGTGTGCAGACATGACACCTGACAGACTTACTTCTTTAAACTCAAGTTTTGAGGCTGCTAAAATAGCTTTGCTAGAAATCTCTGAGTCAAATGTTCTCCATAAATATTTCTAACACATGCCTTAAGATTTGCTATGCTTTTTTCTTAGTATCCTACATAATTCACATGTCAGCTGTGGCTCTCCTCTTACAGATCCAGGTGCAATTTTGTAGGCATCATATAATTTCATGGCCTCTGAAAATCAGAAACTTACTCCATGATGTATTTATCAAGCACTTATATAGAACTTTCTGAGAACTTTACAAGGAATCATTTTCTTAATTCTTACAACAGGCCTCTGCTGGCCAAATCACCAGTAGTGAGGAAACTGAGGTCAAGTTTGACATCAAATATCTTGGCCAAGTGTTAGTCAATAGAATGATGGGGATTTGAGTCCAGGACCTTTGGCGCTAGAGCCTGTGCTCTCAACCAGTAGTTGCTGCTGCCTCAAATTCTGCAAACCTGTCACCTGATCTTCTCCATGCTAATGCTTACAGTATATTCCATCCTTCCTCCTCTCAACTTCCCAGCTTTGTCTTCTACTTCTACCACACTGCATGCTCCAAGCCTAGGCTTGGGTGCATTCTCACAAATCTTTTCTCTCATTGTATATTATTAACCTGCTTTTCTCAGTCCCTTCCTGATTGCCCTTCTCACTATGCTCTCAGCTGTATATTGTTACTCCTTTATTGTTCAGAATGGCTTCTCTTTTCCCCTGAGGCCAAGGCAACAACCATGCCCAAATGTGGGTAGAGAATGAATTTAGGGTTGGGAGCTCAGACTCTGAGCCCCTACTAGTACAGGATCCCATCATCACTCTCAACACAGAGTCACTGGAGCTCCCAATTAACACAGGTGTACTGATAACAACACTGTATGTATGTACGCCACTTAGTCCTCTTCCTAGAATCCAAAAGAAAATTGGTAGATAATGATATGTGCAAAAATAAACAAACACGAAGTGAGCAACAAGGAGGAAAATTGGACTCTGAGGTACAGCAGTAGAGAAAGTGCAAAGTCATGCATATTAAGGATTTGAAAAACTTCAAATGATGAATTGAATATTTTATCTCTTCTATAAATGTTTGACCAAATATTGTCTCATCTTTCTCTTGAGTAGAAAAGAAAACTCTATGATGATGAGTGATAGCAGCATTCTTCTTTGGGCTTCTGCCTCTTACCTTATTTTCCATCCATCAAAATTATCTGTGGTCATTTAAAATTCAGTTTATAAGTATAAAGATTCAACACTAAAGTGATTAGGGGGCACACACACACACAACAGAAACAAAGTTCAAATAAATCTAAAGTTCTAAAATTAAGTTATATAAACATCTCTGTCATTTTCCTGAAACAACAAGCATTAACAATTATATTTGCCTAATTTTATCTTCAAGTTCACATTCTAGCCACATTAAAACAATATAGGAAACAGGAGGGTCAAGACATATGGCTCTTTCATGACTTATTACCAGCTTCCTGAATTGGCTTCTTTCTTCACTTCACACTCTCCTGTCACCTTAATAAAAGAGGACATAAATAAGTAGATAATTAGGCAACTTTACACATTTCTATGTGATTCAATCCATGCTAATTTTCTGCCTTTATATCCATGTTTTACTTTTTCAGGATACCTGTGTTCCTGAGTCATTGCTCTTATTGGATGCTGGTCACTGGATTTTGTCCTTGTAGATTCTGAAACAATTGAAACTTTGATCGCTATTCCCCTTTCTATAAAACCTAAGCAAATTGGGGGGAAAAAAATTACATGTATAACAAACATTCGAACATCTTTAACACAGATATCTGAAGTTCTTCCATGCAGTATTGATATGCAAATAAATAAATCATTTAATAACTTAAATGATTATTCTTTCAGGCAGCAGTTTACTTTTGGAAAAAAGCCTGTTCTAATTTTTTTTTTAATTTTAAAACTTTCCATTTGAAATGAAGATCCTGACATGCTAAAAAAGATGTATAATATATATTGCACTATAGGCATTATTTTAATTTTTACAGAAAATCATTTTAATGAAATCATTTTTTATTAGCAAAATTGTGGGTTAACAGAAAAATCATACCCATATAGAGTCCCCATATAGCATCCTATTATTAACACCTATCATTCATGTAGTACATTTGTTACAATTGAAGAAAGCACATTTTACTACTGTCTATCGTCCATGGTTTAAATTATGGTACTCTGTTGGTGTTGTACAGTCCTATTGATTCTTTTTAAATTTTTATGACATATATACAACTTAAAATATCCCCTTTTAACCACATTTAAATATATAATGCCATGCTGTTGATCACATTCATAATGTTTGCTATAATCCCATCTTTGTGTATCTGGTACTAGTTTCCAGGAAGACATTATTGTCTCAGCCTGGTAGACAGTAAACCTGCAGAACAGGATTAATTAAGGGAAAACTACCTGTGTCCAGGTTTAATACTTCATAAGAAAGAGGATTTGGTGTGGACTGGTTTTCTGCTATCCAGTCTGAAGTGTCTCCACATGGGAAGTTTTATCTTAACTTATTATTATTGGCTTTGCCTCTAGACTAGACTGTCATGTCCTAGTGAGTAATTGCCTGAATATTTACAACTTAAAGTAGAAAGAATTGTTTGGGCCCAATTTCCAGAGACATGAGGATGTTACAGGTTTTGTGTCATTAAGAATCACCTAGACTTTCCTATGTTATAGACCAGCGATACTGACTAGACTCAGACTTTGAATATAGTTCCAATTGAGAGCTTTATTAGCTGCACAGCGACTGTCTCATTCCTCTGCAGAGGAGAGACAGCAGCCCCAAGTCTCAGGGAAGGGGTGGTTTTATAGCTTTTTAGGAAGGGGGGTGTCTACTAATAAGCGAGCAAGCAAGCAGGCACAGAAGCGGAACACTGTGGTTAGCTGAAGATAACGTATCTATGTTTTTTTTCTTTTTGAAAGGCTTTTCTTGTAAGCAGTCCCATATTATTTATTGGCACTCTCCTTACAGGCCGTCCTTTTATTTATTGGCACTCTCCTTATCATTCCATCCTAAGTTATTTATTGGCACTCTCTTTACAGACTGTCTTAAGTCATTTACCTATTTGAAGGCACTTGCAATTCCCACCTCCCAATGTAGTTCTATTCCTATTTTCCCAATGTGACCTTACCCTTACACCTACACCAGTATCTGGCTTTCTACAAGATGAGTTGTTTCCCAAAGGACGGTATATGAATACAAGCAACTCTCTGAAGGTGTTTATTCCAAATTCAGTACTTAAAAACAAATAAAATTATTTTGTATACATATATGTATATCAGTTCTTTTTAAAATGGAAATGCTTGAAGACTTCTCAATGTGTATCCTAATGAAAGGTCCAGATGTAGACTGGACTTCTGCTATCCAATCTACTGATTGAAATACATCAGAGAAGGTTCTGTGAGTTGCTTTGTCTTTTCATCCTTGTGGGAGGATGGCTATTCCACCTCCGATATCAGAGCCACATTCAGACATGCAAAGAAAGGCTGGAGAGAAAAAATAAAGTCAACCAGCTTTGAAGAGCCTTTTTGGGAATTTCAAGTGGTGAATTTTTCTTGCATTTAGTTAGCAAAAACTCAATTTGTAAAGATCCTTTGCTAAAGAAAAGCTGGAAAATATATATTTTTTCACCCCAGGCATATTCTTTTTCAAAGAAAAGTAAGACTCCTCTCTTAAGGACAAAGGGAAGGGTGAGGGTGGCTAGGCAGCCTGCTGCAGCAACACAGTCAGACTGTGATCACGTGCACATATTTAACTACATTTTGAAGGCTAATTTTGCTTTTGACTTACTTCTCAATAGAAATTGTCAACTAATTGAAGAACTCAGTTATATTTCAGACTTGTGGATTCAATTTAAAATCAAATTAGGACTGCAAACACAGAGAGCCGACACAAAACGACGCAGCAAAAAGAAACACAGATTCCCGGTGCCACTATCAGGATAGAAGTGGTCACAGAAGCACACACAGCTAGTGGACACAGGGAGTAGACAACTGGGGGGGTGGGGGAGATAAACTAAAAAATAAAGTAAAATAAAATTAGGTTAGTTTGAATATTTCCAAGTGAAAGTATTCCAATTCATTTAAAAGATGTGTACATATAACCACAGAGTGCTAGAAATAGAAAGACAAAATCATAATAATGTTCTAATATCAAATATGTTTTATAAATGAAAAAACATGAACATAAACATGGCATTTTATTTTCTTCTAATTAGACTAGGGAATTTCAGCCACTCCTTTTGTTTGTTTTGCTGTTACATTTACTGCATAAATAGTAAACACTTATGATTGATGCTTCCATTATTGATAAAATACTAGGTCTGTCAAGTAAGTAGATCTGTTTCAATAGAACTAAGGAAAACTGACAATTTCAGTCAAATCAGCTTAGCTTCAGAGTATAGATCCATGTTTAATCATTCCAGTTTGTAAAATTCCCATATTAAGGGTCTTAAAACATATTTTTTTAAAGTCTCTATAATCTAAACTTGTTCAACTGCAATTTAAGTCAATTTTTTGAAGGTATCAATTTATTTAATAGGATTTAACAATCCTATTAAAAATAGGGATTAAAATAAGTCTTGGTTGCTGTGCTAATGTTGCAGCAAAGCCAAGAGTACTGAACCACAGAAGATACCCAAATCCAGCACTCAGGAGAAGTGGAGGAACAGATTTATTATGTGCAGGTCCAGAAGAGAGTCAGTCTTCAAATTCTGAGCCCTGTTTTTCAGTTTCCTTAGGTTGGTATAGGATTTCAGGTGGGGTTAGCATAACTTTTGCTCATTGGCTAATGCGTTGCTAGGTGAAATTTCCAAGCAGGTTTAGAGAAGCAGAGTGCAGGTGCAAGGCTGTGCTTTCACAGGCTAATTTATACACAAATGGGTAGGAGTCATTCATTTGATATTTTCCTGCAAGGCCCTGTTTTCACAGGCTGATTTACAGAAGCAAGGGCATGAATGACTTATGAGATATTTTTGCAAGGTTATGCTTTTTATTTCTCAACACTAAATTCATTTAGTGGGAGCACTAGATATTTGAATACATAATTTAGTGGGAGCACTAGGTATTTGAATACAAATTAAATCCAATGAGAGACTTTCTTTAACTGAAGTATCTGCAGCCATTTGGAAGAATCCAGTAGAGGGGAACACACTCTATGATATACCAGATTAGGCAAAACATACAAGGTTTTTACTGAGAAAGAGCCTTTGTGGGAATCATTAGCTTTGATTGGTCAAGGACTTATCAGTATCAGAAATTCATGAATGACTGAAGGAAGTGTTTGGAAATAAACTGGGTAGGATGCATGATTTTTGACTGAAGTCATTTGCTCCCAGTGTTAAAAACTTGATTTTATTCTCTAAAAATTGGTTAGAGGGCTCTACGTATAGAATTCAAGGGACCTATATATAGAATTCAATATTGCAGTCAAAGCTTTATTTTTCCTAACTTTTAACTGATATTTTGCATATTCTTGAGTTTTGATCATAGGCAGCCAAACTAATAAAATATTACCATATGTCACTTTGTCAGCAAATCACAGGTAATTTCATATCTTATTAAACTTATTGCAAATATCTCAAAATACTATTTATACACTATTTTGTAGTTATACCACGTATTTGTTAAATTTGCCCCCTGTCATTTAATGAAATAAGAGCCTATATAATACTATTATGCCACATATTTGGTTTTTAACACACCTTAATCATTATATTTTAATATGATTGATTTCCTTTGCAATCTAATGAATTTTATTTAGAGCGTTCAAAAGCATTATTTTGGGAAGTTTAATAGACTCACTAAATTTCCAAAAGAGTCCATATATAAAAGGTTTTGGACTCGACCAGCAATAAAAATTACTGAAGGTTTTTAAACAGGGAATTAAAATAGTAATAAACACATTTATTTAAGCTTAATCAAATATAGAGTAGATGAGGAACTTGTATGGGGCAGGAAGCAGGTATGTGAAACAGAGGGAGACTGCAGGCAAAGAGACCCTCTAGATGCTTACTATTAGAATCTTAGGCGTGGGTGAGGAAGTGTGTCAAAATAAAACCAATATTATTGGTACCCGCTATGAAGGAAGCAGTTAGGGTGATAGAAAGAAAATGATGGGGAGACCTGGGGAGCTGCCTTTCATTAGTAGTGGAATTGAGGCTAAGATTGACAGATAAGAGCCAAGTCTGCAAAATGCAAGGGAGATGTGTTCCAGGTGGAGAGAGGCTTGATGCAGTCAAAGAACAGAGAGAAATATGGCTAGAAAATAACGGAGAATAAGGTCTGAGAGATTCACAGGTCTCAGATTTTTGGTTTTCTTCAGGTGCAATGTGAAGTCACTAAAGGATTTTTAAATGAAAAGAAATTTGCTTCAATGCGAGAATGGATTTTGGAACACAATAAAATCCTTTAGCAAGCTGTCACAGGCTTAAAAGAGAGACGATGGCTTCAACTTCAACAAAATTTTCTTCCGTAATGTTACCTTAACCTGGCTCTTGAATTAAAATTTTAAAATGGAATAATGTTTACTATTATTTCTATGCTTCTTTTTCATGTTTCTCTATATGGCTTCACTTCTTCCCTACTTTGTTTAATTTTTTATTTTCTCCAATAAGTTTCAGTCCTGCATTTATTCCTATTTAAATACATTTTGTTAAAAGCTCAACATTTCATTCTTGATCATCATTATATATTTGGTCACTAGATAGTAATCTTCACTTGGTTCATTAGCATGATTTTAATAGTTGAGCCATGGAAAAAATATATAATTATATGTCTTAAACCATGAACTACTATTTAAGATGTCTATCTCCACTAAAACTGAATCCTTTCAAGAAACCTCCTCCATTTTGAATACTTGCTGTACCCCATTCAAATTTTAATTTTCTTTCCTTATTTAAACCACAAAGAACTCAAATTAGATTCCATCCTAGTATTGTTTATCACATATTTTTGAGATTATATTTTATCTTACATAACTTGTAACCTCTGTGGTTCAAATACATTTATTTTGTTTTACTTCTTTTGATATTTTCTAAATTGGCTCATTAAGAAGGGGTTGCTGCAGCAGAGACTGCTGATGAGAGGCAGAATGAAACAAACAAGGCATTCTCTGGATGGTGTATGTGGTCTGAACAGTACAGGTTTACACTTTAAGCAGGAGGTGTTTGAGAAGGAACTATGATTCTGTCAGTAATTCAGAATAAATTATATTTTTGCTTTATTTGGAGTTTTGCAACACAAAAATATTGTATTTGATAATACTTCCATTTTTTATTAAGATGACTTACAAAGGAATATAATTTATGTATATTTATAAATATACATATATACATAAATCTATACTGACGTTCTTCCTTGAGAACCAGAAAAAGAAGAAGACATTATAGTCGGCTTTATGGTTAGACAGGGAAAATAAAACACCTAAATTAAGAACTAATATCTCTCACATTAATGGCATCCTGTTTTTAGAAAATATTTTTACATAAGTACAAGATATGTTTCCTTTGTAAAAATCACACCTGCAATTGCCACTATAACACATATAATATTTCTGTAGTGATTTTTATTCTGTGGCACACAGGTGAAGGACAGAATAATCCAGTTTTAGAACACTTCCATTGCCCCACAATATGGTTAGCTAAACTTCACTTATCCCAAGAAATTACAATTTAAGAGATAAAAGATGAATATAAATTATGTCTTAGTGTTCTGAAATATATGTTATTCCAATGATGACTTCTATGTCACAGCATAGATGGAGTCTGCAAAACACTGAAAAAGAGAATCTTGGAAATTCTACATGAAAAATCTAGACTCTAGTTTTCCTTCAATTTCTGCTCCATATAAATCATGCATGGTGTGATTTGTTCTGAGTTTTGAGTGTCAACATCATGTACTAGTTTGACATGTGTTTTTAATGGTAGTTTCCATCTGAGGCAGTGTTATTCAATTGTTAATGGTTTTGGATCTTAGAGTCAGAAAAAGGTTGTTTTCTAGATTTCTCTGCCAAAGTGAAAAATCAGATGAGGATGTTTTCTGGAGTTGCTGAACCGCCACTTTGATGTACATCTATCAGAAAACAACTCTTTGCCATATGAAAGAAGGTATGTAGTAATACTGGAAGTGAATTGTCCATAGTGTGAGCTAGACCTGTCAATGCATAATTTCTTAGTGATTTGAATTATTTACTGGAATGTAATATTCTTTAAGTTTTATTAGAGACTTGAAACAGACTATGATTTATATAATCTTAGCATTTTAGAGAAATAAGGCATAAAGATTTTGCTGATCAAATTTGAGGAAAAACTGCAGTAAGGACTTTCCAAGAAACAGCAATTTAGTAACTTTCCTCTCCTCACAGATTCCAATGTTTTAAATAATAAAATATTAAAACAAATGTTCAGACCAACAATGTTACAAACATTCTTCCTGGGAAGGAAGGGCACTGTTTAAACCCAAGAAATTTCAGCCACAAAACTGAATGAATGTACCTACTTACTATTAGTTCTTTTGAGAATATCTCATTATTCTTGGAAAATAACTGTTAGACACAAAATCAAAATCCCACACTAAACCTTATAATTTGGGGAGGTAATGGGAGTTACTATATCAGACCACAAGGATAGCTCTGGTGTTCCTTTATTACATTTATGACATTAAACTATGAGCAATAATATTTAAAAAAAGAAAACCTCAAACTTAGAAACAACCCAAGTGTCCGTCAGCTGGTGCTATGGTATATTGTCGTAATGGAATACTATACCATAATAAAAAGGAACAGACTACTGATGCAAAAATATGTGTGAATATCAAAAATATTTTAAGTGAAAAAATGTAGACAGAACAGACCACATATTGTGTGATTTTATTTATGTGAAATTTCTAGGAAACAATGGAGATGAAAATCAGATTATTATTTCCTTTGAGTTGGTGGTGGGAGAGAGGATTGACTGCAAAGCTGGACTTGAGGGATCTGTGGGGCAATGGAAGTGTTCTAAAACTGGATTATGGTGAAGGCTGCACAACTGTATACATTTACTAAATCTCACTGAATTATACACACATAATGGGGGATTTTATGATTTTATGGGAAATAACACCTCATTTAAACTTTGAACAAAATAATTGCAAAGGAAGTTGAAGGGATTTATGCTGTGGCGAACTCAAGCAGTAAGTGGGGGAAACGTTTTCCTGATGTGATGCATTCCAGCTCTAGGAAAGAGGCCAGAGACACCTACAACATGCTTTTTCATTGTAGATGAATCTATGCAGAGGTACTGGATACACAAATATAGATTTCACTGCTGAGATTGTTCATAACTCTGGTCCTCTCATCACTATATTAAAGAAGCTAAATAACAAAATTGGTAATTACATTTACATCAAATAGCCATCATTCTGAAGCTCCAAGCAAAACATACCAATAAAAGACAGAAATGCACAGGTAGACTAAAATAAGAAATAAGACTAGATAAATTTTAACAGTTAATACAAATAAAACAGATTTATCATTAATAAACTGAAATCATTCAAGAGACAATTAACAAAAAAAAATGTGTCTAGCTTCTAACAAAAAGCCTTTGGGATAATGACAGAATAACTTGTTAGTACCAACACTAACACAGAGGAAAAAAAAAACAACTAGGAAAGCAAATCTATTTGAAATTTGAAAGTACTAGCCAACAACAGAATGTAGGCAGAAACTAGAATGAAATGTTACATGTAAATGTTGTGTTTGTGGCTTTTGGACAAAGACACTCTCCAACTGAGTGCAGCTCTGAGGGCAGAAAGTTTTAGGCTCACTGGGTTAAGGTAAGAGGATAAAGTTGTGGTTAAAAGATAAGACAGGAAAGTCAGAGGGAAATTCTGAGAGGGAGGAAGCCAACAGAAAAAATGGACCCCAAAAATCTACAATCTGCATTCAAATTTTACCTAAATATATGGCTATCTGCTTAACCTGTGAATGCATGAGGAGAACATAGGAAGTTTGGCAAACTGTAGCAGGTAGAAGTTTAAAAAATGAATAGAAATTTTTTTAAGGGTCCAGCCTTAAAACAAAGCTCACTCTTCATGGGAACATCATAGAATGCAGTCTTTTCAAATATCAGGCATAATGCTTAGTACTCAAATAAAAAATCAATAGACATGCAAAAAAAAAAAAAAAGTGACCAATTCTCCAGAACAAAAAAATCTTCAATAGAAATTAAAGCGGAGGGAACTCAGATATTGTAATCAAGAAGCGAGAGCTTTAGTGCAGTTAATATAAATATATTCATGGATTTAAAATTACATACATAATTCATGAATAGATGGAATTTTAAGCAAAATTATAGAACATAAAACCACTTGTAGGGGTGAGGCCACATTGGGAAAATAGGAATAGAACTACCTTGGGAGGTGGGCATTTCAAATGCCTTCAGATATATAAATGACTTAAGGCAGCCTCCAAGGAGAGTGCCAGTAAATAACTTAAGGTGGCCTCAAGGAGAGTGCTAATAAATAACTCAGAACTGCCCACAAGAAAAGTGCCAATAAATATCATGGGGCTTTTAGAAGAAAAAAAAAATAGATACGCTAGCTTCAGCTAACCGCAGTGTTCCGCTTCTGTGCCTGCTTGCTTGCTTGTAAACCCCCTCCACCTTCTAAAAAGCTATAAAAACACCTCTTCCCTGAGACTTGGGGCTGCTCTCTCCTCTGCGTAGGATAAGACAGTTACCGCGTGGCTAATAAAGCTCTCAATTGGAACTATATTCAAAGTCTGAGTCCGGTTAACATTGCTAATTGATAACACACTCATAATTCTAGAATTGAAATTATAATAAGAAATTAAAAATTGACTGAACAAAGTTTAATAGCACATTATACATCATGTAAGAACAATACAAATGGTCCTGAGTTCTCACCTGTACCAATAACTGCAGCAAGAAAAGGGAATGCAGGAACATACTTTAACTTGCTGTAAAAAAAAAAAAAAAACCTTTTAAATTTCAAGAGAATTCTATATGATGTATAAATATTGTTCAAAAATAAAGGTAAAATAAATGCACTTAAATATTTAATATAAATTCAGTAAGTATATATAAAGATTCAAGTGACACTACCTGGTTATCAAATTACACTATACCCAACAATTGGAGAATGCGCATTTTTGTGTGAATGTGTGCTTGCAATGGAAGCATTCACCAGAATGGAGTATATGCTCAGCTACAGCAGAAATCTCCATGATTTACAAAGTGATAGAAGCTTAATGTTTCAGTGTCTAGGCTGCTTAAGCAAATACCATGAAATGGGTTGGCTTAAGCAATGGGGATTTATTAGCTTATTGTTTTGAGGCTGGGAAAATGTCCACATCAAGTCATCAAGACAATATTTTCTCCCCAAGACTGTGGAGTTTTGGGGATGGCTGTTGGTGACCCAAGGTCCTCAGCTTGTTACATGGAAGCCACCTTGTGGTGTCTCCTGGTTTTGTTCTTCTCTTCCAGGTTTCTTTTGTCTTAGCTTTTTACTTCCTGTGCCATTCTCTCTGTATCTGAATTTCCTCCTCTTGTAAAGGATGCTGGGAAGAGGATTAAGATCCATTCTGATTGAGGTGGGTCACATCCTACCTAAGGTAGCATCATCAAAAGGTCCTACTTACAGTGTGTACACACCCACAGGAATGGAATAAATTTAACAGATTTTCCCGTGATACATAACAGCTTCAGAATACTACACTCCCCCAGTAGACTCCCCAAAACATGTTTCCTATATGCAAAATACACTAATTCTATTACAATGTCTCAAAAGTCTTAAGTCATTTCAGAAACAATACTTAGTCTAGAATCTCATCAAAATCAATGGAAGGAGAGGCATAGGATAAACATTTCCATTCCCTAGAGGGAAACCGGAAGGCAAACTGGGGTCACAGTTTGCAAACAATTCTAAAACCTTGCAGGATATACAATAGTAGATTTCAAGGTCTGTAATTTATCTATAGAATGATGTTTCTTCCACTGGGTCTGATGGAGTGGCAACCCCACACCTTCCAAGAGCTGGTAGAGCATCCATGCTCTTCGCAAACACTGGGGTGAAGGCTTTATGCTCTCCAAGCAATGGGATGGCAGCTGGCTCTCTGCAAGTGCTCGGGCACAGGCCCCACCCACTCACAACACTGGGCTGGTGGCCAGACTCTCTGCAATCTCCATGGTATAGACTCCACCCTGTCTGAACACTGGGTTGGTAGCAATCTTCCTGAACAATTGATTGGAAGGCCCACCCTCTCCAAGTGCCAGGGCAGATTCACCCTTTCCACACACATGGGTGGACCCTCTATCTTGGCCAAAGAAGATGTCTTCAGAACCAAACTCAGCTTGTCTTTCTGCCCTTGAAATTATTTTTTTCCTTCAATCTGTTCCTCTTTGGTCTCTTTTATTCCAGGCTGGCAGTGGTTCTTTTCATACAGCTCTCACTAAAAACTTGATTTTGCACATAATACATGGGTCCAGACCATCAGTCAAAAGAACTTTCCACATATTCTTCCTGCATAACTGTATTTCCAATCCTGACTTCCCCGGAAATTGCTAACTGGTGGCATGTGCATTTAATTCCATGGATGGAACATTATTCTCCAGGAAGTTACTTTCCAAAAACTCAGAATTTTCCAAACCATCAATTTCTGGTTTCTTTGTGCCCAGGAGTTCAGTTCTAAGCTTATCCATTTCCCCTTGTATTTTACATATGTTGCAAGGAGAAAGCGGACTGAACTTTTCACACTTACCTTGGCAATCTTCTCAGCTAAATATTCAAGTTTAACCCTGTCAAGTTCTGTCTTCCACCTGACATCAGAACTCAATTCTGCCAAAATCTCTGCAACTTTAAGAGAAGGATCACCTTTCCATCAATTTCCAATAGCACAATCATCATTTTCTAAGTCCTCATGAGAATTACCTTTAGCATCCATAATCCTGAGAACAGTTTCTTCAAACTGGTCTAGGCCTTTCCTATCAATCCATGATCAAATTTCAAAGCTGTTTGCACATTGTTCTGTGTTTTTGTGTACCCACTCTCTTGGTACCAAAATCTGTTTTAGTTTGCTAGGCCTCTCCAAATAAATACCATGAAATAGGACAAGTTAAAAAATGGGTATTTATTAGCTTATGGTTTTGAGACTGGGAAAATGTCCACATAAAGCCATGATCAAGGCAACTCTTTCTAACCAAGTCTATGGTGTTCTGGGGATGGTTGCTGGCGAGCTTTGGTCCTTAACTTGTCCCATGGCAAGACACATGGTGATTTCTCCTGATCTATTCTTTCTCTCCTGTGTTTGGTTGATTTAAGTTTTTACTTTCTGTGGCTTTCTTTATCTGAATTTCCTTATCTTGTAAGAGACTTCAGTAATAGGACATTATTTGTAACAAATTTTAAAGTAACTCATGGATTAAATGGATTAAAAAAGAAATCATAAAGGAAATAAACCATCTAGAATTAAATGACAATGAAAATAAATTATAGGAAAATTTTTAGAATGCCAGTAAAGTAGGGACAAGAGAAAATTCTCTTAATAAGGATAAAAGCTTAAAAGAAATCATGGAAGTTTTGAAATTGAGAAATTAGAAAATATCAAAAAAATATACTCAAAGTGAATAAAAGGAAGGAAATAATAAATAAATATTTTGAATTAAGGCAAATAAGGTAGCAAAGCCAAAAGTTAGCTGTTTGAAAATCTTAAATTGATAAGCTCTTAGCTAGATTGAAGTTCACATTGCCAATATCATGAATAAAATTTACTATTACTACAGATCATGCAGACATAAAAAGAATATTAAACAAATGCCATGCCAATTTCATGCCAAAAATCAAACAACTTAGATAAAATGGATAAAGGCCTTGAAAAACATACCTTATAGGGTGGGAAAATATGATATTAAAAGAGGGCCAACACTATATCAAAGAAACTTATATCAGAAATCTTCTCACAAAGGAAAGTCCATGTCCAAATGGTTTTAATGGTAAATTTTATCCAACATTTAAGAAGAATGTACTATCAAACATACAAACTTTTTCAGAAAGAGAAAAAAAAAGGAAGGAAACCTGAATTCATTTTAGGAGACCAGCAAAGACTTACATTAAACCTTGACAAAAACAGTTAAAAGGAAAGATAATTATGGACCAATATGCCTTATGATCATAGATGCAAAAATCCTTTACAAAATACTAGCAAATCAAATTCAGCAATAAATATAAAGAATACTATATCATTCCTAAGCAGGTTTATCTCAAGAATGCAGTAAATTTACCATTAAAAATTCCCTTAATTTAATCCATCATATAACAGAATAATAACATAAACATATGATGTTTTCTATAGGTGCAGAAAAAACATTAGAAAAATTGAACATCTTACAAGTTAAAAACACTTAGCACACATGAAAAAGAAGGAACTTCCTCTTTTGGAAAAAGGGACATTTACCAAAAAAATCCATACACTTATTGTCATAACTAATGGTAAATAATTGAATATAAATATGATGGCTTTGCCACTTCTAATCAACTAACTAACAAGATCAATAAGGCAAGATAAAATAAAAGCAGGAAAAGAGAATTAAACTGTCTTTAAATATTAAATGATCATGTACATAGAAAATGCTAATGATTCTCAAAAAATTGGAACTAATAAATGATTTTAGAAAAGGTGTAGAATACATTATTGTGTGAAAAAAATCCATTGATTACTATATACTAGAAATGAATAGTTAGAAAATACAAGCAGATATAATTTCACTTAAAGTATTATAAAACAATAAACATCAGAAATTAATTTACCAGGAAATGAAGAAAACTTCTACAATGATAGCTATAAAATGTAGCTGAGAGAAATAAAAGTAGACTTAATTTAATGGAGTGTTATATCATGTTCTACAGCTGATACATTCAGTATTCTTAAGATGTCACTTTCCATTAGTGATACTGGAGAATCTTAATCACATTCCCACCCTTTTAACACATAATTTACATACCGATTTTAAAATATACATATACAAAGGAAACACAAATAAGCAAAAATACCCGGAGTAGAAAATGAATATAGGTAGAGATATGCTCTACTTAACTCAAGATTTACTACAAAGCTAATGTAATCAAGATAGATGGTTCTTGACATGGACTGCCCAACATATCACAAAATAAAAGAGGAAATCCAGAAAAAGAGATTGTGATGGTTAAGTTCTGATGGTTAAATTGTGATTGTGATGGTTAAACCTCAGCTTGCGAGGTTATAGTGTCCTGTTCTTTAGTCAAGTACTACTCTGCTGGTTACTTTGAGGGCATTTTGTGGATGGAATTTGCATCAATAATTAATGGGTTATATCTATAATCAAAGAAGGAGATTGCCTTCTGCAATATGGGGAGTCTCCTCACACAATCAGCGGGAAGACTTAAAGTCAGAACTGGGGGTTTCAGAGTCAGTAGGAGAATTTCTGCCTTCACTTCAGCATTGGCCCTTACTTCTTTTTCCAGCTAGCCAAATTCTTTTATGAAATATCGACTGTTGGCTTTCACAAAGGGCATTTATTTCCAGTAGAAGTTTACAGTCACCAGGCCATGAAACATAAGTTACTTCCCTCATCAAAGCCTATTGCCACATGTTTGGGCAAGTTGACTATTGACTTCTTCCAAGAGATCTGGCTTCTTGGGTTTCTCTTCCCACTCAGCTATTGTGCTATGTCAAGCTCAGCTGCAGACAAATCAGGAAAATAGATCTGATTCTCTCCTCAGGGCTTCTGTTGTGTCTAAGGAATTTTCTCTATTCCTCTGTGTTCTTCTCCTGTGTGTTCAATTTCCTGGGCTCCATAATCGAAACTCCAGCATCAAAACACCAACATCAAAACTCCAGCATCAAAAGTCCAACTCCCTTCTCTGCAAGGGAATGGGAACTCAACGTCCTATGGACATGCCCAATCAAAGTCTTAATCATTATTTATTCAAGTAAAAGGAAACTCTCTGAATCCAATATACTCTTTTTTAAGATTTATTTATTTATTTATTTCTCTCCCCTCCTCCCTGCCCCAGTTGTCTGTTCTGTGTCTATTCGTTGCATGTTCTTTGTCTGCCTCTGTTGTTGTCAGTGGCATGGGAATCTGTGTTTCTTTTTGTTGTGTCATCTTGTTGTGTCAGCTCTCCATGTGTGCGTTGTCGTTCCTGGGCAGGCTGCACTTTCTTTCGCACTGGGCGGTTCCCTTTATGGGGTGTACTCCTTGCTCATGGAGCTCCCCCATGCGGGGACACCCCTGCATGGCTCGGCACTCCATGCGTGCATCAGCACTGTGCATGGGCCAGCTCCACATGGGTCAAGGAGGTCTGGGGTTTGAACCGTGGACCTCCCATGTGGTAGACAGATGCCCTATCCACTGGGCCAAGTCCACTTCCCTCCAATATACTCTTGTATGCCTGGAGGGACAGACTAGTTGACAAACATAATCCAATATCTATTTTCGGAAATCGTACAATATTAAACTACTACAGTGTATGAAGCATTTTATATAATGTCACACATTGGCAATATATATATAAAGAAAATAGAATATATTTCTGCCAGGAGACTGGGGACAAGGAACTGTACAGTAATTCAAGAGATATGGAATTTCTTTATGGGATAATTATCTTTTTGAAAACCAACAATGGAAATGACTGCACAAGTTTATACATTTATTATAAACTAATGTATATGGTATGTATACAATGCATATGGTGAAATTTCTGGTATGTGAAGTTTATTTCAATTTAAAACTGTAGGAGATGAGAACTGTGGGAAGGTGGCATCAAACTAAGAGGCATAGCTCAATGGTCTCAAAAACAATGGAAAAATGGTCAAAAGCTACCTGGGGGAACCTCTTTTGGGAGTCAGCAGACTAGGACATTGCTCCAAAGCTTCCAACTTCCAAGTGGGTGAGGGACAGAGAGATCAAGAAGCCAGAAGGACAAAAGTTAGTTACTAAGCTCATGTGAAGCAGGAAGTGCTCTGCTCTCCCACCACCAAGATATTATTAATTGGGGATAAAATCCTTGGCTTCCTGAAGCCAATTGCAGGGAAACAGACATCTCCATCCCCAACAGCTGTTTTGTGGGAAAATGGAGGGGAACTTGCAGTGCTTCTCTTTAGTACCTTGGGCCAGCGGAGTCTGCTTTGAATCTCTTCTCTGAAAATTCAACACAGGAATACAGGAAAGCCCAGACTGAAACAACTCCATGGAAAGGTGCGCTGATGTGTGCCATATGCTGGCCAGTACGGAGATTGCATGGACAAAAATTTGGTTCTCTCTGTGTCCTACCATGGGAGAAAATGTGTGCCCCACTAGTGAGGCCCTTGCCTGATTTTCATATCTTAAGCTGAGCAATTTTAAAGACATGGAATCAAGTGAACCAAATATCAAAGAAAAACTGTGGGGGGGAAAGGACTGTAGGCAATAGGGAAATTGTTCACCAGAGTAAATTCACCAACATATTCAGATGGCTAGACATCAGCCAAAAATTACAAGTCATACTAGGAAACACCAAGAGATGGCCCAGCCAAAAGAAGTAATCAAACATTCTGAAGAGATACATGATTTAATACAATTAATCACTGATAACCACACGACTCTCCTAAATCATTTCAAAGAATTTAAGAAAACATGGCTAAATAAAAGATATTAAGAAACACTGGGAGAGCATAAAGAGCAATTTGAAAGCCTGGAAAGTAAAGTAACAGACCTTATAGGAATGAAAGACAGGATAGGTGAGATTAAAAGTACATTAGAGGCACATGAGAACAGAACTGAATTGCTCAAAGAAAGACTTAGTGATTTTGAAGACAGAACTTCTGAACTGGAAAAGTCAGGAGAGCAGAAAGAGAAAAGAATGGAAAAAATGAAACAGAGTCTCAGGGAATTAAATGACAATGCAAAATGCACAAACATTCACATTATTGGTGTCCCAGAAGGAGATGAGAATGGAAAAGGAGGTGAAAGAAAATTTGAAGAAATAATGACCAAAACTTCCCAACCCTCATGAAGGATATAAGTATCAAATCCAAGAAGGAAAACTCATCCCAAACAGAATAAATCCAAATAGACCTGCCCCAAAACACCTCCTATTCAGAATGACAAATATCAGAGATAAAACAGGGGATCCTAAAAGCAGCAAGAGGAAAGCAAAGCCTCACATACAAGAGAAACTTGATAAGATTAAGCGCTGACCTCTCATCAGAAACTTTGGTGTCAAGAAGAAAGTGGTATGATGTATTTAAGGTACTGGAAGAGAAAAACTGCCAGCCAAGAAATTCTGTATTCTGCAAAAAAATGTCCTTCAAAACTGAGGGTGAGTTCAAAGTCTTCACAGACAAACAAACATTGGTAGAATATGTTACCCAAAGACCAGAACTACAAGAGATAGTATAGGGTTTGCTGTAGGCTGAAAGGGAAAAAAAAAACCACATTATTAAAATAGATCATGATGTTTGTAACTAACAGAGCTATTATACACTTATGACAGTGTTTGAAAGGGAAAGCCCAAGTTCATGAATATTGCTGGAAGGAAAGCTAAAAATTGTAACATGAATCTGTATAAGATAGTAAACCCTCATGTAAAACATGAATATGGGTGGTATTGAATATATATAACTGTTTTTACAAAATCTAAATGCAAGTATACTAGAGAGAAGATATAAGAAGGACAGGTATTTACAGCAGCTGTGGCATAGAGACACGGAGAGGTGATAGGTATTCATTGGTTCTTTTTGTTCATTATTATTGGAATAATGAAAGTGCTCTGGGAATGATTGGGGTGATGAATGCACAAATATGTGATTACACTGAATACCAGAGATTGTACTCTTTGCATGAATTTATCCTTTATTATTATGTGTCAATACAATTGATAACCGTAAAAAAAACCTGCAAGTGTTGGAGATGATATGGAGAGATAGGGATGCTTGTTTGCTACTGTTGGGAATGTGGAATGGTGCATTCATTGGCAGTTGCTAAGGATCTTAGATATGGATTTATTATGTCAACTGGCAAACTACTATTAGGTATATATTCAGAAGAAGTGAGAGTAGTGACATGAACAGACATCTGCACACTGATGTTCATAGTGATGTTATTCACAATTGCAAAAGAAGAACACAACCCATGTGTCCATCAGCCAATGAATGGAAAAACAAATTGCATCTATACCCATGATGGAATATTATACAGCTGTCAGAAAAAACAAATTCATGGAGCATATGACAACATGGATGAATCTAGAGGACATTATGGTGATTCAAGCAAGCAAGGTCCAAAAGGACAAGTATTTTTTTTAAATTTCTCTATTATGAGCTAAATATAATGAGCAAATTTCTGGAGTTAATTGCTAGAATACGTCATGAGACAATAGCATATGGTTAGAGAATGGAACGCTGAAGTTTAATCTGTGAAAAATTAGTAAAAACTTGTTTGCAAAAGTTTGAAAATAAAAAGAGATGGTAAGAGTACATCATAAGTCTTGGAATTAATACATCTGACCTATGGGTATGTTAGTCGTTTTTTTCCCTACCATTTTTTCCTTTTGAAAAAATTTTTTTGAATGTACATTGAAATCTTTTGGGCTTCAAAGTTTTCTCTGTGGGAATGTTCATGATTCTGATTTTAAATTGTGAATGTAATTCTAAATTCAGTTTCCTAATTTTTCTTATGTCAGATTTGGTAATATTTTACTAACAATGAACTCATTTCATTGAGATTTCCAAACTTATTCACACCACTTTTGAAATATCATTTGGTCTGTTGAAAAATGCTAAATTTTAAAACGAACATAAATTTTTAAATGAAATGTCATTTAAAAATAAAATTGTAAATGAAAATGTCATTTAAAAATCTATTCACACCACTTTTGAAATATCATTTTATCTGTTGAAATATGATAAATTTTTAAATGAAAATATTTAATTGAAAATATCATTTTATCTGGTGAAAAATTTGTTTACAAATGTCTTTTTTTCTGATGTCGACATTTATGCTTCTGTTTTTCTTGATTTGTCTTAAAAAGATGCTTATCAAGTTTATTACTCTTTCCAATGAACCTATCTTTGCTTCCCTTTGTCCTCTCTGACTATTCTTGTTTTCCCATTTCACTAATTTGAGTTTTCTTTTTCCTTATATTTATCTCCTCTGTGTTTAAATTTTCTGTCAATTTTGGAAAATTCTTGTGATTGACAGCTTTGCTTCTTTATTTCTAAATCATGCACTGTAAGTTAGAAATTTTCCTTTGGCTTTTATTTTTGGCAACCAACATATTTTGATATATAGTATTTAAAAATGAATTCTAACATATTACCTAAATTCCTTTTTGTATTCACATCTGAACTATGTGATATTTATGATCATATATTTCAATTTCCAAACATGTTGGGACTTTTCAGTTTGCTCATTCATTATCATTAATTTCCATTTAACCATGTTTTGAACAGAACCTAACCTGCCTGTGGTTGTGACATTTAATTTTGTTATTATTTTAAGTTCCATATACTGTTATTTAAAAAAATTTCTTGTTCAAATCTTCTATATAATTTTATGTTAATTTCAGTTTAATAAGTGAATTGCTTAAAGTAAAAAACATGAAAAATACCATGTAAAAAGTAACAAAAAAACACACAACAAAGCTACTAGAATAGACAATTTCATCGAACCTGATGAGGGCAAGATTCATAGTGCTTCTATAACTACTAATGTGCAGTCTGAGTAGGAAGTGAGAAAAAAATTCATTTACAATGGCCACTAAAAGAATCAAATATTTAGTAATAAATTTAACCAGGAACATGAAGGAACTATATCAGAAAACTACAAAATGTTGTAACCGAAACCAAAGAAGACCTAAATAAATGGAAGGACATTCCATGATTTTATATTGGGAGACTACATATGTTATGATGTCAGTTCTACCTGAACTGATGTACAGAACAATGCATTTATTAAAATTAATTGATTGCATATGTTTGCATCAATTTGTAGATTCTATTCCACTCCACTGGTTGAAATGACTAAACATGTCATGGCTTTAGCTTGATTACTAAAGTATTACATGTGGAAAAGCGATTGTATTAACTTATTCAAATTTTTTGTTTTTAAAAAATTGTGTTGAGCATATTAGGTCATTGTAATTTTTATATACAGTTCAAAAACATCTCGTCAATTCTCATAAAAATGCCTCCAGGTATTTTCATTGAGATTGTGTTTAAATATATAAATTTCTTTTGAGGTGACTGAGTATTTTGAAATCAATAATTTGATTCATGAATATGTTATGTCCTCATTTATTTAGATCTTTATTTAGCAATGTTTAATCATTTTAATTGTACAGCTATTAAAAGTTTTTGTTAATTTCTTCTTACTATTTTATGTATTTGCAAATATGAATGCATTTGTAAAATTCCATCTTTCAAAACCTTGTTGCTAATCTATAGGAATTTTATTGTTTTCTGTGTATTGGCTTTCTACTCTGCATCAAGTTTAAATGTACATACTCTCAAGTGGTTTTATTAGAATCCTTGTGATTTTAAAGAAAGACCAGTGGTTCTCTACTGGCAGTTATTTTGCCTCCCAGGAGATATTTGGCAACATTTGAAGACATTTCTGGTTCTCACCACTAGGAGAAATCTCTTGGCATTTAATGGCGAGGGAGTAAAGACACTACTAAACAGATTATATTGCACAGGGCAGCCACATAGAGCAAACTTTTTCTGGACCGAATGTACTGTGGAGGCTGAGAAACTCTGATGTAAATAATCATGTTGGCTGGAAATAGATAATGTCAACTCCTTCTTTCCAATGTCTGTCTCTTTTATGTGTGTGTGTTTACTGCCTTACTGTTCTGTTTAGGGGTTCCAGCAAAATATTGACTAGAAAGGGGATTCAAGCCTTATATCCTCAGCATCATTCCAGACTTTGAAAATTATTGGGAACCTCAAGTAGGTGTTCTTTATTTTGCCTTTATCTATTGGTGGTCACTGTAATATATATGAAAACTGAGAAAAATGAACTTATTAATGCACTAAGAAAAAACAATCCCCATTACATGTGAACATAAATATTGTGTTTTATATTTAAAAAACTATATTTTATTCAAAAAAATGAGTAAGAATTTGCAATATTTAAATGTCTTTTAATGGGATATGGGTAACTCATCAGTTGCTACATTCAATCTGTTGAAATATTTTGTTTTTTGTTGAACTATATGAAGAAAATCGTGCCTCATACAGGTATGTATTGGGAAAATGAGAAGTATTGTAACATAATTTGTAGATAATTGTAGTTTTCTCTTTTGATAATATACTTTAACTTGCCAAGAGAATGTTGCTTAAATCTTAGTTGCAATGTGGAATCTAAAAATATGATTCTTAACTTGTTTTGCTTCTTATATTAAAATTCACTGAGTTAATATTCACTTTTAATGGATTTTTTCCATGCATAAATTTGTAACATAATGCATTGTTCATTTGGAAAAATAGTGATTTATTGAGTGTATTGGTTTTATAGGCCTGCAGCTAGATACTATACACTGGATGTCTTAAAACAACAGAACTCTATTCTCTCCACCTTCTGGAGGATCTAAGTCTGATATTAAGTTGCTGGCATACTTTCTTCTTGAGTGCACATGGATCATTCTCAAAGACGAACCACATGCTAAGCAGGAGAATAAACATCAATCAATTTAGAAATATTGAAATGATACAAATAATTTTTTCTGACCACAAGGAAATGAAGCTGGAAATAGTTAAGGCCAGAGAACCAGATTAGGCACAGACATATGGAAGTTAAACAACATCCTTTTAGACAAACTGTGGGTCAAGGAGGAAATTACAAAAGAAATTATAACTACTTTGAAACAAATGAAAATGACAACATGACATATCAAAACTTATGGGATGCATCAAAAGTTGTACTGAGAGGGCAATTCATAGCCATAAATGCATATATCAAAAAAGGAGGAAGAGCGAAATTGATGACCTAACTGCACACCTGGATGAATTAGAAAAAGAGCAACAAACTAAGCCCAAAGGAAGTAGAATGAAGGAAATAACAAAGATTAGAGCAGAACTAAATGAAACAAAATAAAAAGGCAGTAGAAAAAATAAACTAAACCAAAAGCTGGTTCAAAGGGATCAATAAAACTGGCAAAACCTCAGCTAGACTGACAAAAAAAAAAAGAGGAAGATGCAAATTAACAAAGTAAGAAACAAGATAGAGGTTATCACCACTACTCCACAGAAATAAAGAGCATCATAAGAGGAATCCTTTGAAAAATTATATGCCAACAAAAAGGATAATTTAGAAGAAAGGGACAATTTCTAGAAACACACAAGCTGCCTTCTTTGATGAAAGAAGAAATTGATGAACTCAACAGACCAGTGAAAAGTAATTAGATTGAAATAGTCATCCAAAACCACCAAACTAAGAAGAGCCAAGGACCAGATGGCTTTACAGGTGAATTCTACCAAACATTCTGGAAGGAAATAACATCAATCCTTCTTAAACTCTTACAAAAAAAATAGATGTAGAAGGAACATTGCCTAACTCATTCTATAATGTCAACTTTGCCCTAATACCAAAGCCAAATATAGGTGCCACCAGAAAGGAAAATTATACGCCACCCCCTCTAATGAACCTAGATGTTGAGATCTGCCACAGAATACTTGCTACTCATATTCAACAACACATAAAATGAATTATACAGCATGGTCAAGTGGCTTTCATCCCTGCTGTGCAAGGATGCTTCAACATAAGAAAACCAAACAATGCAATATAGTACATGAACAGATCAGAAGAAAAAGTCACATGGTCATCTCTACAAATGCAGAAAAAGCAGTCAACAAAGTACAGCCCCCTTTCCTTATAAAAATACTGCCAAGTAGAGGACTAGAAGGAAATTTCCTGAACATGATAAAGGGTGTATGAATAACCCACAGCTTACCTAATATACAAGGGTGAAATCCTTAAAGCTTTCCCTCTGGATTGGGAACAAGACAAGGTAACCAGGATCACTGTTCTTATCTATCTTTTTCTACATGTTTGAGCATGTATGCCAGGAAAAGATATGAAAAGCATCCAAATTGGGAAGAAAGAAGTAAAAATTTCACTGTTTGCTGATGACAAAATCCTCTACATAGAAACCCTGAGAAATCAACATCAAAGCTTCTCGAGCTTATAAATGAGTTCAGTAAAGTCACAGGTTATAAGGTCAATGCACAGAAATCAGTAACATTTTGATACAACAAAAATAAGCAATCAGAGGAAGAAATCAAGAAATAATCTGATTTACAAAAGCAAATAAAGGAAAAAATATTAGAAATAAATTTGACTAAAGATACATATGACTTGTACACAGAAAACTACACAATGCTGTTAAAGGAAAGCAAAGAAGACTTAAATAAATGGAGGAATATTCCCTGTTCGTGGATGATAAGAGTAAACACCATTAAGATATCTATGCTACCCAAATTGATCTACAGATTAAATGCAATCCCATTAAAAATCAACACAGTATTTTTTACAATATTGGAAAAACCTGTTATGAAATTTATTTGAAAGCACAAGAGGCCCTGAATAGTCAAAGACATATTGAAAAAGAAAAATGTAATTGGAGGAATCACACTATCTGGTTTTAAAACATACTACAAAGCTACATTGGTCAAAATTGCATGGTATTGGTACAAGAATAGAGGGACCAACAAATGGAACTGAATTGAGAGTTCTGAGAAAGATCCTCACGTATATAGGTGTCTGATATTTCAGAATGCCACCAAGTCCACTGGAAGAGAATGGCTTCTTCAAAAAATGGTGCTTGGAGAACTGGATATCCATATTCAAAGAATGAGAGTGGATCACCAGTTTACACCTTGTACAAAAACCATCTCAAGATGAATTAAGGATCTAAATATCAGAGTCAAGACCATTAAATACCTTGGAAGATAATTAAGTACCTTGAAAGCATCTACATGACCTTATGTGTAGGAAACTAATTCATGAACTTCACACCAAAGCATTAGCAATGAATGAAAAAATAGAGAAATGGGACCTCCTCAAAATTAAAACCTTTGGCACATCAAAGGAATTAGTCAAGAAAGTGAAAAGACAGCCTATCCAATGAGAGAATAGATTTGGTAACTATATATCTGATACGAGGATAATATTCAGCATATATAAAGATATCCTGTGTCTCAAAAATAAAAAGAGAAACAACCCATTTAAAAAATGGGCAAGTGATTTGAACAGACACTTCTCCAAACAAGAAATAAAAATGGCTAAAAAGGGCATGAAATGATGCATATCATCACTAGCAAGTAGGGAAATGCAAATCAAAACTACAATGAGATATCATCTTCCCCCATTAAACTGGCAGTTATTAATAAAAAAGAGAGCTACAGGTGTTGGAGAGGATGTGAAGGAATGGGAATCCTCATCCACTGCTGTTGGGAATGGAGAAGTTTCAAGCCATCATGAAGGACAGTTGAGTAGTTCCTCAAAATCTAACTATGGATCTGCCACATGATCCAGCAATTCCACTGCTGGGTATATATTCAGAAGAATTGAAAGTCAAGACACAAAAAGATACATGCACACCAATGTTCATTGCAGCATTATTCAGTATTGACAGAAGTTGAAATCAACCCAAATGCCCATCAAGAGATGAATGGATAAACAAAATGTAGTATAACATACAATGGGATATTATTCAGCTGTAAGAAGGAATACAATACTAACACATGGGATAACATGGATGAATCATGAGGACATCATGCTGAGTGAAGTAAGCTAGACTTTGAAGGAAAATTTTACATGACCTCACTGACATGAATTAAGGAAATCAAACAGAATCAGAGAGGTACAGTTTGGAATACAGGTTTACAGGAAATAGAAAAGGAGAAGGTTATGAACAAATGCCCATATGGGCAAAATCTATAAGTTGGAAGTGAGTAATTATATGTTGAAGGGATATGATAGGGATGTAGTGATACTATTGGGTTGGATGGTGCAAGTTTGACAGGGGTTAGTTTGGGGAAGGGTGGGTTGGTTAGTCCATGGAACTGAGTTAGCATTGTGGGAGATTGCAGGTGAACACTGGGCATTGGAAGGTATGTGGTTGAAACTTTGAAGTTGGGGAAACTCTTTTGGCAATATGAGAAGAAAGGGTTACTGGTTTAGGGTGTTGGATGGTGGGCATTTGGGACAGGGCACAACTGGGGCATTATTCTAGAGAATGTGCTCTGATCTTTTTTGTTAAAGTGTGTTGTGTCAGTGGCTGGAGACCCACATAATGAGCAGAAGGAGTTGGACTTCCATCCTTGGGTGGCCTGATATGTTAGCAAACAGAGGGGAGGGTGTCCCTCAAGAGGAAGGGCAGTTCCTAATAGTGGAGGACAGACCCATGTGTTAAGCCTTCATTGTGTTTGCAGGTAACTTTGTATCTTGTCCTGCAAGGAGTGAAGCCTGTTGGTCACCATGGGCCCCAAGTGAGGTAAAGGGAAAGACAGAATAGACAAAAGAGAGTGGGTATTTAGGGGGTAATGGAACTGTTCTGGATGATCTTGCAATGATGGATACAGGTCATGCTGAATTCCATCAAAAACTTGTAAGCATGTGGTCTAGAGTGTAGACCAAGGTCAATGGCTATATTTCAATATTCATACATCATTTGTAACAAATATACCATCCACATTTAAAGTGTTATTGATATGGGAAAGGGGGAAAGGGGAGGATGTTTGGTGTATGGAAGTATCCTGTGTTCTGTATGTGACTTTACTCTGACCTAAAACTTTTTTTAAGACAAAATGAAAAAAAGTAAGACATTGGGGAAAAAATGGAAGAAAACATCACTGTACATACAGGACAACAGATATTACAGTGGTCAAAGGCAAAATGTTCAAAGAAATTTTTAAAAATATTTTTCATTATTTTTTAATATCCCAAGTTTAAAATTTTATTTTCATTTTGGTTTTCTAAATCATTACATATTTCATTTCTTATCTTTAAACCAATCATTATTTCATTTCCCTATTAATTGTATTTGGTGGTATTCTTGGCTAAATTTTTGAAGAAGTTTTGGACAACAGAAAGGCTACAGCTATGACAGGGTAAGATTATTGGTGTGGGGTGTCAGTGAAGGGGGCTAGATGGGGGGAAGTTCTCCTGGGCATACATATAAGGTACATAAAGGTGTTCAAATGTTCATGGGACATTGTCACTGTGGGTGGATATTCATACAATAACCAAAAGTATATTGAATTCCCAACCTGGAGAGCTCTGCCACATTTTCTATTGGAACACCAACAATACCCCAAGTGCAGGGCAAGGACTAGTGAAGGATGGTCCTTTGATGGGCCCTTAATATTGACACTTATGCTTATGAGCCTTTGCTGTAGAAATTGCAACTTAGCCTAGTGCTATAGGGTGCCTAAGAATTACTTCCTGACAGCTTCCATGTTGCTCAAATGTGCCCTCTCTCTAAGCCAATGTCAGCATAGAAATGCAGTACCTTCCCCCAGCGTGGCACATTACTATCAGAAATGAGCCTCCCTGGCACCAAGTCATTACTACCAAACACTACTGAGCATGCAACTTGAAAAAGACCTTGAATAAATGGGGAAAGGTCAAGACAAATGGATTCATATGGCAAAGAGACAAAAAAGTGAGCCAGGAGTTCATCCCAGAGGTAACCCTAATGCACTTCTCAGCAGGATCTCATAAACTGCCAAAGTAAATACTTCCGCCAAATAGTGGAGCTCCTCAGGGCTCTGGAGATACTTAGATCTTATGGTCATGGCAGACAGCTGTGGAGTTGGTGCCTTGCCAGTGGGCCCTTCTTTGGAGTTTGTTCTCCTGAATGTGACAGAGTTGGACTCAGTCGTGACTTCTCTGTACTTGCCTCTTTTGTACCTTCTATTTGAATCTATACTTGGTGCTGGAGTCGGTATGTGTAGGTCCAAGAAACTTGAAGACTGATGATCCACTAAACCATCAGTAACAGATATCCCTTCAGCACATTATTCATCTGTCTTCTCATTTTTTCATCAAAACAATATCAAAAAAACTTGATTTATCTAATTCAAGTGAGTCAAACACAAAGGTTCCTTAGATGCTTTATAAAAGTATTAGTAATCTGTCAATCCTTTGAGGCATTGCTGTTCAGTATGACTCACTTTGGACAAGATGTAAGTGTTGCCTTAGAGTTGACGCATCACTCACCTAAAATGTCAAATTTCAGAATTACAAATTGGGGTAAATTCTCCAATTTCATAAACAGACAGTGAGTCAGGGCATTGTGGGCTACTGTGATGTTTTGCGTTTTCCACTGTTTGGTGCTTGGTGTATGAGTTGCTTGATAAGTAACACAAATTATCACAAAAAGTAGTGACTTCAAACGAATAACTATTGTTCTCAGAATGCATTCAGGTGTTGTGGGGGAAACATCCTCTGCAATAGAGGTTCCCCTACTTAAAAAAAACCTCCCTGAGGATTTTGGGTTTTTGACTCCCACCTGGAAAATCAGTGCACCTAGCAGAAGCTCACTGGGGGAGAGGTAGGAAATTAAAGTACACAACTTGAGGTGTCCTTCAAGTGCACATTTTTTTTTTTGTGGATGTAGTGGTTTCTTCCTGATGCCCTAGTCTCCACCTGGACTAGCCTGAGGCTCCAGGTTTAGGTTCCAAGAAGCTGAATCTCACTTTAGGGAGTCCCTGAACTTTGTGGCATGTTCTTCTGGGTCAGAGGACATCCCAGGGGCTGGTCCACCTCCTTGCAGCTTTCCTGGATTCTTTGTCTTTCTCTTTTTCAAAATCCAACAAAGGCCCCTCCTTAATATGTTCATTCTTTTGGGTTTTGAGAAACCCTGGGAGTTGTCTTCCAAGCCTAGGGGGATCATGGAAAGAGTTTGTCAGGAAATTCTCTGATGTCGGTGGGGAGCTTCTCTTTCCTTCTCTTTCCTTGGCCTTGGGGGGTCCCTTGGCCATTTTTCTGGTGGACGTATTCTAAGGAGGGGTGTAGATTGCCGTCCTGCTTGAGAAGTGGATGGAATGTAGTCTTATTGCTTCTTTTTAAGGAAGATAAGGGAGGTCCTCCTGCTGGAGGCTGCTCCCCCTGGTCTCCGTACAGGACACACCATTTGAATAGTGGCTAGGTGTCCACCATTCCCACCATGGGCATGACAGTGAGAGGCCCCAGAAGCCAACCTACCTGATTCCAAGTTCAATTTAATTTGGCAAGCCTGTAGCTGTGGCTCTACATCCATGTTGAATCCAATCCCAGTGGAGGGAGATTTGGTTGCTTCTGGCTGCAAATTTGCACCAGCAGTAGCCTGGTGTGCAGGGGTAAGGGGTAGAGGGCAACTGCCCAGTGCACTCCTGGACAGGGTCTGATTGGCCTTGATGTTAGTGGTGTTACTGGCGTGAATTAAGGTGTGGAGAGGGCAAGTGGATGGGGTAGAGGGATGCCTCTTGCTCATGCTCTCCAGAAATGTCCTGAAAGAACAGAGGAGTTCAGATGGGAGAGGCAAGGGAAGGTGTGGGCAGGGTTAGGAGGCAGGACAGAGTTGGGGGTGAGGAAAGGGAAGAACAGAGGGAGGTCATGTGGAATGGGCCAGAAGCCTACTGGTGCAGAGATGGAAAATCCAGTGACAGGGGTGATCAGAATATCAGGAAGATGGGAAAAGAAGTGTGGGGTGAGGGGAACCAAGGAGGAAAGGGTGAAGGGGCTTTCAGGGTGATGGTAAAAATGGATGGGGATGTGGGGGGTAGTGCCAGAGAGGATTCTGGAATGAGGGAAATGGCCAAAGATGTTGGTGATTATGGGGTGGCCAGGGTGGAATGATGGGGGAAGGAGGGAAAGGGAGGGAAAGAGGAAGAAAAGGAAAGGACCAGGATAGTATCTAAAAGGAGGTTGGGCTTAGCAGACACCACCTGGTGGGAGGGTCTCACCCCCAGCAGTCATGCAGGGCCTCCCACAGAGAGGCAGGTGGTTGGGCCCTGGAGGGAAGAGTGAACCACCAGAGGCAAGACTAAGAGTGGTCCCAGCCAGAGAAGTCACAGATGGGTCACTCTCCAGGTGTGAAGGTTGCCTGGCAACCAGACACTGGGCCACCAAGTGGTCACTGAGAGGGCAACATCCTCCACCTGGTCCCCCTTTGGCAGGCAGTCATCCCACAGAGGAGGAAAGGCCCGTGTGTGACGGTTGACATGAGGGTATCTGTCTGGTCCAGGTTCCTTGTACATGGGGCTGCAGGAAACAAAGCAGAGGTTTTAGTCAAGGAAGAAGGGGGGCAGGGGCCCAAGCAGGCCTGGCCAGGAAGGGGCTGCTGAGGACTCAGTCCCAACTGATTCCTTGCATCCTTGGCTTTCTAGGAGACATTTTACCAAATCCCCATGGCTTTCTTCTGCACATTTTCTCTCTGTGGTTCCATTTCTTATCCACCCTAGTGTGCTCTGGGTGCCCAGATAGCACAGGCCATGTTTGGGGGGGCATGAGCAGGAAAGAAGGCATAGAGATGAATCACCTTTTCTGAGGAGGACTTACACCTGGTGTTCCCACGGCACCTCCCTGGTAGGCTCTCCAAGGTGGGAAATTAGGAGACTGGGTTACATGTGGTGAGGGCAAGAGTAAAACATGTGCTGTGGGGCTGCATGCCACAGCCCATTGAATGAGGCTCTTTGGGAAATAGATTCTAAGAGCTCCCAGAGTGAGGAAATGATATTGAATGATCAGGGGAAACAATGGAGGGTCTCACACATGTTTAATGTGCCATCTTTTATCAAGGGCTTTCACACAAATTGTAGCCCTACAAATACCACGTAAATTAAACTGCATAAAGGTTATTTCACAGGTGGAATCTCAGGTTTAGTGCAATTCAACTCTTTGTCTCTAGAAGGCCACTCAATTCCTAACTTCCCATCCCTCCTAGATTTGTTTCACTGCATGTCACACCTGCTACACCTCCAACACCTTCCCTCTTTCTTTACAAGGATGCATGGAGGATATGAGAGTGTCCAAAGTTCTGTGAGTCTTTTTGTGTTCACACCCTCTAGGACCTCTGCTCTCTAAGGGGGTCTTTAACAACTCACAGGCTCAGACTCTTAAGGTGACTTGGGCTCTGAGGGGTTGAGGGTATGGTTCACCTTGGAGCAGGTGTGTTGGAAGAGCAGAACATTATCTTTTAATTCACCCTTTTTCTCCACTTTCTTGCTTCTGTTCTGACACTGGAAAACCAAAAAAGAAGATAGGATCTCATGAGATACACTCTGTCTTTTCAAGGAAACCTTCAGAACCCTATCTGTGAATAACGTATCCTTTGTATTAGTCTGTAAAACATTTTTAGGGAGTTAATTCAATTGATTATCTTTTCATCTTTGAATAATAAAGATTTTCTGGATGAGGTATCAATTGATTTTTAGTCAAGAGTCTTTTTTGAGAACTTTCTTGTGAACAGGATACAGAATCTCAACCCTACAGGAGAAAGTATGGCCTTAGAAAAAGATGCTGGTCCCTGTCATCACAGCTTGGACAAGAATGTCTCATTGAGCCTTCCAGAGGCTCAGCACTGCTATGCACATCAGCCTTACCACATTGACCTGCTTGACCCAGAGATACCTGATGTGGGAGATGGACAATGATCAATCATTGAGGGACTGTCTTTTGTTGAATACCCTGGACTTCCTAAACCTTACAGTCCATAGCCACAAAAAAATGTTTTTTAATTTATCCCTAAACCTTCCACCACACTCACATGGATGATCTTTGCAAGGGGAAGCAGAGTGAAGCCACAGAGTCTCAGACCTGATAAAAGGGGAAGCACAAAAGTGTCAGTAGGTGTTTGCCAGTTATCAAACTGACTGCTGATACTGACAGGTGCCAACCTGGTCACAGTGAGATGTGGGGAGAAAGGTATAAACTGGATGGAAGGGAAAATAGCACTAATAGAGATAGGAATTACCTAACATGAGCAATATGGATTGGATCTATGCAGCAAATCTAAAAACCAAACCAATTAAATATTAAAAGATGTGATTCATTTATGATTGAGACAAAAGCCAAAATAACTTATGGGTGAACTGATCTATCTCTCTCCCCAGGGCTTTTGCTGTTTTTAAGAAGCTGTCACACAACCAATCCAGTGTCCACATAAAAGAGGTGGCATTGGATTGGGAAAAGTGGACATAATGGACAAAGGGTATGGGGAAAGGCAGGAAGAGATGAGAGGTGGAGGCGTCTTCGGGACATGGAGCTGCCCTGGATGGTGCTTCAGAGGTAATCGCCGGACATTGTAAATCCTCACAGGGCCTACTTGATGGAATAGAGGAGAGTATGGGCCATGATGTGAACCAATGTATATGAGGTGCAGAGGTGCCCAAAGATGTACTTACCAAATCCAATGGATGTGTCATGATGATGGGAACGAGTGTTGTTGGGGGGGGGAGAGGGGGGGTGGGGGGGTGGGGTTGAATGGGACCTCACATATATATTTTTAATGTAATATTATTACAAAGTCAATAAAAAATAAAAAAATTAAAAAAAAAAAAAAAAAAAAAAAAAAAAGAAGCTGTCACTATTCACCTGTATTCTTCTCCTGTGTGTTCACTTCCTGGGCTCCCACTCAAAACTCCAACATCAAAACTCTCAACACCAATATGTCATTTCCTTCTCTGCAGCATAGTTTTTTGGTGAGTCCTTGCCCAACAAATGTTAAGGGACCACCACCCTTTTGGCATTCCCTAATTAAATCCTTAATCCTAATCAAGTAAAAGCAAAACCTCTGAACCCAATACACTCTAATATGCCTGGAGGTACAGAACAGTTTACAAACTTAATCCAATATCTATTTTTGGAATTCATAAATCATATCAAACTTCTACTCACCACCCTCTGAATTCCAAAAAGACATTAAAATATTTTTTAAAAAAAGCTTAAATCAGTAGCAATGCTAAGTATAGCATCGCATTGCAATCAGTTTCAATAAATTCAGCATGCCTTGGGGCAAAGTCTCATCTACAGTAGACTTCTGAATTTTAAAAGACCATTTACCTGCTTCCAATACACAAATGGACAAAGGATAAACATTTCATTACCATAAGGAGAAATTGGGAGGAAAACATGAGATATGGTTCCTTTACTGTTCACTGGAGCTGTATGATAACCTCTATTAGATTTCAAAGTCTCAGGGTAATTGTTAAGGTGATAGTTTCTTCTTCTTGGTGTCACATGTGGACCCACACTTTCCATAGGCTTGTCTAGTGGTCATTTTCTTGGTTCCATCTTAACCAAGCATCTAGTTAGTGACCAAGCTCCAGACCTCATCCTCAAAGAGCACTGGGGTGATTGCTACACCTTACCCAATCTTTGGGTTGGAGACTTAACCCCCTTAATACATTGAGATGAAGGCAACATCCTCCCTAACTTTTGGCATACATGCTCAATCCTCTCAGAGCAATGAGTTGACCACCTATCTTCCCTAATCCATGGGCAAATGTGCACCCCTCTCAGGCCTATTGGGTGCTGACCTTAACTGCCCTAATCCTTGAAAAATGTGTTGCATCATCTCTGCCCTGAGGCTGCAAATTCTCCCTGAACATCAGGTGGGAATATCCACTCTTTCAACAGCTGGTTGAAAGTCATCCATTCTGTATGCATGAGTGGGGTTCCTTTCTTTGCCCAAGGCAGCAACTTAATTCAAGATCTCAGCTTCCCCAAACTCAGCATGTAAATGCAATGCCTTCCCCCCAGCGTGGGACATGACACCCGGGGATGAGCCTCCCTGGCAACGAGGGACCACTATCAACTACCAACTGATGATGCAACTGGAAAATGACCTTATACGGAAGGTTCAATGCGGATCAGCAGAATATCCATGTCTACATAAAATACCATGACTTTAAAATTCTGTTTGACCTAAAGTAAGGGGGAAATGGAAAGGAGAAATGAGTTTATATGGCTACGAGTTTCTAAAAAAGAGTCTGGAGGCTGGCAGAAGGTTTGCCCTCATGCACAACTGAGCAGAGTCAGAGAGACAGATAAAGTAGATACAACCCCCAGATATTGGTTCCTTTGAGGGCTAAAGAAACCCATGGGAGTTTTGGTCATGGCCGATGGGGTTAACTACCAGGGCAGATGGCCCCTCTTTGGAAATGGTGTTTATGTGTGATGAATCTGGACTCAGATGGGATCTCCCTTCATAAGACTTTCATGCTAATGTGCTGGAGGTGCAGTTAATCTTGGGGTTTAAGATATATTTAGGGGATTTGAATCTCTGGACTGACAATGTGATAGCCAGATCCTGAGCCTCAACAGACTCCAGCACCTACAATCTGATTTATTGGACTTACCACACTCAGCTAAGATGGAGGTAAAGAAGGACAACCACCACACCATGGAGCCTAGAGTGATTACAACTGAAAATGGGAGGATTGCATCCAGCATCCAGGTGGAATCTGAGCCTCCTCTTGACATAAAGGTGCAATGGACTCAACCAATCCAATGTCCACATAGAAGAGGTGGCATTGGATTGGGAAAAGTGGACATAATGGACAAAGGGTATGGGGAAAGGCAGGAAGAGATGAGAGGTGGAGGCGTCTTCGGGACATGGAGCTGCCCTGGATGGTGCTTCAGAGGTAATCACCGGACATTGTAAATCCTCACAGGGCCTACTTGATGGAATAGAGGAGAGTATGGGCCATGATGTGAACCAATGTATATGAGGTGCAGAGGTGCCCAAAGATGTACTTACCAAATCCAATGGATATGTCATGATGATGGGAACGAGTGTTGTTGGGGGAGGGGAGAGGGGGGGTGGGGGGGGGGGTTGAATGGGACCTCACATATATATTTTTAATGTAATATTATTACAAAGTCAATAAAAAATAAAAAATAAAAAATAAAAAAAAATAAAAAATAAAAAAAATAAAAATAAAAAAAAAAAAAGATCTCAGCTTCCATGATTTTTCTCTTAAAACTGTTTCTCCTTCAATCTCTCCTCACCATGTCACTTTTATCCAAGTTGACAGTGTTTTTCTTCATACAGCTCTCTCAATAAGCTTGTTGGTTTAGCCTGCAAAAAAAGCAGGGGTCCAAGCCATCAGATCGACTTTCCACAAGTCTTTCCAAGATAATTACATCTTCAATCCTGATTTACAAGTTCTGAGTTTGGTTATGTCCTCAAATGGGGCAGTATAACCTGGTGCTTGATTTTTAGAGACTTGAAATTTCCAGTAATTTTCTGGTTTCTTTATGCCCAACAGTTCAGTCCTCAGCTTATGTTTGTCTCTTTCTTTGCCATAAGGTGCAAGGAAAAGCCAAGTTGCATTCTCCCAATTTACTTTGGAAAGTTCTTCAGTTAAATGCTCAGGTTTGTCTTCTTTAAATACTGTCTTCCATAAAACATCAGGAGTTAATCTTGCTGGGTTCTTGGCAACTTTAAAACAAAGTTCACCATACCTCCATTTTCCAAAAATAGTTTCATCATTTGCTCCTAAGCCCTCATAAAAAGTCTCTTTAGATTCTCTATTACTACAACAGTCTCTTCAAAGCACTGTGGGTCTTTTCTCCCAAGTATCTCACAATTCATTCAAAACACACCCCTTAGCCTTTTATAAAACTGTTCCAACATCTTGGTAATTTCAAAAACACTTCCCCACTCCTCAGTACCAAATTCTGTATTAATCAGCCAAAGGGGTGCTGATATCAAATACAAGAAATCTGTTGACTTTCATAAAGGGCATTTATTTGGGGTAGAAGCTTGCAGTTACTAGGCCATGAAGCATAAGTTACTTCCCTCATCATAGCCTGTTGCCATGTGCTGGCAATGTTCTGGCTTCCTGGTTCCTCTCTTCCCAGGGCTCTGTTACTCTCCCTGTTCAGCTGCTGGGCTCTCTTCACAACATCAGCTGTAGACTACCAGGTGAATGGCTCTGTCTCTCTCCTCAGAGCTTCTGCTGTGTCTAAGGAGTAATCACCATTCCTCTGTGTTCTTCCCTGTGTGTTCTCTTCCCGGGCCTCAGATCAAAACTTCAGTATCAAAACACCAGCATCAGAACTCCAATATCAAAACTGAAACTCCCTTCTCTGCAGTATAGTTTCAAAGGGATGGGGACTCAACATCCTGCTAACATTGCCCAATCAAAGCCTTAATCATTGCTTAAGTAAAAGTTAAATTTCTGAATTCAATATACTCTAATATGCCTGGAAGGACAGACCCGTTTACAAACATAGTCCAATATCTATTTTTGGAATTCATAAACCATATAAAACTGCTACAGTATATGACACATTTTATATATAATATCCCAAATTGGCAAATATATATATATATAAAGAAAATAGAGTAAACTCACTTGTTAAACTAAGCAATAGCTATGCTCTTAAGTAAACATATAAAAGTACAAATATAGAAGAGAGACCAAAATAGACAGAAATACAACCATCAGAATGACGGAAAATTATCTTACCATTTACTGCATCATATATATATAATGTTATCCTAAGATTTAAAATTACTTAGTAATTGGCATTCTTATGCATCAGTGTCATGAATCAATAAATATTTACATGCAACTTGATTTTAATGGCTGTACAGGGCCTGATTCTCTGTATCATCCATCAGTTTAAAGTGATGCTTTGGTGTAGATATGAGATGGTTTTCAATCTTCTGATAATGTAACTATTTGTGTAAGTGGATTTTGTAACATTTATCTTTGTGAAAATATCTTATTTTTCTGAATATACATTCCAGATGGTTAATTTATACATTAGGTATTTTCACACATAATGGCAAGATGTTTTATACATTGTCAAAAAACAACTGCAAATAGTATCCCAATTTATAGTTGTGGAGATACTTTATTAGTTTGTCAGATTCTTGAAAAAACTGTTCACTATCATTTATTTTAATGCTAACATAAATATATATAAATTTTTTGTAAATTACCTTCTTAGATATTTTGATTTTTATGGGTTCTCCTTTTTTTCTCATAGTTATATTTTAAAAATCATTAAATGCTGTATGTGACAAATGCTGCATTGTAATTAATTTAAAGATTCTTATGAGGAAGCATTTAAAATTATTATGTAAGATCATTGAAATATTTTCCTTCCTGGTTTAAACTTTTTATATCACTCACTCACACACACACACAACTGTTTTATCATTTCTAGATTTTGTTTTCACTTTTAAGAAATGATTCCCCCTCAGGTGTTTTGTCTATATTGAAATGTACATCTTTTCCATCAAAGGGCAAAAATAATCTCAAAAGCATTTTGAAACTATTTCATAACTTTATCTATCACTAGACTTGTGTCATTAGTTGGCAACATATGGTAAATATCAACCCTCACTTTCTGGATTGCCATTTCAACTCTTAAATATATCTTTCCAATGACATCACTTTTGAATGTACATTTAGTTCAATTCAACTATATTCTCCCTTACCGATTGTGAATTTTGTGTTCTGCAATTGATTTTGTATAGAATATGAGTAGGCATCAATATTAGTATTTCAATTAAGGTATACAAATGACGTAGCAGACCGCATTGAAAATATTTTTCTCCCACTTTGCTTTTAGGCCACATTTGTCACAGTCAAATGAATAAATACATACACTTCTTGAGCTTTTGCTGTCCTTCTCAATTCAGGTCTTTGCTCTTCTCCATACTGTCTTAAAAATATCTTTATAATAATCCATGTTTTCTGGTGCAGCTGGTGTTACCATTTTAACCTTTTTAAAACTTTTTTTGAATGTGTATTGAAATCTGGGCTCAAAATTTTCCCTGTGGGAATGTTCATGATTCTGATTTTAAATTGTGAATGGAAATCTAAATTCAGCTTCCTACTTCTTCTTCTGCCAGATGTGGTAATGTTTTACTAACAATGAGTTTGTTTCATTGAGATTTCCAAATCTTTTCACACCACATTTGAAATATGATTTTATCTGTTGAAAAGTATTTATGTCTTTTTATTTCTGATGTTGATATTTATGCCTCTTTCTTTGTTTTCCTTGATCAGGCATGACATACCTTTATCAAGTTTATTAATCTTTTCAATGAATCTATTTTTGCTTCCATTCATCCTGTCTATTCTTTCTCCCATTTCATTAATTTGAGTTTTCTTTTTCCTTATATTTATCTCCTTTGAGTTTAGTTTTCTATCAATTTTGGAAAATTTTGTGATTTGGCAATCACTTTGCTTTGCTTCTTTGTATCTAAATCATGCATTGTAAGTTAGAAATGTTCCTTCAACTTTTATTTTTGGCAACCAACATATTTTGATGAATAATATTTAAAAATAACTTCCAACATATTTTCTGAATTCCTTTTTGAATTCATATCTGAACTATGTGATATTTATCATACTATATTTTAATTTCCATACATGTTGGGTCTTTCAGTTTGCTCATTCATTATTATTTCCATTTTACCATATTCTGAAGAGAATCTAAACTCCCTGTGTTTGTGACATTTTAATTTTGTTCATAATCATTTTAAGTTCCATGTATTATTATTTTAAAAATCCATTGATGCTTGAAAAAAATTTCTTGTTCAAATCTTCTATATAATTTTAGATTAATTTCAGGTTAATCAGTGAATTGATTGAAGTAGAAAACATGAAAAATACCATGCAAAAAGTAACAGGAAAAACACAACAAAATACTAGACCTAATAAACAACTCGAGATGGAGCAAGATTCATTCTTATCACCTCTATACGCTACTAATGAGCTGCTTGAGTAGTAAGTCAGACGAAAAATTTCCTTTACAATAGTCACTAAAAGAACAAAATATTTAGTAATAAACTTAACCAGGGAAAAGCACCTATATTCAGAAAACTACAAAATATGTCAGTAGCCAAAGACCCAAGTAAATGGAAGCACATTCCATGTTTATGTATTAGAAGTTTACATGTGTTAGGATGTCAGTTCTACCTAAACTGCTTTACAGAACAATGCATTTATTAAAATGAATTGTTTGCAGATGTTTGCATTAATTTGTAGATACCAATCCATGCCACTGATTTAAATGACTAAACTTACGTCATGGCATTAGCTTGATTACTAAAGTATTAAGTGTGAAAAAGAGATTGTGTTAACTCCAAATTATTTATTTTTTAAAAATAATGTTGAGCATATTAGGTATTTTAATTTTTACATACAGTTTGAAAATATCTTGTCAATTCCCCAAAAAAATGCCTCCTGGGATTTTCATTGAGATTGTGTTTAATTATATAAATCATTTTGAGGTGAATGAGCATTTTGAAAACAATAATTTGATTCATGAATTTTTAGGTCCTTATTTATTTAGATATTCTTTCATTTAATCTGCAATGCTTAATAATTTTTATTGTACTGCTCTTAAAAGTTTTTGTTAAATTGTTCCTAATATTTTATGTTTATGCAAATATGAATATATTTTTTAAATTCCAGTTTTCAAAAGCTTGTTGCTAATCTATACAAATTTCATTGTTTTCTGTGTATTGACTTTCTATTCTGCATCCAGTTTAAATGTACGTATTTTCCCAGTAGTATTCTGTTAGACTCCTAATGATTTTATAGCAAGACCAATGGTTTGCTCCTGGGGGTTATTTTCTGACCCAGAAGATATTTGGTATTTGGAGACATTTCTGGTTCTCATCACTCGGAGAATGCTCCTGGCATTTAATGGCGAGGGAGTAAATATATTACCAAAGAGATTACATGGCATAGGGAAGCTACACAGAGCAAACTTTTTCTGGACTGAATGTAGTGTGGAGGTTGAGAAACTCTGATATAAATAAACATGTTGGCTGCAAATAGATAATGTTATCTCTTTCTTTCCAGTCTCTATCTCTTTTACATGTGTACATGTGTTTGTTTTTACTGCCTTAGTGTTCTCTTTAGGGCTCCCAGTGCAATATTAAATAGAAAGGGGATTCAAGCTTTGTCCTCAACGTCTTTCCAGAGTTTGAAAAATTTTTGAGAACCACAAGTAGGTGTTCTTTTATGTTTGCTTTATCTATTGATGGTCACTGTAATATACATTAAAACTGAGAAAAATGTATCTTACACTATTTAGTAAGTGATAAATCTAAGAAATATTTATTGTGATCAATGCACTGAATATTGCACAGTTATTTTCAATTTTGTCTTTGAAACTTTCTGTAATTTCTTCTATTGAGTAATAAAAGTATATTATGCAGAGCTATACTAAACTACTAGATAGTTTAAATTCTAGTAAACTGATTTATACACAGTCCACTCCTCAAAAAAATAGTTTAAATTGCCTAGTCTTATTTTATGGAGACTTTTCCTGTTTGTGGTCAGATTGTAATGAGCCATTAAAAAAATGAAGGAAAAAAAACCCAAGAAATAATCAAGTACAAACACCCACAAACAAAAACACATTTTTTGAGCAAAAATTAAATAAAAATAAAGTAAATTCGCACAGATCTGGAAGCTAGGTTTCTTTTCTTCCTTTTTTCTTTCTGAAAGCACAGCAACTACACAAAGTGAAGTTTAGCAGGCATCAGGGCCAACCTTAGCATCCTTTTGCTGTTTTCAACAGACTACATCAAGAGTGCCAGATGCATTTCCCATATTGGCTTTGACAGCTGTCATTCAGAGAAAGCGATCTCTTCCAGTCTAGTCTTGATTTCTGACTTAGGACTAATGGCAATCAGACAATTCCTTGTTTACCATGGATGTCATTCAATTCAGAATTTTTATTAGAATAGTTCCCTTTAAACCTTTCCACTTCTACACTGAGGATTTCTTTTAAAAAAATTGTCGGAACAAAGCTATGAAGGGTAATATTTATGTAATTGACAATTTTGTGTGATATCATGACTTTGAATATAACATATTTTAATAAAAATGGAAACAGTATAGCATAACAATTCCACATTCCTGTTCCATACACCAGTTATACATGGAAAATGATATTGTATTTCATGTGTTCCTGAATTCGGCAAATGCTGTTGATATAAGCATGATGGGCAAATATGATCCCTTTGAAAGTTGGATAGTTTTAAAAATGACATATTCCCAGTCTATCTATAGAATTAAGTTTCCCTTCTCTATGCACTATTCCAAATGTAATTTGGGCACAATCAATTCTGTTTAGCTTACCAGTCAAAGGTCATTTTAAGCAATGGTCTCTTTGAGAAAATTTGAAGCTTTAGTCTAGGTGTCTGAAGAGTTCATACATGATTTAGTTTCCTGGCTGCTAAAAGAAATACCATACAATGGGAATTTTTTGGCTCAGAGTTTTGTGGCTAAGAGAAGTCCAAAATCGAGGTATCATCATGGCAGTACTCTCTGCCAGAACATCTTGGTGTTCTGGGGCTGGATGCCTGAGATCCTTGGTCCTTGGCTTTTCTTTCCCAGAGCAATGCACATGGCTGCCTCTTCTCCTTTCTCTTCCAGGTCCCATTGATTTACAGCTTCTGGCTTCTTTCCCAAACTCTCTCTTTCTCTGTAGTTTTCCTGTAAGGCCTTCAGTAATAAGATTAGGACCCACCCTAATTCATTCAGGCCACACCTCAACTGAAATAACCACATCAGGAGTTCCTTTTTACAAGGGTTCACACCACCAGGAATGGATTAACTTTAAGAACTTGTTTTTCTGGGTTTCAGAGCTCCAAGTCACCACAACAGAGTTAACTCTTACTTTTAATTTCAGACTTATGGAACTTGTACTTTAAAAAAATAGTCTCAATGTGTTTTTTTCATTTAAAAAATTATTGAAGTATACCACTCATGCATAAACATACATAAACAATAACTGTATAGTAATAGTTGTGAATTTACAAAAGAAACATACATACCATCATACAGGGCTCTCATAACTCACCCTACCACCAATGTCTTGCATTGTTATTAAACATTCTAAACTAATGATTAAAGAACATTGTTAAAATATTATCACTAACCAAAGTGTTTTCCCCAACCCCCATATTATTATTATTTTATATCATTTCTATCTGAATATACATAAGAAATAAGTGTATAGTAATAGTTGTGGACTTACAAAGCAAACATGCATAACATTATACTGGGGTCACATACATCATTCCTTCACCAACACCTTTCACTGTCATGAGACATTTGTTACAGATTATGAAAGAATATTGTCAAAATCTTACTACTAATTATAGTCCTTTTCTCACATTTGGTGTATTTCCCCCCCAAACCACCCTAATATTATTTTTTAAATATAATTTTTATGACAAAGTTGTAAACTTATAAAGCAATCATGCACACATGCAGAATTTCCAAACAACATCGATCTATCAACACACCACACTGTGATGAAATATTTTTTCCAGATAAAATAATATCATCTGATTATTACCATGTCCGTAGTGAAGCCAAACTGAATTAGGGAAATCCCTAATTCACTACAAACATGTGGCTTTATCATGATAACATAGGTGCAATAAAATACGCCATTTTAAAGTGTACAATATAGTGGCATTAGTTACATGTACAATGTGCTAACATCACCACCATCCATTACCACAGCTTTTTCATTACCCAAAACAGAAAAGACCCCTTAAGCACTAAGTCCCCATTCTTCTCACCCGTAGATCCTGGCAACCACTAATCTACTTTCTGTCTCTGAATTTGCTTATTCTAGACACCTCACATTAGTAGAATCATGCAGTATTTGTCCTTTTGTGTCTGGCTTATTCCACTCAACATGATGTCTCCACTATTCATCCATGTTGTAGCAAGTGTTAGAACTTTATTCCTTTTTAGGACTGAGTAATAACATTTTGTTATGAATATACCACATTTTGTTTATCCATTTTCCATTGGGGAACTTGTGGGTTTTTCCACTTCCTTTTAACTATTGTGAATAATGCTTCCCTAAACATTGGTGTACACATATGTGAGCCCCAGCTTTCAGTTATTTTGGAATATACCTAGAATGGAATTTCCAGGTCATGTTTTGAAGACCCATCAAACTGGTTTCCACAGCGGCTGCACCAGGCTGAATTTTTTTTTTTTGGTGAGAATGGGGAAACAGGCACTATTTTATGTTGCTAATGTAAATTATTAGTACACTGTTTGCAGGGCATTTTTGTGATATTGATTGAAAGCTAAGGAAATATAGGGTATACATATCCTTTGTCTTTGTCCCATTTACTTCTACAAATATTTTCTGCACATACTCTATGAATACTTTCTGCACATAGACTTAGTTCCATTCACTTCTATGAATATTTTCTGCACATAGGTGGCAAAGATTTTGATATTCAAGGATATTCATTGAGTCGTGTTTGTAATACAAAGGATCAGAAATGTTATTTATTTATTTTTCTTTATTTTTTTAAAATGTTACATTAAAAAAATATGAGAGCCCCATATACTCCCCATACTCCTTACCCCACTTCTCCCACTTTAACAACCTCTTTCATCATCGTGACACATTAAGTTCATTTGGTGAATACATTTTGGAGCACTGCTGCACCACATGGATAGTGGGTTACATTGTAGTTTACGCTCCCCCCAGCCCATCCAGTGGGCATGGGAGGACATACAATGTCCAGCATCTGCCCCTGTAGTACCACCCAGGACAACTCCAAGTCTTGAAAATGTCCCCACATCTTATCTCTTCTTCCCTCTCCCTACCCTCAGCAGCTACCATGGACACTTTCTCCACATCAGTGATACAATTTCTTGGAAGAAGCTTTAAATTACCTAAATGCTACATCAAAAATATAGGGGGATTCCCATATATCCATCCCCAACACTCCCTCACTTTTCCCCCTAACATCTTTTATTGTAGTGTATTTGCTACAATTGATGAACACATATTGAAACATTGGACTAGCCATGGTGTGTAGTTTTCATTATAGTTTATACTTTTCACTGCCCAATTTTATAGGTTTTGGCAGAAGGTATAATGATCTGTATCCGTCATTGCCATGTGATGCAGGACAATTCCATTGTCCCAGAAATATCCATGTTGCACCAATTCTTCCCTCTCCTTCCCCTCAGAAACTGTGGTGGCCACTACCTTTATGGCAGTGTTACAAGTTCTTCCATTGCTCGAAAAGTAATGTCTACATTAGTCCATAATTGCTTTCCCCCCTTATGTTTGTTCATTCCTCAATCTTGAGGATGTTGGGATGGTGATGGCCACTCTGTTTCTAATTGAGTGGGGGCTTAGATCCATGGGGCAGATGGGATGGAGCTGTCTTGCTTCCCATTGTAGATACTCTGTGTTTATTGCTTATGGATGTTATCCTTTTGTTAGTTGTCCTGGGCAAGTTCAATGAACTGGAGAGTAGATTTTGCAACTCTGCTGAGATTCAGGGCTCCACCGACATTCGAAGAGACCAAAGATTGAAGTACCTGGGATATATACTTAATGAATATAGTGCTTAACATGGGTTCAACTAAAAAGGGCAGAAGAGTCATGTGTAGGGAAATTATAAATGAGTCTAATTCTGTTACATTGGGAAACATATATTCCAAGGCAAGGTGCATTGACAGGTGCCAAATTGCTAAGATTGTCTACCATGCCTATAGTGTCTAGATGTCTCTAGAGCCCTCAAGAGCCCCCTTGCTTGAAGCATTCTTTACTGTGACAGTAAGAGACTCCTGAGATGGCCACACCTGTTTTTAAAAAGTAAGGAGTTTCTACAACTGCAAGCAGGAGAATTGCATCCATCATCCATGTGGAATCTAAGCCCCCTCTTGGTATAGAGGGGGAGTGGACATAACCATCCCAGGGTCCACAGGCTGGAGGAATAGAGTATGGACTGGGGTGGACTTACTGATATTGTACTATGGAACTATTGTGATTAGTAATGGAAGAAATTGTAGCACTGATGTGGAGAAACTGGCCACGGTAGCTGCTGAGGGTAGGGAGAGGGATGAAGAGACATGATATGGGGCATTTTCAGGACTTGGAGTTGTCCTGGGTGGTACTGCAGGGACAGATGCTGGACATTGTATGTCCTGCCATGGCCCAACGTGTGGACTGGGAGAAAGTGTGAAGTACGATGTAAACCATTATCCATGTGCTCCAAAATGTATTCATCAAATGCAATGAATGTGACACAATGAGGAAAGAGGTTTTTGATGTGGGAGGAGTGGGCTGAAGGAGACAGGGGTATATGAGGCTCTCATATTTTTTTAATGTAACATTTAAAAAAATAAGGAAAAATAAAATAAGGAGTATTCTATGTAATATGTGAAGATCTCTAAGGTATATTGTTCAAGGAATATAGAAAGGGAGCAGAGTGGTATATAGAGTATATTATCATTTGTGCAAATAGAAAATGCACCACATGTGTGTAACTGAAAGGATACATGAAACCATGGGGAGGAGGATTTGGTGGCTAGGGAATCATGAAGGGAGGAAGAAAGATATTATACAATATACTGCTTAGTACTTTAAGCGTTTTGTACCTTGTACACATATTACAGGTTTCTAAATGTCCATACATGATGATAGGGAAAAGTAATTGCAAGTATGTCACTGGAAATTATATTACCAGATGATAGGAAATGTTTTCTGTATGTATGTGAAAGAGTTTTGAAGAATAGATAAAGGATTTTAATAAGTGTTTTTATGGAAATACTTTATATTTCATATTTTATACTATTTTATAGCCTAGTTTCCTTCCCAATCTATTTTTTTTTTTTTTTTTTTTAGAGTGCCTGGTTTGTTTTTTTTTTTGGGACTGTAAGTTTTTTTTTTATTATTGACTTTGTAATAATATTACATTAAAAATATATATGTGAGGTCCCATTCAACCCAACCCCCCCCCCCCCCAACAACACTCGTTCCCATCATCATGACACATCCATTGGATTTGGTAAGTACAACTTTGGGCACCTCTGCACCTCATAGACAATGGTCCACATCATGGCCCATACTCTCCTCCATTCCATCCAGTGGGCCCTGTGAGGATTTACAATGTCCAGTGATTACCTCTGAAGCACCATCCAGGGCAGCTCCATGTCCCAAAGACGCCTCCACCTCTCATCTCTTCCTGCCTTCCCCATACTCATCGTCCACCATGTCCACTTTTCCCAATCCAATGCCACCTCTTCTATGTGGACATTGGATTGGTTGTGTCCATTGCACCTCTATGTCAAGAGGGGGCTCAGATTCCACATGGATGCTGGATGCAATCCTCCCATTTTCAGTTGTAATCACTCTAGGCTCCATGGTGTGGTGGTTGTCCTTCTTCAACTCCATCTTAGCTGAGTGTGGTAAGTCCAATAGATCAGATTGTAGGTGCTGGAGTCTGTTGAGGCTCAGGACCTGGCTATCACATTGTCAGTCCAGAGATTCAAATCCCCTAAATATATCTTAAACCCCAACATTAACTGCACCTCCAGCACATTAGCATGAAAGTCTTATGAAGGGAGATCCCATCTGAGTCCAGATTCATCACACATAAACACCATTTCCAAAGAGGGGCCATCTGCCCTGGTAGTTAACCCCATCGGCCATGACCATAACTCCCATGGGTCTCTTTAGCCCTCAAAGGAACCAATATCTGGGGGTTGTATCTGCTTTATCTGTCTCTCTGACTCTGCTCAGTTGTGCATGAGGGCAATCCTTCTGCCAGCCTCCAGACTCTTTTTTAGAGACTCGTAGCCATATAAACTCATTTCTCCTTTCCATTTCCCCCTTACTTTAGGTCAAACAGCATTTTAAAGTCATGTTATTTTATGTAGACATGGATATTCTGCTGATCCGCATTGAACCTTCCGTATAAGGTCATTTTCCAGTTGCATCATCAGTTGGTAGTTGATAGTGGTCCCTCGTTGCCAGGGAGGCTCATCCCCGGGTGTCATGTCCCACGCTGGGGGGAAGGCATTGCATTTACATGCTGAGTTTGGGTTCGAGACTGGCCACATTTGAGTAACATGAAGGCTGACAGGAGGAAATTCCCAGGCACAATGTTGCTCTAGGCCTTGTTCTTATTTTAGGTTTATCAGCTCACAAGCATAGTCATTAGCATCAGGGGCTCACTGTTGAACCCTCACTCCCTCCCGGTCCCCGCCGCTGTACCTGGGAGACTGTTGCTGCTCCCCTAGGGACCACGAGAGAGCACCACTGGCCAGGAACCCAGTACCCCCCCTGCTGTGGTTTTTAATTGTTGCCACTATGAGTATATCCAAACATTACCATGCACCCTGGACATATGTTCTGTACAGCTCCCTGTCAGCCATATATCACCTGTCATTGGTATCCCATACCAGTATCCCTCCATTGCCATTGTTGAAACACTCTGTGATCCAGAACTCCCCGAAATTTGAAGCCCAATATAATGTCAGGGTCCCTTACTAGGGAATGGCATATAGTGATGGGTTTAAAGGATAGATAAAGAACTTGGATAAAGTTAGATAAAGAACTTAGATAAAGAATGTTGACTTGAAAAAATTCCACATCCTATCTTTTTCTTTTTCTTTTCTTTTTTTTTTTTTCCCCCCCTAATTATTCAGCTTTTCTTCACAGGAGTCCTAGACCACAGCAATGCATATATATAATATACAGCACTCCCACACATCCACCAGAAAACCTTTTCCCTTCCACAGTGATACTCTTACACCCTATTCATATCATATTTACTTAAAGTGATGTACAGAGTCTGAGACATTAGCTTTCTAACAAGGTGACATCTGTGCTTACATTATGGTGCATACTTTAGGATACACAGTTCTTTACATTTTTAGTTATCCTATGTTTTACATTATGGTTTACATTATCAGTCTGTCATCTCCTATATGTTATGGTGTAATATTACATGTTTTATATCCATCCTTGTGTACTCTCAAGAAACTCCTCTCTTACCCCCCATTTACTTTGGTTCCACACATTTAACGTCCATTTTCCCTTCCACCTTGGTGCCCACAGTGACAGCCAACCTCCATTTCCTGAGAAGCCACTTCCAGAGATAGATGGAATAGTGTTCAGGGCCTAACTTGCTCAACTGCCCCAATGCCCTGGGAGCCACCCTTTCTCTCGAGGGATACAGTTCCCTCTATTTGATGGCATTAGTCCTCCCCAGGATGTGGGTCCACCCCCACTCTCACTACTTGGGTTTCTACCCCATGGTGTCACCCACTCTGGCAGAATGAGCATTTAGACATTCCCCAGGAGCCCGTCCTGCATCAGACCCTCCCCTCCGAGCATTCTAAACAGGTAACCCTCTTTATTATATTTTGATATGATTTTCTCGGCATTTTACTCTCCACCAACACCTGACCCTCTCCTGTGTTCATATGCTACCCCTCCCTCCCCCCACTTTTGGGCAACGTTACCCATCCGTCCCTCCCCAGCCACCCTCAAACCCGCAAAGCCCCAACCAAAGGCAACCCCTTGCCCCCCTTTTATCTCTTCTTTGTGTTCATACTTACCACCATCTCGTCTTAAATTCCACCCCTGCAGACATCGGCTCATATCCTTCCTTCACCCTCCGATTTCCTGTAAGCCTATCGTTCAGTCTCTTGCTATCTAAGGCAGCTTGTTTATTTCATATCATTGAGGTCATGTAGTATTTGTCCTTCAATGTCTGGGTTGCTTCACTCAACATAAGGTTCTCAAGATTCATCCATGTTATCACATGTGTTTGTAGTGTGTTTGTTCTTACAGCCGAGTAGTATTCCATTGTGTGTATATACCACATTTTATTGATCCACTCATCTGTTGATGGGCATTTGGGTTGATTCCAACTTTTGGCAATAGTGAACAATGCTGCTATGAACATTGGTGTACATATATCGGTTTGTGTCCTTGTTTTCAGTTCTGCTGGGAATATACCCAGCAGTGGTATTGCTGGGACATATGGCAAATCTATGGCTAGTTTTTTGAGAAACCGCCATACTGTCCTCCAGAATGGTTGGATCCTTCTGCATTCCCACCAGCAGTGGATGAGTGTTCCCCTTCCTTCACATCCTCTCCAGCACTTGTATTCTTCTGTTTTTTTCATAGCTGCCAATCTTATGGGTGTAAGATGGTATCTCATTGTAGTTTTGATTTGCATTTCCCTGATAGCTAGAGATTTGGAACATTTTTTCATGTGCTTTCTTGCCATTTGTATTTCTTCTTCGGAGAAGTGTCTGTTTAAGTCTTTTTCCCATTTTTTAAATGGGTTGTTTATCTTTTTATTTTCAAGATATAGGAGTTCTTTATATATGCAAGTTATAAGTTTCTTATCAGATATATGATTGCCAAATATTTTCTCCCACTGTGTGGGCTCCCTTTTTACTTTCTTGACAAACTCCTTTGAGGTGCAGAAGGCTTTAATTTTGAGGAAGTCCCATTTATCTATTAGTTCTTTTGCTGCTCGTGCTTTTGGTGAGATATTCATAAATCCATTTCCTATTACAAGGTCCTGTAGATGTTTCCCTACACTGCTTTCTAAGGTTTTTATGGTCTTGGCTCTTATATTTAGGTCTTTGATCCATCTTGAGTTGATCTTTGTATAAGGTGTGAGATGGTAATCCTCTTTCATTCTTCTACATATGGCTATCCAGTTCTCCAGACACCATTTGTTGAATAGGCCACTCTCTCCCAGTTGAGAGGGTTTGGTGGCTTTATCGAATATTATGTGGCTGTATATGTGAGGTTCTATATCAGAGCTTTCAATTCGATTCCATTGGTCTATGTGTCTCTCCTTATGCCAATACCATGCTGTTTTCACCACCGTAGCTTTATAGTATGTTTTGAAGTCAGGTAGTGTGATTCCTCCAATTTCGTTTTTCTTTTTCAGTATGTCTTTGGCTATTCGGGGTCTCTTTCCTTTCCAAATAAATTTCATAGTTAGTTTCTCTAGTTCCTTAAAGAAGGCTGCGTTGATTTTTATTGGGATTGCATTGAATGTGTAGATCAGTTTTGGTAGGATAGACATTTTAATAATGTTCAGTCTTCCTATCCATGAGCAAGGAATAGTCTTCCATTTATTTAGGTCTTCTTTGATTTCCTTGAACAATCTTGTATAGTTCTCAGTGTATAAGTTCTTTACCTCTTTAGTTAAATTTATTCCTAAGTATTTGATTTTTTTATTTACTATTGTGAATGGTATTTGTTTCTTGATTTCCTCCTGATCTTGCTCATTATTGGTGTACAGAAATGCTACTGATTTTTGCGCATTGATCTTATAACCTGTGACTTTACTAAACTCATTTATGAGTTCTAGAATCTTTGTTGTAGATCCCTCAGGGTTTTCTATGTATAGGATCATGTCATCTGCAAATAATGAAATTTTGACTTCTTCCTTTCCAATTTGAATGCCTTTTATTTCTGGTTCTTGCCTCAGTGCTCGAGCAAGTACTTCTAAGACAATGTTAAATAGGAGCGGAGACAGTGGGCATCCTTGTCTTGTTCCTGAGTTTAGAGGGAAGGAGTCTAGGATTTCTCCATTGTAAACAATATTGGCTTTAGGTTTTTCATATATACTCTTTATCATGTTCAAAAAATTCCCTTGTATTCCAATCTTTTGGAGTGTTTTTATCAAGAAAGGGTGCTGTATTTTGTCAAATGCTTTTTCTGCATCAATAGATATAATCATGTGATTTTTTTCCTTCAATCTGTTTATATGGTGTATTACATTGATTGATTTTCTTATGTTGAACCATCCTTGCATACCTGGGATGAATCCCACTTGGTCGTGGTGTATAATTCGTTTAATGTGTTGTTGAATACGATTAGCAAGTATTTTGTTAAGTATTTTTGCGTCTAGGTTCATTAGAGAAATTGGTCTGTAATTTTCCTTTCTTGTGATGTCTTTGTTTGGCTTTGGTACTAGGGTAATGTTGGCATCATAGAAGGAGTTGGGTAATGTTCTTTCTGTTTCGATGTTTTGGAATAGTTTCAGCAGGATTGGTGTCAGTTCTTTCCGGAATGTTTTGTAGAATTCACCTGTGAAGCCATCTGGCCCTGGGCTCTTCTTAGTTGGGAGATTTTTAATAACTGATTCTATCTCTCTGCTTGTGATTGGTTTGTTAAGATCATCAATTTCTTCTTTTGTCAATATGGGCTGCTTATGTGTTTCTAGGAATTTGTCCATTTCCTCTAGATTGTCATTTTTGTTGGAATATAGTTTTTCAAAATATCCTCTTATGATAGTCTTTATTTCTGTGGGGTCAGTGGTGATATCGCCTTTCTCATTTCTTATTTTGTGTATTTGCATCTTCTCTCTTTTTTTCTTTGTTAGTGTTGCTAAAGGTTTGTCAATTTTGTTAATCTTCTCAAAAAACCAGGTCTTGGTCTTGTTTATCTGTTCAAGTGCTTTCTTATTTTCTATTTCTTTTAGTTCTGCTCTTATCTTTGTTATTTCCTTCCTTCTTCTTCCTGTTGGGTTACTTTGTTGTTGTTTTTCTAATTCCTTCAAATGTGCAGTTAGTTCTTCAATTTTTGCTCTTTCTTCTTTTTTGATATATGAATTTATGGCTATAAACTTCCCTCTCAGTACTGCTTTTGCTGCATCCCATAAATTTTGGTATGTTGTGTTATCATTATCATTTGTTTCAAGGTAGTCATTGATTTCTTTTGAGATTTCCTCTTTGACCCACTGTTTTTCTAAGAGTGTGCTGTTTAATTTCCAAATCGTGGTGTGAAATCTGGGCTTCTGTCCCTTGCAAATCTCCAGCTTGACTCCACTGTGGTCAGAGATAATGTTTTGTATGATTTCAATCTTTCTGAATTCGTTCAGCCTTTCTTTGTGGCCTAGCATATGATCTATCTTGGAGAATGATCCATGTGCGCTTGAGAAAAATGTATATCCTGCTGTGTTTGGGTGTAGCGATCTATATATGTCTATTAGATCGAGCTCCTCTAATATACTATTCAGATGTTTTGTTTCTTTGGTGATTCTTTTTTGAGATGTTCTGTCCAGAGTTGATAGTGGTGTATTAAAATCCCCCACTATAATTGTAGATGTATCTATTCTTTCACTTAGTTTTTCCAGCGTTTGCCTGACGTATTTAGAGGCACCCTTGTTAGGGGCATAGATATTTATGATTATTTGATCTTCTTGACAGATTTTCCCTTTCACTAAAATGTAGTATCCTTCTTTGTCTCTCACAATTGTTTCACATTTAAAGTCTATTTTGTCTGATATTAATATAGCTACTCCTGCCTTTTTTTGGTTATTGTTAGCTTGTATGATTGTTTTCCAGCCATTCACTTTCAATCTCCATGCGTCTCTGGGTCTAAGATGTGTCTCTTGTAGACAGCATATGGATGGGTCATATTTCCTTATCCAATGTCCCAGTCTGAATCTTTTGATAGGTGAGTTTAATCCGTTGACATTCAGTGTTATTACTATCAAGGAATTATTTGTGTTAGCCATATTTTGATTGGATTTGTGTTTGTCATATTTTGTTTGTATATTTTTTTTTGTCTTTTTTGTTGTTTTTGTTGGTCTTATACTCTCCTCCAACTTTGCCTTTCCTGTTTTTTCCTTTCTTCCTGCAGAACTCCCTTTAGAATTTCTTGAAGGGGAGGTTTCTTGTTGGTATACTCTTTCAGTTTCTGTTTGTCTGTGAATATTTTGAACTCTCCTTCATGTTTGAATGCTAGTTTAGCTGGATAGAGTATTCTTGGTTGGAAATTTTTTTCCTTTAGTACCTTGACTATATCATACCACTGTCTTCTTGCCTCCATGGTTTCAGAAGAGAAATCAGCACTTAATCTAATTGAGCTTCCCTTGTATGTGATGGTTTTCTTTTCTCTTGCTGCTTTTAGGATTTTCTCTTTGTCTTGAGCATTGGATAATTTGACAAGTATATGTCTTGGGGTGGGCCTGTTGGGGTTTATGACTTGTGGAGTGCGCTGTGCTTCTTGGATATGTACATCTGTCTCTTTCAGTAGATTTGGGAAGTTTTCAGCCATTATTTCCTGCAACACTCCTTCTGACCCCTTTCCCTTCTCTTCACCTTCTGGAATGCCTATAATACGTATGTTTGAGCGTTTTGCATTGTCATTCAGGTCCCTAAATCCTAATTTGATTTTTTCTATCTTCTTATTGACCCCTTCTACTATCTGTTTGATTTCTGATGTACTGTCTTCCACATCACTGATTCTCTGCTCTGTCTCTTCTAGTCTGCTGATATTTACTGCAACTGTATTTTTGATTTCTTGAACTGTGGTGTTCATTCCCATCATATCTGTTATGTTTTTGCATATGTCTGCAATTTTCCCTCCAAGTGATGTCTTCATGTTGTTAACCTCTTTCATTACTGCATCAAATTTGTCGGTGATAAATGTTCTGAGATCTTTCATTGCTTGTGCCAAGTTTTGCTCCCCTTCGTGATTATTGGTTTGTTGATTGGATTCAGCCATGTTTTCCTGATTATTGGTTTGGTTTGTAGATTTTTGTTGCTTTCTGGTCATCTCTTTATTTTGACGAATTTAATCAGTTCCTTAGCTTCTTTGTCTGCTCTTGGAGGTTAATTAGTTGTTATTTTTGCATAGGTGTTATATCTTCTCTTTGTCACTTTTTTCTTCTTATTCTAGTTACTTGTTGTTGGTTACATTCACTTTAGAGGAAAGTATTAGTGTTGGGGAAAGGCAATTGTGTAAGCAAGGGAAAAGTGTAAAGTAGTATTGGTGATGTATGTTAACAAAGCAAGAATATGAGATCTGGGAGGATGGAGGTTAGATTCATGTAGATTGTATAGAGTTATAGCTGTAGGTAGAGTACCTTTTATGAAGTAGATGACTGAATATGGGCGGAATATGGTATGAACTACAAAGCTATTGTTTTCATGAGAGAGGGAAAAAGAAAAGAAAGGTAATAGTTTCAAGAGTGGATAACAGACAGAAAACAGAACAAAGGTATTAGAAATTAAGAGTTAGACACTTTGTGGATCAAAGAACGGGAGGTGGGGGGTGGAATATAGGAGAGACAGTAGATGATAGTGGATATCAAGATGCAGGGGAAGGGGGATAGTGTAGGTAGCCTAAATCAGTTCACACAGAAATGAGGCAGTGGAGGATGGGAAAACCCAGCAAATGTGAGGTGTTCCCTGTAGCACCTATTGTATACTTGAATTAAAATAAAATAAGTGGAAGATGAGGGACAAGAGGGAAAGAGAAAACCGAAAAAAAAAACTAATTATAATAAAGAAAAAAAGAAAGACAAGAAGAAAGGAAGAAAGAAAAAGAGGATGGGCAAACGGTGGGGAACAGATAGGGGGAAGAGAGATACAGGTATACACGTGTCACAATTGCAACACTATCTAAAACAACAACCAAAAAACCCCTAAATAACTGTATTAAAAAAAGGACTTTGGGGGACACGCTAGGAGAAAAGACTAGGGGATAATGCAATATTAGCAATCAGGGCGACAAAAAGTGTAAAAAATAAGATAAAGTGAAAATAAAAACAAAACAATATGAACCAATAAAGATAAAATGCAAACGTTAAGGTCCAGGGCACTCAAGGACCCCAGGTAGACCCCAGGGCGTGATGGATTCAGGGGTGGAAAGTCTGAGACACTGAAGACTCAAGAGGTGTGAGTCTGGTGTGTGGACCGCCAGAGTCCAGGGGACCCAGACCTGGCAACCTCAAATCTGGTCCACAGAAAGCTTAGGAGCCCCGCAGTGCAACACAGCCCTCAGGGATCCCCGTAGCTGGGTGCCAGCCCCGTGGGGGAAGCCAGGTCCGCGAACTCTATATTGAATGTCTGATCCCTGCAATTCACCTACTCCTCAGGGTTTCAGCCTTTGGACAGCTCCCTCCCTGTGCTCCCACAAAACGGCCACTTGAGGGCGCCTCTACACCACAGCCAGTTCAATGACCCAGAACCCAAGCCCCCCCGGGTGGGGTGGGCTTCAGCTGGAAACGCCGAAA